>NW_006911268.1:0-600000 GCF_000338955.1 Baudoinia panamericana UAMH 10762
CCCTAACCCTAACCCTAACCCTAACCCTAACCCTAACCCTAACCCTAACCCTAACCCTAACCCTAACCCTAACCCTAACCCGCACCCGCACCCGCACCCGCACCCGCACCCGCACCCGCACCCGCACCCGCACCCGCACCCGCACCCGCACCCGGCCGGCCTGGTGGGCCGGCCTCACGCCCACGACGGCGACGACACGTCCGACGGCTCCCGTTACACTCTGCGCTTACCTGACGATCCCCGACTATCCGGCACGGTCAACGGGCAACACGACGGCTTTGGAACATTCGGAACGGGTTACGGCTGCCGCCTCTACCTCCCATGCCTGTGCCCGATGCCTCTGGAACCTCTGACGTCGTCAGTCGGGCATTCGACACCCTCCTTGCAACTCGAACGGGTTGCGGGTGCCCTCTAGTCTTCGTGTAGCGCGCGTGCACGCTTGGTGTGCTCTCTGAGTCCTCTCCGGCGCTGCGCTAGTACGTGCAGTCTACTGCGGCGCGGGAGGCTAGCCTGGACGCATGGTTATGGTTGCTCAAGCAGTAATTGTTCTGGCGACGACGCTTGGGCTGGCAGCAATACTGAGCTAGGCAGTAACGACTCGCTCTGCTCGCTCCGGGCTTGCTACGCCTGCCCGCGAAGAGTCGAGCGGTAAAGGCGAGCGGTAAAGGCGTGCGGTGGAATCGAGCGGTAAAGGCGTGCGGTGGACGTGCCCGGTGGAGGCGACTGGCGAACACGAGCGGCGAGAGCAGAGTTGATTACGAACAAGCCGGCTTGCAAGCAAGCTGGGAGACTCAAGTTGCTGGCGAGCAAGCCAAGCCTAGGGTTCGTTCCGAGCAAGCCAGCCAAGCCGAGAAGTTCGTCTTGCTTGGCTTGTTTGCAGGCAGGTCTGGTCGAAAGACCGGCGAGAGCGACCGGCGAGAGTGAGCGGTGGCGAGAGAGCGGTGGCGAGAGAGCGGTGGCGAGAGAGCGGTGGCGAGAGAGCGGTGGCGAGAGAGCGGTGGCGAGAGAGCGGTGGCGAGAGAGCGGTGGCGAGAGAGCGGTGGCGAGAGAGCGGTGGCGAGAGAGCGGTGGCGAGAGAGCGGTGGCGAGAGAGCGGTGGTGAGAGAGAGACAGCGGCGAGTGACAGAGAGCGGAGAGAGACGGAGAGCGGCGAGAGAGACAGAGAGCGGAGAGGGAGAGAAAGAGAGCGGAGAGGGAGAAAGAGAGCGGCGAGGGACGGAGAGCGGCGAGAGACGGAGAGCGGCGAGAGACGGAGAGCGGCGAGAGACGGAGAGCGGCGAGAAAGAGCGACGAGTGGTGGGACCGAATGGTGCTCGCTGAACGCTCGTAACCGGTTACGGGGTTACTACGCAGCAGTGCGCGGATCTTGTACGGCTACCGCAAGCTTGCCGAGTGGCTTGGGACCTTCGGAGCGCAGGCTGCTGTAGTCTTCTCCAGCACCCCCCAATTGCTCTGTGGGCGGTATCTGGTGAAAAACCTGAAGGGTACCCGTAGGTCCCCTCCGCAAATGAAACTCCTGATGCTCACCGTAGTCGATCAACAAAGGTTCCATACCAGACTTCATAGAATAGTGATCACCGTAGCACATCACATATCCGTGTCGCCGTCGTGACCCGGAAGTGGCCATTTGCCCGCGCTCTGAAGCGCTTGCTTTAGCGCCGGGTGCTTGTCCCAGGACTCTTCCTTCCGGAACTGCTTGTTCCAGAGCTGGGTAAGCTCTGTCCTCTGTGCTTTGTTGAAGCCCTCGAGAGCCTTTCGGCACTCTGGCACCTCAGCCCAGGACGTTTTGCCGAGAACTCCAAGCGGCTGCGAATGCCGTTGCGAAGCTGCCTCCTTGGAGGCAACTGCTGCAGCAGCTCGGAAGCGAGCGTTGAGGTCCTCGGGATGATCGACGCGTATGTCCACGGCCGTCATCGGGCCCTTGAGCGCTGTAAGACGTTGCGCTTAGTAGTTAGCAGCGTAGTTAGTCAACTGTGCCACGCGTTTGACATTCTCATATGCCTTCCGCTTGACGTCCAGTTGTTCGTTCGCGGAGACATTGTATGCCTTCCACGCAATAGGGCACTGCTGGCGGTGGTGCGCGCATCCGCAAAATTCGCAGATGTTCTCGCACTGCTTTCAGTGGTGACCCGCAAGACTGCAAGTAAAACAGACTAGGTCTGCATCTTGTGCAATAGGCACCTGCGGGCGACTAGAATTTGGAGGACTCGGGGGTTGCGGCCCACGATACTGACAATAAGTTCCGTAGGCTATTTGACAGCACTGGCGTGCTAGCGACAGAGCGCATAGCACAATGCACTTGAAGGATCTGCGAATTACGTCAAGAATCTTGACATTGCCGCAGAAATCCTTACCGGACCTCTTTCGGATTCGATTATTGGGCCTTGCTACGGCAGGTCTGGGATGCTGCGAAAGACCATTCTGCCCTCAGAGACCGGAGCTTTGAGGAATTCCATGATTACGCACTTGAATTGCTCACAACCATGCCTCCCATCCTTCTGCAGGCTATCCTTGAATGTGGAGTCGAGCGCTGGAGGCATATCGATCCACCACTCGCGAGTGTGCTGGCTCAGAACGAAGCTCAAGGCAAGAAACCAGGCATATACGTCCTGGATTTCTCCGACAGGTTCGGCCGCTCGCCGACAGTTGAGCATATGCATCGGATCCTGGACGCTGTTAACCGATATCTTGATACGAAGAACGCTGATTCCGCTGCGGTGAAAGAAGCTGTTCGTATCGATGAGGTCAAGGCGAAACTGACTCCGGTTGAGGTAAAGCTTGCCCGAGAGGGGGCACGTCGGTATCTAACTATCGCCAACCCTAAGGCAATCAAGACGTTGGTGACGACTCTAAGGGGTCACACCAAACATCTTGCGCCTACTCAACGGCTACCCTTCGTCCTGAGGGATGTTGGCTATGCCCTTGACTGTGCGAAACGCCTCGACAACCACTTTGAGCATACGAACTCTAATCTGGTAATGGGTCTCTTCGAGATTGTCACGAAGTCGGACTCTACTCTTTGTGATTTGTGTATGATGCACGGCAACAGTGTTTGTCTGTGTTTCGACCTCCCGGATGCGGCAGTTGGAGAGATAACTATCTCCGTCCTTGCGCAGGCTTACGTCGAGACCGGAAAGGGATTCAACGGTGTTGAAGCTGGTCGCTCAATTGAATCGAACTCTCAGCCAAAGGTCCGTGAATGGCTAGCATGGCAACATGCCGCCCTCTGCACGGGTCCATTTCGACAGAATGTTCAGAGCGGGAAGCAACGCATTGCGGCCTACCGTACGCGGTGGGAGAGCCTTGCCTCGTAGGTGATAGAGGCTGAACGCCGCCATCTGCAGGAGGAGGTGCTTGCAATGCAGCAGCTGCACGCCTCAACAGACGAACTTCTACAACTGCAGCAAGAGCTTCTCTGATGAATGCAGAGTCTTGACTACGGCTAAGTTCCGCACATGATACGCGCATGGCTTTGGCTACGGTTAAGTTCCGCACGGTGTTACGCGCATAACTCTGGCTACGGCTGAGTTTCGCAGTGATACTTGCATAGTTCTGGCTGCGGCTGAGCTGTGTGTAGTAAGGCTCCTGTGGCTACGGTGCAGAATCACTTCCATCAGCTTCGTGTCGCTTGACACGGCGTTGGAGAAGGCATCTGCATACAGTCCCTCTGCAATATCCTAATGAATCATGATATGCTGAGGGACCATTAGGCCTTTCGAGCGTAAAGCGTCCACGGCCGTCCTTCAAAGGGTATCAGTGAGCATATCAGGGGGCTTGTTGGCTTTGCTCCAGCCTATCACAACTGGCTCGACTACTGTCTGGAGGAAGAAATCGAGAGCGGAGAGTGAGATGTCTGGACACCCGACATGTCTGTTCCATGAATCAGCATTCGATCAATGATCGAAGGCATGTGGTACTGACGAGCGCCGAAAAGTCACTGGCGACCGAACGTGACCGGGCTGAGCGAGAGAAGGCCAAGGCTGTCGTGCTGAAAGCATGGTTTCCAGCATAAAGCTGGACGGTTGCAACCGCCTTCTCCTCCTGCACCACCTCCTCTTCCTCCTCCTGCTGCGCCTCAGCCCTCTGTGCCTACTCCGCAATCTGCCGCGCCCGCCACGCAGGCTGCCGTGAAAGAGGTGTCCCGGGCACTGTCTCTCGCACTCTGAGTGCCCTGGGTGTGGATTCCTGTGAGCGGACGAAGCACTGCCAGGCGGTGGCCCTGGACGCGTACGGCGCTGACAAAGACGCGCAAACCTGTCTGAGAGGCTTGTGGGACACCCAGGCCTCGAATTCGGCCTTGTTTGTGGGTAAGAATATCGTGCAGCGCGGCCGAGTATATCATCCTCAACGGCAGTTCGTAATCTAACAATGTTGCTAGAGACATTGTCACCCTCGCTTCCGTGCTGGTCGCTACTCGCACGACACCGGGTTCTCTTCATACAGACCTCCCACCACTGTCCTCACCTTGCTTCTCAAAGAACATCCTTTTATAGTACCTCGCCTCCTCGATACTCTCCAGAATATCCGCCTTAGCCTCGTGCTTACCCGCCTTCTGCGGACTTCCCTTCAGCACGTCCTGCGATGCCCACCTTCTCGCACCCTCTTTAATCGTACTAACATCCAAAATCCGGTGATGCAGATGCTTCAACACCTTGCCCCATGGTTCCTTCGCCAGAAACGATCTGTCCGCATGCACGCTGTTGCCGGCCAAGAGCGCTTTTCGCGGCTCCGGAACGTACTTCTTTACGTACGCCAAGAGCTGGTTAGCAGCATTCGCTGCGGTGACCTCGGAATCCAAGCAAGCCCTGGTCAAACCGCTGTCACCGTGATGCTTTGTGCACCAGTCACCCATGGCGTCCATCTGAGCCGGAGAGTGGTGGATGATCGCTTCGTAGCCCGTATCATCCAGCATGTTCAATTGCGAATCTGTGATAAAGCAAGCGAGAGACATGATAGTGTCGTGCTCCACGGCAAGACCTGTCATCTCACAATCGATCCAGACCAGGGGCTCCATTGAGCGCGTTTCTGGCATTGTTATGGAGCGTAGCGAATGAAGCCGACGAGAAGAGGCAAAGAGGACTGACAAACCTACCGTTGGCGGCCGGCGACAATCACGGAGTAGCTGAGATAGAGTGGTCGGTCTTGCGCGTCTGACAGCACTGCGTAGAACGAGTATGAAGCGGTTCACATCGGGAAGGAAACTCGCATTGAATCAAGGTATGGTATGGCATTGTATATATGATGGCTCTGTCGGCAGGGTTAGGGTTGGAACTTGTCGCTCTAACAACCTTCAAACTTATCTTCCGATCATTGCTAATGGACACTTACCACATAGACTCACTGCACAACGATGTTACCGTCAACAGATGAAGCGGCCTCACAATGGCTGGAGCAACTGGCGGCCATGCGAGCTGCAATTGCCGCCCTCAATCTGCCGCAGATGAACCGCGAAGAGGGAGGCTACAAGCCACCGACAGACTTCGACCTTGACGATGACGACCTATCGACATCCTCTCCCCTTGATGATATATGGGACCTCATTAGCGACGATAACGATGAAGACCAATACAGCGAAGAGAGTGTGGAGCCGCAAGCGCCGCTCGTCAACGGTTTCGGTCCGACAACGACCAGCATCGGAACGCCCGACTGGCTGAAGCAGAAATGTATCGAGGCGTCCAGCAACGGAAGCGGTCTTGACGCAGACGGATTGCGGGATCACATTGCGGCTGTGCTGGCTTCAGATAGTAGCGACGAGGAGCTGCAGATGACTCTTGCGGATATTCTTGGCTTTCACGAGCTCGATCTGGTGTCGGACATCATTCGCCACCGCAAACAGCTTCTAGCGCAATCAGGCGAACCTCCTTCAGGTCTTCTGTCGAGGGCTGAGAGAGATGCGCGGCTTCGCCAGGCAGACCTTGAGCATAAAACCGCCACACTTGCCGCTGCTCAAAACCGCGCTGGTGAGCAGTATCCTCACGTTTACCGTTCTCATGATGCAGGCAATACACTCTCCTCACAAGGCAAACGCTATCTGCTACCGATGGGGAGTGAGAGAATAGAACGCGAGAAGTATGAAGAGTACAGTATTCCCGCTGCCAAAGTCGGCACGCTCGGTAAGCATCAGAAGCTCGTTCAGATTGACGAGTTGGACGGCTTGTGTAAACGCACGTTCAAAGGCTACAAGGCGCTCAACCGCATGCAAAGCCTGGTTTACCCTGTAGCATATCAGACGAGTGAGAATATGCTTATCTGCGCTCCTACCGGTGCGGGTAAGACGGACGCAGCTATGCTTACTATTCTAAACACTGTGGCGAAGAATATACACCCCAGTCCAGTGGAGCACCCTGATGCCACTGAATTTGCCGTGCACACAGATGACTTCAAGATCGTCTACGTCGCGCCGATGAAAGCGCTCGCTGCTGAGATTACCGAGAAGCTAGGCAGGAGGCTTGCTTGGCTTGGCATCCAAGTGCGAGAGTTGACCGGCGACATGCAGCTCACGAAGGCGGAGATTGTCCAAACGCAGATCATTGTTACCACGCCGGAGAAGTGGGATGTTGTGACCCGGAAGAGCACCGGCGATACTGAGTTAGTGCAAAAGGTGCGCTTGCTGATCATTGACGAAGTCCACATGCTGCACGATGAGCGGGGTGCCGTGCTTGAGTCGTTGGTGGCGAGGACTGAGCGACAGGTGGAGAGCACACAATCGCTCATCCGCATTGTCGGGTTAAGCGCCACTTTGCCAAACTATATCGACGTGGCGGACTTCTTAAAGGTGAATCGCATGGCCGGCCTTTTCTACTTCGACCAGTCATTCCGTCCCGTGCCGCTAGAGCAGCACTTCATTGGCGTGAAGGGCAAGCCTGGCTCGAAGCCCAGCAGGGAGAATCTCGACAATACCGCCTTCGAGAAGGTCAAGGAGCAGGTGGAGCAAGGTCATCAAGTTATGGTATTCGTGCATAGCCGAAAAGACACTGTCAAAACAGCAAGGCTACTACTTGATAAGGCGCAAGAGGAAGGCTTGCAAGATCTTTTCGACCCAAGTGGGCATGAAGGATATGCCAATGCCGTGAGGGATGTGAAGCAATCGAAGGGTCGCGAGATCCGTGAGCTGGTTGCCAAGGGTCTGGGCACGCATCACGCCGGCATGCCACGTTCCGACCGCAACCTCATCGAACGTCTTTTCGCGGAGGGCGTACTGCAAGTCCTATGCTGTACAGCTACACTGGCGTGGGGTGTAAACCTTCCTGCGGCGGCGGTCGTCATCAAGGGCACGCAGTTGTACAGCGCCGAAGCCGGCAAATTCGTCGACCTCGGTATCCTGGACGTGCTGCAGATCTTTGGTCGAGCTGGCCGGCCTCAGTTCCAAGATACTGGCATAGGCATCATATTGACCACCCAAGACAAGCTGCAGCACTATCTGGCCGCTGTTACGCAACAACAGCCGATCGAGTCGCAATTCAGCCGGAAGATGGTCGACAATCTTAACGCCGAAATTGCGCTCGGTACGGTCACAAGCGTGCCTGAAGCCATCACTTGGCTAGGCTACAGCTACCTCTTCGTCCGCATGCGGCGCAATCCGATCGCATACGGTATCGACTGGGCCGAGATTCAGAACGATCCGAACCTGGTCCAGCGGCGGCGTGAACTTATCGTCAAGGCCGCACGAGTGCTGCAGCAGAGTCAGATGATCATCTTCAACGAGACCACCGAGGAATTGCGCGCCAAGGACGTTGGGCGCATTGCAAGTCAATTCTACGTTTTGCAAACCAGCATCGAGATCTTCAATACCATGATGCAGCCACGTGCCACCGAAGCGGACATCCTCAAAATGATCTCCATGTCTGGCGAATTCGACAACATCCAGTCCCGCGAGACGGAGCAAAAGGAACTCGTGCGCCTCAAAGACGAAGCAGCGCCTTGTGACATCGATGGCGGAATCGGTTCGCAGCAGGGCAAGACAAACGTACTATTGCAGTCTTACATTTCGCAAGCACATCTCGAAGACTTCACGCTTGTTAGTGACACGGCGTACGTCGCTCAGAATGCTGCGAGGATCTGTAGGGCACTGTTCATGATTGCGCTGAATCGACGGTGGGGCTATCAGTGTTTGGTGCTTTTGAGTATGTGCAAAAGCATTGAGAAGAGGGTGTGGCCATACGAGCATCCGTTCCGGCAGTTCGACCTACCTCAAGCGGTCCTACGACAGCTGGATGAGAAGGGTTCTACTGGGTCGATCGACTCTTTGCGCGACATGGAGGCCGCGGAGATCGGAAGTCTTGTGCACAATCAGAAGATGGGGGTAACGATTGCAAAGCTACTGGACAACTTTCCAACCTTGACCGTGGAAGCGGAGATCGCGCCACTAAACCGCGACGTTCTCCGCGTTAAGCTGTTCATCACGCCAGATTTCCGCTGGAACGACCGCCATCACGGCAAGAGTGAAAGCTACTGGGTGTGGGTCGAGAACTCTGAGACTAGCGAAATCTATCATCATGAGTACTTCATTCTCAGCCGCAGAAAGCTGTACGATGACCACGAGCTCAACTTCACCATACCGCTGTCGGATCCGCTACCAAGCCAGATCTACGTACGGGCAGTCAGTGATCGGTGGCTAGGCGCCGAAACGGTGACGGCAGTGTCATTCCAGCATCTCATTCGACCGGATACCGAGAGCGTGTACACTGACCTGCTAAACCTGCAACCTTTGCCCATCAAAGCATTAAAGAACCCAATGTTGGAGGAGATTTATGGTCAGCGTTTCCAATTCTTCAATCCAATGCAGACGCAGCTTTTCCACTGCATGTACCACACATCAGCAAATGTACTGCTTGGCTCGCCCACGGGCTCCGGCAAGACCATTGCGGCAGAGCTGGCGATGTGGTGGGCTTTCCGAGAGCAGCCCGGCAGCAAAGTGGTCTACATCGCACCCATGAAGGCGCTAGTGCGCGAGCGAGTGCAAGACTGGAACAAGAGGCTGACAAGGCAGATGGGCCTGAAGCTGGTCGAGCTGACTGGTGACAATACGCCTGACACTCGTACCATCAGAGACGCCGACATCATCGTCACCACGCCAGAGAAGTGGGACGGTATCAGTCGCAGCTGGCAGACGCGAAGCTACGTCCAGCAAGTCAGCCTCGTCATCATCGACGAAATACATCTACTCGGAGGTGACCGTGGACCCATTCTTGAGATCATCGTAAGCCGTATGAACTACATCGCCTCGCAGAAGAAAGGCTCGGTCCGGCTGGTGGGCATGTCGACCGCTTGCGCCAATGCCATGGACCTGGCGAACTGGCTCGGCGTCAAAGAGGGACTGTTTAACTTCCGACACTCCGTACGTCCAGTACCGCTGGAGATCTACATCGACGGCTTTCCACAGCAGCGTGGATTCTGCCCGCTCATGCAGAGTATGAATCGGCCAACCTTCCTTGCCATCAAATCTCATTCTCCGGACAAGCCGGTCATTGTGTTTGTGGCGAGTAGAAGGCAGACAAGGCTGACCGCGCGGGATCTCATTAACTTTTGCGGCATGGAGGATAACCCACGACGCTTTGTGCGGATGTCGGAAGACGACCTTGCGCTGAACCTGGATCGGGTCAAAGACGAAGCGTTGCGCGAGGCGCTGAGCTTTGGCATCGGCTTGCATCATGCAGGTCTGGTCGAGTCCGACAGACAGCTGGCTGAAGAGTTGTTTGCCAACAATAAGATCCAAATCCTTGTCGCTACTAGTACGCTTGCCTGGGGTGTCAACTTGCCGGCGCATCTGGTCGTGGTCAAGGGCACTCAATTCTTCGACGCGAAGATTGAAGGTTACAAGGACATGGATCTGACGGATGTGCTGCAAATGCTTGGTCGTGCTGGCAGACCGCAGTTTGATACATCCGGTATTGCGCGCATCTTCACGCAGGAGTCGAAGAAGGCCTTCTACAAACACTTCCTGCATACAGGATTTCCGGTCGAGTCGTCTCTGCACAACGTTTTGGACAACCATTTAGGTGCAGAAGTGTCGGCGGAGACCATTGCAACCAAGCAGGATGCGCTGGATTACTTAACCTGGACTTTCTTTTTCCGAAGGCTGCACAAGAATCCTTCCTTTTACGGGCTGGAGATCTCACCGGAAGAGAACAATAGCGTGACCGCTCAGCAAGCTGCCAATGACTACATGATCGAGATGGTCGACAAGTCCTTATCCGAGCTGGCAGAGTCTCAGTGTCTCCTTATCCACAGCAACGGTGACGTCGATCCCACGCCATTAGGCAAGATCATGAGTTATTACTACCTTGCTCATAAGACCATCCGGATGCTTACCAAGTTCGCCAAGCCAGCCGCCTCCTTCTCAGACGTCCTTGCCTGGATGTGCAGAGCAACCGAATACGATGAGCTCCCTGTCCGCCACAACGAAGATCTCATCAACGCGGAGCTGTCGAACAATCTTCCGCTCAAAGCGGAGAGCTTTGGATTACCGATGTGGGATCCGCATGTCAAAGCATTCCTGCTGCTACAGGCGCATTTCTCGCGCATCGATCTGCCCATTAGCGACTATGTTGGTGATCAAAATTCTGTGCTTGATCAGGCGATCCGTATCATCCAAGCTAGCATCGATGTGCTGACGGAGATGGGGTATTTGCAAAGCTGCCGCCAAATGATGACGCTTTTGCAGTGCGTCAAGTCTGCGCGCTGGCCAGAGGACGGTCCACTTGCCATCTTCGCTGGTGTCGAGAGTGAGAAAGAGAAGAAGCGGATCGAAGATGCGAGCGCTGTGCCGAAGACGCTTGTCGAGGCGACGACGATGCCGAGAGATGCCATGGCGAGGACGCTGGAGCAACTTGGGTTACCGCGCGCTTCTCATGCGCGGGTGTTTAAGGCTCTCAGCCAGCTGCCTCAACTTCGAGTCAGTGTCTCCGAGGTTAATGCGCTAGGACTGACCGTCAACCTTAGCCGAGTCAATGCTGTACAAGACCCGGCGTATCGTGTATACGCCCCGCGATACCCAAAGCCGCAGACGGAGGGTTACTTCATCATCGTCTCGGATATGGCGAAGGGGGATGTTCTGGCTTTGAAACGGGTTAGCTGGCCGTCTCCGGAAAAGAGCAGAGGCGGGAACGTCAGCAAACCTTCAACTAGGAGTCTCATCAAATTGCCGGATAGCGACATTGAGCGGAGGGTGAAGGCATTGGTGGTGAGTGATAGCTATATCGGTATGGAGTGGGGGATTGAGGAGGTGGAGGTGCCAGCGCCGCCAAGGGTGGTGGATGATGGTGCGAAGAAAAAGCCGCAGTAGAGAGCAATGGACCAAGCTCAGGTCAAGGGGCAAGTCGTGCCCTTGCACTTCAACGAGCCTATCGTGTCCGTACCCATTTCAGTGTCACACGTGTCTGAACATGTGATATGGCGATGTGGCCCGTGCGTAGAAGTGATTGTGCTCCAGTGAGAGCTCGCGTGCGTAAGTGTCGCATTCCGTTCCCAAATGCGTTCACCTCCTTAGCCCGTTTAAAGGATGACAGCTCACATCGAAATGCCTCATCGCCACTCATAGCGACACTCACAATGCCACACTTCACTCGCACCATCCCCATCTCCACCTCCACCGCGCGCAACACCCCCAAACCCCCGCCCTCAACACCATATCTCCTCTCCGATCCGCCCTACACCGGCCAACTACCCACTTCCACCTCCACCTACCGCACCAGCATTGGTGCCACCGCCATAGTTATCGACAATGGCTCCTCCTCCGTCCGCGCCGGCTGGCAGACCGACGCCTCCCCGCGACTGCAGTTCCCACCGCTCATGGCCCGCTATACGGACCGCAAACTGAACCGACGGCTGTGTTTCATTGGTAGCGAGATCTACTTTGATGGCACCGCAAGGGGCCAGGCGAAGAGTCTGTATGAGCCGGGTAGTAATGTGGTCAACAATTGGGACGTTCAGGAAGGTATTCTGGATTACATCTTCGTGAAGCTGGGCGTGGATGGAAGGGATGGGGTTGTAGATCGGCCGGTGGTCATGACGGAGCCGTTGGCCAATACGGGATATACGCGCAAGGTCATGAGCGAGCTGCTTTTCGAACTCTACAATGTCCCAAGCGTGGCATATGGGGTCGACGCTCTGTTCAGCTACAACTATAACGGCGGCAACACAGGCCTCATAGTCAGCAGTGCGAACACCAGCACTCATCTTATCCCAGTCGTCAATCAGCAGCCATTGCTGGGCCAAGCAACACGCCTGGACTGGGGCCGAGCCAACTGCGCCGACTTACTTACCCGCCTTCTCAGAACCAAATACCCAGGACTCCTCACGACGGGCAAAGTAACAGATACCCAGATCGAAGACCTTGTCCGGCAGCATTGTTACATCAGCCTCGATTATGACGCAGAGATGCAGCGGATGCTCGATTGGACGGGGCTAGAAGCGCGCGACCACCTTGTCCAACTCCCCTACCAAGAAAAAGAGGTCATACAGAAGACGGAAGAGGAGCTCCGCATAGCCGAAGAGCGCAAACGCGAGTCAGGACGGCGCCTGCAGGAGCAAGCGGCCAAGATGCGGCTGGAGAAGCTCGTCCGGAAGGAGCAAGAACTGGAGTACTTCAAGGACCTGCAACTTCGCGTGCAGGAGGCGCCGAACAAGAAGGAAGCGAGATCTATGCTGGAGGAGGAAGAGTTCCGGGACGAAGCTGCGTTGGAGAGAAGGATAAAGGAGATGGAGAAGAGTATCCGCCGACAGCGGAATAAGGATGTAGGTGATTTGGAGGAGGAGAGCGAGGAGCCGCCTACGTATCCTTTGCTTGATGTGAAGGATGAGGACTTGGACGAAGAGGGACTCAAGGCGAAGAAGGCGCAGAGGTTGCTCAAGAGTAATCACGATGCAAGGGCTCGAGCGAAGGCGGAGAAGGAGGCTGAGAAACTGCGGCAAGCCGAACTCCAACGTCTGGATGACATACGCCGCGAAACGGACCTCGATGCTTGGGTCGCTGAACGGAGGGCTGCGAGGGCCGGTACTATTCAGAGAATCAAGGATAGGGATCGTTTGAAGGCGGAGTTGGGGAACCGGAAGAGTCAGGCGAGTCAGATGCGGATGAAGCATATTGCTAACCTAGCGAGTGACACGCCGTTTGGACGGAAGCGGAGACGGGGCCAGAATGCGGACGATGATGGATTCGGCGCGGATGATGCGGATTGGGCCATTTACCGTGAGATCCAAGCAGGCAAAGACAATGATGACGATGACGCGGAGGAGGAGGGAGAGGACTACGGTGCGCAGTTGAAGGAGATTGAAAAGCAGCTCCTTCAATACGACCCGAACTTCACGGAGGAGAGTCTGGAAGAGCGAAGACGAGACTGGACACGCAGCCTCCACCACGCCTTCCACCACGGTCCCTACTCCTACGACTCCGAAAGTGCACGAGAGTCTGCTCAACTCCATCTTAATGTCGAACGCATCCGCGTACCGGAAGTTATCTTCCACCCCGAGATTGCCGGACTAGACCAAGCAGGCATTGTCGAGATTGCCGAGGACATTCTCACAGATCCTCTTCGACTGGCGAGCCATCCTGCTCGCAACGACATCCTCAAGGACGTCTTCGTGACCGGGGGGTATGCGCTGTTCCAGAACTTCGAGGAGAGGTTGAGGAGTGAGTTGCAGGCTGTCTTGCCTGTGGATGTGGCTTTGAGGGTGAGGAGGGCGAGGGATCCGGTGTTGGATGCTTGGAAAGGTGCGGCGAGGTGGGCGGGGCAGGTGGAGAGGAGGGGAGCGTTTGTGAGTAGGGAGGAGTGGTTGGAGAAGGGTGGGGAGTACCTGAAGGAGCACCACCTTGGGAATGCGTTTCCTTGAGGGATGGAGACGGTGGTCATGAGGGCGTTGAGTAGAATCGAAGCGGTCTGACATTTAGCGATGGAGTTGTGGTAGCTCATATTGAGCTGACATCGTTTCGAACGAGGAGCAAAACGCTGTTTGCTTGACACCCATCACGGGATTTTGTCCGACCCGGTTTCTCCTGCCATCCTTGAAGTCAGCCGCATCTCTCCACCCAGAATGAGTAGTCCACGGCCGATAAAGCAAGGGGATGATTGATGGCATGGGAAGTTGACAAACGAGTCCAGCTCGCCGGAACAACTAAGAGTGATTTACACCTTGCTATTCAATGCTTGCCTCCCGTGTTGCCGCAGAGCCTGCGTTGAATGACTGCAACATTGTGCCAGATGCATGCATAGCTTCAGGTAACCAAGTGCACCGCAGGGAGGGTCCTAAGTCATCCGTACGTTGCGGATCCCGAGCCCCTAGTCTCTGCCCAGATGCCTCCCACAATGTGCGGGAGAGCGGGACTCATTTCAGTTCCTCATGCCTGCGAGAAACGGGCAGTAAAGGACTAGGAGTTGAGCGGCTGCGAGATCCGAGACCGGGATGACCGCGCTGTGGTTTATACCGGCAGGTTGGTCGTAGCTTGGAGAATCCGGGAGGCCAGGTTTTATGGATTCTGAGGGTCGTGGCACCTCAAAGCGCGTATCATGCAGTCGTGATGCTCCCTCGAATGGTCAGGGTATATCGCATCCATGTCTTAAGTGCATTCAAGTTCTTGGCACACGCTACGAGGGTTCCTTCAGACTATCCGTTGCTACGCACCATCAGCGACGTGCCATGAAAGCTCCTCGGCGGCATACCTTCGAGATGGAACAGAACGTTCGATTGGTAGTTCTTGAACATCTGGGCGACCAGCTCGACATTCATGTTCTGCACGTTGATCTCCTGAAACACCGTGTCAGCGAGTCATGTCCAAATCGACGGTGAGCAGACCTGGGTACGTGCCTGCAAGCTATTGTTCAGCAGCATGATCGCCTCGTTGAGTTTTTCCTACTTGGAAGTCAGCTTTATGTCCATGCTTATCCATCTATATGATAAGGCAACGCATACCACATTCGTGATGATGCGTGAGAGCAGGAGACTCTGCTGGTGCTCGTGTGGGCTCTCCTGGTAGTACTGTCAGTGTTAACGACTCGGAGGAAGGATGGGGACGAGGTGTAGCTCTACCATGGTCACGTGAATGTGGATGAATAGGTGAAGCGATGTGAAGATGTAAGACAGAGGAGGCACGTATACACGTGCAGTTAGACGCGACTGGGCGCTTGGACCCATCTTCACATGCCTCGGTTCGGCTGAGGGAAGGCTTAATGCCGAGCGAGCATTGAACGAACACTCTTGCTCTTCCTCCTCCTCCACATCCTCCTCCTCCTCCTCCTCCACCACCTCCTCCCAGATTCTACACCGCCACCCACAATGTCCACCGCTCTCACCTCCCGCACCGCTTTACGGGCTTCGGGCCGCTACGTGTGCCAACAATGCCGCGCCTTCAGCCTCTCGCAGCGAACATTGGCGGAAGCTCAAGCAGCGGAGGTGAAGAAGCTCGGGGTGGTGGGCGCGGGCCAGATGGGTCTCGGCATCGCCCTCGTCGCCTCCCGCATGGCCAAAGTGCCCGTCGTCGTCGTCGACAACTCCCAGAAGAGCCTCGACAAAGGTTTGGCGTTTGCGGACAAACTCCTCTCCAAAGACGTCAGCAAGGACAGGATCTCCCAATCCGACGCCGATGCCACCCGCTCCCGTCTCACCCCGACCACCAAGATGGATGACCTGGGTGATGTGGACATGGTCATTGAAGCCGTGCCCGAGATTGTCGACCTTAAAAGGTCCATCTTCACCCAATTAGCCCAGGTCTGCCCACCGCACGCAGTGCTAGCGACCAATACCTCCTCCATCTCCATCACCCTCCTCGCCCGCGCAACTTGCCCACCCGACAACGCCACCGACTTGAGCGCAGCCAGCAGGGTCATAAGCACGCACTTCATGAACCCCGTCCCCGTCCAAAAAGGCGTAGAAATCATCTCCGCCTTGCAAACCTCCCCCACCACGCTCGCGACCGCCCTGGCCTTCTGCCGCGCAATGGGCAAGATTCCCTCCGTCTCCGCCGACTCGCCCGGCTTCCTCGCAAACCGCATCCTAATGCCGTACATCAACGAAGCAATCATCTGTCTCGAGACCGGCGTGGGAGACGAAGAGAGTATAGATGGGATTATGAAGAACGGAACGAATGTGCCCATGGGTCCCTTACAACTTGCAGACTTCATCGGATTGGATACGTGCTTGAGTATCATGGAGGTGTTGCATGGGCAATTAGGGGACAGCAAGTACCGGCCTGCTGTTCGCTTGAGGTTAATGGTGCAGGCGGGGTGGTTGGGCAAGAAAAGTGGGAGAGGGTTCTATAAGTATTGAAGAGCACATCCATCACGAAGTACTGTAAGTCTTGGTGGCATTCAAATCGCAAACGGCCGAGGTAATCCACTGGGCCACGCCTCATTATTAAAATCGATTTCTGGATCTCACTGAAGCCTTGAGAAAGTATTGCTTCGCAAAAAGTACACTTGCGGGCCTCAAGATAGGCCGGGCGGATTGGTCGGAAAGCAAAATGATACCGTCTTGGACTGGTGCGGCCAGTGGGTGCACCGTTACCGCAGGCTGAGAACGGCAGGTTGAGAACGACAGGCCTCTAGGTGGTGTCACCTCACCGGAAGGAGAAGGTGTTGCGTGCGACCTCAAACTCAGAAGGCGGACATGGCCAACTATTGCTTGAGCACAATGTAGCGGCTATACGTTCGACTGCGCGATGGACCGACAGGTGCAACACACCCATGTCCACGCCGACACTGTCCGCCGGGGCACGCCTCCAAAGTACATCGGCCTCCTTACTGGCCACCATTCCCGGCTAGAAACTTTCTGCCGCACGCCATCGACAACCAAAAACATCCACCAAGCTCACCCCGGGCGCACGCAACGCAACGAGACTGCTCCACAACACGGTCTTGACATGACCATTAGCACCTCGTAGATATATCGCCGGCGATCGAGCGGCGGGTTCTGTCGCACCGCGTCCTTGATTTCGCCTACCGTCATACCTTGGTTGTTCTCGACGCTAATGTGATACTCAGGCTGGTCATCACATCTGCAGCCTTCGGCGTCTCCTCTGCGGACCCAGCCGAGATTATCCGGATTCAGCTCGGGGGAGTTTCGATGCTATAAGACTGTCAAGCAGACGCGATAGCAAGGTGGTTTTGTGAGGAAGCTTTCTCGCATCTGGTCCGAGCGCGAGTAGGGAGGGAGATTGGATCGGACGTAAAGCTCTAGTTCGTCTCCAAGAGCAAGCGTATCGAATGCGCAAGTGTACGCTCACCCAATAGATGGTCACGAAGCGAACACAGTAACCCACCCTTCGCTTCCATGAGGTGTATGCCAATTCTAACCAGGCTGCGACTAGCGCTGCTTCTCGAACCACTGCCACATCGTTACGTTCATTTGCTACAACACCGGCGTCAGCGACAGTCCAGACTGCTCTCTCGTCAGCGGCACCGATATCCCAGGAGGACCCTCCCCCGCAGTGATTGCTGGCATCCCTATAGCTGCTGTAGTGGGCTTCCAGCTGCTCGCACGGGCTGTCACACAAGTGTTGTTGCGCTGAGGACACCGCGCAAGACCAGCAGCGCCGCCGCAGCCGGCAACATCATCTCGCCCCTCGGAGATGGCCGTCGCCGAACCAGCGATTCACGAAGTCGAAGGCCACCGGAAGCCGCACGGCCTGTTTGAGGTTAAGGAGCTGGACAATCAGAGTCGCATGGCTGAGACGAGTTCGAACAGGCCAAGAGTGGAGCCGCCCGGCCACGTGCAAGACTAAGTAATTATCGTGTGCCATCAACTGCATTACTATCAAGGAGGTCCGGTACTGTGTCTCAGAGTGGTGATTGTTAGCAGCGTCGCTATACTGCGCATCTGCGAAGAACGATCACCGACCCAACCCCTGTAAGACCACGTTCAGCAATCCTAGAAACGTCATCCAGAACCACAGTTCCCATCCAGTCGAGTGTAATGCCCGTATCATGAACCCGGCTGACTTGCATATGCCTTTGGCTCTGGGAACGGCTATCGCATCAAATGCGGTCACGGCAGATTCGATGTCTGAAGCACTGAGAAGCGCTTCAGCCAACTCGACGCCGTCCATGAGTGCCAAGTTGGCTCCGTTGCCTGCGTATAATCGTCAGTACGTCCGGACCCACATGCACGCGAACACGACTGAGTTGAGAAGCAGCAACTTACCGGCGAAAGGACTGGCAGCATGATTACTGTCACCGATGTATACGACTGGGTTGGTTGAGATCTCCATATGGGTTATTGGCTCCTTCACCATCGCATTGAATACCTTCAGCGTGGATGGGTTGGAAGCATTAATAATTTGGCTGAACGGGTCCGCGTAGGCGTGTCCACGGGATTGCGCCTCGTTGAGTAGCTCGCCCTGAGCGGCCTCTGCCTCTTTACCGTACATTTCTGGTCGAGGCTGAGCTGCTCGGTAGGTGACCGACCATGACACACTCGTCTCGTCGATCGGGAAAGTTATCAAGTTGGTGCCTTCGCCGCTGACAACGGGTCCAGAGCCCTCTCGTACTTCCTTTGGTACACTGTGCTTCGGGAAGCTCGAGATCGCTGATATGATGACGGCGCCGGCGAAGCTCAGCTTGTCGTGAGGTCGGAGGGCAGCTCTAATCTTGCTGTTGGCTCCGTCCGATACTATCAGCAGATCGCAAGTGTCAACGGAGCCATCACTGAGCGGGACTTGTATCCTGCCGTCGTCCAGTCGCACTGCTGACTCGCAAGCTACTCGCCAGTGCGCGTCTGCACTCTTCGGCAAGCCATCCACTAGGACTTGCCGCAGCTTGCTTCTGGCGACGCGGAATCTGTCAATGGGAAGACCATCCGGAGGCACTCGTGGACTCGTCTTGTTGAAGAACGTTCGCCAACGAGCATCTCGAAGCTGGAAGTGGCAACTCGGATTGAGTACTGCACTGCTGGCTTGGATTGTCTCGTCTAGAAGGCCGAGCTTTCGCAGTGCCTGTAGACCGCCAGACGCTTTGTCGCTACGCATACCCAGTGAGTAGCCCCACCTCTCAGGCGGGATTGTGCGGTCATCTCGCTCGTACAGCGAGACCCGTGGTGGGTCGATATCAGACGGCCAGCTGCGAGCAAGTGCGCGCACGAATGCTAGACCAGCGACACCAGCACCGGCGACTATGATGTGTTTGCCTGCAAGATGATGGGCACCTCTTGTATCGCTCGTCTCCATGTCGTGTCGATGCGCCATCGTTCGTCACGTGAGTTGTTGGTTTTGTTTGTCGAGTTGCTCACCGCTTACTTCGGGAGATGCACGTCGTTGGCGAAGCGTTCGAAGATACATATACGTCGTGACAAAGAGCCAGCGACGTCAACTGACGGATAGCCATAGGTCCGGCCTTCCGTGAAGTTGCCCGTCGAGATGGACCTCTAGAAAGGTTGAAGTGCAGCCATTGGGGGATTGCTCGGCCGAACACGTGACAAAGCGACATCTTCGGAAGCTTTAGCACATGCTCGGCCGACGGCTCGTTATTAAGCCTGCAGCATTGCTGTTGTATCTATGCTTCAAAGTCGGGACGCAAAGAGCCGGAAAGACGTCAATAATAGTAGCGTGAACGCGTTCGCGACTCAGTCTCTCGCGCAGCGCGCTCAAATCTCAGAAGAGGGATGGCGGTACTGTGTCAGACACCGCTGCGGTCTCCCAAAGCTGTGCTGAACGTTAGGCGCGTGGAAACAGGCTCCCAATGTTCAAGCAGATCACTCATGCATCCTTCGCCGCATCCACATCTCCATCTTGCGTAAACCGTTCGCTTGCCTGATCCTTCCCCTTCTTCTCAAGCACATCAACCCACCCTTCTCCCCTCAATGCACTAATACCCTTCCTCCCTACTGCGCTATCAATCGCACCGGGGCGCTTCTCATAGACCACGTTTAGCAGTGCCAAGCCCGCCGCGAAGAGCAAGACATCGCCATTCTTAACACCTCGCCACCAGCCGCGCTTCTTCCCGACTTTGTACAGACTGTCGATCGACAGTCTTGCACTGTAGGTGAAAGTACTTCCTTCGTCCCTTCGTGCAATGAAAGCCCATAGCCCGCCTAGAAAGCCACCCAGGAACCACCGTTGAGTTGGTAGAAGAGTACGTGGGAAGATGTTTGAGAAGAGGCAGATACTAGCCCAGCTTGTCCCGATTGCGCCGGTGATGAACAAACTAATCCGGAGGATGCGCGCCGCAAGCCGGTTCACGAATGGAATGGGGCTGTTTAGTAGCTTCTTGTACGCTAGTAAGGCGAAAGCGCCGTAGATGAGAGTGAAGTACTTCGTCATCGTAGGGAAGGCAGCAATCCAGTACTTCAGGTAGACGCGTCCGCAACTAGGATCTTGAGGGTGAAGGAGAGCGCAAGACGTGTGAAGAGTGCCGGGGTGTGCGGGTGCTGTAATGGGCCTGACCTTTGACAGTGCCATTCCTGATGGCAGCGGTGACTTCGCTTGTGGGAAGAGGATTGGCGAGACGAAAGGCGGCCAGCGGAGATTGCTGAGCTCGGCCAACGCATCGACTATGTCGAAAGTCGTTGGCCATGGCTTGCCTTCCGCTACATGGCCTTTGGGTCGCAGCTGAACGTACTCCGGCGATCGCGCGAGAATGAAGCGCCCGTAGCTTTCCGGAAAGCATTCTCGGTCGAAGACGAAAGCGTGCAGCAGCTGACCGCAGGCAAAAGGCATAAGTAGCCAGCTGCCGAACCACCACGGCTTGCGCGGCTTGCCGGTCTCGTCTTTGCTCCAGATGAAGCCTCCCTCGTCAAGTGCGTTGTAGCTGGACTCCAGAGACCGAGTAAAGACGTAGATAGCTATCGTCATCCGGAGCTGGTCGGCGGGTGATATGCCAAGGAGTAGGCCGGCTAGGGAAGCACCTACGGAGGGTGTGTACACTGAAGTGAGTAGCTTTGTCACTCTCGGATTGCGCTTGCGAAAAGAAGCTGCGTTCTCTTCGAGCAGCGCACTCCGTAGATGGCGGAAGAAGCGGTTCAGCAGCCGGTGGAAGAGCAGTATCGTGGAGAAAGATAACGCGATCCTCGCATTGGCATAGCGAGGCTTCGATGTCGCTGCCTTTGGTGGCCGTTGTGCTCGACTTGCCAGCTTCTCCGTAAGCGTCTCCCACCCCTTCAGCCCAACGTAAGCCGCAACGAACACGCGAAGTGCTGCCCGTAACGCTGCGATGTTGTAGTCGCCGTTCTCTGTGCTGCTCTCCGTGATCTTCTCGTATCGCTTGGGATCGGGAGTGCGCTTTTGTACCGGCGTCGGGGCTCGCGATATGATATACTGGTGAAGGAGCTCATACTCACGGGAGCTGAGCGAGTATCGAAGTGCAGTTCGCGTGATGGGGTCGATCGGTCGTTTCGCGGCGCTACTATTGGAAGAGGCAACAGAATGCTTGCGGTTGGGGTGTGACATGTCTGTTACTCTATACTTGAGTGTATGGCAGTCGTCTAGTATTGACGAGAATGTCTATCAACACTGATTGTTGGTGTATCACGGGCCCATTGCGCATGGCGCTTGAACGGGGAAAGCGCAAATGATCAGCCTCGGCTCCAGCTCATCACATGCGAGCGTGCCTTCCCCCTAGACATTGCACTACTCGCCCACACTGTTCCACTCTCTTGGTTACTGCCCGTCGTCCATCACATAGTCAACGAGGGCGTCGATTCACTCGTGAAAATATCTATCCTCGTAGTTCTCAGCCTATTGCTCGGCAGGCGTCTCAGCACTCACGATGTGCTCGCTTTGCATAACACCGTTGTGGTTGGTGAGCCAGTCCGCAAGAACGCCCAATGTTAATTCATCGCTGTTCCACGTCTTTCTTTCTATTCGGAAAAGTCTGAAGGGCTCACGGGCGCGCACTGAGTACGCGATGTCAATCCACCCTTCGAAAACGACCTTAAGCTGGATGGTCATCGATACCACTTTCGTCTTACGCCACGACTGGTGTTTGCTCCTGGTATACTCATTCTGATGCCTCAAAGCGTTCCTCCTACGAGCGGCGACGAGAAGCATGTTGGGATCCTTTTCCGGCACCAAGTTGAAGACGATGTATTGCAGTGTTGTGAGCCTTGTCTTTCCGGCCAGCAAATCATTGACTTGCGCCAGATGCTTGCTGGCTGCCGGCTCAATGAATCGGCACATTCTGCGCTGGTCATGGCAGACTCCATAACGGCGTTGCGGAACGACTTGCTGACTCGCTGTACTGTGTAGAGTTGTTTCGTGGCAAGGTGTACGAGTATATTATCGACAAGCTCTGAGATAGCGAGAGCCTTCACTTTCGCATTCTCCATCTCGACAATGCGCAAATGTCGCCGAATATGGCCTTCACTTTCGCATTCTCCATCTCGACAATGCGCAAATGTCGCCGAAAATGGCGTCAACTTGATATCGATGAAGTAATAACTGGAGAGAGGTGCTTGAAGGGCGTTCAGAGCAATGTTGCCTGCGCACAGGCTTTTAGCTTTTCCAACCATTCACACGGCAGGTACATGAACCTGATCTATCGCGCCGCAGGTGCGTTCAACGTATCACAATTCACGAATGCACATTGAATTTGGGGCATGTCCTCAGAAATCGTTATTATGACCAATAGAGTTATGGATACTTGCCCCAAGTAAAAGCGTCCTCACCCCTCTCCTTCGCCTTCGCCGCCTGCTCGAAATCACCCAGAAACAACCACTTCACTTTCTTCCCAATCCCCTTCTCGTGCCAATCATTCAGTGGTTTCGGATAGAAATCAAACTGCGCCGGATCCACAACAGCATCGTCATGCGCGAGCAGCAGCAGAACATTCTCATGCGCATCAAACTCGCCCAGTCCGTCGATTGTCCAGTCCGCTACCTCTTTGTCATGACTGAGCATGCTGGTGACGTAGTAGAATGGACGAGTCGAGGACCCATGCGGGTTGACCTGCTCCAGAAGATGGCCGGGACAGATTCCCTGGCCGCGTCGACGAGGCGGAGCGGGCGTCAGCTCTTTTGGGAGCGGCGTGTACTCGGTCGGCCTGAACTCGCCACCGTGATGTGAGGCGTCGCCGCCCATGAAGATGAAGGTCGGAGGATCAGCGGTTGTGCGAGCAAGGCCGCACATGTGACCAACGCTGTGACCGGGTGTGTCTAACAGGTAAAAGCTGCCGTCGCCGAAGTAGTCAACGGCATTATAGCGGCCGATCTTCGAACCGGTGCCTTCTTTTTCAAAGTTGATCTCGCGAACATTGCGGCCTTCAAAGTCTGTCTCCATCAGGGTCGAATCTTTCCGCTTGGGGTAGCCAGGTGTATGCGCTTCCATGAAACCTGGTCCAACAACCAATCCTGTAGACCCCGGGAAGGTCGATGCATCTCCAACATGATCCCAGTGATGGTGGGACCAGATGA
This sequence comes from Baudoinia panamericana UAMH 10762, assembly GCF_000338955.1. Classification (NCBI taxonomy): domain Eukaryota; kingdom Fungi; phylum Ascomycota; class Dothideomycetes; order Mycosphaerellales; family Teratosphaeriaceae; genus Baudoinia; species Baudoinia panamericana. Next base: position 23,332 of record NW_006911268.1, read on the forward strand.
TGGTCTCGATCGCACCGCCTTTGACATCGATACCGTTCTCGGTCAGAATGGTGGCGACGTCTTTCTCGACCTCAATCGTCCAGCCAAGTTCCTTCCATTTGGGGGCTGAAGGTAGGACGTCCCAGTCCTTGCGGACACCGAGGTCGAAGAGGATGGGCTTTCGGTTTGGATGTTCGATCAGGAAGGAAAAGCAAGGTCCGAGAAGGTCGGGGTGGCCTTTGTAGTCCGGTTGCAAAAAGATTCCCATGGGTAACCGGAGACGAGATGTACTGTGCGGTTTAAGCGTGGTGATTAACAAGCTGTTTCATCGACGGCCTACCTTACCTATCGATGCATGACACTTTCACGGTAGACTTCGACTCTGGGATGTGAAGCGCGGGCGGTGCTTTTGGGGCGACCATATACTCGACGTCCGCCATATTGATGTTGGTTGCCAGCTTGTCCACGTTTTCGAAGCAGCAGAGAAAAATGTAATATAACAATACGAGAACGCAATACTCACCTTCTCTTCTCGTCTATCAGCGAAGCGCATGACGCAAGAGTGGAAGCTTTGTTCGTCCGTTATCGTCCGAGCCATCAACATTCGGAGGCGAACTGGGGGCATTGCCTCCATTTTGTCCGCTATGCAGTATACGCGGCTATGATGCTGAGCGACAAAGCTTTCGAATCGGTGCAGACATCGGAAGTACAGCAGAAGGCGGAGACGGAGAGCGCATTTTCGTCGAGACGGTCATCATCAAGGTGAATGCCAAGCCGAGATCCTCCGCCCGAATGCCGGCCAAAAGTTCAGTCAGTGTCTCCAAGACAGTTTGCGCAAACACAGCGATGAGCTATCATACGCCACAACCTCATATGGCATACGACAAGCGCAGTAGTTCTGCCGGTATAAATGCGGTGTTTGACCCTCAACAAGCATAGACTTACACTCTTGACTTACGGTTCATGCCGGCATGTCAGCATGCAGCATGAGCTGGGCACTTTCCAGCTCCTTCGATAGCAATAATGGGGTGTTGCACGATGCCCGCAATCCTCCTAAGCCATGAGGCATATCTATACACGACCAAGAACGCCTTGGCAACAGAACCTTCCTTAAACGAAAGCTGTAACTGTCCGCTTCACTCCTGATAAGCCTACGGTACACTGTCACACAGGCGCAGAGCAAGCAACTCTGGATCACAATTAAGCCGGAGCGCCCTCTTGAGCACCGGGCCGTAAAGGTTTGGTGTGGGTGGAGGGGGCTTGACTATGGTTGGTCTTACAAGATACGGACGAACTGTAACACTCAGTAATGCAACCGACCAATTTTCGTCTTGCAACAAGTGGACTGCAGTGCACGGAGTAGCGACTACCATTTGGGTGTCGTTCGCAGCCCTGCTCATCTCCATTGCAATGCCGATTTGCGAGCTCATCACCGACTCTGCTGTCCCCTTATCTCGACTCGCTCACCTCTTCGACTCCGACTGCATTCCGCAGTCACCGCTCGGACATGCCTGGTTTTCTCCGCTCAATCTATCTCGACCCTTCACTCTCGACTTGCGCTGTTCCCACCGTCTCTGTTGGAACTTGCGGGCGCGACTAGTGCCTTATAATAGGCCATCTGCGCCTATTCCGTCAGAAGTCGTTAATCATCCTGTACCACCTTTCTACTACCCCTCGGTACTCGAAACCTTCACCGGCAATTCTCGCGCTAGTTCTCATGTGCGCAGACACTCAATATGGGTCCTTCCTGCCTCTCACAGTAGTGTATCTGCCAGTGGGTCAAGTGTAACTTGCACTATCATGCGGTCTCTAGATGAGTGGTTCGCGGCCATGCTTGGTTGACAGCCTTTCACTTCAAGACCGTATTCGCGTTCCTCAACGCCAAGTACTCCTGTATCTGACCCGTAGACAAACCCCTCACGACCTTGAACATCTCCGCATTGTAGTAATTCAAGCCCGTCTTCGGATCCGTATACGTCGTGGGCAAGCCCGTGATATCGCAGTACTTCTTCTTGGGCTTCTTGCTCGGCGCAGCTTGGATGCTCGTATATGTTACGCTGGGTCCCGTTGACGAAGTAGGTAGACCCACGCTCAACGTCGCAGCGGCGCCAGTGCCGTTGCTTTGCTGGGCGTTCTTCTCCAGTACCAGACGGTTGAGGTCCTGGCTCCCTTGCGCTGGGTTAGGGTTCAAGCTTGCGGATGCCGGGTCGCCTTCTACAGTGGTTTGGGGAGTCACTGCGCCAGAGTTTTGCTGTGTGTTCAGGACACTCTGCTGAGCGCGCTGGGCTTCGGAAAGGATTTGCTTGAGGTTCTTGTTGCGGCGTTGTGGTGCGCGGTAATGGGGGTTACGGAAGGGTTTGGGCACTTTTTGCATGTCGAGGGCGTCGAGGAGGGCGGCATGAGTTTCTTCGTTGGAGGCGGTGGTGATGGGCGCCATCGCATCTCGCGCTCGTCACTCGCCGATACTATTCGGGAAGACTTAGTCGTGAATAATACCAACAGTATGCTCAGTGCGACTCGCATCTCGAAAGCACGAGCCATCATCAGCTCTCGGAGCGGCGGCTCCCGGCTTCCGGGGCTCGAAGTCTTGGCAAGCTGACACCGCGGCTTCTCCCGGCCGAAATCTGCTGCCAAGCCCAGCGAATCGCACACGACACACAACAGCGCCAGCAACAACCACCACTACCCTACAACTCCACCGACGACGCATCAACACGCTTCACAGCCGCCACCATGTCGGCTCCTCAAAGCGTGCAATGCTTCGGCAAGAAGAAGACCGCCACCGCCGTCGCGCACTGCAGGCAAGGAAAGGGTCTGATCCGAGTCAACGGCAAGCCGCTCTCGCTCGTTGAGCCGCAGATTCTGAGGTTCAAGGTGTATGAGCCGGTGCTCATTCTCGGCCCGGACAAGTTTGGTATGTCTTCCTACGGCTGGGTGTGAACAGATGGGGAGGGCAAGAGCAAAAGGTGGTGAAGGTGGAGATGCGGTGGGCGTAGGATGACATGAAGGAGTGATGGGTTATGCGGGACAAGGACGGCGAAGAGAAGAGGGTAGCGAAAAGAAGAGGCGTGTGCTGACAGTCTGTGATACACAGCCGATGTCGACATCCGCGTCCGCGTACGCGGTGGTGGTCACACCTCGCAAGTCTACGCCATCCGCCAGGCGATCGCAAAGAGCATTGTACGTTTCGCAACAATCAAGCGACCAGCCTCTCCACATGATTGCGACTAGCACTCTGTCTAACGCATTGGTATAGGTGGCATACTACCAGAAATACATCGACGAGCACAGCAAGAACCAGCTCAAGCAAGCACTCGTCGCCTACGACCGTACCCTCCTCGTGGCCGACAACCGCCGGTGTGAGCCGAAGAAGTTTGGCGGTCCGGGTGCGCGTGCGCGCTACCAGAAGTCGTACAGATGAGCGGGGAAATTGTCAGAGGGAGAAGAGGGACATGGTGCGGTGCGGACAGGTTGCATTCTGCGGCGACGGCGCAACGGAACGCTTCGCGGTGCGCTTTGTGCGTGGCTGTGGTATATGCTTACTGGTGAGGATACGGTGAGCCGCTGCAAATAGCAGGGTATCATGATTCGAACAAATCGACCACGCCGAACATTTCAGCGCCGGACGCCTCGCTCTGAAAAACACGCCCAACCATAGCCATTCAGACCTCTTCGGCACCCTCTTCAGCCTCACTCTCCTCATCCACCATGCCATTTAGCGTTCTACCACCGCCGCCTCTCCTGTTGTCTCCACCACGCGACCCGTTCGTCGTCCTTCTCCCACACTTCGCCGCACTCTCGCCCACAGGCAGCGCATCTCTCCACGCCACTTTGCAAACCGGACACTGCTCTCTCCCTCCCTGCGCACGGAACAGATTTCTCACGCAGTGATCGTGCGCTCGTGCGTTACAGTCCAGGTCCGGACATCGCTGGCCTACTGTGACGATCTCTCGGCACGCAGCACAGAACTTGATAAGCTGCCTCTCACCCTCGTCATCGTCGTCCTCGTCATCGTTCTCGTCGGCGGGCTCATTGTAAGTGTCCACCAGCCAGCCGCGGAGTTCCATCAGCGTCCTGGGAGAAAGAGAGTAGTACCCTCGTCCACTCAATTCGAACCAGCCTTGCTCCACCAACAACTCAAGAACCCTCTCCGCCTGCGACATTGTAACCCCGTTGTCCTTCGCCATAGCCTGCATCACCTCATCATTCCCCGAATCTCTCCTCCTCTCATCCGCGTTCGCTGCACCAGGTTTACACAACCTCAAAGCCTGCGTCGAACTGACTGCCATCACCTCCTTCTCCCTCGTGTTATTCGTGTCGAACATCGCATCCAGAACCCTCTTCACAAACCCCATCTCCTCCGCACTGAAAGTCGTACTCATCTGCGTGAGGGCATCACTACTCGTATTCACGAGCGCCCATACCCGCTCCCTCGTGACCTGATGTCTCGTACTCCTGATCTCGAGATCGAAGGGTGAGATGGCGGTGTTGAGGGCGTCGATGTAGTTCGTGAAGTCTTCCTGGGAGACGTCTTCCGGCAGCGTTGGACGGGCGGGGTTGGAAGCGGTTTCGATGGTGGAGATGAGTGGTTTGGCTTCAGCGTAGGTCAGGCATTGGCGGGAGAGGAGGACCTGGAGAAATGCGCGATGGGTGTTTGTGTACGCTGAGGGAGACTCGTCGTCGTCGGACATGTTGGCAAAACTGTTGGTGAAGCGATCGTTTGGTGTGAGCGGTTCTTCGTTGATTAAAGGACGAACTTCAACGCGTTCACAGCGTTGGTGCACGCGTTGTGGCTTTAGCAAGACCCCTGTTTGATTGAAGCTGCACTGCAATATTGATTGAAGCTGTATTGGAGCATTGATTGATATCTTCTTCGGGCCCCACCCCCGCCTTTCGGCTCAAACGCGCTCCGCGTCGACGCGTCTTCCGTAGATTTGATCCCCGTCAAGCAGACGATGAATATGAGTTGGCGACGACATTGACGACAGGGCGATGGAGTTGTGGGAGAAGAGCGAAACGGTCGATCCGGAAGTGCGCGCATACGTTTACTCGCTCGTCAATGTGGTGGGAGGCAGCTCGGCGTACGATGATACATACAGCATTGGCGACGATGCGCTGGCGGCGCTGAACGATATCTTGAGATGGCTGCGATTGGTATGATATCCACAAATGGTAGATGTATACGATGTTCAAGGCTGAAAGTGCGTTATAGTACGACGAGAAGCTCAACCGATACGATGTCAAGCGGTGCCTCGCTGAAGCCAACCTGGTGCAAGGCGATCTGCTCGAGATACTGGCATTATGGCCCGAGACGGCGACGGACAACAAGCTGAGAGGCAAGCTGGCGCTGGCGTGTATACAGCTGCTCGTACCCTTGACGTGGCCCTTGGACCTGGAAGATGAGAAGGCGACGGTGAACCATCACCGGCATCTGCCGTATCTGCAACTCGCACAGGTTGGGTACAAGCGCGCCGTCCTGCACTATGAGCACGCCGCCATCTTACGGACGGCTGTCCGAGTGGCGTTGCCGTCCATGACACAACCACGCCGAGAGCGGAGTAAGCGGGACGAAGGTATCATTAAGCTGGTCATGTATCTCTTCCGTAATGTGGCCATGATCACCCAACCGCAGATGCTACCCTCGCAAGGCGACGAGAACGAGATCAGCCGCTCGTCCACGATCGACGTCTTCCATGAACAGGACGTCTTGAACTTACTGCTTACGATTGGCTCCGGCGCATCGGACGACTTCCAGGATGAGGATGTTGTCTTGCTCGAGATCCTTTTCCATTTGTTGAAAGGCATCGACCCGAAGAAGCTCTTCATGCACGATGAGCAAGTTCAACACCACGAAGCCGACGAACTCCGAATGCTGATGCAGAAGGAGCGCGACATGCACAAAAGCTATCGGAAACACGCTCCTTCCCGCCACAACCGCTTCGGCACGATGCTTTGGGTCAAGCGCGGAGACGAGAAGCTAAGTACAGTCACGGGCCAGACGAGCATCACGAACGGTGATGCCACCCTGCAGATAATGGACGCGAGCAAGAAGTGGAACAAGCCCAAGCATCACGGCAAACATGCGGGTCTTGAAGAGCTCAGACAGGCCGACTTTTGCCAACGCATTGATCTGACGGAGACGGCACGGAAGCACCTCCGCAGCTTCGTCGAGGACTTCCTCGACTCAGGCTTCAACCCTCTCTTCTCCGGCCTCCGAAAAGCTATTGCAAGTGAAGCGGACCGTATAAGCCCTACCCACCAGCGCCACTACTTCTACCTCATCTCCTGGTTTCTGGCCGCCGAACGCGCACGTCGGACAGCAACCACGTTCACACCTCCTCCGACCTCTGCAGGAGAAGAGAGCACATACGCCTACATCGCCGCCGTCCTCGACGACCACACCTTCGCCCTGATCAGCCGAAGCATGCAGCGTTACCTTGACGAAAAGTCCTGGCTAGACTTGCACACCACGCTCTTGGCCTTCACCTCCATCCTCCTAACAGTCCACGATATGAGTGAAAGTCCAGATGAAGAAGACCAAGAGATCGCAGAGAACATCCAAAATCGCATATTCTACCACGAAGCCACCCACGATCGCATCGTACAGATATTGCGAAGTTACAACAACCAAGGCCTACCCTACCTCGACGCAGTAACGGAATGCGTACACGTCTTCGTCCGGATGCTGGAAAGGTACAGCAAACAGAACGCCGAGCTGCAAATCCAGTCGAAGCGGAGGGCGCGGAAGAAAGCACGGAAAGCCGGTGTCATGCCCAACGAAGACGACCAAGAAGCCGATAACGAAGACGCTCGCGAAGCTCAACTGACCGCAACAGAGCGCAGATTCGACTTTGCCCGCTTCAGCTCCAAACTCCTCACCCAACCGTGCCTCAACACATTCCTCGCTCTGCTCCAATACCATGCCGATCTTACGCCGGAGCAGCTGAAACGGTGTCATCGCTATCTCTACCGGCTGGCGTTCAAACATGACCTCGCGATCTTGCTCTTCCGAGTCGACATCCTACTTCTACTACACAAACTTGTAAAGGGACCCGGGGGTTTGAGCACAGAGAGCCCGGCGTTCCAGGACTGGGACACGCTGGTCCGGCAGGTGTTCAGGCGGTGTGTGAGGTGGATGGAGAAGGAAACAGAGGGTGAGGGGTGGAAGGAGATGTGTGTGGTAGAGATGCTGTTCAGCAAGATTCCGGCGAGCGTGTATTACCTGCAAAACGGTATTGAGCGAACGGTGGAGAGAAGGGCGCCGAGACCGCCTGCTCAGCTAGGGTTCAAAGCGGGCGTGAGCGAGGTGATGAAGGTACCCGTGGCTGTTACCCTTCTGCTGGAGCAAGGAAAAGCCGATGCAGTGCAGTGGGTTAAGAAGGAGATGGAGCGAGCGGTGCAGGAGCGGACGGCTTGGGAGGATATCAATTCTGCGGTCGACGAGGGAGCAGGGACCGAGCGCCCACCGCCCCCGCCCATTTTCCTCATCCCAGACACGGAGGAGCGGAAGACGCAATTGTTCAAGGACAAGCATCTGCGTCTGTTACTCGCCACGCTCGGACTGGAAAGGTTAGGCGCGAGCGATGATGTGGACGGGACGTGGCTTTTCCCGGCTGAACTTTCGACGCAGCGGCTGAGAGAGGGGGTGGAAGCGATCGCCAAGACCGAGTTTGATCCGCCGACCGGGTTTGGGGAGGAGGGGAGGGCGGCGGCAGATATGGTGAGGAATCTGTCCTCCTCTGCCGTCGCTGTCGTCAGGAGAACCGCGAACACGTACTCAGACGACGACTCTGCCTCCTCCGGAGACGAGGCGGAGGCGCTCTTTCCGCCCAACCTCCGCTCTCCTCGCCAAAAAGACGACGAAAGAGTGCCCAAGCGCCGTCGCCTCACCAAGCGCAACCGCACGGAGCTTACCGAAGCCGAAGTAGACGCCAAGGCGGCGGAGCGGAGCAAGAAGGAGCAAGAAAGGCAGGGCAAAATCAAGAGTGCGCTTTACGTCACGAAGAGCGATGATGAGAGTGATAGTGAGGCGGATGCGGAATTCTTCCGGTTGGAGGAGGAGAGAAGGAAGGCTACGAAGGGTGTTATCAACGGTGCGCTAACGAGGGAGACGGAGAAGAAGAAGAAGAAGACGACAGGAGGGGAGGCGATGGGGAAGAGGAAGAGGGCGGTGGATGAGGAGAGTGGAAATGAAGACGAGAGTGGGATTGGTGAGGAGGATGAGAGTCGGATGCGTGAAGGGGATGCGGAGGCGGAGATGGTGCTGAAGAAGAAGAGGAAGACGCTACCGTTTGAGGAGGAAAGTGATTCCGATGCATCCAACGTGGATATGGACGTGGGGGACGCCGTTGGGGACGAGGATGTCATTACCAAGCTGTCTAAGCGTAGGGCTGTTACCGAGTCATCATCTGAGGCCGAGGATGTCAGTGAGGATGATGCAGAGGGAGAGGAAAAGGAAGAGACGTTTTCTACTTCTCCCACGGCTGCGGAGAAGACGACCGGACCCCGGGCGTTGGCTGAGGTGAATGGGAATGTTGCGGCAGGTTTGCGTCATGGCGGGAGAACGATTGGACTTGGAGACAAAGAGCGTAATACGCTGGACCAGGACGAGGAGGATGAAGATGATGTGCCTGTTACGAAACCACTACGGAGCAGTATCCGAGGGCGGATTGTGATTGCGGATGACGAGGATAGCGACTAGCGGCAGACGTCTTCCTAAACTCGCATGTATACGTATCTGAAATCCGATCTCAGTGTCGGCCGATAAGCATTGGGAGAAGCGGATCGAGGTCTTGTTCGGCTAATGTAAAGCCAGCAGTGGTTTAAATACACTGTTTGCATCCCTCCCACCACGAGCCATGATTCGTGTCCGCACCATCACGGCGACCCGACGTCACTGTTATCGACAGTCAGCGTACACATCAGCGCGCATACGCCTCTGCAGCCCTGCCCACTCAAGCTGCTCGGCTGGCACAAGCACGCCCTGCTTACGATCACGGCGGGTTCACATCCTTCTCCCCGCTACCACCCCATCACGCTGCCCGGTCGGTGCTGCCACTCGCCGCACCTCGACCAGCAGTCCGCAAGCGCTCGTTCAGTTCCGCCCGCCCAATCTTCTTGCCTGGGACATGCAAAGTAGTGCCGTCGCAGTCCACTGCCTTGCCCCAATGCTCGAGCATCACCTTCTCCAGCACCCTTGTCGCCTCTCGTGCCGTTGCGATCGTCCTGCCATTGGTGAAGATGCCCTTCACGTCCCCTTCGTTCGCTGGCCCGTGGCGGCTTGTGAAGGCACGTTCACTCCTCCCGAATTTGGCGTGCCAGAGATCTTCAGCAACCGGAGGTTGCGAGAGCAGCGTGTCGCGGCGCAAATTGCACCCTTGCTCCTGCCTTTGAAGCATCTCCAGGATGCCTGCACCGGTGGTGAAGAAGCTCCTCTTATAAAACCATGGATCCGGTAGCACGAGCGAAGGGTCAAGCTGGCTCTCACTCAGTCCGCGGTAGGGTTCGTACTCGACGTACCGGTTGCGATCCTTGAAAGGGAATTGTTCGGCTCAAGGATCTCGGAAATGTCTTTGCACGGTTGTAGGAAGAGCTTCTTGCGTGCGCATCACGCTGTTTGAGGTAATGATCCGCTTAGTCATGGCATGCCAGCGGTGACAGACGAGGGCAGCGGCGAAGACGAACGTTCGCACATCCAGAGAGGCGAGCATGAGCTCAAGAAGCTCGTTGACATCGAGCGCTTTCTCCATTGCAACGCTGGTGGACATGTTGTTGTTGGCTGGCAGAGTCGCAGAGCGAATACCGTGGTTCTCGTGCGGCCTGTCTGAGGTTGAAGAAGTGATCGCCGGTAAGAGCCGATTTGCAAATGAGAAGGGTGTTTGCGGTTTCAGAGGAGGGAAGTACGACGAGCGCCCCACCTTCCATGTAACTCAGGCTGGCGTTGCTGCATTACAGAGACTTTGGTAACAAAGCATGAGACAAGCTTCCTTGAAGTACAAGACCGGTGGCTCACAGCTTCGGTAGCGGACGTGATTCGTTAACTGAATGCATGTATCTTGACGCACTGACAGCATCGCTCCTAGGCCGAAGCATCCAATTGGTAGGATAAAAAGCCAGGTCGAATGACAAGTCAATGGGCGAGTTGATAGCATCGCGCCACTGGCTGAAACCTCTCCTCTCCTGCATTGAACGAGGAGCTTCTGGTTGCAATTCCGTACGATCCTGGGCGAGATTGTCCGCCGTGCCGAAATCTCCGGCGAATGCTTGTGTGTCTTGGGTATCCATTGACGTCCGGAGCGGTGGAGCTGTGCTAACATCACGGTACGTCTCAAATGCGGAGGTAGGAAGGCGGAAAATGAAGGTAGCAAGTTGACCTTTGCATATGAGATACTTGCCAGAGACGGACACCCCAGAGCGATGCGAGATCAGACAGTGTAAAGTGTTTGCTGGGAAGCAAGACAAACCACGGCTTCCAATTCGTGGGTTGCGATACAAGCGTACTTCACAGGGTACAATGTGAACCGCGAGAGCGTCAAAGACCTCCCGGGGCTTGTTGCAAGGATATACGACCTCAGTTGCTGAGCTCGCCGAAGATCGAGTGCACCATCTCGCCACCACGTACGGCTAGGATGCTGAGCAGACTGTCAGCCAGACCGTGTGTCTGTTCGTTGCATCCCTGCAGCCAGATTCCGGCGTCATCCTGCACGGTGTGCTTGCCAAACTGAACGCTGTAATCTCGCCGAACGTTCCACGTCTCATAAGCGTCACCGCCCTTCGGCATCAGATGTCTAAGGTCCTTGAGCATATATTCGTGAGCATCCCTTCGGTAGCCGCTCGCCACGATGACAAGATCAACCGTCAACGATTCCTCCTTCGGTTGCTTAAACTTGCAATACTCGCCGGAATCGTTGCGGATGCGGAGTGTAAGGACAGGTCTTCCGTCAAGATCAGAGTCTTCGACAGCAGTTAACGTGCGGTGGTTGAGGATGCGCTGCGGCCACTTCACATCGTCATGACCGTATTGAACGTCATACGAATACAGCCTGCTGTAAATGTGGTCTAGAAGTTCCAGGCGCACCACCCCGTAATTGGTGCCCCTATCTCGTTCAAGCTGCTCAGCCCGGATCTTCGCTGCCTGTCCGTAGATGTCGTCCACACGGCTGGGGTCGAAGATCTCATTGACGAACGGAGAGTCATCGCTCGGTCGGAGTGCCGCACCTCGAATAACCAAGTACGATTTGGCATTTGGGAACTTGGTAGAGAGATTATCGAACACTTCAGCCGCAGACTGACCAGCGCCAATGACTGCTATTGATCGCGGCTGTTGATCTCGAGGACATATCGAGTCGATATTGGTGGCATACTGCGATGAGTGGATGATGCGAGGATGCTGCGGTGGGAAGCACTCTGGCATGTTTGGCTTACCGCCCACTGCGATGACGACGTGCTTCGTCCGTAGGGTATATACTTCTCCGAACCGGAGACTCTTGACAACGACATCGAAAGTGTCGACCTGGCCCGTGACGGGATTTGTGCTTCCGGGTCGTATGGATTGCACGGCCTGACCATAGTCGACAACGTCTTCGAAATGACTCGCGCACCACCGCATGTAGTCTTCGTATTCAATGCGCTGAGGAAGGAAAGTGCCAAGATTGCTAAACTTAACAAGTCGTCCCTTTTCGTGAAGGTAGTTTAGGAATGTAAAGCGACTCCTCGGATTCCGTAGGCTTGCCAGGTCTTTGATGAAGCTGATTTGCATCTTCGCTCCTGGAAGGAGCATGCCGGCATGCCATGCGAATCGTTCTTGTCGCTCCAAAAACTTCACTCGAGGTCGACTCGTCCGCAACTCTGGACTGCCTTCCTCCAACGCATCGTGGAGTGCAACAGCAATCGCCAGAGAAGCTGGGCCAAAGCCGACACATATCAGATCATGCACATCGTCCACGTCCTTGGCGCTCTTAAGTAGTGACGGCAATACCTGTTGCCCGTCATTGGCGTTCTCATGGGTACTGCCGTTTGTGTACTGATGGGAAGCTCTATGGCCATTAACAGACACAGCATGGGGCGACATGGTCGTACTGAAAAGATGGTGTCGTAGTGGCGGACCGGAGTCAATTTGTCCGTATACGTTGTTTGTCCTTAAGTGAAATCAACACGAACAAACAGCTCTGCAGCTTCAATTTCTTTCCGCAATGACAGCCTCCTTTCTCGAGCGAAACCGGCAGGGGAGTCCGACAGCGCAGAAAGCATCCTGATGGGGACTGCATGCCTTGGTTACAATTGTTGTCACACAAGCTCAATGTCGTCAGACAACATAGCGCTGGCTCCTCGACAAATCAATCGTACAACCGAGTGATGTCGCCGGTGTATCATCCGTTTTCGGTTTACATTAGCGGCTATCTAATCAGATCCGAGGTATCATCAGCGGCGCGGCGTACGTCTCCCAGAGAAGAGGTGGGATCGTTGCTGGCAAGTCCTGCCGAAGTGGAGCACAGCTGTGCCAGTCAGATTTTACAAACGCTTCGTTGAGGACTCCATCGGTGACGTTGCAGGAAAGTTAACGGATCTGATTAGATTGCCGAGACTGAAGATCGACAGCAGCGACATCGGTGAGAGTCGGGCATGTGAGTGGAGTCGAGGCTCGGCAGAGGTGTCGCAATACATAGAAAGTGGTCTCTCGCTAACACTAATGCCAAGCTGTTCTAACTCTACGGCGTAGGTGTGCACAGAGAGACTAAATCCAAGAAAGGAGTGCGCACGGCAGTGAAACGCGTAGTGGTGATATCGCGTGTGAAGTACAATGCAATCGCTTTTGACGCTGGGCTAGCTAGGTTATTGGTGCGCTCATACCAAAGACTGCGCTTTTGCCATGCTCGCGTACAGCCCTCCAAGCTCGACGAGCTCCGCATGCGTGCCGTGCTCGACCACTTGTCCATCATCGAAGACGTAAATCCTGTCGGCGTGCTTGATTGTCGCTAGACGATGTGCCACAGCTACCGTCGTCCGCCCAGTGGATGCTTCGGCCAGCGTTCTCTGGATTAACTGCTCACTATGCGCGTCCAAAGCTGATGTTGATTCGTCAAGCAGCAGGATCTCGGGGTCACGTATGAGTGCCCGCGCCAATGCGACTCTTTGCTTTTGCCCGCCGGACAGCTTCGAAGAGGCACCGGAACCGCATTCCGTGTTGTAGGCTTCCGGCAGGCTCGTGATGAACTCATGTAACCCGCACTGCCTACACACTTCCGCTATCTCTGTGTCGGACACTTGTTGGTCTTGAGTGGCTCCCAGCCGGATATTGTAAGCTATGGAGCCTACAGATTGGTGGGTAGCGTGGTCAGCCGAGTTTCAGACAGTCATGGAGGGATTGACAAATTGCTATGCTTACCTGGTAGTAAATCTGGCTCCTGTGATACCAATCCGACACGGTCTCGTAGCTGCTGCGCGTCCATGTTTCGGAGATCAACGCCGTCAACCGCAATGCCGCCACTGCTTGGATCGTAGAAGCGTTCAATCAATGTCAGCGTGGATGACTTTCCTGCGCCAGACGGCCCGACAAGTCCAACGAAGCTGCCTTTGTGTATGTCGAGGCTGAGACTGCGCAGTGCTGGTTTATCGCCGCCTGGGTAAGTAAAGGATACTTCGTGGAATGCTATCTTCGGATTGGTTCCCGTCTTTTCCTCAAGACTCAGCGACGACGTGGAAGCGAAAGATCCTGGAACAGGTCCGCTCGACTTTTGATCTGCCAGGATGTGAGGCTCATAGCTCAGCAGCTTGAATACGCTTGTAGCGGCAGCTTTTGCACGAGCAATCTCCGGCGACAAGCTGAAAAGCTGACCCGAAGATTGAGCGGAGAAGAGCAGCGCAGGCAGGACGGTGAAGAATGCCTTCTCGGTGTACTCGCCGTTCCGGACTAGGCGAGCGCCCCACCAGTAGGCTAGTGCGTACACAAAGTATGTGATAGCGAAGGACGCAGCTAGTAAGATGTTCGACCAGACCGTGAACAGGCGTGCATTCTTCAGTGGACGGTGTAATGCAGCTCTGTACTCTTGTTGCATGTATCCTTCGAGACTGTATAGGGTCACTGTCTTCCGCTTGGTGCAGGCCTCGGCGGCAAGACATGTTGCGCTTTGATATGCTTGCCGACGACGTGTATCTGCGGAAACCAGCATTCGTATGCGAAGGAACCCTGCGCCCAACATAACAGGCACAGCGGCCATGAGGACGATAGCAATCTTCCAGGCTACCGCCAGAGCCAAGATCATGCCACCAACCATGGACGTGGTGGTCGTGACGATGGTCCCAAGGGCAGTGCCAGACAAGCAGCTCAGATCGCCGGTGTCCTTCGTGAACGCACCCATAAGATCGTGAACGCCGCGACCGGGCTCTGCGAACCAAGCCATATCGAAGCTCAGCATCTGGCCGAACAGTCGTCTCTGCATGCGGCTATAGGATGATGGTACATGGGTCAGCAATGTTCCAGACAACCGCAAGGCTATACACATCGTTCTGCTTACCCAATGCTTCGGGAGGAAGCTATACCGAAAGCTGTACCACTTCCAATCCAGGACACAAGTGCAATGCAGCCGACAACGAAGAACATTAGACAGTAGAAGTGGGCCTCTTTTTCGAAGGAAGGGGCCGTGAATGACCGGTTCAGCAACTCAACAAGGTTGCCGAAGATAATGGCCTCGCCCAGTAACAAGCCACCACTAATGAAAGAGGCCAGTATGCCGAGCATAATGAGCCATCCCTCCGGCTTCATATGGGCTAACATGGCTCTGAGAGCGTGTGAGCGGCTCGATTGACTGCCCTGTATCTGCTCGGTGGGATTGGTGAAATCATCTTCCGCCTTCTCGGTGTCGCTGAGACTTGCCGTGCTACATGCAAGACTCTTCGCATACCGAGCGTCTTCTTTCCCGTGGGAGTCCTCGTTGCGGCTAACATCGGCACCCTGAGCTTCCAGGAGACTATGGAAGACACCTTTGCTTTCAGCGAGCTGGCTGGGCGGACCGGACTCTATGACCCGACCTTCTCCGAGTACGAAAACATGGTCGACGTCAAGTACTGTAGATAGTCGATGTGCGATCATAATTACTGTTGTGCCAGAAGCAGCAGCTCTCTTAGCCGCTGCCACGATGAGTCCCTCGCTGTAAGCATCTAGTGCGGATGTGGGTTCATCTAGGACCAGCAACGCGGGTCTTCTCGCTAACGCTCGAGCAAGGCAAATGCGTTGGCGCTGGCCTCCGGACAGCTCCACGTCGTCCGAAAGACTCGTGTCGACGCCTTTGGGGAGGGTGGCAATGAAGTCCAAGTTAGCGTCCGAAATCGCCTGTTGCACGCGACATGCCTTCTCAGCGTCCGAAAGATCCTGGTGTCGAAGTCCGTGGCAGATATTATCGTGAACAGTACCGGAGAAAAGGACACTCTCTTGTTCTACGACAGCCATTTGCGCTCGTAGCTTTTGTTTGTCCTACCCCATCGCATGTCCGCGGGTCAGCTGTGTCTTAGTCATTGGCAGTACCTGAACATCACTCCGCTTACCAGACAGCGAAGCTCCTCACTACCAAGGCGAATACTGCCGCGATAGGAGTAAACGCTACTGAGCAATGATACCAGCGTCGACTTCCCGCCTCCAGATAGTCCTACAAAAGCGTTGAAAGTTCCGGGGTTGATGCTGAGACTCAGATGGCGAAGGGCATCGATATCGGGCCTCGCCGGATATGCAAACTCAACGTCCTCGAGGTATACACCAATCCCATGACTAGTATTAGGGATACTCTTGGTTAGGCTTGGAGCCTCTTTCTTCGTAGATGCGTCTGCAAGCGTACATATTGTTTCTTGTGCAGCAGCGGCGTTTGCGAAAACGACGAGGAGCGGTGCGAACTGTGTCACAACCAGCGAGCTGTCCAGGATCAGGAAGACTACAGCGAACACGGTGCCGGCGTTACCGCTTTCCTGACCCGAAGCCGCCATGTTGCTGCCTAGGTAGAACGCAAGCCCATTGACCGAGTATACAATGAAGTAGATGACGCCTACTTGGGTCGCTGCAATCAAGGCATGACGTATACTTGCCTCCAGCTTCCGTCGTAAATGGTTTGAGTGCGTTTCGCAGACACTATTCGTCATGGCGAATGCCTGTACCGTTTTCACAGCCCGCAGCGCGGACTCCACAATGCTGTTTGCAGCCTCGGCATGCTCTGCGGCTCGACATGAGAACCTTTTCCCATATCGTGAGGTTACTGTGACCGTAAGCGCCAAAAGCGGGAACACAGCGGCAAGTAGAATGCCAGCAAGTTTCGGGCTGAGAATGAAACCAACCACAAAGGCCGCGACGAAGTAGGAGAGGGTTTGTATGAAGATTCCGGCCTTCTCGGAGGTTCCGGCATGAATCGAGTCAATCTTCTCTGTGAGCAGTCCATTGAAGTCAACGCTATGTGTGTCCAAGTAGGCCTGGTCAAGATGCAATAAGCAGTCGAAAAGCCGTAACCTGGAACGCAATGCAATCTTCTCCCCAATGAAGCCGAATAGTGTGGCATATAGCGCCGTAAGCGTGAAATAGGCAGCTGCAATACCAAGAAGCTGAGCAATCCTTGTCCGTAATTCATCTTCTGGAGGTGGGAAATTGTTGATGAGTTTTCCAAACACCACACCAATAAGCGGTAATGGAAACCCCGCAGCAATAGCAAATAGTACTGCTGAGGCGGCTAGGACCTTGTCCCATTGCGAATCCAGCAACAAGTAAAGACCAAGGTATGAGGTCTGGAAAGGGTTGAGCCCGAGCAGTTGCTTGTACAGTCTGCCGGAGTAAGAGATGATGACGGCGTACCATTCGCGCGGGTGCGCTGGATCAAGCGTGCTGTCTTCGAAGGGTTGTTCACCACTCACGGATGGCCTGCCGATAGTGCCGTCTGCGTCGATTCCGTCGAGTTGGTTTGGAGCGCTGCTGTCTGCGTCTTTGTCGATGGCTGACACACTGCCCTGGTAAGAATTATGAAGCACAGGGTCGCCCATCTTTCCCTAACGCAGACCAGCTTCTAGCCACGATTGCTTGTGAGGGGAGACCGAGCGCACGTCGAAAGAGTTCTCGTACGAGATATTGAAAGCCTTACTAGGCACAACTTACAATTTACTCGCTTGAACATCTCACCAGGAAGAACCAGAACGTGAGCGACAGCGAGAGGCTACCGAGGTCCGTTCGAATATGGTACCCATCTTCACCATAAGCACTGTAGCCGATCATTTCCTCAAAAGATGAAGAGGCGGTCCAACATGTCACGAAGATCGCCGGCTAGGAAGCAAAGGAAGTGGGCCAAACGCAGTGTCATACAGAGTTGTCGTCAGATTTTACGGATTCATGATGTCGCTTTGCGCCGTCGTAAACCATCCGGGCTGGAGGCGGCTGTTGCTATTGGCGCCAAGCAATCTAATCAGATGGATCGATAATAGATCAGCATCAGCTTTGTGAGGGGCGGACTGGGCGAAGAAGTCTCGCAGATCGTCATATCCAATAGAAAGGGCCATGTGTACGTTGCCAGAGTTTGACGTGGGTCCCCACAAATTTCTCCACGGCATCGAACAGTAGTACCTCCGATATCGCTGCTAAACTGTAGGGGCATATTCCGCGCCTAAAGGGTGCTCGTTAGCGAAGATCGCCATTGTCATTCAACAGAGTCGCCTGGTAGATGGCAGGGTTGTGTTGCAGGCCCCGTTGATGGTGCAGTAGTATCGGGAATGCCGCCAGGGTACGGTTGCAGCGCTTTCGTAGGTTCCGCGAAGTCTTTGGGAGTGGCTGTCTCTGCTGGCGGATGTTAGAAGGAAATGCGGAGTCCATTACGTCGTTTAAACTTGCCGCTTGAAGGGTCGGAGTTGTGCGTTATGGTCCGTGCCCAGAATTCCACCATCTTCATTCTTCCAGGCGGATGACAGGTCACGTATGCGGTGTTGTAGCCGAGTTGGAGAACCTAGCTGGAGCAATACGTTCCCGGAACAACTGAGTAATCACTGAACAGTTTCAGCGTTTGTGAGGTGAGGCCGTGATGAAGATTCTGCTCAAAAAACGGCGTATCCCCATCAAGGCATATCCACCATGACACCGTCATGCTTCTCCAGGGCGTAAGTGAACATACTGCCATATTGTGCAACACCGAGGCATCAAGTTATTACAATGGCTGAAAGGCTGTCGGTTTTGAACGGGACTCCACGACTGCTTGCAGGCCCGCAGTTGCTTCACCATCTGGTCAAGGGCCAACCCGGGAGCATTGCTATCGACTTCACAGATGCCGATGCACGCCAGGAAGTCGTGACCTACTCATGTCTGCAGTCTCGCTCCGACGCATTGGCGTCGGAGCTTCTCGCTCTGCACGAGCATACGCAGACGTACGCTACCAGTCGTCCCATTATACCCATCTACATGCAGCAATGTCCGGATCTCTACATCTCCCAGCTTGCCACACTCAAGGCAGGCTATGCGTTTTGCCCATTGCCTCTGGATGCACCCGAGGAACGTCTACGCTTTATTTTGCGGGATGTGGAGGCAAAGATCATCTTGACCACCTCAGCATCGCGATCTAGACTGCCTGCGATTGAAGGCATTGAGGTTATTGCCGTCGACAACTCAACCCCCAACCACATTACGTCCCAGTGGCCTACCGACATTGACCCGGCGAACGCCGCTTACATTATGTAAGTACTCGAGCCGCGCTCTCACCTACACCGTGCTTATTGTTCGATGTAGGTACACTTCAGGATCGACTGGTACTCCGAAGGGCGTGGTAATATCTCATCGAGCAGCCAGTCAGGCCCTGCTTGCGCACGACCCGCACATCCCTGCCTTCAGTCGCTTTCTCCAGTTCGCGAATCCCACCTTCGATGTCAGCGTTTTCGAGATATTCTTTCCTTTCTATCGAGGCGGCACCATTGTGTCGTGCGACCGAAAAGCATTGCTGAACGATCTTCCCGGCATCATGAACGCTCTTAATGTGGATGCGGCAGAATTGACGCCCTCGGTGGCAAGCAGCTTGCTGCACAACCGGAGCAGTGTACCTAACCTCAAGCTTCTTCTCACCATCGGAGAGATGCTCAAAAGGTCCGTCATAGAGGAGTTTGGTGGGAATGATGGTCAGCCTAGCCTGCTTTATGGCATGTACGGACCTACAGAAGCTACCATTCACTGCACGCTGCGACCAGCTTGTGCGAAGAATATGACGGTCGGCGATATCGGTGTGCCTCTAGACACTGTGTCTGCGTTCATCGTTAAACCCGCAAAACCAGAGGCTGCTAACGCTCCTCTGGAGCTTGTGGAAGTCGGTGAAGAGGGCGAATTAGCTGTGGGAGGTTACCAACTTGCTGATGGCTATCTTCACCGCGATGAGCAGACGAAAGCAGCATTTGTCGATCACCCAAAATACGGCCGCCTTTACCGTACTGGAGACCGTGCTCGCTTGCATGAAAGTGGCTGGTTAGAATGCTTAGGCCGTATATCAAGCGGCCAGGTGAAGCTGCGAGGTCAGGTAAGTGGTCACTTCTGTTTCTGAGCTGCGAGCTTCGCTGACAACACCGCAGCGCATTGAACTCGGTGAAGTCGAGTATGCGGCTGCGCAGACCGCCGGGTGTAAGAGCGCCGTTGCAGAAGTGGTGGATGGCACTCTTGTCGCTTTTTGTGTACGGTCCGCAGCAACACTGACAGTCTTTGACATACAAGAAACGTGCAAGAAGTGGATGCCAGCATTTATGCTCCCCAGAGATGTCATACTACTTAACGAGCTTCCGTATCTTCCGTCTGGAAAGATCGATCGGCCAACATTAATCAAGCAATATCAAGACCTCAGGCAAAGCCATACGAACCAAGTCAACACGCTGAGCCCGGCACAGCAGCGGCTTGCTCGAATACTGGATCGATCACTAGCAGCGCACATCAACGCAGATACGGACCTACCTACTGTTGGTCTCGATTCACTCTCCGCGATCCGCATCGCTGCCCAGCTACGCCAGCAAGGCTTTCCGCACGCTGATGCCAGCATCGTACTTCAAGCTCACAGCATTCGCGAGCTCGATAATATCTTGGAGCAGGCCAAGTCTACCGCCGTCAGACATGACCAAGCGTCCGAGGCCGACAACGAGACAGCCGCCTTCAAGCAATTCTGCGCTAAGGTGCTGGAGAACCCAAGCATCACTCATCTTCGGGAAGATATTGAGGACATATGGCGGTGTACGCCAATACAGCACGCTATGTTGACGGAGACCGCGCGCACTTCCACAACGTACTTCAATGATGTCTCCTTCGAAATCCGAAGCAGTATCTCCTTGAACTCGCTGAAATCGGCCTTAATTCTGCTGTCTACTCACCACCCACTGCTCCGGGCTGGCTTCGTTGATGTCGACGGTGCGAACAATGGCCATGCAATCATTATCTGGAAAACGCTTCATGAGAGGCAGATCAGGGTAGGCGACGTCTCAAAATCTGGATCTGTCTCAGGAGGCCTGCCGGACTTTCTGCGACCTCTGCTATTTCGATTACGCGAGGGCTCCCACTCTGTATGTTTGAATCTTTGCATCCATCACGCTCTTTACGACCAATGGTCTATCGATGTCCTGAAGTCAGATCTGACTGACTTGCTACGTGGGCGCGAACCTCCTCCCGTGCCGCCCTTTCAACAGATCAGTGAACTCTACGCTAAATCCAGCGCTGGGGCACTGCTTCAACAATGCGGCGGTTTCTGGCAGCAACACCTGCAAGATTTCACCATCACGCCCATTCCGAACCTCAATCCGTGGATTGTCCCGCCTGGCTTGCAGAAACTCTCACGCAACATGCAGCTTGACGTGACTGCAGCCAGATCGAGAATGAAAGTTTCTGGGGTGAGCTTGCCCACCGTTTTCCAGGCAGCATGGTCTTACCTTATGGCCTCCCTGTCCGGGAGCTCGGATGCGATCTTTGGCGTCGTCTTCTCGGGTCGTCATCATGCTGTTACTGGAATCGAACGCATCGTTGGCCCGCTCTTGACCACACTACCTTTTCGGGTCGACATCTCGAGCGTGCAAACTTGTCGCGAGCTTCTCCGGGCGGTGCAGAACGCCAACAGAGCCATGCAGCTGCACTCACTGACTCCACTCGTGGATATTAAACGGGCCGCTGGTTGTGCACCAGACACTGTCCTCTTCGACGTTCTGTTCGTCTGGCAGGAAACTAGCCTCATGCTAGACCCGAATGATCTACTGATGCGTGAAGTTGCTTCCACTGACCGACACGAGTTTAACCTCGTTCTTGAGCTTGAACCTCTTCCAGACAGGATCGTCGCGCGGGTAACATACCAGGAGAGTCATCTACCACAAGAGCAGGTTCACCTCCTTCTACGTCAACTTGACCGTCTTGTCGAGAGAATTGTGCAGGCTCCAGAGACTGCGGTCGCAGGATTGCAGGAGGCTTTAGACCTCGAGTTGCTATCCGCATCGAACCATTCACCCAGTACATGCACCAGGGTAGGTGGTGTGGTCTCGGCCGTTGAGCGGCAGGTCGATCTCTCGCCACAAAATCGAGCCCTGCACTTCGCTACTCACATCGTCGAAGGCCGCTTGAAGACAGTCACCCTCAGCTACCAAGACTTCAACAACAAGGTGAACCAATTCGCTCGCCATCTCCGCGCACTTGGCGTGGCACAAGGCGATCTTGTCTGTATCTGTATGGAGAAGTCACTCGATCTCTATGTCAGTATCACGGCAACACTAAAAGCTGGTGCTGGCTACGTACCTTTACTGCCAGATACTCCGCAATCAAGGCTTGAAAGCATCTTGAGTCAGACAGCGTCGAAGATGTGTATCTGCGACAGCGGCACCGAAAGCAAAATACGCACTGTTGGTGATGTCGGCATAGTCATGCTGGACGATGTCGACATTGTAGGCTATGACACCACTAACCTGGACCTTCCATACGTTGGCAGCAATGTCGCGTATGTTGTATTCACGTCCGGAAGCACAGGATCGCCGAAGGGTGTGTGCGTAACATTTGACAACCTAGACAGCAATCTCTCTGCGCTTGCTGAGCTGTATCCGGTTAAAGAGGGAGATCGTTTGCTGCAGGCATGCTCGCAAGCATTCGATGTGAGCGTCTTCGAGATCTTCTTCAGTTTTAGCACAGGCATGTGTTTGTGCTCCGCTACTAAGCTGGTGCTATTCAGTGATCTCGAAATGAGTATCCGTGCCTTTGGCATAACACATCTGTCCCTGACTCCTACAGTCGCTGCTTTGATACGTCCTACCCTCGTACCGACAGTCAGATTTCTGGTCACGGCAGGTGAAGCGGTCACGGAAGCCGTACGCACTCAGTGGGCGGGCAATGGCCTCCATCAGGGCTACGGCCCTTCAGAGACCACGAACATCTGTTCCGTGCTAATGGATATGTCCAAGGAGCACGCAATCGGCAACGTCGGTCCTGCGCTTCGGAACACCTCAGCTTTCGTGATTGCACCAAACAAAACATTCACCTTACTGCCTGCGGGCTCGGTAGGTGAACTCGCATTTGGTGGAGAACAAGTCTTTACTGGGTACCTGAACATGCCAGATCTGAATGCTGCGAAGCTGTTGTGTCACTCTCGTTTTGGCCGGATATACCGCAGCGGAGACATCGGCAGGATATTACATGATGGAACGCTGTTGATCGCAGGAAGACTGGATGATCAAGTCAAGTATGGCTTGCGCCTTAGTGAGCCTAGACATGTCGTGCTAATACGGACGCAGGGTACGTTGATAACATCAGACGATCGGAGTCAGCTCGCTGCAAGGCTTCTATCCGTGATTCTCAATTCATTCGGAACCTGGACGGCCAAATCACTCCCTTCTTCTTTGGCTGATCGTGCTCATACTGACTACATGTGCATAGGTCCGAGGCCACCGTATCGAGCTCGGCGAGATCAGCGCCGTCATACTTCGCGACTCTGGAGTTTCAGACTGCACAACTATGCTGATGCACAATGAGGTCGCATCCGACCAAGCGCTGGTTTCCTTCTACGTCCCGCAAGCCGCCAGCGGTCAGAACACAGTAATCCTCGAAAACTACGCAGGAGAGACGGCTCATCTGTTCGGTGTTGCTGAAGATGCGCTGCCATCTTACATGATCCCGCGCTTTATCATAGCAATCAGCGCGATGCCGCACACGGCGCAGGGCAAGCTCGACCGTCGCTTGCTGCAACGTCTGCTCTCTGAGATTCCCGACAATGTCCGGCATCAATTCTCTAACCAACAAAATGATGCGACAACACCCGATGCGGACTGGAGCGAAGCAGAAGACACGGCGGCAACTTTACTGGCTGGCACGCTGGGCCTGCAGCGTCAGAGCATAACAAAGAGCACATCTTTCTTTACGTACGGTCTCAACTCTCTGCATGCTATTGCGTTCGCGAAGAAGGTGAGTAGTCATTTCCGTCGTACGGTTGGCATTGATGCAGTTATGCGCCATTCGAGCATTGCTCGCCTTGTCGCGCATGTTTCTGGCTGCCAAAATGAGAACTTGCAGGTAAATGGCGACACTTCTCTTAACGTATTCTCGGAAGACTTCGCAGCGAAAATCAAAGCACAGCATCATGCCACAGGACAGAACGTCAAGCGCATATTACCATGTACACCGCTTCAGGAAGCCATGCTATCCGTGGGAACATCAAGGTCTCCTGATGCTTACTGCAACACGACAACGTTCGCGGTTTATGGGGATTTGGATCGCCTCCTGGATTGCTGGCACGAAATGGTTGCACGCCATGATATTCTACGTACTGTGTTCGTAGAGACAGATTCCGCCGACTACCCTTATGCACAGGTTATTCTCGAGGCCCACAACCTGCCCATACACCGATCCGGGTGCGGAGCAGCCATAAGCAGTAACGGTCCGAACATCACACGGGGCGCTGAAAGCCTTCGATTGAGCCATAGCCGACCAATTGTTCTCGAGGTCGTCCAAACAGACGAACAGAGTCTTCTCACGCTGCGGATGCTGCATGCAATCTACGATGGTGAGTCCATGGCGGTCCTGCTTAGCGAAGTGCAGGCGTCGTACCACGGCGACACGCTACCGCCACCCGTCTCAGCTGAGCCTTTCCTTGCGGCGGGCATTCGCGACAACCAGCAAGATGCACTCAAGTACTGGGCCGAGCGGGTCGTCTCTTATAGGCCTCAACCGTTCCCTCGCCTCGACGAGGGCAGCTCTGACTTCGAAGAAACGAAGCAGTGCGAAGCAAGTAGCACACTAGATATGCTACGTAACTTCAGCAAGCGCCAAGCCACCACAACACTCAGCATCTTCCAGGCCGCGTGGACATGCGTTCTCTCGCTCGCGCAGTCGTCCGGTGACGTCTGCTTTGGAAATGTGGTCAGTGGACGAAGCGTCCCAGTTCCTGGTGTCGAACGTCTTGTTTTGCCGTGTTTCAACACGGTACCAATGCGGGTACGGACTTCGCAATTTCGAACTTATCTGGAACTCATCAGGAGTCTCCACGGTCAGAACCTAGCAGACACGCGGCACCAACTGACTGCCCTTCGCCGCATACAAGCACTCTCCGACGCACCAGAAATGCATCTGTTCGACTCAATGCTTTTACTACAGCCGCCGCACAATGACTTGAACTGTCGCGTTTGGACTCAATCACATGAAGAGGGATCTATGGGCATGCCGCTCGTGCTCGAGATTCTGCCGGAGGCCGACAGATATGTGCTGCGTCTGCACTACCTCCCGTCCCGAGTGTCTTCAAGCCTTGCGCCTCTACTGCTTGAAGCCTTCGACAAGGTCTTATCAGCCTGCCTCGCCCATCCATTGGCTGAACTCGTTCGCCACGAAGCTGCACACAGCTGGGGTGTAGCTGGGAAGCTTGCGACAGTAGCGAATTGTGCTCACAACGGCAATTCGGGAGACACTGAACAACTTGGCGATGACTGGACTGCTGCAGAGCTCGACGTCCGCGAGGTCTTCGCATTGATCAGCAAGACGCCGGCACAGCGTATCTCGAAGAAAACCACCATGTACCAACTTGGCCTCGACAGCCTCAATGCTGCACAGGTCGCGGCTCAACTTCGAAAGCGTGGGTACAACGCTCATGCATCTAACGTCATCGAGAATGTCACGCCAACCGCGCTTGCTGCCGTGGTGTCAAGACGTGCTGGCACCAGGCATGCGAACGACCAAGCAGTCGACCTCACTGCCTTCGACCGCCGCCATCGCTCCGCGGTAATCAACGCATTACGGACGCAAGGTTCCACAATACAAGCGATACGTCCCTGCACCCCAGCTCAAGCTGGCATGCTCGCCCAGTCTATCAGCAGCGATGGTGCACTATATGTCAACCACGTGGCTTACCGCATACCCCACACAGTAACCATGGAAGAGCTGAAGAGCGCCTGGGCCCAAGTCATGCGAAGACATCAGATACTACGAACCGGCTTCGGCACCATCAACGAGGCGTCAGTCCCCTTCCTCGCGCTCACGTGGGCTGTCGGTGCTGTGTCGCTTCCCATTAGTGACATGACCGCTGACGACAGCATCAAAGATGTTGAAGGTCGGGTAGCAAGCAGCATCTGTCAGAATATCCGCCTTCCACCCTGGCGCGTTCGAGTTGAGATGATGCACCGGACAATGCTGCTGTCGCTGCATCATGCTTTGTACGACGCCGAAGGCCTGCGCTACCTGCTGGCCGATCTGCAGTATGCCATGAAAGGCGACAATATCGGGAACGAGCTGAGCTTCGATCGGCTACTTACTCAAGCACTTCGTAGCGCAGAAATGAAGCAGGAACTGGATACTTTCTGGCGAGCGACATTGCATGATGCCCGGTAAGTTATCCCTCATAGTCCACGTTGCGTACTAACAGTAATGCAGCATTGTCAGGTTTCCTGATCTCAATCATGTGTCAAACACAGCAGCGCGGATACAGTCCGTGAGTCGAACTAGCATGCTGCCGCTTCCAGCAGTCGAGCGATACTGCAAAGACAACAACGCTACGGTTCAAGCTATCGGTCAGGCCGCTTGGGCGATACTGCTCCAGGCATATACGGGTGAAACGGGCGTTGTCTTCGGTACCGTACTCTCCAATCGTGCTCCAACCAGCGATCAGGCTACCGCCTTCCCAAGCTTAACAACTTTACCTGTCGTATACCCTACATCTTCATCTCCAGCGGAGCTCGTTCAGAGCATGGTGGCCTACAACGCTCGCATTTATCGTCACCGTCCCGTAGCTTTAGACGAGCTTCAGCGACTGGCTGGTGATCCTGGACGAAGCTTGTTCGACACAGTCTTTGTCTATCAGAAACGGATCGCAAGTATAAGTGATTTCGACTGGCCGCTGATCAGAGAATCTGCTGCTGTAGATTATGCCGCATCACTGGAACTCGAAACTCTCCCGGACGACTCTATATCGCTGCGGCTTACCACCCACGGTCGAAGGGTACCAGCTGCTCAAGGCAACCTCATGCTACAGCAATATGACATGCTTCTGCAACGCATAGTCACCGGCTTTCACAGCAACGTGTCCAACCAGCTCTGGTCAATCAACCCCGCCAGAGAACCGTGCCTAGCAACCAACGTCAAACTCTTACATGAGTACCTTGACATCAGTGCCCAGCAGTATCCCGAGCGTTTAGCACTCGAGTTCGTTGACTCTTTGCATAGCACGCTGACGCAGCGAAGACGTTGGACTTATAGACAGCTCCAGCAGCGCAGCAACCAGGTGGCTCACCTACTAAGAAACAATGGCGCAGGGACTGGTGACATCGTGGCGGTGAGTATGACGAAATGTCCGGAAGCTTCGTTTGCTTTCGTGGGTATTCTCAAAGCGGGTTGCGCGTTCTTAGCCATCGACCCAGAGTTGCCGGTTGCGCGGCAGCGGTTCATCTTGGGAGATTCCCGTACGGCCATTCTACTCGTCGGTCCTAACGACGAGCTGCCCACCGCACCCGCGGGCGAGAGTGTCGCACCTGTCATACGTCTTAGTGAGACGATACTCGATGAGTATCCGGGTCACGCAGTAGACGCTGCTGACGTACAGGCTGATTCGACTTGCTACTGCCTGTATACCTCAGGAACCACCGGTGAGTGGAGCGATGCGAGGTGCCATTCCGAGTTCACCGAGACATAGCTGACCCTCCTATCTATCGATTTGTAGGCACCCCAAAAGGCGTTCTTCTCAGCCACGAGAATGCTGTTGAGGCTATGCAGGCCTTCTCGCGCCTGTTCGCCGGCCACTGGACAATCTCATCCCGATGGCTGCAGTTCGCTTCATACTGGTTTGACGTGCAGGTCCTGGAACAGTTCTGGAGCTGGAGCGTTGGCATCACAGTGGTTGGTGCACCACGGGACCTGGTACTGGAAGATATTCCAGGGTTCATCGATAGCCTTAGCATTACACACATCGATCTCACTCCGTCTCTTGCTCGTCTTGTGCATCCGCATGACGTACCTAGCTTGCACGGCGGGGTTTTCATCACTGGAGGGGAGGCGCTCAAGCAAGAGATCATTGACGAATGGGGCCCGTACTTCACCGTCTGCAACGGATATGGACCGACAGAAGCTACCATCGGGGTGACAATGAACACTTTTATCGGACCCGATGCAAAACCATCCAACATTGGGAAGCAATTCGCTAACGTAGGCGCATACGTATTGGAGCCCGATGGGGATCAGCCTGTCTTGCGTGGCGCTGTTGGCGAGCTGTGCGTTTCAGGCAAGCTCGTTGGAAAAGGATACCTCAACCGACCGGACCTCACTGCGAAAGCCTTCCCTTTCATGGAACGCCACGGTGAGCGCATGTACCGCACTGGAGATTTGGTCAGGCTTCTGTCAGATGGGTAAGCAGCAGCTATATGTAGCTCCTTTGTGACACATGGCTGACCTTGCTCGTCGTGTCCTTAGATCGTTCGCTTTCATAGGCAGAAAGGATACGCAGGCGAAGCTCCGCGGACAGCGACTAGAGATCTCCGAAATCGATAATACCATCAGCGGCTCATCGCATGAGCTCGAAGACGTTGTGTCAATGGTCGTCAAGGACGAGGGTGGTAGGAAGCAAACCCTGGTGTCTTTCGTAACGCTCTCTTCCCAGTCGCGGTCTCAGGCCCTCGAACTTGTCACGTCCGACATCGCCAAATCACTCGTTCGCACGGCCAGTGAGACGTGCAAGCGTAGTCTTCCTGGCTATATGGTGCCAACCCACATACTACCGGTCAGTGGTCTGCCCTTGACCGTCAACAACAAGATTGATACGAAGCGCCTTGGGTCATTTTTCAATTCGCTCACCATGGAAGACCTCCAATCTCTGTATACAACGAACCAGCAAACCGCACCGATGAACGACCGCGAGAACACAATCTGCCATGTCATTGCAGACATGCTGTCTGTCAACATCGATGTGCTGAAACGAGAATCGAACTTCTTCTCTGTCGGCCTTTCATCCGTCTCTGCTATCACGTTCACGAGCTTGCTGAAGCGGAGAGGTCTACACGGTGCGACCGTCACCAGGGTCATGCAGAACCCGACTGTTAGCTCCCTCGCCAAAAGCCTCGTCTCTGATAATAGTGGCGACAGCAAGGAACGCAGCCTTGTCAGACAAGCCCGGCTCTCCATAGCCGCATTCTCTCAACGCTACCGAAATGCTGCGGCTGCAAAGGCATGCGTCGCCCTTAACCAGGTTGAGGTAGTCAGCCCCTGTACTCCACTCCAGGCTGGACTCCTGTACGAATCAACGAATGCTGTCGAGAGGCCATATTTCAACGAATTCCGATATCTTCTGGTCAAGGCTGACCCACAAAGACTTCAGGCAGCTTTCAACCGCTTGGCTTCTGAGGTGCAACTCCTAAGAACAAGATTCGTTCGTACTGATGATGGCTTCGCGCAAGTTGTCATTAGAGACGTGGAGGTGCCTTGGTTTTCCACGGAAAGCCAGTCACCGAACACTGAAGATAGCTTCGCGGAGCAAAGAGAACTGTGGCTCGATGCCAACAACGAAGACATTCTGCAACCTGTCCGGGTTTGTCTCGCAACGAGCAACGATGCACACACTTTGACGGTATACGCTCATCATGCGATATATGACGGGATCTCTTGGGATCTGTTGTTTGAGAAGCTTGCGGAAGCCTACAAACACGGGGAGATCCTTGATTCCGGCCCACGATTCACGGATGTACTGCCTTATGGTCCACTATGTCCACTGCCAGAAGCAAAGGCATTCTGGCAACAGCGAGCACCAATGCTTGTCCTCAACCCTCTTCCTGTTGTACATGAATGGGACCAACAGACAGCTGCCTCGAGCAGTCTACGTTTTGAGCCGAACGGCTCGATTGACACTCTGCGCAAGGGCTTAGGTGTCTCGCACCTATCAGTCGTCCAAGCCTGCTTTGAGGTGGCGTTACAGCAGCACTTCACAGCTCGCACTTACGGTCACGTTGTTTCGGGGCGGAGCATACCATTTGAGAAAGCTGATCGGGTCATCGGGCCACTCTTTAACACTTTGCCGACTGCGATTGGAATCCAAGCTGGAGATAGCTGGCAAGATCTCATTAACCGCTGCCACCAGTCTAACGTTGCCACCCTCCCCTTTCAGCACTCGTCGCTCAGAGACATCCGCAAATGGTGCGGCAGGTCAGCGTCTGATCCGATGTTCGACGTCCTTTTCGTCTTCCACCACCGACAGAAAGCGTCTGTAGCACCAAACGAGGAGCTGTGGACAGAAGTCGAGCAGCCACCGAGGGCACAGTATCCGCTCGCAGTCGAAATTAGCCTGCAATCCGATGGGAGCCTCTCAATCGTCTCCGTCGCCCGAAGCAATGTCGCTCAGCAGGCCGACTTGGCGGCACTTATACGAAGCTTCGAAAGCGCTTTGAGTAGTGCGGCAGAAGCTCCGCAGCAGCGGATTACCGAACGTTTTCAGATCGCCCAACACGCCGAGGGTGCCGTATCGGCTCCAGCGCCTGCGAATATGACCAATGTGAACGGTACTTTCCGCTGGTCGGAGAAGGCTGTCGCCCTCAGAAATGCCATTGCGCAGACCGCTGGTGCTGACGCATCGAATATCAAGGAGCATACCAGCATATTCAGTCTCGGTCTCGACAGTATCGACGCCGTGAAGCTTGCCTCGAGAGTCAGGAAGCTGGGCCTCGCGCTATCGGTCAGCCAGATCTTGCGAAGTCAAACCATTGCTGGGATGATGGAGCTCGTTGAAGTAGCGAGCCCGATACATGCGACAACCCCTACAGACAGCAGGCTGGATACGCTTTCGCAACAGCTACAGGATGCTCTGCCATCCGTGGTGTCGGATACTTCTGTGGCGCGGATTCTGCCAGCAACACCACATCAAGAAGCTCTCATCGCGGACATGCTGCGCTCGGAGTTCGGAAACTACTATAACCACGACGTCCTAAAGCTGAGACCTGGCGTCGACCTACCAAAGCTCAAGGAGGCATGGCTGGAAGTCATCAAAGCCTCCCCAATCTTACGGACTGCTTTCCATCCGGTAAGCTCTGCTGACATCTCGGCCACGTTCGCTCAAGTAGTGCAAGAGACAGTCCCAATTACGGAAGTCTCTCTATCTGCTGAGTCGGAAATGGAAGACCGGGTTCGGTCAATCACTGCAGAAGTGAGATCAAGCTTCCCCCAAGTTACGCCGACCAGGCTCACGTTCGTCAAATGCGCCTCTGAACGCTACCTTGTTGTGTCGCTGTCACATGCGCAGTACGACGGGCACAGTCTCGCACTGCTGCACGAAGACGTACAGCAAGCGTATAGTGGACAACTTGCTGCAAGACCAGCATACGACGACCTCATTGAAGAGGCCCTAGCAGCAACCAATGACGGGGCACGAGACTTTTGGACCGCTGCTTTGTCCGGCGTAACATCAACGGCCTTTCCAGCAAGAAAGTCAGCAATCGCCACTTCTACTGTGCACCGTGTCGAGCGGACCTCTTCGCTTACGGCGAACGAGATCCGCTCATTTTGCAAAGGACAAGGCGTGTCCATGCAAACGCTCGCTCAGACATGCTGGTCTCTTCTGCTGGCACACTTCACTCGTAGCCTCGACGTCGTATTTGGCGGCGTACTTGCGTGCAGAGACAGCGAGGCTGCTGAACAGGTCATGTTCCCAGCTATGAACAACGTCCCCGTCAGGGCCGCCCTCCATGGTACAAGGCTGGAAATGCTGCGGTATATGCAAGATGTGATGAACGATATCCGGCCGTATCAGCGGACACCGTTGCGCATGATACAGAATGTCTGCGCCGATGGAAGCAACGAGCGACAAGATGGCCTAGTCGACACTCTATTCATCTACCAGCATCGTCCGGAGTCCTCAGAAGCAGGACCCGAGCCGCTGTACGACTCTGTTGGTGGGACGTCGAGCGTTGAGTACCCGGTAGCGGTCGAGATGGAGATGGTCGGTACCAAGCTAGAACTGCGCGCTGCGTGTAAGGACGACGCGCTCGATGCTGCAGGCACGAGGCAGTTGCTTCAAAGGCTCGACAAAGTTCTGAATTCGATCTTGAGGGAACCGGAGAAGCCGACCGTGGATTTCAGCGAGGATGAAGTGCTAATCTGTGACCTGCCGGGCATAACTTTAACATCTCACCTTGGAGATGACAACACTAACGGCAACGTCTCAGAAACAAAGCAGCATAGCAGAGACGGTCTTCTATCCCACACCGCCCTGCAGATCCGCGAAGTGCTGGGTAAAGTGGCAAAGGTGCCCGGCGAAAGCGTAACGCCATCAACAAGTATACAAAGCATCGGTATCGACTCCATCTCGGCAATCAAGGTCGCATCATTGCTGCGTAAGCAGGGCATCTCGCTTTCCGTGAGCCAGCTCATCCGTGCCAGGACGCTCGTGAAGATGGCCGAGCTTGCCGCGGCAGGGAGGGAACCTGAGCCCACCACCTCCCGCACGCCGGCTTCGGAGATCATTTCGACAGCGTTGCGACAGTATGACATCCCATCGCTGCTCAAGCAGGCCCAAATCGACCAAGAGAATGTGGAAGGCTTACTGCCAGCTACGCCCGGACAGGTTTATACGCTAAATGCCTGGCGCGGGACGGGCGGGCAGCTGTTCTACCCGACCTTCAGCTACCATATCAAGGCCGCTGTCGACGAAGACCAGCTTCGCAAGGCCTGGGAGGGTGTGGTTGCACGACACGCAATCCTTCGGACGGCCTTCTGCGCCACGAGCGACAAGCACATCCCAGTGCTGCAAGTTGTACTCAAGAGCCCGCCTGCAAGCTTCTTCACTGGAGAGCACAATTCCAGCAATAACACTCCGTCACCGCAGCCCATGGTTACCCTGCGAAGTGCTGCTCGTAAACACAGCGATGGTGGCGGCGAAGAATGGCGGCTGGATCTTCACATCCACCACGCATTATACGACGCCGTATCTCTACCCCTTCTAACCGACGACTTTAGAGCACTGATTTCTGAGCGTGGGCGCGCGATCTCACAGACGAAGTACGAAGACTTCCTCGCTCTATCACTGACGCCCGAGGCGCAGACAGCCCGACAAGCATTCTGGTCGCAATACCTCCGCAACCTCCAACCCCTGACCCTCCAGCAGCCGAAATCGAGAGGTCAGCAGAGGAGAGTGGAACTCTTCAAGCCCGCTCTACTCGCCGACGTCAACGAATTGGAGCAGCTCACCCGGAAAGAAGACATAACCCTCCAATCCCTCCTCTTCGCCGCCTACGCAAAGATCTACGCCGTTCTTGCCGCCACCCAGATCACAGCGGCGCCAGCGGCTTCGCAGCCAGAAGACGTAATGCTAGGCATCTACCTCTCCAACCGCTCCCACCTCCCCGACCTCGACCGCCTCGCAGCACCAACGCTGAATCTCGTGCCCTTGCGCGTGCGGGCGCCGAGTGTACGACCGGTCCTTAAGCTTGCCAAGCAGATACAAGAAGATCTGGGCGAGGTTGGCACGGCGCAGAATGCTGCCGTGGGGTTGTGGGAGATTGAGGAGTGGACGGGCGTTGAAGGGGTCGATACGTTTGTGAACTTCCTCAAGTTGCCGGAGAGCCGCAGCACGGAGGGTACGGATAATGACGGTGTTGTCATTACGGAGTTGGATGGGAGGCGTAGTGGAGAGGGTTACAGCCGTGTTACTGAGCCGGCGGGAGATGGGGAGATGGAGATGCCGAACGAGCTGCGAACGCTGGGAGACGGGAGGGCGTATCACTACTCGCTCGATCTGGAAGTGGCGGTCGTGAATGGAGCGCTAGACGTGGGTTTGTTTTGTGCGGAGGAGATGCTCGGGCTAAGTGAGGCGGAGCGGGTGGTGGAGGAGCTCAAGTTGTCGCTCGAGGAAATGGTTGGGACGGCGAAGGCATGATATTGCCTCTAGTTCACAGGCAGTGCGTAACAGATGTAGAAGCGTGAAGCGTTCGGTATAGAGTCGTACAGGTAATACAAGCGTGATACACCACATCACCTGCCGACCAAGCATTGCGAAACACCTCAAACACCTGCCAGTTGATCAGACTGCTTCATCGCGTCCAGCCATGATTCCACCCCTCCCTCCCCGGCGTCTCGGTCTGTATCCTCGCATACTCGATAGGCACCCCATCCCAAATCCCCTCCTTCCGCATGGCAATGCGAAACAGCCTCCCCGTCTCCTTCCCACCCTCCACTGCCGCCTCGCCAATCCTTTCTCGATCTTCCGCCGTCAAGCCATGCCCGTCGACAAGGCGTAAAGCCTCGCAAGCGGCGTTCATGCTGTTGTATTGCCGTTCCAGTTCCAGTTCGCGACGTTGGCGAAGTTTGGATTGGTAGAGTTGCCAGGCGCGGTGGATGGTCCAGTGGCGGAGGGCGCGGTTGCTATTATCGTACACTGCTGTTAGCTGTGTGCTGTGTGTGGTGTGGTGTGGAATTTAGGGGTTGGTTTGGGATATGGCTTACCGTGAGAAGCGCAGAGGTCGAGGGGTTTTAGGGTGTTGGAGATGGTAGCGGATGACGGCTGTTGCGTGTCAGTCTTCCCACTGTAGTCTCGACTTATGCTGTTCGCTTGACGTACTGATTCTCATGTCCGTCTTGGGACGTAGGTTCTTCTTACTGCTATCCCGCGCCATGCGATGCGCCGATGAGGAAAAGCCTGCGCATTGCTGCGCTAAGCATCCCTTCGCCGTCCATGTTGGTGTTGGTGGTTGCCATAAAGGCGAGAAGGCTTTCAGAAGCGCTGTTGAGGGTGCCTTCATCGTGAATGATGATCGTGGAGATGCCCACTCTTGCTGATATACGGACGTTACGCATTGCGGTGCCTTCCCCATTGGGAGCATGCAGCGGCGCGTCCCGTCGGCGCTGGCCGACTCTCCGCTCTCCCCGCAGCTGCAGGGTCTTTCGTGCCTGACAGGGTTTGGCGGGGCACAGCAGCATTGCACCTTTTCAGCCGCTGCTGATTCCAACACAAAGTCACTCATTCACACATTCTCCATACCATTCACCCACTACTCACCTACAACTCATTTCTCCTACTGACACCCACCCACTACCACCACCACCACCACCGCCATCACCACCACTACCTCCTCCTCCTCCTCCTCCTCCTGCTCGCCGACTGCCACTGCTGCTGGACCACATCTTCGTGCATACACCGATGATGAGTCACTGATTTGCTGTAGCAGTGAACCCTCACCATATCTACGCTATACAGTACTTGTACAGGCATCATGGCCTACAATGCGGAAGAGGCCGAGTTCGTGGCGATTGAAAAGGCAGCGGCATCCTTCCCTCGCCAGCTTCCCGACCGGGACTTCACCTATGGCACCGCGGGCTTCCGTATGCGCGCCGACCTCCTCCCCTCCATCATGTTCACCGTCGGCCTCCTCGCCTCCCTCCGCTCCAAGAAGTGCAATGGTAACACTATCGGCGTGATGATCACCGCTTCCCACAACCCGGCGGAGGACAACGGAGTGAAGTTGGTCGATCCGATGGGCGACATGCTGAATGTCGACTGGGAGTGGTATGCCGCGGGTTTGGCCAACGCGAGGGATCCAGAGAAGCTCAGGAATGGCTATATGCACTGCATCAACAAGCTCAAGGTGGATCGTAGCGCACCGTCAAAGGTCATCTTCGCGAGAGACACACGGCCGTCGGGTGCTACGCTCGTCAAGGCGCTTACTGCGGCACTGGATGCGGTCAAGACACCATACATCGACTATGGCTACGCTACCACCCCACAGCTACACTACCTCGTCCGTGCCACCAACACCGTCAACTCACAATACCCATACGGCGAGGTGTCGGAGGAAGGCTACTACAAGAAGCTGGCCGAAGCCTTCAACCGCGCCATGGAGTTCGCCAAGCCCAACGGTGCCGTCACCGTCGACTGCGCTAACGGTGTCGGAGCACCGAAGTTGAAAGAGCTTATCAAGCACCTCCCCAAAGACAAGCTTACCATCAACATCATCAACGACCAAATCGAGAACCCAGACAAACTCAACAACCGCGCCGGCGCCGACTGGGTGAAAACACAACAACGCGGCTTCGAAGGCTTCGACGGCAAACCCCTCGACCGCTACTGCGCCCTCGATGGCGATGCGGACCGCCTCGTCTACTTCTTCAACGAAGAAGGCAAGGTGTTCCGCCTGCTAGACGGCGACCGCATCGCCACCCTCGCCGCCTCCTTCATCGGCGACCTCGTACGCAAAGCCGGCCTCGACAACGACATCACTCTCAAAGTCGTGCAAACCGCCTACGCCAATGGCGCCGCCACAAAGTACGTCGAGCAGGTCCTCAAACTCAAAGTCGAATGCACGCCCACGGGCGTCAAACACCTGCACCATGTCGCCGCGCAAGCGGACATCGGCGTCTACTTCGAAGCAAACGGGCACGGGACGGTGCTGTTCAGCGAGCGAGCTCTTAAGACGATCCGCAAGCACGACCCGCAATCCCCCGCCCAACTCACCGCGCTCGACACGCTCAAAGCGTTATGCGACCTCATCAACCAAACAGTAGGCGACGCCCTCTCCGACCTCCTCCTCGTCGAAGTCGTGCTCGCGCACAAAGAATGGACCGTCGCGGATTGGTTGGGGACGTACAAAGAGTTCCCCAACAAACTCGGCAAAGTCAACGTGCGGGATAGGGGGATGTACCAAACCGTCCCCGGCACAGCGGAAAGACGACTCCAATCTCCGCCGCAGGTGCAGATTGAGCTTGACAATATCGTGAAGAAATACCGCGATGGACGATGTTTCGTTCGTGCGAGTGGGACGGAGGACGCGGTGCGGGTTTACGGCGAGGCGGCCGAGGCGTATGATGTTGATGATATGGTCGGCAGTGTGATGAGTGTGATTAGTAATTTGAGTGGGCAGATGATTGAGCCGGTAAGCGAGGGGGAGAAGAGTGCTGATGTTCCTCCTGCTACCACCACCACCACTTCGGTTTGAGGGGGAAGTTTCGTATTTCGTACCCTCCCCTTCGGCTTAGTTTTCGCTTTCGACTTTTTGGGTTGTGTCATGCTTGGTGAGTACTTCTGTTGTTGGGGAGGCAGGTGTGCTAACCTGACTCTTTTTTGCAAATAGTTCCTTGTGGTCAGAGCCAGGCGCAAGGCGGAGGAGATGGCGATGGGGTTGAGGCGGGGGCCGAAGGATCCGCCGGATGGGAGGGGCGGGTTGGATAAGTTCACCATTTGGTGAAGTTGCCACTCAGGGATGGGGTGAGGGGGGAGGTGGTGGAGGAGGCATTTCACGACGATACGAGGCATGGTATAAATGAGGGCCGGGGCGTTGAAGGGGGCGCAGAGGGAGCGATGCTCAGGCGACGCGGTTGGTGATAGTGCAAAAGTTCTGGTTGTGGGTCTGAGGGATGTCCATATTCAT
The DNA here is from genome assembly GCF_000338955.1 of Baudoinia panamericana UAMH 10762. Lineage (NCBI taxonomy): Eukaryota > Fungi > Ascomycota > Dothideomycetes > Mycosphaerellales > Teratosphaeriaceae > Baudoinia > Baudoinia panamericana. The sequence continues at coordinate 60,118 of NW_006911268.1, forward strand.
ACCCATACCCGTGAGCTCATGCCGGGCAGGCCGCAGATGTAGCATCGTGGCGATCAATCTGAGAAGATGTTTGATCAATGAATCAGTCGCACCTTGGCCAATCTTAACATCAACTCTCTCACGGCGGTCCTAACACATCCTGCTCCTGCATCCCGTTCGCTCAGATGTCTCTGCAAGAGCGACGTATAGGCATTAAGTAGCCCAATGTCGGTTCTTACGAGTGAGCGCGCAGTACCAAATTCTGTGCTTTCTTGAGTCGACAAAGAGTAAGATGCTTGCGGTGCGACCATCCCTCCTTCATGGTCCGGTTCAGAAGAAGATACCATAAGACGTCCGGGTGTGGTTCAAAAGCATGCAGGACGCTTCCGGGATCGAAGGCAATGGAGCCCTACACCGTCACCTTCCTACTCTTCCAAAGTCACGCTGAAAGATACCATGAGCGGCATGGTGTTGGTGTTCTTGGAGGACGCACTGCGCTCTTGAGGGACCCTGCTACCGACCCGTCAACCGCCTCAGTGCAGCCGCCATCGGTCTTCTTGGTCTTCCGCTACATAGCAGGACTATTCATCTATAGTTCGACACCTCCCCTTCAATCTGCCTTCAAATACACGGCTATCACTCATCGACTAGCAAACCGTTCATACTCCTCCAACATCTCCCTCGTGATCCCCCTCGGCACCTCCCTCAACGCGCTCCGCAGCTGCTCCGCACTCACACTACCACTCGCCTCCGTACTCCTCTGCTCCTGGCCGGAGGCTATAAGAGCATCAACCGCGCTCATCTTGGCAATATTACACATCCTCACAATCTCCGCGCCGCTATACCCAGCCGTAGCGCCCACCAGCTCCTCCACATCGGCGGCAGGCGCTAGGGACGCTCCAGAGGCGGTTAGCAGCGACATCTCCAGGATTTGCTTTCGGGCGAGGTCGTTAGGCGGTCCGACGTAGACGTACGTATCGAAGCGCCCCGGCCGGAGAAGAGCTGGGTCAAGGATGTGCGGTTTGTTCGTCGCGGCAAGCACAATCACGTCGCGGAGGGTTTCGAAGCCGTCCATCTCCGTCAACAAGGTTGTCACAACGTTGAGGCCTATGGCAGTGAGGAAGACTTAGCTGTGTCTCGAACAGTTTGAGGTGGGGGTCGCTCGGCTTACCCTTGTGACCATCTCCCTCTCGCTGAGAGCCTATGGCATCAATCTCGTCGAAGAAGATGATGCAAGGTGCCGCTTGCTTCGCCTTTCGGAAGATCTCTCGTAGCGAGCGCTCCGATTCGCCCACGTACATGCTGATCAACTCGGCGCCTTTGATGGCGATGAAGTTGAGATCGTACATCGTCGCCACGGCTTGAGCGGTCATGGTCTTCGAGCACCCAGGCGGACCGTAGAGTAAGATGCCCTTTGCAGGTTTGATGCGGTATTCGGCCAGCACGTCGGCGTGATGAAGCGGTCTCCCTATCGCCACGTCGAACCGCTCACGGATGGCATCAGACCCGCCAATGTCCGACCACTTGATGTTGGGCGTTTCGAAGAAGAGCTCACGTAGAGCGCTTGGCTTGGCAGTCTTGAGGGCAAGTGCGAAGTCGTCAAACGTGACTTCTGATCTGACTGCATGGCCATTCGCAAGCGGCGCCTGTTCCACTTGCGTCGTAGCTTGACTGTGCAGAGAGCCGTCGACTTGGCTGGTGAGGGGAGTCCCTTCTTGCGCAAATCCGCGGGCATGGACATCAACCCAGTCTTCCCGGTCTTGCTCTGCCCGCCGACGCCTGTGAGCGAGATCTTTCGCGTCATCAACCAGGAACGCAAGGTCTCGCCCAGTAAAGCCGTGCGTCTTCGATGCTACAGTAGCCCCGAGCGTATTCTCGCGGTGGTCAGGCTGCTTGAGAAGGAGCTGTATGATTTCACGCCGAGCGCGCATGTCGGGTATCGTGAGCTCAATCAGCACGGAGAAGCGATTGCGGTCATGCAGCTTACTGTGAAGCGCACCCGGAGAACGTGCGGCGCCGATCACAAGGACAGCATCGGAGTCTCTAAGCTTATCCATTTCTGTACCAAGAGTGAGAGCGACCGCTTTGTTGTCGGGCGCAAGCATTTCGTCAGCGTCGTCGATCAGAATGATGCTCGGCTGCTTCGCTACAGCATTCTCGAAAACAGTCTGGATGTGTGATTGTGTCTTCGCTATCGTGCCTTCCGGCACGAGTCGTGTCACCCTGCAGTCACTGATTGTGTGGATAGAGTTGAGCAACAGGCTCTTGCCCGTGCCTTCGTACCCATGTAGTAAGATGTGCCGTGGTTTGCTTGAAGCCCTCTCGAGCAGCCAATCCAAGCGCTCGTTAAGCTGCTTGGCCTGCTCGACAAGTCCACCGATCCGGCTAATGTCGAAGACGGAGTGCACTTGGTCCTCATTCGACAGCGTTGCCTCACCGATAATGTTGGCAGAATCCGTGCTTATGATGACTTCTGTCCTTCCGAGGCAACTGAACAGCCCGGGTCCGTCTGGTACGGTGGGACATTCAATGTGATCGATGAAGAAGCGCTTCCTACGCGCCCTCTTCGCACTCACATCGAACGTCGTCCCCACCGCAATGGCCTCGCATTCGGACAGTAGAAAGTGAGCACGCACACCCCACCTGTCGTCGTCATCCGTGGGATCATTCGCATACTCTGTCGGTGTCACGTCGCTTAAGATGATCCGGGTAGCAGGAGCAATCTGCTGTTTCGTCTTCGAGATGCTGACGTGTGAGCCTTCTTTGAACCCGAAAGCAGTCCGCATGGTGTCGGTCATCTTCGCAGGCTTAAGCTTGGGCGCAGTACCCATCTTGTCGGTGGCGCGCCACGCAATTCCATACCCGATCGATCCATTCTCGCCATCGACGTGGCAAATCTCGCCAACCTTCAGGTCCAGCTTGTCTAGACTGTCAGGTGTCAGATGGACCCGGAAAGCACCCTCGAGACTGCCTGCCGGCAACAGCGTTCTGACGACGAAGCTGCCGCTATCCATCACTTCCCCGTCCTGTTCGCTGTTAGGGGGGTGCATGCGAAGAGGATGTAGCAGAGGCATGTTGATGGCCTCAACGACTTACGTGAGTGCGAGCAGCCGGCGCATATAGACGTGTCACGCCTGTGTGGAGTGGAAGTGCATGTGCTTGCCAGATCTGAGATCGAGTGAAGAGGGAAGGTGCGTCTCATGCAAAGGTGTATGCACGCTTCTGATTGGTCAATTCTCAACTCAGGCTCAGTGACTTTGAGCATGACCGCCGATATACCATCCATACAGAGTTTCTACGCCACTATGGCCACGCTGAGGATGGAAGCTTCGCACGAGGGTGATAAAGTCGAGTAGGTTACACCGATTTCCCTCAATGCATGAGCAACACGCGGCAGATAGCGTCTCACGGCACGAAGTTCAAGATATAAGCCTCAATGATCAATGGCATTGACTCTTGAGGCTGCATTAACTTCAACTCCTTGCCGCCCCCCCGCCCTCTACCGTATTTGAAACAATACATGCTCGTAAGGACGCTGCTGAGGAGGCGCGTCGCTAGCGGACACCGCTTCCAATGTAGTCGGATCACGCTACGGCATGCCAGCAATGACGGTCGGCGGCGTAGGGGAGTCGGAGGAGGTGGGAATGGCCCGCCCGATCATCACGGCGTGAAGCGTATCAAAGTCGGTCCAAACAATGGCGCACTCTCCCTTGCCGAGCAGCTCTTCCCAAAAACGAAGAAGGATGCAGGCGACGAAGAGCGTCCACCCCGAGAAATTCCTCGATTACCCCTGGAAAGTCCAAACATGCCAAAACGCATGACTCGCTCAGATCACAACATCTTCCACGATCGACCAATGATGCCGCAACTTGAACGTGAGATCCGACGTCAAGATGAACTCTCTCCCGAGATCACTGTCCTGGTTCTCCGTAACGCGAGCAAGAACCTTGTGGAAGAGGACTTCCGCCGCCTCGTCCCGCAAGGCCAGCACATGGAAGGCTGGATGCTCGAACAAGGCGACATCATCAAGGTGCTACCGGGTCGAGATTTAGCCACACTCGAACAGGGCAACTACTATTATCTCCTCTTCAAGAACCGACTGAGCGCCTTCACCTACCAAGGTCACGTCTCCAGGATGTTTCAGATTGTGGCGCAACAGACGCCTACTTCCACCGCATCGCAGATCCCGCCACCTCCTGGGTATAAAGTGCTAGGCATGGACGCTCACGCTGTCCTGCAAGCCTTCACCCTCGTACCAGCGAGTCAGAAGATGGACCTGAGGATGCTGTCGCACCCGATGACGCCGGCGATGGACAGTCTAGTCAAGCACCAGGGCTACAAAGCACTTGTGAGGCGCCCTGACAGGATGCCTTTCGAAGTGCGCTTGACGCTGGAGGGACCGCAGCTTCAGGTCCCTGCCATCCGCCATGTCCTCGTGGAGACTGCTAAAGACCGCTCGCTACCCTGGTCTGGTGGGGATGACAACGTACCCAGGATCACGAAATGGGAACCAACCAACCCTGCCACCACTAGGGATAGGCATAGTCCGAAAGCCGGGGCTGTGGCGAGGGGCGACTCACGCACGGAACAGGAACAGGCTGGAATTGAGGAAGTGGAGTTCCGGCGTGGACGCAAGAAGGTACCGGCGCCTGATGCAAGCGAACTTGCGGCAACCTCTGGCGACCATGTAGAGGAAACGAGAAGATCTCCGCAGCTAGTCTACATCCTGGGCTTCTGCACTGAGTTGGCTGCCCAGCGGTTTCTGAGGTACTGGCATCGACGGCCCATGACGTTGTCGGAGGATGGGATTGAGCATGGCCACTATGACGATATAGCACCGATCACCAATGTAGAGATGCTTTGGTAAAGTCATCACTCGAGCGGAATAATCTTTCGGCCGTTTGAAAGCTGCCTTGATCTTTCTATCAATGCGAATCCCGATTCGCAAGTTTGTGTCGACGTTCATACTCTACGTGGCCGTACCCCATATCACATGGAGGCGAGATGAACGTGCCTTCCGCTTCTGCCATCGTCGCTCTACTTGCTTACTCCATCTGCAGCGCATTGCTGGTCTCGTCCGGAGTCTCCAACGATGATATGACATCACGGAGCTTCTCCCGAGCCGACATCGAACCTTTACCCAGCGCCTGCATCAGCCGAACGCCATCTTGCTTCAGCTGCGGTGTCTGAGAGTGACACAATGCCGCAAGTGCATCATTTGCATCCACATGCTCCACCATCATCTCGCATACCTTGGCGCCACCGCGGCACAGCTGCAGTAGGAAACCAGCTATTGAATGGATGATCTCGTCGTTCATTGAGCTGCCCGGACTGTCTGTCGAGATCAGCCGGAAGCGGAGTGCTGACCACAGCCCCATGTGGACGTTACGAGTCAGCACTAATGGTTCAATTTCGCTGACCGACACCTTCCAGATCCAATTACCAAGTATCTGGCAGGCCGCAGCAAGCTCGCGCCAGCCTCCAAGGCTTAGAACTTGGCTCGTAGGGGCTCCCTGTTCGATGAATGCTTCCGAAAACAGCGGTAACACTTGGGTGTCGTGCGCAGATACGGCGGTCGATACCAAGCCGTCCGCTTCTCGAACAGCCGCAACAAGCACAATGAGTGCCTCAACGAACGGATCATCGCGCTTGTAGTTCACAGAAAACTCCGGGTTCGCAGCAATGTCGCTCGAGCACCACAGCACACTCGATGAAAGGGGCTGAAGCAGCTCTCTTTGCTCCGCTATCATAGCATCATTCGCCGCTAGACCGTCCAATTGACGTTCGATGTCGACAAATAAGCGCCAGACATTGTCGACCAGCTTGTTAGCGACAATGTGCGTTTGCACCGTCGCAACTCTAAGTAAGGTCAGGCATACCTCTACGATGGTGGCGAAGTCGTCCACGGACACATGCGTGATGTGATAATGTGGCAACGACAGTAGGCCAGTTATGATATGATGCGGTACATCCCGCCACACGGATTCTGCGTCCAGAACACCGTCACCAGTAAGGTCGAAGAGTAAGTCGAGGATCATGCTGACATCGGCAGACTTCAAGATTCCTGGTAATGTACATAGCGAGATCAGGTCATGATGTATCTTGGCCACTACGCACGCCCGCTGCGCTGGAACGTAGTCAAAGCAAATGTTATGCAGGACCTGTGCAGCAAGCCATCCCAACTCCACGTCGCCCTGCTGCAAGCATTGCCTCGCCCATCCAACGCCAAGATCAGCGATACGAGATCTGGCGGCTTCGTTGTCAATGCACGCATTGCCGATACAACGGAGTGCGTCGGTCGTAACTTCGAGCGAGTCGTTGAGACTGCACTCCACGACCTCGACAAGTCTCGGCAGGATTTTTGGGTCCGCCAGTCGTCGCCTTACCTCTTCGTTCGCCTTGCTGCCGGCGGCTAGAGTCACGATTGAGCGGTTCACATCCGGGGCGTTGTCGGTCGAGAGCCGCAACTGTGCCAGAGCGCCTTCGATGGCTGCCAGGTCCACGTGGGTCTCCATGCTGATACATTTCGTGGCACGCAAGGCTGTCACATCCTGTAGATGCTTGCAAGTGACAACGGCTGCTCACGGAAGCAAATGCATCTCCAATGTTGTGCTTGCGTGAAGTGAGACAAGATTGCGGCCTCAGGCTCCAGTCTACGTCTCCTCGAGCCCGACGGCCAACCACACCCATCTGTTCTCGATAGATCGCACGTTTCCATACGACAAATCTGACTGTCAACGGGTCAGCCTTACCACCACAATGACACGAGCGCAACAGACTCTCTCGATTGGCCTTTTGGTCGCCTCCGTATGCCACGCCACCACGGACACCTCAACTATCATCTTCGCTAACATGGGTCCAGGTATATATGGTAGCGTTCCTCGGCCTCGCACCCTTACCCAAGAAGATCGCAGACGATATCATACCTGTTGTACGTCCCAGCGATCTCGCGCCAAGCGGCGCATGCATGGCTGACCGTGCGTAGCTCCCCTTCTGGGCACTAGTCACATTCGGGGCCTACCTCCTGGCCAAGCTGGGCTACGGCGTGCTCACCTTCAACGACTGCCCGGACGCGTACGAGGAGCTCATGAAGCAAATACAGGAAGCGCGGGAGGATCTGAAGAAGAAGGGCGTGGAGGTTGATTGACAAAGTACACACGCGCGGACGGCATCTTTAGCGAGGCGTTTGGGCGAGAGCGCGGGCAGTAATCAAGCTGCTGACAGTACGCTACCGAAAAATAGGTACAGTGTTTTAGGTTCATCTCAGGGCGAAGCTTCCTCACCCAGCAGCTTCAGTACCAGCATTCCATCCTCATCTCTTCTGTACACCGCTTTGTACCACTTCTGCTGGCCCTCGTCTTCCTTCTGTGCGTCATCCTCCTTGTCCTTGGCCACATCTTTCTTTAGCCGCCTCGAAGCCTCATCAAGCCTCGACAACCCCTTCTCAGCAGCTACTTTCCTCGCGTCCGGTGGACTCGCATCCATAATCGGACTTAACCCTCCATACCGACTCCACTGAATGTGGCCCTTTGCGGCACTGGTCGAACCCGGATACTTGGCCTCGTACTTGCTCTTCGCGAGCACGAAGGAGTCCTTGCTGTTGGCCAGAAGCTGGTTCACGCGCTCCTCGCCCCGCATGCGTTGGTGGTAAACGTCCAGCGAGTCGCGATGAGAGCGGAAGTGCTCGTCCATCTCGGCGAGGTTCGAGAGATGCCGGGGCAGTCCGCCAAAACGCTCGGGCGAGTCGGGCAGGTGCAGGGTGGGTAAGTTGGTGCGCGGAACTGTGGGGGCGGTCAGGTAGTCTTGCATCGCCGGCGCGGACATGGAGCGTATGCGATGGAAGTCCGAGCGGAAGCGCAGCTCGACTGGACTGTCGTCTTCTACTTCCTCGTTCGTCTCTTCTTCTTCGACCCGGTCGTCGGCTTCCAGGTCATGCGGTGTGTGCGGGCCAGAGTGGCGAGCAGACGAGGTGGCGGTGTTTGGCGGAGCAAGTGGATGCTCTCCAGATGGGCTGGACTCTAAGGCGTGTCTACGCGCGTCGATGTCGAGCGACAGCAGAGATATCAGCCGGGAATCATCATGCTCGTCATGGCCTCTCTCGCGAGCCCACGACCATGCGGCAAGCTTGGCCTTTGCCTTGCCAATCGGACTCGGCATTTGCACATGAGCTTGCAGAGCGTTTGGATCGTCCGCAGCATCGATTCTGAATGGCTGCTCGATTACCGCCGTATCGCTCTCCGGACTTTCCCAAGCAGGCTCCTCCCAGACCATCCGGTACATGCTCGATGCCGAAGTGACAGTCTGCGCTGTTCTGATAGCGCTTTCCCTCTGCGAAAACGGCAGATAGCAGCCACCAGAATGCTCATAGACAGTGTTCAGCCTTGGTGGCGTTGCCACGCGAACACTACAAGCACTAATGGCGCAGTCTGCGGGTGTTGCCTTGACAGAGAAGGGATGCAGTTTGAGTCGCTCTTTCAACTGCTGAAAGTCGGTCATGGACGAAGCCCGGCGGCGTGGTTGACCGTCCCCTCTCACAACATGTCCGCTCAGTCCAGACTCTGAGACTCGTCGACCTGCTAAGGATGGCGCAGCGATACGTTGCTGAGATGCAAGCTGTGGCCGTGAGCTGGCTCCCTCTAGGCCTTTCGTCTCGCCAATGATGGGCATGATGAACTCCACAGAGTAGCGATCGTTGTCCGCTTGCTGATCGACCGACAGGCCTACGGGTCCATCGTCGGTGCTTCGTCGAACATGTCTATTAACAGCAGTGGCAGAAGGCTCGGATTCGATCTCGGTGTGAACAGTCAGAGTCGGCTTGCTCTCTGTAAAATCATCTTGCTCGAATGTCGGGGTCAAGTCACCGTCTCCGGACGCGGCATCGTGGTATTCTTCGCCACTGTCGCTTGCGATCGTTTCGTCAGATTCGGACTCTGTGGCTGCGTCGTCATTGTTCGGTTCGTCGTCCGGAAATTCAGCGACATCATCTTCATCCTCCTGATCATCGTGCTCGAGCTCAAAGCCGTGAGTATCGTGCTCGGTCTCCGTACTCTCCTCGGCGTCGTCCTCGACCTCCAGTATAAGAGGGTCTGGAGCGCTGTCACAGCGTGCACCCTCCACTCGCTTGACCTCGTCGACCATCATCTTGACAACAAGCTTCCACCGCCGCCCAGCGGCGTCCTTAGCGTCCACTTCGTCACAGGGTGTTCCACTCTCGATTTGCCCCGGTCCCAGACCGGCAGAGCCTGTAGTATTGACTTCCGATGTGACGCCTTCGCCAAGCTCCGGTGGCGCTGTTGTTGTCCGTCGAAGCACTGGGTCAGGCTCAGTGGAATCGTCTCGGAAGTGGGCTCTCTTCCTCCTGCCTCTGTTGTGTTCCGGCGGGCTGCTAGGCGGCGTGACAAGCGCACTCTTGAGCGGCTTCGAGGGCATGGACAAGGAGCGCTTTTGGAAGCTTCGATCACCGCCAGGGTGCGAACGGTCTGTCAAAGCCAGAATTTGGGTTATGCCATCTGGTCGTGGCGGAGGAAAGCTGGCTCGAGGAGAGGATGAGAACTCCTCAGTTTCATCCCCTTCCAGTACGACAGGCAGATCGTCTACATACCGCATGAGGTGCTCGTCAACTGCGCCTAGAAGCGCTGGCGTCTGTTCGCTCCAGTCAGCCGCTTCTGGCAGCTCTGTGGTATCTAGGCCGAGAGACTGGGCTCGTTCGGTCATGGTGTTGGTCGGCGTCAACGCTGAAAAGCCAATCGGTGGGCTCACTCTCGCGGCTGGATCTAAAGACGCAGACCGTTCACTGATGGTGCGATCTCGTGGCAAGCGCAATGTTGATTGAAGCGAACGGTCGGTGCGAATGTCCGTAAGTAAATGACCTAGAGGGTGGGAGGGTCTTTGCTGTACGGAGGTGGTTGCCAGCGACGAGCGTTCCTTTCCGCTCGCCTCTGTCGCCACCAGCGGTACATGCTGCTGCATCCCCGCCTGATATGCTCGAACATTAGCCCGACCGTGTGCCAGATCACCGACATGAGAAGGGTCCGAACTACGAAGTCGCCGAGATCTTGCATCGTGGTGTTGGTCTTCCACCTCCGCCGTGAGATTGACCACTTCTCGCGACCCCAGATTGCCGGGATCGCCAGCAAGATCTAGCGCGTTCAAAGTGCCTGGCATGAGCAAGTCGAGCAATGGTCCGTCCTCTTTGTCTGGTTCTGAGCCTCCTTCTCTGAATAGAAGTGTGGCTTCCACTGGCGACGGAAATGCCCTGTTCGAACCTTTCGGTAGACACCCTTCAGACATACGACGATGAAGAGCACTCCTCCGACTACAATCGGTCCAATAACGTGGAGTATAATGAAGTGCGACAACATGTATTCGGCTGGTACTCAACACGGCGCTGATGACGGCCAGGGGCTCTGTGCAGTTTGTGCGCACGTGTGTCACCACTCTAGCAGCCGAAATGTATCAGGTCGTTGAAACTGCAGAGGAGTCCTCGCTTTCGTCGATGAAGTCTTGCGACCGGTCTCCAGAATGTCGTCGGAGCTTGAGCTTGTGGTTTTGCTGCGCTCGTTGGCGGACTGAACATCCACTTCTCCGTCGCCACCGCTTCCGAGCAAACGGTGACTGTTTCGTGTGTGCAGGATGAGCGCCGAGACTCTGGTGTATAGTCAAGATGCTGTCGTCCTTGACCTGCGGCGGCCGACGAAGGCGAAAGCAAGCGCGACAAGTCCTGCAATGCCTAATGCGACAATGGCAGCAAGACTCCCCAGGTCCATCTACGGGGCAGACTAGTATCACTCACGCAGACGGCGACAGAAGCTGTCAATCCCGTGGCAGCAAACCAATGGAAGGCGAAAGCAGGAAGAACCACGAGCAGCCGACCAATGCCCCAGCCGCGAGATCCAGAAGCGTCAGGAGTGCACCGCCAATAGGTCTCAAGCCCAAGCTCGCTTTTCTCCAGCAGAAGCCCTGTGTCTGCGGCGTAGCTTGTGCCAAAGACTTGCAGCAACCGCACTCGCGGTAACGGAGAGCGGTAAGCCCACGCTAATAGCGATTAGAACGATTCTCTAGACGGCCGACAGCAGTAGAAGCATTAACATTCAGTAACCTCTAGAGTTGTAGGGCGTCCGATGTGTAAGCAGTAGCAGCTCCCGATGCCAAGCTCCTGCAATTCTCTCTTACGCAGCGCGTGCCGACTCGGTGGCAGCGTTCGTCGTGCTGGAGAGACGCCGGTTACGCTCGGACAGTCAGATACCGGGACCGCGAAGAGGATCGGAGCATTTGGCGGTAGCTCAAAGGTGACCTTCTCCGGCGGTGGTGCTGTTCGCGAATGCGTAGCCGGTGAACCAGCCGAGAAGCAGGACGGCAGACGGGATAATAATTAGGAGGAATATGGCGAGAGGCATGAGAGAGTCGTCAAGAGCAGACAACCTGTGGGTAGCGATGCAGGTGGAAGATGCAGATGAGCTGCTGGTGTCCTAGCGAGTGAGATACAATGTATATCTGTTGATGGTTTGATGCCGCCACGAATGCGCACGGAAGACCCGTGGACGAAGTGTGCGGCGTGTCAGCAAGGCAGATTGGGAAGGCGAGCTTGACAAGGTAGGAACATTTGACACTGCCCGTATAGAAGCTGCAGTGTTCGAGAAGCTGAGGTCAGTAGCTGCGCCAGATGAAGGGAGAAGGTGCACTCACATTTTATCTCCCCACTCCTATTAGTATAGCCCAGCAGTAGCGTGCTTAGGAGGTAGTCTCAACAGCCAGATTGCTAAAGCTCACGTCAAGTCCCTTCTCAGCATCGCCTTCCTCAGGCGTAGGCTTCGCAGCATAAACGCCCACCCTCAGCTCCCCCTTGCCTTCCTCGCTGTCAAGAAACGCCCATTTGATTTCCCTTAGCGGCTGCCTTACAGGATGAGCATCACCTACAGTAGCATACACCCACAACGTTGTTCCTTCCCTTACTGCCTCAAATGTGGCCTGAACCTTACCAGGCTGCATAGGGTTCAGACTCCAGTCCGAGAAGCGGTCAGTACCGACTACGCCGAGGCAAGGGGCACCCTTCTCGAACTCGATGCCGGCTTTGATCCAGCGCCAGGGTCCATCTGAGCGAGGGAAGGCGAGGAGGAAGCCGCCTTGGTCGTAGCGAGTTTGCCAGACGGCAGAAACGGTGACAGAGAGTTTCTGGAAAGTGAAAGGTTGGATCGTGGTGTAGATGTTTGGAGCTGTGAAGACGTCTTCGGCCGGATTGGGTCGCCAGATATCAGTCTTCGGCGGCGCAGTGACGACGAATGGTTTAGACGTATTGTCTGGTAGACTTGCGCCGTTGGCGGCGTGCCATTGCGTGGAGCTTGACATGATGTTGAGAGGGCTTCACTGTCGAGCACTTCTCAAACCTCATCCCACGTACTGGCAATTACCACATATGTATGTACACGCTACAGGACAGGTGTTGGCGGCAATGTTCCTGTTCGAGCATACCGCCTTGCTTACTAACGGAGCCAAGAGGTCTACGAGAGTGCTAAGAGTATAGCGTAGACATAACTTACACCAGTCTGTGTATTCCGACAGATTCATGCAAGCGGCGGAGGCTTCATCAGTCTGTTGCCGCTTCGTTCATACGTGAGCGTGAGTGTAAACGTGAGCGGAAGGAAGTGTGAGTGGAATGGAGCTTGCTCCTTCTGAAACACAGTTCTGTCACTGCGCCAACACTTTGTTGATGGCACGGGCCACGTCAAAACTGCCCGCCTAATCCTCAAACGAACTCTCACCACGATCAGAAGCGCATAGGCTTTCCTTTACATTCCAGACAGCATCCGCGCAGTCATGTCCCGCTATCATCACGAGTCACCGATGGACTTCGAGTTTCAGAACGGCACCGGTCCCCTCGACGGCCGCTCACCCTTCGCTCAGATCTCTCAGAACCCGCAGCGATTCCCACCCTCATCGAAGAAGCGTACCCACAGCGCCTTCGACTCACCGACCAAGTCGCAAAGGAACCAGCTGGCATCGCCATCAAAGCCACTACCAGCGCCGCCTGCATTCAACGCGCTGTACAATACTCCGCGCAAACCTAGCGCGGACTTCGACGACTCATCTGCGGGAGAGACACCAAGATCGCCGGAGCAGAACGACGACAGCGATGCGACGCCCGATCAGAACAAGCTGCGAAGTCCGTCGAGAAGGCTAGAAATGGCCGCTCTACCTGTACTACCAGGTGCCGAGCGGCATAGCCCTGTCAAGGAGAGGCCAGACATGGATCGGCGGGAGAGCTGGCTGGGTACACAATGGACGAAGGCTAAGAACAAGCTCTACAGCCCCGGCCGCGGTGAGATCCCGAGGGCAGACCACTACGCAGTAACAGACCGGCGCATCGAAAAGCGACGCAAACGCGATGTCACGCGCAAAGAGAGTCGGAAGCGAAGACATAGCGTGTCCGAAACGGAAGATGATCAACGCATTGCCAGCCCGCGCAAGACCAGCTCGCAATCCCAACCACTGCCAGAGACACAGCAAGCTCCGCCAAAAGAACACTGGCTCTCCACTTTCTACACCTTCATCGAACGCCACCCCACCGTCCCGCACATTCTCTCCTTCTACGCCCAACTCCTCTTCAACATCTTTCTCCTGCTATGCTGCGCCTACGCCATATACTCCATCTGGTCTGCGGTGCAAGGCGACATCGACAAGAAAGCCCACGAAGCCATGGCCGACATCATGGCGGAGATGGCCGCGTGCGCCGAACAGTACACGGCCAATCGCTGTGACCGTGCCACACGCGTCCCCGCTATGGAGACTGTGTGCGAGAACTGGGCAAGGTGCATGAATCGCGATGCGTCGAAGGTCGGAAGAGCGAAGGTGTCCGCACATACCTTCGCGGAGATCTTCAACAGCTTCCTTGAGCCAATCAGCTACAAAGCCATGTTCTTCACGTTCATACTGGTGTTTGGGTGTTTTGCAATTAGCAACTTCGCCTTGTACGTACTATCATCCCACACCTTCACCGGAGATCCACGCTAACGTAGAACCGCAGTGGCTTCTTCCGCAAGACTGAAACTTCCGCCCTGCCGCCGCAGCATTTCCAGGGCTACTACCAGCCGCCGCCGCCGCCGACTCCGCAGCGCAGCTTTAGTGGACAGGATGTCGGTGGGTTCTATGCGGGGACGCCGTGGCAAACGGCTCCTCAGATGGGGTTCGAGCCACAGCCGAGTGGCGGGTATGGGCAGATTGATGGGCAAGGGAGTCCGGTGCGGAGGCTGGAGTTCAGGTGATGCGCATACAATGCACATCGGGAGTAGGCTTGGATTGCCTCTGCTACGTAAGACGTAACTGCCTCAAGCCTGACGTCGTCCTCTCATGAAATAACGGGTAATGAGTGTTTCAAGCGATCATTCTGATGTTTCGGTGGCCTGCGACTGTGAAGCTGATTGGCTTGGGGAGTTTTTACGCTAGCGAATGTGCCAAGCTAGAGGACGAAACATTGCTTCTGCTTTTCACTTCACTTCACTCCAGTCTGTACCACGATCGTCTTTGCGACATCTATGTTCACATGATACATGTCGCTGTGGCACGCGTCTGGTCTGAATGGACGATAGTCTCGCTTGTCGCCCATGCGAACAAGCGAACAACCGATGTGTGACCGACGTGCGGATGGTCGGTCGGCAACCTGCACAATTGCGCGGAGTGCTTAGCCCACTATCTGCCACTGGTTTCTGCTATAGCAATTGACCATCGCGCGATGCGCGCAGGCAAACTTTGTCAACGCGTTCCGGCCTTCAAATACCTGTACCACATGCAAATGACATCGCCCAGCAAATAGACACGACAGGGAGCGAAGTGTAAATATGCACTGGTGACCCGGCTACAAAGCTCGCCGTTGGCGTGGTGACAAAGGCACCTGGCCATCGGTATGCAGCCGGTTGGTACGTTCACTTGGCTCCCGTGGACGTGTTCGGTTAAAGACATGCCGTGTGTTGCCACGAATGCCGTGCCTATCGAACACTCTTACCTCCTGGCAGGGAACTTGCCGGAGTGGCGTAGTGTCGAGCCGCGAACATGAGTCTCGTGAAACTATTGACAGGTTTCTGCAGGTTTCAACAAAGCCGGAATGTTAGAGCGCATGGTCGTGGCAACGTGCCTGCCTCCTGCGTGGCAACTCAGGTAGGAAGGTGCGGCCCAAACGCGTAAGGTTGTTTGATGGCGAACAAGGACCAATCCGGGGCATTCACAAGATTGTAAGTGGTGAGTGATGACGTGAAGGCAGTCAGCCTCCGTTGCAGTAGCTGCAAGACGCCTGTTCATCAACGAGGCCCCCGTTCAAAACCTCCAACTTGTTCGAAATCCAGGTCATTGCTCTTACGGACTAGTGGCATCTTTCTTTCTACAGCACCTCCGCCTCAGCTTCCATAGAGCACAGTGTCGTTCTCGCACTGCACTGCTACTGCCAGGCACCCACATCACCACTATGACCGACGACAAAGCTGGCGCTACGGGCGGCGAGCTCACCGGACTGCAGTCGTCGAAGTCAATTCACAGACTCAGACAGATCTCAAATCTACGTGCCCATGGCATCAGCGACAATATAGACTTGCCCCAGCTGGTAGTCTGCGGTGACCAGTCTGCCGGCAAGAGTTCGGTGCTGGAAGGCGTGACGGGAATCCCATTTCCGCGTGATGGTATGCAAACCTCAATTGCTTGATCCGGCGGTATGCTGACCCTTCTCTTCTCCAGAGGGAGTTTGCACAAAATTTGCGACCGAAGTCATTCTAGAGCATGCTGAAGGCGCCCTCCTCGTCACTGCTACCATCATACCGCACAGCCTACGTGACGACAAGGATAAATTAAAGCTCCAGGCTTTTCACCGTACCATCAAAGGCTTCGATGACCTTCCCGATGTCATTGCAAAGGCTGGTACCCTCATGGGCCTTCGTGGCTACGGCGATAATGACACTGGCCCGTCCTTCACTGAAGATGTGCTCCGCATCAAAGTCATTGGGTACGTCACTGTTGCACATCGGTCTAGTACTCTACGAGACAATGCTGACGGGTTTTACTCAATACGCTGCAGTCCATCTGGACTTCACCTAAGCATCGTAGACTTGCCGGGCATCATATCCGTCGCCAGCGAGGAGCAAACTGAAGCCGATGTTGAGACAGTCCAGAGGATGGTGGACTCATACGTCGCAAAGCCACGCATTATCATCCTCGCGGTCGTTCAAGCAAGCAATGATATCGCCAACCAGAGTATCATTAAGAAGTCCAAGCAGTACGACGTCGTTGGACAGCGCACAGTCGGCATCATCACCAAGCCGGACCTCATCAATATCGGCGCTGAGAGGAGGATCGCCGCGCTTGCCAAGAACCAAGATACGACCAAGCTCCAGCTCGGCTTCTACATGCTCAAAAACCCGACACCAAAGGAGCGCGAAGGCGGCATTACTCAACCTCAACGCGCCGAGAACGAGCTGCGCTACTTCCGAGCGTCTCCGTGGGCAGAGCAAAAGCTAGACTACAGTCGTGTCGGCATCGACAGGCTGAAGCTTGCCATGCAATCACTGTTGGAGCAGCATATCGAGAAGGAGCTGCCTAAGGTCAAAGAAGAGATCAGGGCTGCGATTAGGGATGCCGAAAGCCGTATCAGCTCGTTACCGCCAGAGCGACCGACGACGGCTCATATCCGTTTCTTCCTTTCGGACATAGCGATGCAGTTTCACAGTCTCGCTAATGCAGCTCTGGGTGGCGACTACCATACAAGTTCAGCACCGTTCTTCGCGAACGACACCCCGGGAGCGGAAATCCCCGCATCAAGACTCCGCGCTGTAGTTCACGACCTCAACACGAAGTTCGCAGACCGCATGAGGAAATATGGTGAAACGGTGAAAATCGACAACACGCGATATGTTACGAACTCACCAAGCGCACGACCATCCAAGCGCAGCAAGCTGTCCACGGCCCAAGCGTCGGATGGGCCGCCTGTATTGCCGATGGACTCGCGGAAGACCCTCGATCTGGAGGATGTATCTGGTGAAACCGAGTTCGTTTCAGAAAACGGCCAGCGAGTCGTCAACGAAGCTGGTCTGCGCGACTGGGTGAAGAAGGTAAATCTTTGAAAAGCTTGCAGAATGCCCATTCCTACTCACGGTGTCATTCTAGGTGTATCTTACATCTCGCGGTCGCGAGCTTCCTGGTCACACCAACCACGCACTCGGCACTGAGCTTTTTCACCAGCAGTCGAAACGTTGGCTGCCTTTCGCTACCGAGCACGTCGAGCGTGTCTACGGTTACGTGGTCACCTTCGTCGGCAAAGCAATCAAGTATCTGAAAGTAGAAGGGCACGTAATGGCCGAGATCAAGGAAATTATCGACATTGCTCTGGACAAGAGCAAGTCAGCAGCTGAGGAGGAACTAACGCGCCTGTGGGCTGACGAGGAGCAACAACAGCCAATCACATACAACCACTATTACACCGACAATGTGCAAAAGTCACGCTCCAAACGGAACCGTGCTTCGAAGAAGAAATTATTAGGAGGATTCGAAGGAGGCGCTGATGATGTGGTCGAACCGGCCGCAATTACTGACGGCATGGACGACGAAACTCTGAGCGCCGGCTCCCAGGATATCCAGGTCGATATGGTGGAGCAGGCCTGCAGTCAAGCTTTAGATGAGTTGGACTCTTACTACAAGGTCTGTGTCAATTCTATTGGTTCGGCCATAAGTATCTGGCCGTTCACAAGCTGACCTGATTCCGCCTTTCCAGACCGCACGGAAGACTTTCGTCGACAATGTCTGCAAGCAGGTCATCGAGCGCCACCTTCTGCGGCACCTGCCAGCAGCCTTCTCACCACAGAGCGTCGCCATGTACAGCGATGAGGAGCTTCAGCGGATCGCAGGAGAAAAGTCGGACATCGTGGAAACAAGGAAGCAGTTGCAGGAGCAGCTTGTATCGCTGAACGCTGCGCTGGCTGAGCTGCGGAAGTAGTATGCTGCACCGCCGGAAAGCATCGACACCGAAGTAGTCTTGGTTGTGCATCGTAGCGCTTGGCTTCACTGTTCGAGGGTTTTATATCGCTACGAATACATGTTAATGGTATGGCTATGGTAGAACTGGGCGGCTGTGTTCGCAGATGACACGAAGAGTCATACAGAACCCTACATGTATCAGTCTCGCCATGGCGACGACCACGTCGAACATTGTATCCATACTTAAGTAGACCATTAAGCGCCCTCGGCGCATAGTGCATAAAGTGTTCATGTACTTCTTCATCCGTCGGTTAAACCAAAGCATGGTATTGATGCTGCCGGTCACGTGTCGTGGTGCCGATGACGCGGGGCTGTCGGCTTTGTTTCGGCAGCAGCCAGGCGATCCATGATTGGCCAACGTTGCTCGTTCTGAGTCGCCTGACGACGGATCAGATACAGATTGATATCGGCAGAAGCAGGATAAAGGCGAGGCTTTCTCGCTTTCCCCAACCTTCTCCTTCAACAAATACTCTGCTCGACATTTGGACCGCTACCATCAGCAAGTCATCATCGTCGATAGTGAGAAGAACCAACCGAAGCGTCAACAGCACCAGCAGATATCGACATGGCTACTGCGACTGCTGCGATTCCAGCAACGTGCTGTGGACGTGAGGGAGGGTATGTAACGCTCCAAATCCCTGCTGAATGTCCCCGAGGCTGACAATTAGATCAGATGTATTTGCGCGAAGGAGGTGAGCTAGTATTGAAAGGATAGCTGCCAGCTTTATTGCTCACTCCTGTCCGCATAGGCCAAGTGCAGCTGTGGCAAGCAGGCAGCTATGCACTGTAACTGTGAGAAGGCGCAGACAGAGAACAAGGTGCGTATTTCAGGCCTGTTTGAGAAGGGTCAGGTGTTGACCTACGTTTTCCAGCTTGCGGGAGCACGCTGCTCGTGCAGTAAGTATCAACACATTCGCTGCTCAGTGCCATGCTCGGGGAGCCCAGGGTCGCTGACAACGGTGTGAAGACCAGCGTCCTGCGGGTGCTTGCACCTGCTCGCGCTCCAATGTCGAGAACAGCGCGCCCTCTGGGGCTAAGTGCGCATGCGGAAAGCGGTCCAGCGGTGAGATCCCCCGGTTCTACTGTACGTTCGAGGTATGCTCAGTGCTGACAACATGCTCAGACTCCTGCACATGCGGCGGCAGCGAGGCCGGTCAGTCTTCAGAACTCGAGACCGATGTAAGTTAAATCTTCCAGTCAGCGGCAACCAGAGAATGAGCCCAGTGCTAACCCGGCATTTTCAGTTTACCACGAAGGCTCCGTAAAGCATTCACAAAGCGGTGATATTACGTGGGGTATGTGCTCAGTCAAGAGTCTCGAGGCCATTTCTGCGCCTATATTGTGGTGTCGAATGATGAACGTTGCTGCATAGGGTGTTGTGGGTGGGCGTACGGTGTCAGCTTGATGAGGCCGGACGAAGAAGAAGTAGATAGTCGCTATTACAGCTGACTTCGAAACAATGCGATATGAATCCGTCCACGACCAACTGCCATTTGATCTCTTGTCATGGAGGGGCATTTGTAGGCCTGAAGTCTGCTTTCGCTACGACTACCTTGGTGGATTCAGCCGCCTGGTGCACGCAGATCGACACCAGATCCGGAGCTTGCGGGCTGGCTGGCTTCCATCTTGCAGTCCAGTACACTTATGTAGCATCCATCACCAATTAACCACTCCACCATTATACCATACTGACTCTCCGTTACGATAACGTCTTCGTCAATCATGTCCCATAGTGACTGCGCCTAACTCTCCATGTAGAGACAACACCGTTGATCACCCCCAATCATATAACGGAGTCCCAAGATCATCAATAGACTCGGGCCGCGGGAAAGAAATACCAGCACGACACTGTCAGATCTCTTGAAGACAAGGAGGGCATTGGAAGGACTCTGCGAGGTCGCCGCCCGCCATGGCGCAGGCAGCGGCCGCCGTCTTTCGCGGCGCAGCCGGAGGGAGCAAAGACAACACCATGCGCGGTCTCGTCTCCTTCATAGCCGACCTTCGCAATGCGCGGGCACGAGAGCTGGAAGAGAAGCGCATCAACAAAGAGCTGGCAAACATTCGGCAGCAGTTCAAGAAGGGCAACTTGACCGGCTACGACAAGAAGAAGTACGTGTGCAAGCTGCTATACATTTACATACTAGGGTGGAATGTCGATTTCGGTCACCTCGAAGCTGTCAACCTCATCTCGGCGAACAAATACTCGGAGAAGCAGATCGGCTACCTGGCCGTAACGCTGTTCCTGCATGAGCAACATGAGCTGCTACATCTCGTGGTGAACAGCTTACGGAAGGACTTGGGGGATCACAACGAGCTCAACAACTGCCTGGCGCTACATGCAATTGCGAACGTGGGCAGCAAGGAGATGGGAGAGGCATTGTGCATGGACGTGCACCGCCTGCTCATCAGTCCGACGTCCAAGCCGTTTGTCAAGAAGAAGGCGGCGTTGACGCTCCTCCGGCTATACCGCAAAGTGCCCAGCATTGTGCAGCCGGAGTGGAACGAGCGCATCATTGCTATCATGGACGATCCGGACATGGGCGTGGCGCTATCAGTGACGTCCTTGATCATGGCGCTGGCGCAGGACAACCCGGAGACATACAAGGGCAGCTACACCAAAGCCGCAGTACGGCTACGAAAGATTGTGGTCGATCAAGAGTACTCCGGCGATTACGTTTACTACAAGGTGCCATGTCCGTGGCTGCAAGTCAAGCTGCTCCGTCTGCTCCAGTACTTCACACCATCCGAAGACACGCACGTCCGCCAGCTCATACGCGACTCCCTGCAAGCCATCCTTGACAGCGCTCTGGAAATGCCGAAGAACGTACAGCAGAACAACGCTCAAAATGCCGTCCTTTTCGAAGCCATCAACCTCATCATCCATCTCGACACCGAGCGCGACCTGATGCTTTCGATCTCCACCAAGCTGGGCAAGTTCATCGGCTCCCGCGAGACTAATGTCCGGTATCTCGGCCTCGAAGCAATGACCCATCTCGCCGTGCGCGCCGAGACTCTCGATCCGATTAAGAAGCATCAAGACATTATCATATCCTCCCTGCGAGATCGCGATATCACGGTGCGAAGACAAGGTCTTGACCTCTTGTACAGCATGTGCGACTCGACCAACTCGCAGAAGATTGTCCATGAGCTACTCAAGTACCTGCAAACGGCCGACTACGCTATTCGTGAGGAAATGGTCCTGAAGATTGCCATCCTCACGGAGAAGTACGCTACGGACGTGAAATGGTATGTTGACATTTCGATGCGACTCATCTCAATGGCAGGCGACCATGTGAGCGACGAAGTCTGGCAGCGCATCATACAAATCGTGACGAACAACGATGAGCTGCAAGTGTATGCCGCACAGATGATACTCAAGTACTGTCAGGCGGACCATTGCCACGAGACTCTCGTTAAGATCGGAAGCTATATACTCGGCGAGTTCGGCCATCTGATCGCAGATAACAAGGGCTGCAGTCCAATCGAGCAGTTCATGGCTTTACAGGGCAAATTCAATGCTTGCTCGCCTAACACACGCGCAATGATATTGAGCGCTTTCGTCAAATTTGTCAATCTGTTTCCGGAGATCAAACCGCAGTTACTACAAGCGTTCCGGATGTACAGTCACAGCCTGGACTCGGAGTTGCAACAGCGAGCGTGTGAATTCTTGGCGATGGCGACAATGGAGACGGACGAGCTTTTGCGGACCGTGTGCGATGAGATGCCACCGTTCCCGGAACGGACGAGCGCTCTGCTGTCAAGGCTGGATAAGAAACAGAATGCAGCAGGCGACAAACGGACGTGGTCTGTAACGGCGAAAGAAGGGTTGGCTGCAAAGGATGGCGTTGATCGGAGTCTGACGCTCAAGCGCAACTTCTCTGGTCCGCCTGCTGGGATCAATGGAGTTGAGGCAAACGGTGGCCTAATCGGTCCTAATGGCACGTATACAAACGGCGGACCGGTGAAGTCGCCCATCGAAGAGCTGGCAGGTCTAGATCTCTCATCTGCGAGCAATGGGCCGAACCTCGCGAGTGCATCACACCTATCTCCTGACTGGGAGCCTGGCTACACACGGCTGCTTGTACGGCCTGAAGGCGTGCTGTACGAAGATCTGCAACTCCAGATTGGCTTGCGCTCCGAGTACCGTGCCGAGGTGGGCTGCGTTATCTTGTACTTCACCAACAAGTCTTCGACACAGATTCAATCTTTCACTACGACCTTCCACACCACCAGCGAGAACCTCAAGATCGACATCAAGGGCATACCAGACACAGCCGTGCAATCCGGAGCGCAGACACAGCAGATGGTGATGTTCGAAGCGCGCGGCATCTTCGCGGAACCTCCTACCGTGCGGGTGAGCTGGATGGCTGGCTCATTGCAGGCTTTGACGCTGCAGCTACCCGTGGTGCTGCATAAGTTGATGGAAGGCGCTGTGCTGAGTGCAGACGACTTCTTTAAGCGGTGGAAACAGATTGGTGGGCCACCTCACGAATCGCAAAGAATCTTCGAAGGGTTCGACGTCAGTACGGAGAGCACAAGGAGGGTGCTGGAGGGCTTTAAGTGGGGTATCCTGGATGGTGTCGATCCCAATCCGAGAAACTTTGTGGGCGCGACTGTATTGCATACTGGGGCGGGGAAGTTTGGCTGTCTTGTGAGGCTGGAGCCAAATGAGGGCAACAAGGTGAGTCGCTTACGATCGTGGTGAGTGAGGAAAATTCCGCTGACCGGCTGTGCTTGTGACAGATGTACCGACTCACAATCCGGGCGACGGATGAGGCTGTGCCACCTTTACTGATGAAGGTGATGCAAGATCGACTGAGTCAGCCGTATCCTGTATGAGTGCGTCCACCTTATGATCACGATACAACGCAAATGCCCAGTCTGACCGATACCGTGTTTCAACTACGAACATGGCGCTGGAATACTGGACTTGACTGAGGCGCTGACGGAGTCGGAAAAGTCATTGCTCGATGCATTGCGAGGAAACGATACCCTGTACAGAGAATCTCGGGTCTGTATAGCGCATCTGATGTTATGCCAATTGTACTCCCATTATCAAGCCATTACCTCGATTGATCGGAAAGTGAGGTTGTTTCAGTGTGACAGTCAGGTGCCACAGGCGGGGCTGACTCAAATTGCGGGGCCGAGTCGAAGCTCAAATTCGACACTCCGCCAGCCCACCGAATCCGCCGTTCGTTTCTTGCAAATTCCGACCACTCCTTCGGCTGAACTTCGCTTCTGACACAGTCACAGTAGCAACATCGTCTCGATTGGCGATAGCTGCAGCCGACTCATCTGTTAATGGTGGGATCCAGCCCGAGCATATGATGACAGTACAACTCCGAAGTCCGGTTGAGGAAAAGTGCCCACTCCTTGCGACTATGCTTGAATCATAGCAACACCAATATTTGCACTGGTAGTCAGACCAGAAGTCACTCGCTACCAGTATGGCAGCTCCAGCTGCGGCGCCAAGAAGGCGTCTCGCCACGCTCACTCAACCAGCCGGTCGTCTCTCAAAGTTCAAGCCTCAACAGAAGCAGCCGCAAGCCAAGTGCTGCGACGATCCGGATATCAAAGACGAAGATGGCATGAAGATCTGTCTCAGCTGCGGTACCCAACTCGCCGACGTAAATATCGTTGCAGATGTCACCTTCGAAGAGGACGCTCGCGGTGCTGCCACGGTCCAGGGTGGTTTTATTGGCGAAAACGCCCGTCATGCGCGTACCTTTGGCCCAAAAGCATTCCGTCGCATCGGCGGAGTGGGCGGCGAGCGAAACAGCACCCAGGAAGCTGAGAACAAAGCTCGTCGCACATTGGCCTCGATCTGCCCTCGTCTGAACATCACGGACGATTACTCCATTCAGGCACAGCGGTTGTTCGGCTTGGCGGCTCGCTTGAACTTCACCTCCGGTCGCAGCACAGACGAGGTGGTGGGCGCCTGCTTATTCGCTGCATGCCGGAAGAACCCGCAGAATAGTGTATTACTGATGGACATTGCGGACATCTTTCACATCAACGTCTTCCGTCTTGGCGAGGTCTACAAGAATTTGTGCAAAGACCTGTGCTACCACAAGGAGAACCTGCCTATCCAGCAGCTGGTCGATGTCGAGCCACTTATTCAAAAATATTGTCGAAAGCTGGAGTTTGGCACAAGAACTAGGGATGTCGCCGAAGACGCCGTCAAGATTCTCAAGCGTATGAACCGTGACTGGATGGTGACTGGTCGCCACCCTGCCGGGATTTGCGGTGCATGTATCATCCTCGCAGCCCGCATGAACAATTTCCGGCGGTCGGTTAGGGAAGTCGTCTATGTCGCGAAGGTTGCGGACATGACCATTGCCAAGCGTATCGAAGAGTTTCGGCGCACCAAGGCATCGACACTAAGTGTTGATCAGTTTCGAGAGTCTGGTTGGCGTATGAAGAGTCAGCATGACCCACCTGCGCTGATGTACTCTCAGCTCAATAAGGAGAAGTTCGAGGAGAAGAAGCGGAAGCGGCAGGAGAATAATGAGGCACGCGCGACTGCTGAACGAGAGTCGATGGCACGAGGCACTGTTGATCGCCAGATTCCGAACCAAGAACCCATTGTTCTATCCGATGGCGAGGAGGAGGAACACAGCTCACGCGAACCTTCATTGACGCCGGAAGCTTCCGAGACGGGCGGCGAGGACGATCGTCGCCGTAAGCGACAGCGTACTAGTGGTCCGCAACCAACATCGCCACCAACTCAGCAACAGCCGCGCTACGATTCGGATGGATTTGCCATCCCAGCACTGCCGCGGAATATCGACCCTGCGCTCACGGGAGAAACACCGCAGACTAACGGCGAGGAGCCGCCGAAGAAGCGCAGGGGCCGTCCTAAGAAGCAGCCAACTCCCGCTGTATCGTTGTCTGAGGAAGAGATGTTAACTGAGCAGGAGATAGAGAAGGCCATTGAGCAGATCATCGATGACGACGACTTCCAAGCCGCATTGGAGGCAGCGGAGAAGGAAAAGAGTCAAGAAGAAATAGATGCGGCGGGCTTGCGTGCCAAGCGAACAGCGGAGGCTGAACTTGCACGGCAGGGTGAGCAGACCAACCAGCGCCAAGAGGCGCAGAATGTCACTTCAGCGGCGAGCCCGTCAGAGGCTGAACCACCCGCCGATGTGGAGGACGATCTCTCTATGCTCGACAACGACCCGGAGATCATGATGTGCAAGCTGAGTGATGAGGAACAAGCGATCAAAGAGAGCATCTGGGTTGCCCACAATGAAGACTGGCTCCGCGCTCAACACGAAAAAGAGCTTCTCCAGCGCTTGGCCAAGGAGACCGCCGCGGACAAAGCCAAGCAAAAGCGCGCTGCTGGTAAAGGTGGCAAGCAGCGTAAGAAGCACTCAAGGATTGGTGACCGCTCTGTGCTTGAGGACGCCGAGACGCCTATTGAGACGCCCGCAGACGCCGCCAGGGCCATGCTGGAGAAGCGGGCCGACAAGAACTTCTCGAAGTACGTGGACTACGACAGTTTGAAGCGAGTGTATAACCTGAACAACTCACCTGCGAGCGCATCGAGTCGGAGTCGGGCGAGCAGTGAGGTGCCGAGCTCGAGTGGACGTGAGAGGGCGGGGAGCGTGGCATCGTCGGTGCGGCTTGGTGCGGAAAGGGAGTCGGCGACGCCAGTGCCGCAGGCAAGGACTGTGTCGTTCGGTTTGCAGTCGCCGCAACCTACACAGCAGGCGGTGGGTCGCGGCGCCGCGGTGGGAAGTCCTGCTGTGGCAGATAAAGGCGGGCAACCACTGTCGCCGCCACCCACACAAGACCAGACGGGCGCGGGAGACGATGAGGCGGTGGAGGAGGAGCAAGACGAAGTGGAAGATGATGATCGGGAGTTTGACATGCGCTCCGAGCAGGAGCTGGATGAGGAGTACGCTGGATGGGACAATGAGAATGCGTTCGCGGATGAGAATCTGGACGTTGAGGGTGACGAACAGGAATATCAGGAAGCGCTTCGGAGATACGAGGCCGAGGCGTATGAGGAGAACGAGTACCAGTGATCATGCGCTGGGTGCTGACTTGCCCGTATGGCTGTGGTCCGGTGATGGTCTGAGATGCGGCGCGTTTGCGTTGCGCGGAAGAAACGCGTGCTAACAGCGCTGCTGCCTGTACCGAGCGCGCCTTCCCATTCAACTGCGTTCAGCTTTGAACCCCACGACAGCGCATCTCCTTGACATCTCCCTCTGACGTGATCATCAAGTGCGTCCAGAGACCACGAAGACACAAGATGCAACCTAACCCGAATGCGAGGCTCCTCGCCCGCTCTTCAGCTTTCGAGCACATCACTATGCTCCCTCCCGCAACGCCAGTCACGCACCATAGGGCCTCTTCGCTCGTTGACCTGAGCTCATCTCCACAACAACCTCCGCCTTCACTCCCGGTAGCCCTGATCGATCTTGGCGGCGACGTGATCTTGACCGTCGGACCGGAAGAAACCGCCGTGAGAGTCAAGGTCTCCAAGGCGCCGCTGGCCCTGGTGTCAAAGGTGTTCGCGACCCTACTGGGGCCTGCATTCCGAGAGGGTGCAGACATTGCGGCACTCAAAGATATTGCACTTCCGGACGACGATCCGAAAGTCATGCGAACGATGCTGGAGATCCTTCACATGCGCTTCGCTGTACCCAAGACGGCGCTGCCTGGCAAGGAACTACTTGGACTGGCCATCGTAGCGGACAAGTACGACTGCGTTCGCGCACTTCAGATGTCCCTCGAGTCCATATTCCCCAAGCGTGTGGCGACACATGGATCCTTCGAGGAATTGGGCGACTTGATCAACGCCAGTTACATCCTTGACCATCCTCACTTGTTCGAGCAGTACACACAAGACGCTGTCAAACGTTACAGCAGACCATACAAACAGTTCGGACAATCTGACGTGACGCAGCAAGTGCCCGAGCATCTCTGGTGTATGTTGTCATACAAAGCCGGGAACGAGTGCTTGAGCTGATGTCTAGCAGTAGAGCTGGAAAACCGACGGTTCTGCGCTCAGATGCAGCTCATTCGCGAAATGAGCGCTTTGTTGAAAGCCCCTTGCAAGTCGGCCCCAAAGTGCCCGAAGTCACAGCGTTACGTTGCATCAATGCACGAGACTATGGATGCCAATGGGTTGTCCCCTTTCGACATGACCAAGGAAAGCCTGGTGGGATCTTACCTGGACTTGCGCATGCTTGAACTGCCAATCTGCGACGATATCCCTGATTGCGGTAGTTCGCAATGCGGCTGCCGCACCTACTGTTTCCCCACGCAAAAGAAGCTATCAGACATGACATCTAAAGTGCTTGGGGCTGTAGAACTAGGACTGTGCATTGACTGTTGCAAAGCTGGGAGGAAAAAGTTAAGTGGCTGCCGAACTCAGCATGCGTGAAGGGAGTTGCAGGCATCATCAGTATATGGTCGAGAAAGCTTCGGCTATGTAGCCAGTCGCGACAGCGAAATGTAGGCTGCTGTATATGTCGTCGAGCATGCTTCCTCCAGCTGGGATTGACATGTATGGTACATGTATGTAGTAGACTGTTTCAAGACCGCCTCGAATGACTGGCTCGTCGGCAAAAGCTCGGATGCGTCTGCCAATTCGGACCGTATAACCGAACTTCAATGGGACTTCATCGTCCAGTCCCCCGACCACTGGTATGCATTCCTGCGCCTTCAAGATCGACGTGACACGACTGTAAGTCCGATATGTGAGCCAGTTGCGCGCGACAAGGTCTTGCCAATGGCAGCGCATGCCGTTCACCTAGCTTTGAACGCCGAAGCAGGGCAATCCTCTTCTTCTGGACTCTCCGACCCACCGCCGGCTGATGCAGCGGAGGCGGTCACACCAGAGGCATCTGAGAGAGTGGGACCCGGCTCAAACTCCGGGCTACCGCAGCTCACCGCGCCGCATGGAACCCTCTCAGTGCCAACCCATGTATCTTACACAGACGCTGCCACTGCCAAACCGCCCGGCCAGCTAGATGAGGGCGAGCAACGTGACGCAGAAGTCAAAGCAGAGTCGCACAACAACACAGCGACACCACTCACAGCATCACGAGGCAGCACCCGCGGTCGACCGAGAGGCCGTGGCCGCGGAGGCGGCAGAGGTGGCAAGCGCAAACGTGAAGACCGCGAGGATGGCGACTCCGACAGCAGCGAGGTCTATACACCTATGGCTACTAAGACAAAGTCCGGACGCTCGATACAAAAGCCCAGCAGTTTTGTGCCGCCGCCACCCGCACCCTCGCCCATTACATCCAACAAGCGTAAGCGCACCTATAGACGTAACCCTGAATCTGCGGTCTGCAAGGTATGCCTGCGCGGCACAAGTCCAGCGAGCAATATGATTGTGTTCTGTGACGGGTGCAATACGCCATACCACCGCTTTTGTCATCATCCGCCAATCGACCCGTCGGTCATTGACGAGGTTGACAAGGAGTGGTATTGTAAGCAGTGTGAGCAGGAACGCGTGCTGCCTGTGCCCGAATCCGAGATCGCGGACTTTGTTGCTGCGGGTGGCGCTTCGGTGGAGCAGGTGAGCTTGGCCACAGACGGGACGTTGTGGATTGGCTAACCATTTTGCAGAGACAACGCTACTTTGCCAGCTTACCGCAGGGCATGCTCGTTACTCTGCTCACGAAAGCGACCACGCTGCATCCTGATTTGCCACTTTTCGCGCCCAACTTCCACGTCCGCTCAACATCGAGCGTACAGCCAGGGGCCAATGGCCACGCACATCCGGCTCCAGCACAAGCTCACCCTACGACATCATCTTACACTCAGTCTAATATGCCGAGAGCGGCGTCGCAGCAGGCAAGTGCAGGCGCTCAGTACGCAGCTCCGCCTGCTCCGCGCGTCGAATTTCCTGTGCCTGACGGCCACCCACCGAACTACCCGCGGCCTGGCTATGGACTGATGAGTACGCTGCCAAGAGCGTCGGAGGATTTGCACTGGTTGGTGGACGAGGAGGACCGCTATGGCGTGTTCTCGCACTTTCACCAAGTCGATCCGCGGGCGGCGACTGCTGGGCTGAATGGTGGGAATGGATGACCTATGTTGTGCGTGAAATTGCGATGGCAACAGACTGCATTGTCTGCGTGAAGCGAGCCCTTCAGGTGGTAAACACATAGTGTTTCGCTCGCGTCACTGACGAGGGATAAGTTTCACAAGTGAACTAGTCCTCACGGTCCGTGCGTGTGTTGTTGCGCAGTGTTTTGGGCATCTCACATCGCTCGTACGAGCAACACAACGAGCTCGCCAGTATAAAAGCAGTGAAGACATTTAACCATGGCCACGAATGGAGTGCCGGAACAGCTCGACATGGATACGACGACCAAAACAGGACTGACAATTGTCCGCGTCACGGAAGAGTATGATGTCGTCTTGCGCATTGGCAGACCACCAGACATCGCGCTAGGGCTGTCCTCAGCAGTGCTACGGGCTGCCTCACCGGTATTTGCCGCCTTACTTGGACCGCACTTCGCCGAAGGGCAGAGCGAAGGTACCACTGACGAGCCGAAAGAGGTCACGCTCCAAGGAGACAACAGTGAAGCCATGTCGGATATTTGCCACCTCCTGCACAACAAAACCATTGGAACGGTCATCACCCGACTAGTCAAGAACCCACAGTCGGCCCGCATTCATCAGCTCGCAGTCGTGATCGATAAATATGCTTGCACTGAGCCTCTCACCCTTCACACGCAAGCACTTTTGCTCGGCTACCTGGATTCACACTACGGCGGCTTGGCGCATCTGGGAAACATCGCCGCTGCAGCATACATGCTCGATCATGGTCGAGCCTTCACCATAGCAACCAGGCGCCTGATCACAAGGTGCAATGAACCCTACTCTGACTTGCATAAGAGTAATGGCTCGCATGCGCTGCCGGTCACCGCGCTTCGTAGGTCACGACTTGTTGCTCCGTCCAGCATCAATACTGACCCATTATCAGTTGCCATGGAAGAGAAGCGTACAGCAGCTCAAAGAAAGCTAGCACGTGACATTATGCTGTTTGGCGCACCGCATTGCTCGCACGCAAAGGCTTGCAACAACCATGATGTAAGCTACTACGACAACATATGTACTGTTTTCCAAGTGCGACACTGGCCGCCGAGCTTCGATCTAGAGGGAAAGAATATCTCCTCCCTAATTACAACAGTCAAGAAGGTAGGCACAGTATGGAGAGAAAACCCGTCGTGCGATCATACGGGCACCATGATGGAGGTGCAGGCGGCCAAATTCTGGACGCTCGCTGAGGAAATCGAGAGCATCTGCGAGGGACTATGTCTGCAGTGTGTCAGAAGCGGAGCGGCGGACTTGAAAAGCAAATGCACAGAGAAGGCGCACGCTTGATGATGGAGGCATGGCTTCAAAGTCTGATGTCCTCGAGACGGGTCTCAATGCGATGCCATCAACAGCGGCTAAGGTATGGAGGGTCTGCGGCTATATCAAAACTCCGGGCATTACCGCCAAGCAATTTCAATCACGGAAGAAAGTCGGTTAGGGAGGCTCTCGATAAACTGAGCTTTGTGATCTATATACTATGGATACACATCCGCAAAAGTGAAAGGCTGGGTTCAAGCTACGCATATCACAACATCTCCAACCAACTTCGTCATCGTCCGCATCAGGATCCCTCACAGCTGTTCGTGAAGCCAGCGATATGACACATCAGCTCCGCGAATGTAACATCAGGCGTCGTGCCGCAATAGCAAGCATCATCCCCAATAGCAATGACCTTCGAACCCCTAGACTTCAACCCTCCTAGGGCGAAGAATGCCCACAATCTCAGCTAGTTTGACGAGCTGGCGGATGTCCAAGATGATCCTCACCAGGTCTAGGATCATTTCGAAAGCCTTGAGCACGACTTCAAAGATGGCGTAGATATCGATCTCCCACTGGCCGACTCGATCCAAAATATCAGGTAGTTCAGTGCTTGACCGTGTAGAGGCGGAGGTGACCGGCGCGCAGCCGTAGAGGATAGTGGAGGACGTTGGCGTGGGTACTGCCACGGTAACGGTGAGTGCCATACTGTATGCCGGCGGAGTAGGTATAGCAGATGGAGGAGTCAGTCCGTCTGACGCAAATGGCTCTAAAATCCCAAGGCCGACGTTCCGATCGATAGCGATGTCGAGAATGAAGGTATATCTCGCGGTAGCCTGAGCGCTGTTTGGTTCTTTGGGATCAGGGCTTCGGTTGACGCTGGCGTCGGGTGCTCCAGTACCGGCTGTGGAGACTCCCAATCGTTGAGACACTGCGGTGCTGCTCCCATTGCTGCTGGACACGGCCGGCCACGTATTGGCTGTGGAGCATGTAGTAGATGTGTCAGAACAACTGGGAGTGCGACCCTGGGGCATATCAGCATTTAACGTTGATAGAGATTGTCTGAGGGAATCCTTACCGTTGTGATGGCGCGATTGGTGCTTTTTCGAGGTTGGGGATCGAAGCGGGTACCAAGACTGGCCTCGGGAAGGTCGCTCGCTGCCGTGAAAGTCGCCATCCGTTGGGATGGGCTGCCGAGCCCTGAACACGCTTTACTTGTCCAGTCACTTGTAGTCAGTGTGAGTGTGGATGGTGAGACGACACTATACATCTGGACCGTGGTATAATTGCTCCACAAGGTGCGTGTTGTGGTGCCTGATGCGGCCAGCGCGAAGCTCGCAAGGTCAACGAGATGCGAACGCATGTTCTGCCGGCAATGTATGGAGAAACAAACGTCCTGAGTAGACTGAAGGGAAAGTCGAGTCTTGCAGAGGAGGAAGAAGGGAGAGTAACTCAAGGAGAGTCCTACCTGCAGTGAGCACTCAGCCGGGTCGCTTGCACTTCTACTGAGCACAGTTTCATCCGCTACAGGTGTCGCTGTCCATCTTCGACATTCGTCGCTCGACCCAGAGTGCCTGTACTTTTGAGGAGAAAGGGAGGAAGGCATCTGTTGTTTTAGTGCAGCGTGAAAGAGAACGTGTTGTTTTAGTGCAGCGTGAGAGAGAACCGAACGGAGAGGATGGAGAACAAAACGCCAATCAGCTTCCGGAATCGCCTTGTCGCCTTTTGCTTGGTCAGAGAGCCTGTCGCACGCCCTGCCCGCATTGCGGTACCTGCAGCAGAGCCAAGGGCCTGGGGTCTCGTGACTTGCAGAAGCTCTGAGCGTGTCGTGGAGGCTGCGTTCTGCGCAATGATGCGACGTCAGCCTTATCCAGATACATTCTTCACTCTTTTAATCACTCATTGTATTCGTCACGCTCATCCTGCAACCTTTGTCATATTGTCGCTGCTGGGCAGCGGTTCAATCAACTCCATGCCACGCTAGATGCCGGCGAAGGCAGGTGATATTTTCGGTGCGTACCTGTAATGCAGATCCGGCACGGTTCAGAATGCGATGGACGCTCAAGGTGAGATACTGAGGGTTCGCTGTTTGTGGTGAAGAGGATATCTGGGCTAAGGCAGGCCAGACCATCTCCGAGCATCGTACGCCAGTGGAAGCAGCTACTCCGGTTGGCGATCATCCTCGCCTAGTAGCCAGCCGCGAGACTCTTTAGCTTCGTGCATTACAACATATAGCGAGTCTGCGTGCCAGACTCCCCCTCTCAGCCGCTGCTCCTCGGTAGCTTCTCTCCCAATAACGCGATATGGATCGCTATCGACTGAGAGATGCTTGACAACCGGCGCGCCACCGACCACACTGCGTCAGCAGGACGGACCGAGTCTACCAGCTCCGATCGCACCTTTGCCACTCAATCCAGCGCATCCGCTGTCACGAGTGCGCCAGGAAGCGTCACCCGGGTTATCGACGGACTCTCCAGCATGTGTATGTGAGCATTGCGGAGCAACTTTCACGCGGTCCGCCAGTCTCACCTTGCGCGAACATCTTAAAGCCTGTCCGTCTCTTGGCAAGGGTGAATTGGCTTATGAGTGTTCTGCTTGCTTTCGACTCTTCCCAAACCATGCGCAGGCGGCGCAGCACAGGAAAGCCACGCACAAAGGTGTCCCGGCCATCGTGGAGCTTCGCCTTCCTGGTAGGAGAGCGTTCACGAGCTGTTTCAGAGACAAGATCTTCTACAGTATTGACGAGTGGGTCAAGTGGAGCATAGGTAAAGAATGTCGCGCCAAGCGACGATCGATGCAAAGTGATCACCGTCTCAGGCTCAAGACTCTACTGCAGGAAGGCAGAGATGACGTGAGTGGGCATACGGGCGTTCACAGAGCTGTTATCGAGTGGTGTACTGCTCACGATCTCGAGCTCGACGCATGGCAGAGTATTGTCAGAGTCCCCGTCACCGGATGGACTCAGCATGGCCGTCCAACTTCTGCTCAAGCGCTGGCTGACAAACTGGATTGGGGACTGGTTGTTACCACGGAAGAAGAGCAGTGGCAAGCCCTCCAACAGTATGGCATGCCCTCAATCATTTCCACACCAGACACCGCGAGAGCTTTGAAGACTCTGGGCTTTCAGATTCTCCAAGAGATGCTGGACACGATACTGACGCCACTTATTAAGCTCTATACTCCGAAGGCCACCGACTTCGTCTCGCTTATAGCATGCGCTCAAAACAGCACGGAGTACTATGGTGCGCCAATTGATGCACTGCTGCCGCAGTATCCCGCCTTATTTGCTGGGGGGGCTGGACGACCATCAGCGCAGGTCTCAGAAGCTGACGTTCTGCCATTCGCGGGCCCTTCGGCTGAACATCGTGGCGAGTGGCGTCGTACTGCGAGTGTTGCTCCGTTTCACCAAGGTGCTATATTGGCTTCCACCTTGCAACCTTACAACGCCTCCACATTCGAGCGCACCGTGGAGAGCAACAATGCCACTGCCGCTCATGTGTTCAACGGTTGGTACACCAGCCAAGAGCACCAACTATACCACCCTACCCAAGACGCAGCTTTCCAGTCGACGGTCTACGAACATGTGGATCCGAACCGCGCTGTCTCGCAACCAGTCCACATAGTCACGACACAATATGAACCAGATGTCGCTATGACCCAGCGCAAGACAAAGAGGCCACCCTCCTTAGCAAGCAAAGATCATCCGGATAGCTTCGCTCGAGCCATTCCGGACCACGGACGAAGTACCACACCTCCCGAAATGGCGCGACTGCACCTTTCGCAGCATCAAGCAATAACACAAGGCGACGAAGAATCAGCACGACCTCTCGCACATCCGCATCAGGGGTTTGCGATAAGCAGCACCTCCCAATTGCGCAACCGTAGTGCATTTCTAGGCGTCTCGAATGCCTATCACTTCGAGGAGCTACCCGCCGTCACCAAGCCGGAGGCTCCTGGCAATGAACCAGCCATGACTTCTGCCGTGGAGACCAAGACTGCGCATGTCTATCCACCCGATGCATCCGCAGCGCCTCCACAGAGGCCGACAGCACTTTTCGGCGAGATCTTGATGCCTGGTGCATCATCGTCCTTGCCAATCAAACCCAATGCAACCCAACAGACTTGTAACAACATTTCCGACCGCGCATGTTGCGCAGCCTCTTCTTCTCAAGGCGGTGATGTTGTCCAGGCGGAACTACGCCTTTCGTCTGAGATGCAACCTGAGCCTCAAGTTCCCTCTTTGACCTTCGCCGAGTGGTCTGAAATAGTCGATCGCTTACTCCCGCCTGGAGTGGACAAGAACGACATCCCAAGAATGCAAAGGACGCGCCGAGAGCTGATCGCCGCCGGCGTCGTAAGCACCAATCTCGAACTCATGCGCATCACCAGCATCCTTACAACCTTCGCTTACAATATTGAACACTGGCGGCAGCAACAACGGCTTCGCGAGCAGCTGACACCGCAGGTACCGGTGGCAGAGTCTCACGAAGTGGTAGAGGAGAGACGGCAGAAGCAGAAGCGGCAAGGCAGGTTCTTTGACCCTTCTGCCGCCGAATCCGTCCAGCAGGCACTGAACGGGCAGGCGCAGGACGCCGCTGTTATTATTGAACCGCCACTGAGTGAGCTGACCTCATGATGATCGGTGGTTCGGGAACAACCACGAGGGGCGAATTTATTGTCACTTTACCGAACGCTGGCTTCCACCCTCATTGTCGGCGACTGGCTCGCCTGACTCCATGCTTATTAGTTATGCCTACCTGGTGAGCAGAGACCTCACGGTTGAGACGCGCACTTTTGTGAATGATGCACAATGTTAGCGAGGCGTTGGTGGAGTGTTTTGAGTGGACCGGATAATAGAGCGATGACCTTCCGCTTTGTACTGTGACAACAGAGAATAGTGTCTCTCACGCAGAAAGTTCGAAAGATATATGTCTACCGTATCAATCGCGTTGCCACGCCTTATGCAGGTGCATTCCCTTGCGACGAACGCACAGTACGCCATTGGTGGCTTTTAGTGAAGTAGAGACAACCTATGTCGGGTGGAGAAGGTATCGTAGACAATTTAACTATATAATTCTTGCCTGTAATTATCTGTGAACACACATCAACGTTAGCAGTAGGAGCGTAAACAAGGGGGCGGAGTCGTTCGAATAGCTCTACTAAGGCGTACTTAACCAGATGGCAGTTGCTTTTTGTGGAGCAGTACTTGCACAGCTTCGCGACCGTGCAATAGGCAATAGGAGTGTCGGGCAAAATCATCATGCTGCTATCTAAAGTACTGAATTAGAAGAAGAAGAAGAACACGTAACGTCCCGTAATTCGAAGCGAAGACCGGTCCAAATTCACACGCTGCGTGCCAACAACATGAGCATGATTCGTCATCATCCGTAAGCCCGTGCAGAATGTGTTGTACCCCGATAGGGTGAGGCTGTAAGTCTTGTCCGCACCAGCAGGTGTGAGCAGCGTAGGGATCTACACTCGGGCTTGTCGATCGTTGTTTGGGCGAAGAATGCCAGCAATCTCGGCCAGTCGGATGAGCTGGCGTACATCGCAGTAGATCTTCACAGCGTCGAGTAGGATGTGGAGGGCGTGACCAAACGCTTCAATGTGATCGAGGATGTTGAGCTCCATCTTGTTCACGTTGTTCAAGACACCCGATGGGTTAGAGCTGCTTCCGGTGTCGGTAGGTACGGCTGCGGTGATGCAGCCTGAGATGATGTGCGGACAGGCGCACATAAGGTTCGCTTGCGTGAGCGTGGGCGCGGTCACCGTGATGGTGAGCATCAGGTTGATGATGGTGGGAGGGGGGGTAGCAAGGCTGTTTTCCGTGCTTGTGGATTGGACCAAATCAAACGAGTTGGTGCTAATGGTGTAGGTGTTGCCAACATTTGTAGTAAGAGTGACCGTCGTCATCTGCGGTGCGTCGGTGGGCACGGTGGGGTTAGGGGCATGGGCCGTGGTGATAGACCTGCCTGGCTCGAGCTCGCTAATGATTGGACTGGCGACTTGACTTGAGAGCACTGACGATTCACGATGAGCGAGCGTCGATCGTGTTGTAGCCGTGGACAAGGTAGTCATGGTTGGGCTGCCAGCAAGGGTAGTTGGCCAAGCGATGCTGTCCGTAATGCTGGCGCTGGTGGTGATAGTTCGAACGCAATCGAGCTGCTTGCAAGTCAGCCATTCTGTAGCTCGGTGATGTCTTGAAGCACTCGCAGTTGAAGTCGTCGTTGTTTCATGTCTTACTACGCTCGTTGCATAGGAATGAATGTTCGTGGCCGTGTCTACGGCCACAT
This sequence comes from Baudoinia panamericana UAMH 10762, assembly GCF_000338955.1. Taxonomy (NCBI): domain Eukaryota; kingdom Fungi; phylum Ascomycota; class Dothideomycetes; order Mycosphaerellales; family Teratosphaeriaceae; genus Baudoinia; species Baudoinia panamericana. Next base: position 96,720 of record NW_006911268.1, read on the forward strand.
ACTCGAGGTTGTCTGGTGATGACCGAGCGACGGTGAGCGTCTGGAAAGCACTGCTTCGAGACAGCCTCGATGCGTTCCAGTTGCGATCGGCGCAGGCCTCGATGCCCACCGTCAGCGTAAAGGCGCTCGTTTGGGTCGGCAAAGCGAGATGGGATGCAGTGCTGGCGTGAGAGGACGTTGCCAGCGCCGCGGCGATGCCGAGTACGGTCATATGCATGCTGTTTGGTAAAGGGTAATGGATAAACGAGTGTGATATTCAATGAGTTATGCAGCAAGGAACCGCATGAAAGAAGTGTGGGACGTTTTGTCATGAAGCCAAAGGCGAACTGCTCAGGAAGTAGAGCCTTCATATACACCCTTCTTCGGTCCTGTTAGATGGGAGGGGTGAAATGCACTATCTGTCCGATTTGCGCGCGACGGAGACATCACCTGTTCAAGACGCGGTGGATTTCATAAAGTCCATGTCAGTGCTTGCTATCCAACCACAGGTACCTCCGAGCCGTTGATTGGACCGCCGACAGCTGCGACCTGACGTGGTTCACCGTAGTGGGCCACGCGACTCGGCAGTACCTGCATTAGCCTGTCGGCGGAGAGCGTCGGTCGCAGCGTGGGTCGACTCTGCCATATGAAAAGCTCGAGAGGCAACTGTTGTTAACGACGCGCCACAGTCACCAAGTGCCTCGCAGGCTCGGACTTCCACAGCAAGCGCAGTCATACGCTTGGTATTATGTGGCTCGCAACTTCTCGCTGTCTCTTCCACGGCACCGCAGACGGCAGCGCTCATGGACGACCAAACAGTCCCAGACTCTGTCAGCGCCAACGCGTACGTTGCTTCGCAATGCTCGTCACTGTCTGCACAAACAGCGCAGGCGCTCTATTAGTGCGGAGCATCAGCCATAGACGCTACGTGTTTCAGAATCTGCGGGCGGCTAGGGTGAAACACGACAAAGGGCGTAACGACTCCCGCAAGGCTTCTAAGTGACCTGGGCCGTTGCGGGGTAGCCTTTCACGTAACTACAGTACAAGCATCGTTAATGGCTTGACTGCCAATCTTCGCTCTGCTCGATGAACTTATTTTGTTCTGCGTGTAATTGTTATTGCTGCCATTCTGTCTTGTAGCACTCCGTTCGAAAGTCCCTCATTCACCTCGCTTACATACAATCATTCAGTAGTACAGCAATACCGCTTTTCAGCGATTGCGTTTGCATTGTCCAAGCCTGCCACCTCCTGCTACCACCGCCGCTTCTATTTGGCCACCATCGCCACCGTACCGGCTGCGCGATGGACACAGCCTGTAGTCTACCCTTCCCACCATACCAAAGTACCTGCTGATACGGCGAAGATCATTTCCGAGACTCGTATTCCAGCGCTGGCAGCTACGGCCGGCAGTCGCCCTCTTCCGACCCTCGAGCGTCATTGGCCTCCAGTCTTACCTCCTTCACGGAGCAATTGAGCATAGCGTCCAATCCAAGTCGCTCATCCTCAGTCGCGAGCAGTAGGCGAACTCATCATGAGTATCTCTGTGAACACTGCGGTAGGGGAATGGGAAGGTCGACCACAGCCGCATACACCGAACACCTGACGACATGCACCTGTCTGGGCCGAGGCTTGCTTGCCTATGAGTGCTCTGTCTGCTTCAGATTGTTGCCAAATCATCGGCAGGCTATACTTCACAACCAAAATGCTCATAATAGCTCCGCTCCGTACCTCAAGCTCGACTTACCTGGCAAGCGGCGCTTTGCCAGCTGCTTTAACAACAACATCTTTGACAGCTTCGACAAGTATGTGAAGTGGTGCATTGGGAAGGAATGTCGCAACGTGCGCTTGGCGTCCGACGTTTGCGAAGTGACCCACTGTGACCACCGCCTCAGGCTTCGCACCTTGCTGCAGGACGGTAGGGATAGAGATCCAATGGGCGACAACCATACCGGTGTCTTCAAAGCCGTGCTGCAGTAGTGCCAAGATCACCGTATCCCAACCGACTCTTGGCAGCGCATCACAGAACTTCCCATTATAGCTTGGGGAGGGGCAATCACAGTTCGCCACTCAACATCCGCTCAAACATTGGCAGACAAGCTAGAATGGGGACTAGTCGCTGACACCGAAGGCCAGCGCCAATTAGTCCTTGATAAGACTGGGATAGATTCCGTTGTCTCCTGCTTACAAACGCAGAGAGCGCTTCGCATTCTGGGATTCTCAACCCTTACCGAAATGCTGGACGCCGCTCTCATGCCTTTGCTTCAACTTGACCGTACTGGGCCGCCGACTGGCACAGCACCGGCGGTGGCAGATTCCCACACTCCGTCAGGCTTCGGGAGCGGCTCCGAAGTTCGCAACGTTCTCCAGAGCCCTGCACCTGCAGAATATGACTTCCGAGAGGCCACGAACAGGTCTCTGACCACATCCACGTCTACTGGCCTGCCTCTTCAAAGTGTACACTGCATTGTTCCTTCCCAGGCGGATATGCCTAGGCAGGCCTATGCCGCCTCAGAACAGTTGCTGACTCAACACGTTCCCCCAACGACCACTATTTCCTCCGAGAAGCATCCCGGCGTAATTATCAAGGCACCAGGAACACTTGGCGCGTTCAGGTGGGCAATAGATCGGATCGCCGGAGGAGAAGGACCTGGTCACGCCACGGCCGCCCTCCGACCGTACCTCGACAGGACTGATCAGCATTGGGACCTATCACAAGCATCCACAAGCCGATTGATCAGCAATCAGAAACGACCACCCTCTTTTCACAGTGCTATCCACCCAGATGACCAAGCTCGTCCCGTGCGGGAGCGTCGCCGCAAGATCACGCCACCGAAGATTAGTGCGCAGCGCCTAGCTTTGCAACTGAACCAATCTCAATTGCAACAAGCCAAAGCGTTGGAGTCGAGGTCCGTTACGGAGATGCTCGCCCCTTGTGCAGTGGTCCCAGTTCCGCTTTGCTCTCGGCCGATGGCTCACTGGCCCCTCCGCAGTCCTGCACGGAACCAGCTATTCTGGATAATGAAGCGCTGCCTGCGCAATTCCATGTCACCCAGCCGTTACCGCCTCCATTTGCTGCCTCGTCAAGTCGCATAGGCATTGCTGACCGCCCAAAAACGCCAATTCAGAAGGTTAAAAAGGCACTTGGCAGCTTGATCGACCCACGTGCGAAGATAGTCGACGGCACTCGGGCCTGCCTCTCAAGCAGCGCCATCAACGAAGAATGTGATGCTGGCTACACCAACCCGCCTGCTGTTAGCCCCGACCTGCCTCCCACGACTTTGACCCGAATTGCACGTATCAGGCTTCCAGGCGTGTTCACGCATGTTGACGAGCATCCAACCGAGACCGAGTTGCAAGACCACCTCCCTTCTTTGATGATACCCGGTTCGATGACCCCAGCTAATCACTACTTACCGGCTGGAGTCACCGCACGCAGCGTACTCGATATGCAGAAGAGGCGCGTCCAAATGAAAGAAGCCGGCATCCCGATCCATGATCCGGAGTACGTCCGGATCACCGGAATCCTTACTCTTGTGCCTCGCAATATCGTTCTTGCAGGCCAGCAAGCCAAGCCTTCGAGCGGTGAAGCCCAGACGACAGACGCAGAGAAGTGTCATACACAGCAACAGCAGCAGAAACAGAGCACATGTCAAAGACGTCAAGGCAGGGTCTTCCACGCCTCTGACGCAGCTTTCGTCCAGTATGCAGTGGAAGGCAAGCAACACGAACACGACCACGAACACGAACACCAGGAACAAGATGAGCCGACCTCCTTTTGATCTTCTTGCAATGACACTTACAAGTGATGCGACTCTTCTTCACGACCGCACGACTCCCCAATGGTTGCTCTATGCTTCTCATGAACTCAATCCTCATGGCCGCTCCATCAAGTGGTGAGCGAGCGATGGCTCTCCTTTGTTGTGAAGTGAAATGTTACCGTACGATCTCGATTACTGTTTTAGCACGGGGTTGGCGATGTCAGCAGCAAAGGACCATGTGCGACATACAAACTCCACGGTTCGGGCATGTGGCGTTGGTTTGGCTCTTTGGTAGATACCCCTCCTTTGCGTCGTAAGCGTTCCTTTGCACGCGGTTTCACCTTCGGATGTTGTATGCTACTCGGTTAAGGAAGAATGGTTTGTGCGAAAGCCGTGTTCGTCTATATACATAGCTTACAGGTAGCAGTCGAGTTTATGAGAATGCGTCAGAAGTTGTAGACAAGTCAATTATGTCGCTGTCGCCGGTAACCGCTCCTCGACCAGCCTCTGCACCATGTTGTCGGACGCTTCACCGCTACCCTTACTCATCGTCATAAGTTTCCTAACCCATCGCTTTAGTGTCATCGAGCCAACGACATAGTCCAATCCGACGCCGCGAGGCGGCTCAAGCGTTATACCTCGAGGCACATATTATCCAGAGTAGCGAGGACCTTGCAGCTTTTAGATTTTCTGCCCGCCTGGAGCGAAGAGCACTTACAATCTCAGCGAGCTTGGTCAGTTAACAAATGTACATGACAACCTTGACAACATTCAAAGTGATGTCGAAGCGGTTGCTTACGGATTGTATGATGGTAGAGGCGTCGGCGCCTTGGCTATCGGCTCGTACTTGAAGAGCAGAGGTACTAGTGCTGTTTCGGGCGGAGGTGACATTGGGCTCTGTAATCAAGTCGGAGCCGGTTGTGACATGCGAAGGGTCGTACCAGGTAGGTAAGTATACTGTTGTAGGCACGGCAGTGGCAATTCTCGCTGCAACAAAGGGCTGGTTAGGCATGGTGTCGGGAGTGGTTCGAGCTTGAAGGGAGCGTGCTTGTGGAAAGTTTGTCGCTGGTGCTTTGGTCGATATTGGTATGCTCGCTTGTGTTGGCACGCTGAATCGCATATGGGACTGGAGAAACTCAATAGTATTATTGTCCCCGTTCCGGTCGGACTACATGTGGGTCCATCGAAGTGATAACTTGCTCTTGTGATTAGGCAGTCTCTGGGCACTTCGCACGGGACTGTAGACGTCACCGCGGACCGGGATACATTGCGCTGTGTCTAATAGAAGAAGCTGCCGTCGGTTGAAGACTGGTCGCCGTGACGATCCGTGACCTGGAGGCAGTGCAGTTCCAGCGGGCGGTGGCAGTATTGTGCCATGCTACACCAACTGTAACAAGCGCTGCGGTCGGCGCAGGATGGCTGCATAGAAGAGCAAAGGATGCATTGTGTAGATACAATGTCTTAGAAATGCCACCTGCAGAGTATTACGGAGATAAAGCCGAAGCATGCGTAGCGATCAAGAGCGCAGCATCGCAGCCAGCACGCAGCCTTATACTTTGTTAGACTTGATGCCTGCCGGCTCGGGATCAGTCTCTTGTGAACGGAGGCTGTCCGGGAAATGCGTAACCGTGGCGCATCCATGCTTCGATTCCCAAGCTCAACATTGAGTGGCTACGTGTCCAGGGCGGGAAAGAGCGCCTGTACTCTTCGGTTCAAAGAGGGAGCGTGAGTGTTTGCATGTACGTTCCCTTTAACACACCGCCCTGAGTCTCGGCGAACGATCAGCAAGGCTAAAGGGGCTAGCTCTGACGAAGTGAATGCGCGGCGGATGTTTCATTCGTCGCGTGGCCATCGCCGGCCCGGAACCTGGATCGCCCTAACGGCCGTCTGTACCTGCGCTAGAACGTTGGAGCGATTCAAGCACTGGCAGTCTGAATCCTCGGTAGGAACCGTAAGGCGTACACGCAAGGTTTCTGACCGGGGTGATCCTTGTCGACCGTCGCCTTCCAATGCCACCACATCAGCCTAGTACTTAATGCTACTCTTCCGTGCAGGCGACCACTGTTGCGTCAGCAGCGTCACCGGTGTGGCTGGCATGCTGCACCTACTTTCTCATCATGAGGTACATCTGTGGAAGTTAGGAGTCTCGCATGCATTGCTTATCAGGCACTCTCTATGGACTCGTGTTCTGTAGCGTGCAAGCATCGAACTCCCAGCTACTGCTTGACTATGCTGTGGAACAGGTGTCCAGTGCTCACCGGTGGCACTAAGATGCACCTCTCCGGACATATGTGGCGGATGTAACTTGCCTGGTGTTACCAGACTACAAGACAATGGAGTCGGCATCCGGTAAGCTTACGAACGATGCTGGCTGCTTTACATACAGACACCCTAACATCGCCGCACAGTCTCCCCAGGCTCCTACTCGGATGCCAGCAGCTACCAGAGCTGGTACCTAAGCTCTCCGGCGGTCGATGGGAGAGGGTCTCTAGCTTCCAGCGCCACAAGTTATCATGAGCGACCAAACTTCATCGCTTCGCCAAGTCGCTCATCCTCACTTGCTTCATCTCGTTATGGCAGGTGCGACTCGCAGCTATCCAGCTACTCTCAGCCTGCTGGCTCGCCAGCCTACTATCCGCCGTACACAGCGGTCGCCTTGGCTCCGAACGCTCCGCTACCATACCATCCATCTCATCCGCAAGCACACGCACAGTCCTCTTCCAAGCTACAGCGCCCCCCGAAAGTCTACCATGAGTACGCCTGTGAGCGTTGCGGCAATAGCCTGTCGCGATCAGATTCGGGCACCTTGGAAAAACATCTGCAGACCTGTCGATCCCTCGGCAATAGTTCACCCCCTTCCAAGGATCCGGCTCTCGCAACCCGCTTGGTTCTCTTCGAGTGCTCTGGCTGCTACTACCTCTCCCCAAATCCTCGACAAGCGATGCTCCACAATAAGGAACATCATCAACCAGCCTGCTCAGTCAACCAACTGAACTTACCTTGCAAGACCCGGTTCACCAGTTGCTTCAATGACAGAATCTTCTCGAAAGCTTCGGAGTACGTACGGTGGTGTATTGGCAGTGAATGCCGCGCTTTACGCGCCACGCTGAAAGTGTGCGATCATCGGCAGAGGCTTCGTACCTTGTTACAGGAAGGCATGGATCCTGGTGAGAAGCACTCCGGCATGCATAAGGCCGTTGTGCAATGGTGCAACGACCACAATCTCCCAAGCAATGCCTGGACGAATGTCACACGCCTTCCCATTGATCCGCTGACTGCCATGGAGATGGCTGATCGATTGGAGTGGGGTCTTGTTGTTGCTGACGAGGCTGCACGGCAGCGCGCCGCTCTGGTTTACGGATTGGATGCGCTCATATCAACTCCAGAGACTGAAAAGGCCCTAACCTCTCTTGGCTTCACCAGTATACCAGAGTTTCTGGACACAGTGCTGACTCCGCTACTCGCGCTGGACCACGTATTGCAGACTCAGCAACCTGCTCGTGTGTCCACTCACCCTCACATGACCCGAGGAGTAAGCGAAGGCTCGCCGTTAATGCGGCCACTCGAGGCGAAGGGACTGCCCGCCAAGGCCAGGGTACCCGGTGGCTGTGACCGACCACGGCGGTGTACTCCTGCTGCGCCTTCTGATGTTACCGTGAAGCAGTATGAGCGGACCGAAGACGTGCCGTATGGTACTCTCGGCAAGCTTGTCCAAGGATCCAACTCAAACAATCGTCCAGAGTTTTCCGACTTCTCCATTTCGGATGGCTATTACTCCGCACCAGCCACTAACAACAATGGAGCTCTCCCGTCAGCGTCGATAGCCTCTTATACTCCTGACGAAGTAAATCATTCACAAGGCATGATGTCGAACCATCAACGCCAAGATCCCGGCGCTAGGTCACGAACGCAACTATGGCACGGAACGAATGCAAACCATGGCGTCCCCTCGAAGCCTCCACATGCTCCGCTGCATAATGACACCAGCATTTCTGGAGACATTCAAACGCCTCCGGAGACCACAGGTGCGTTCAAGTGGGTTATGGATGAGATGGATCACGAGTATGCTCGTCACGGCTCTTCGCCACCTTTACAGGACAGCGAGCATGGGCCCGCTCGCTACCAACCAGCTCCGATGGGAGCCATATCCACACCTCTTGGCGCGGTGTACTTTCCCACTAATGCCAAGAGACCTCCCTCGTTGGGCAGCGTCACCCATGCGGAGGGAGACGCACGCGCTACAGCAGATCATCGAAGGAGGTACACCCCTACAAGGATTGCGTATCAGCACCGAGCGATGCAACAAGAGCAGCGCTCGCCGCAGCATGCGAGACCTATCACACAGCTACTAGCTTCGGCATCGGATGCATCGGCCTCCATCAGCGACGCCACCCTTGTTGCGCTCTTCGGCCCAGAGAACGAGCGTGCGGAGCTGGCGCCCGAACTGAACACCACCGCACCCTTGGCCCCGGAAGAGCTTTCGGAGACACCCAAGGAGAAAGCGAAGAAGCTGTTGGGTACGGTTCTTAATGTTGGCAAAAGAACAGAACGTGCAGCTATACCACTACCCAGCATACCTGACGACGAGTTACATGTCTCAAGCGAACCGGGAATCGAGATGCTGACCGTTCGCAAGGGCGTGGGCAGTGCCGGCGTGCCCAAAATCTCAATTCCTGCAGTTGTTCAGCATACAATAACGCCGCCTACCGCCTCGCCAATGACGACTGACGATCCAAGCACAATCAATATGCTACAGCCATCGGGAATGTCTGGACTCGGCTTAATGATGGCACAAACCACTATGACTTCCCCAGCACCCGAGATCATCCGAATGGCGGGCGTGCGGGATACTATCTTGGGCAGCTTCGGTAAATATGACATGCACAAGGCGTCCCAACATCAACCACGACAGTTAGAGGAGCCAACAGCACCGGCACACGACGAACAGCAAATATATGACAAGCTATCGCGGCGACGGGAGAAGCGACGCGGCATGGTGTTCAAAGAGGGCTTCATGAGTTACTTCCAGCGAGCACATGACGAGCGACAGGGCATCGTAACCGAAGATCCGCAGCTGTACTCTTATTTCTCCTCTGACAGCGAGGATGACGACTAACGGCTCGAAGCCTACGACGGCACGAACCTTAACGTGTCGACGTCTACTTTTCATTTTGGATATTTTGTTCTGATTTGTACTTTTAACGGGCACCTGAGGTGCATCTGTAAAGGGGGAATCTGGCTGATCCTTGCACGAACGGCCAAATACAGCGACGCCAATGTACTTGCTTAAGGAGCGTGGATTATGAGTGGAAGCATTAGCGGGCGTTTCATGAGCGTTTGGCGGGCTGACGTGATACCCCTGTACAATACGACAGCGTTTGCTTTGAGCAGTGTAACAATGCTTGTGTAGTGATACATCAGTGTAGAAAAGGAAGCGTAAAGAAGGAGGTCGGTTTCAATTGGTTGTGGGTTGTGGTAACATGTGCTTGACCAAGTGGCAACTTCTTTCCACGAAGCAATACTGGCACTGCTGGTTATAGAGCACATTCAACGAATCAGATTTGGTACGGCCATTAGGTTGTATCAGAAAGTAGGCGACGAACCCTTCATGTGCCTTTTGCTTGTAACCGCTCGTCGACCAGCCTCTGCACCATCTTCTCCAGCATCGCGCCACCACTACCCTGACTCCCCTCAAAGTACGCCGCCACACTCTTCTCAACATACTTCCCCACCATATCCACCTCCACATTGACATCCTCACCCTTCCGCTTCTTGCCCATCACCACCTTCTCCTGCGTATACGCAATAAGCATCACCTCCCACCACCCCTCCTCATCATCATTCACCGCCGTCACGGTCAAGGAAGCCCCATCTAGCGTGACATATCCTTTCTCCACGATATAACGCAGCACGGCCTTCTCCCTCGGCTGCAACCGGAACGTAATCGCGTTCCCATCCTCTCTAGTCTCCGCGATCGTGGCGATAGTGTCCACATGACCCTGTACGAAGTGCCCGCCCATGCGCGTACTGGCGCTCACGGCTCGCTCGAGGTTGACTCGACTACCCTCCTTCAGCGAGCCGAGATTCGTTCTCCGCAGCGTTTCAGGCGAAACGCCGACCTTGAACTCATTCTTGCCGAATTCGGTCACGGTAAGGCAAGTGCCGTTGATGCTTATGCTGTCGCCCAAGTGGCAATCGTCCAGAATTGCGGCGCAGTCGGAGATGGTCAGGGAGGTGCCTCCGCCGCCGCTGGAGGAGTCATCGTGCTGGATGAGGTGGGAGACGGCTGGTCGATGATGGCGTCAGCGCGGTGGCGGACTTGGAGGTGGAGGAGTTGGGCGCGACGTACTGCCTATCGTTTCAACGATGCCCGTGAACATCTCGTCGCTATGCAGAAGTGCGGCGATTGTTGTATTGGAAGAGGTGCGGTTGTGCAGTGGATCTGCATCATGCGGCGCCGAGGACCGAGGCGAGCGAGGTCGGCTGGTTGAGCCGAGCATTTGGAAGGGCATTGAACAACAGCGTTCTCTGCATACATAACATTGCAAGCCACTGAAGCGTAGGCCGTAGATCATGCGGCATCGATGGAGACATAGTTGCTTTTAGCCAGTCTTCACAGAGTAGCCGTCTAAAAGCCTTTAGCAGATATGTTCACCACAACGGCAAGCTCACGAGTAGTGAGGCATGCAGTCTACGCCGTCTCACGCCCACAGAAACGATGTCTCGCCACGCCGGTCAATGGCAATGTAGACACATCGAAGTTGCCTCTGGCGGGCATCAAAGTACTGGACATGACGAGAGTGCTCGCTGGTGTGCGTACCGTCGATCAACGATCCGTAGTTGGCATTTTTCACTTACAACTAGCGTAGCCATATTGCACGCAGATACTGGGCGATTTAGGGTACGAGCAATGTGTACGGCATCGACCGGTCGACGAACGCATCTGGTTTCTAGCTGATCACTACCAGAGCTGAGATCATCAAGATCGAACATCCTACCCGCGGCGACGACACTCGAGCTTGGGGACCACCATATGCTTCATATACCGAACAGAGTGGCAAACAAGGCTCTGGCGAGAGTGCTTACTTCCTAGCCGTAGGTGACCTCCCATTTCGATCACCTTTCGACACTAAGTAACCTTCGTTAGGTCAACCGCAACAAAAAATCCCTAGGCCTATCCTTTCAACACAAGTCCGGCGTCAAGATCCTCCACAAGCTAGCGAAAGACTGTGATGTCCTCGTGGAGAACTACCTTCCAGGCGCTCTCAAAAAGTACGGCATGGACTACCAGAGCGTGGCAAAAGTCAATCCAGGCCTCATCTACGCAAGCATCACCGGCTATGGCCAGACAGGACCGTACAGCAATCGCGCCGGCTACGATGTCATGGTCGAGGCGTAAGCACACCGTCATTCTCCCTATTCTTGCTGTCATAGCCGAAGCTCATAGTTTTCACAGCGAAATGGGCCTAATGCACATAACAGGCCACCGTGACGGCCCTCCCGCCAAGGTCGGCGTAGCAATCACCGACCTGACAACCGGCCTCTACACCTCCAACTCCGTCATGGCCGCCCTCCTCGCCCGCGCCAAAACCGGTCGCGGCCAGCACCTCGACGTCTCCCTCGCAGACTGCCAGATCGCTTCTCTCGCTAACATAGCCTCCTCCTGCCTCATCTCCGGCAAACCGGACTCAGGCCGCTGGGGTACTGCTCACCCTTCCATTGTGCCGTACAAAGGTTTCAAAACCAGTGACGGTGACATCATGTTGGGAGGCGGGAACGACCGGTTGTACGGCGTCATGTGCGAGCGGTTGGGGAAGAAGGAGTGGATTTCTGATCCACGGTTCCTGACGAATGCGGATCGGGTGAAGAACCGGGATGAGCTGGAGAGATTAGTGGAGGAGGTAACGAGTACGAAGACGACGCAGGAGTGGTTGGAGGTGTTGGAGGGGAGCGGGATGCCGTATGCGGCTATCAATGATGTGAAGGCGACGTTGGAGCACGAGCATAGTCAGTATCCCAACTCGCCAGCATGGTTGAGGGTGTGATGTGCATGACTGACGTTTGCGCGTAGCGAAAGCGAGAAACATGGTCACCGAGATCGACCATCCGTCTTGCGGGCCGGTGAAGCTGTTGAGTCCGCCTGTCAAGTTTTCCGACTCCACGCCGAGTATCCGCACCCCGCCGCCGACGCTGGGACAGCATACGGAGGAGATTCTGGGGGAGATGTTGGGGATGAGTGGGAGTGAGGTGGAGCGGTTGAGGAGTGAAGGTGTTGTAGCGTGATATTCCGATCGAGCTTGCCCTCACTTCCAGCCCTACACAGCAGGCAGGCGTATGAGCTGCTTGGGGGGGTCGATAACATCCCATGACCACGAATTGTGCTTTGGGAAGCGTGTAGTAAACGTCAACTTCCTACTGGGTCGGGAGATTTATAATGTGCTAACAGGGCTGACAGATGTATGCCGCCGTAGACCATGCCTTTGAAAAGACCTACCTTGACCATTATGATGCTAAATGCCTGCCCATGTCGTCGCTCATTCATTCATTACTCATCCATCTGCCAATGATACTCCAACTCCTCCCGATCCTTCCGCTTATTCCTCGCAGCAAACCACTTCCTCTCAAACCCATTCCCGCGATCCACACCATCCCACCTCCACCCGGGACGAACGCCATACCGATTCGGCTCGAAAGCGCCCTGGTACGTCTTACCCCCTCCCTTGCTCTTCCCACCACTACCACCAGTCTTACTACTCTTCTTACTCTCAATCAACCGCGCCATAGGATCATTCCACCTCTCCCGCTCCTTCAGCTCATCATTCAACTTAGCATCATCCGCATACCTCGCCACACCCATCACCTTCGCATCTTCCAACTCCCTCTTCCTCTCCTCCTTCTCCCTCCGTTGCACATCGCCCTTCCGACTCTCAAGTTCCTCCGCCTTCTTCCGCTCCTCTTCCTCAGCCTTCACCCGCAACTCCGCCCGCTTCATAGCAACATTGATAATCCGCCCGCTCGCATCACGGTAGATGGTCTCCTTTGCTTTGCCATCCGGATCCAACCCTTCCTCCTTCATCCGTTTGCGCTCAGCTTTCTCCTTCCGCCTCAGCGCCGCAGTCACTTGCTCCGCCGTCTGCAAGCCGGCCGAGGCGCCTGACGCCATGGTCGGGCCATCGTACTCCTCGCCATCCTCTCCTACAATCGCAGGTGCATCTTCGTCCTGGGCCGCACGTTTCGCGGAGTCTGCTCGTGCGTCTGCGAGAATGGCATCGGCGGCTGCTTGTTCGGCGTTCGTAGGTGCGGCGGTGCCGACTTTAAGCCATTTCGATTTCTTGGTCGGTTTGTTCAGACCGCTGGCAAGGGTGCCGTTTATGAGTATTGGGGCGTCGTCATCCTCGTCGTTCTCGCCTTTGGGTTTGGTCCAGTCGTTGGGATCGTCTTCAGCTATTGTTAGGCCGTTGCTTACGTCTTTCCGTTTGCGCTTTTTGGATGACTTTTGATCTGTCGAGAGGTATCTGCTGGCGAGGTAGTCGGCGAGAGGCATGTTGGCGTAATTGAATAGTAAAACATGGGATGAAGTTGTGGACCTTGACCTGGAACATAGCGTCATGTGATGCGGAAGTGCCCGCGACGCGCTAATGACACGCTTTATGCACCCTAGTGACTCAATCTCGCGAGCTAAGAGCAACCGCAACATTGACCGCGTAATGCGAATGCACTCAGCACTCACAGCTCGAGGCGTACAGCAGACATGCCAGTGGATAAGGCGGCCTTGCGGCGCTCGGACGAGGCAAAGGCGTGGTTCTCCGCCGTGTACCGTGCAGTGCAGGGAATACCGCCCGGCAGAGTCACTTCATACGGACATATAGCACTATTGTTGGGCTACCCTGAACGACCGCGGCAAGTGGGCGTCTGTCTCAAGCACCTCCCGTCCGCAAGTGACCAGCCTGATGCTCGCTACAACGGTGACACCGTTCCGTGGCAGCGTGTGGTCAATGCTAAAGGGACTATCAGTCCGAGGTAGGCTCGGAATCAATGCAGGTTCGCGGTTACGAATACACCTCTGATATGACAATGCAGAGGTAGTGGCACCGCAAGACAAGAAGCAGCGCTCGTCCAGGAAGGCGTGGAAGTCGGCCGCGGTAATTTAGGCGAGCGAACTGTTGACTTTGGCACCTATGGCTGGTTCCCTGCGCGTTTGCCGAGCCAGGGAGGCGGTGACTTATTAGATGAAGACGATGAGGATGATGGTGAGAATGGAGAGGGCGATGGCACATGATGCTCCTTGTCGCTCTCTGGTTCAGTATTCCGAAGGGTCGGCGGTCGGTGCGAGTGGGCGTGAGTGAGAGAGTCGTACCTGCCTTGGCCCACTTGCGCGCCTTCCGTATTCGACATATTCACGCCGTTCGTCCGTTTGACAATGACTTGACTGGTACGTACGCCAGCCTCAAGTATTCGCAAAATTCCTCACCGAAGCACCAACTCACATCACCGGCCGGTTAATAGCAGGAACCAGGAACTACAACTCCGGCTCATCATGGCGGCCTGCGACAAGGTCCTCCAAACATACGAGCTACTCGAGAACATCCTGCTCCATCTGCCACTATACGACATCCTTCACTCGCAAGCTGTCTGCACAGAATGGCGGGCAGTGACTGGGCGATCGCGTACAATACGCAGAGTACTACGCTTCGACGTGCTGGATGAAGAAACCTTCGCGCAACACGTGCTCTTGGACCATCCTCCAATTGCAAATGGGCGAGCCAAAGCTGCACGACAGTGGCGGGCCGCCTCAGGCCATGTTATGCATCCCCTCCGCGCCCCCATCTTGAACCCATTGCTTATTCGAGCCGGCATTGTTACCGAAACTCTCCCACTCGGGCCACGGGCATCTACTGTAGCCAGTTCCGCCGCCCACAAGAAGGAGTTTGCGCACCTCAAAGACGGTCTACTACCAGACGTAGACTGGGTGCAGATGCAGGCCTTCCAGCCGAGAGTGAATCAGATCCGCCTTCGTAGGTATTGCTCATACTGGCATTTGAGAGGGGGCTGGGCGCTGCAGGTGACTGCGGAGAATGGCATACGGGTGGGCGACCTCCTCCGTTCCATCTCCAAAGACAGTGCAGCGCACAATGATCACTGCCCTGAAGCGCATGCTGACTACGAGACCGCAATCTATATCGGCTCCCTTCACGCCAATGCTAATGCGGAGATCACTGGATGGGAGCTGCTACGAGAGACGGGCGCAGTACGGACAACGCTGTATACGGACGACGCTAACGGGTCGGCTTTCATTGGGATGTCGGGCAAACAAGCGATGGCGGAGTGGATGGCGCGTGGAGGATCGATAGTACGCGACTGAGACAGAAAACGCCCCCTGATCAGTTCGTAGTACAATGGCGGTCTGTACACCCTTGCGCTGTAACCGTTGTTCTAGTGATACAGCGCGGGCTCGCGGAGGACTGCGCGATGCACCTGGGACTAAGCTGTGAGGATGCCTGAACTGTCCACCACAGCTCTCAGTACACAGGCTGACTGCGACGACGAGCGGACAATAGCAGCAGCCAGGCAGACTTGTGCTTGAACTTATACGGCAACGGGCTCTCTCAAGTGTCTCACACTCCACATATCACTCTCCGCTCAACTCTCTTTGGTGCTGATCGTGCCTTGCTCGTAACCACCCAGCCATCTTCGATCTGCACCATCTACATTGATGAGGTCAGGCAAGCGAGCGAAACGGAAGCGAGGGTGTATCGTAGGGAGATCGAGCTACTATGGAGAAAGCATAGAAAACGGTTTGGGTAGCATCCACTGACGAAGTGAAGTCGTACATACATTTGCATGACCGAGTCTAAACTTCAGGTCCTACACTGTCCGCTGCTCGCAGCTACGATTGACCTTCCGGAAACGCGCCCGCACTCCAACGAGGGCGGCGGATTTTCTATTGCGATGAATACCGGAAGAGGTTGATCAGTCCCAAAGATGCTGGAGAACTCTACAACCGCGCCCTAATATCAGACCCTACTCGCTCCTCCATCGCCACAGCATCCCGCTTCGCCCACTCCCGCATAACCTTTCTCTGGATCTTTCCAGATGCCAACTTAGGCACTTCGTCCACAAACGCCACGCCCCCAACAAGATTCTTATGCTTGGCAACTCGGCTCTTCATCCACTGCTGAATCTCTTTCTCGCCGAGCTTGCCTTGCGCGTGCTCCTTCAACGCTACGTACGCTCTCGGCCATTCTTCGCCGTGAAGGGTGATACCCACCACGGCAGCGTCGGCGATATCGTCGTGCTCGAGGAGGACGGCCTCAAGTTCCGCTGGTGCGACTTGAAGCGCGTTTACCTTTATGAGCTGTGGGCAGACATTAGCAAGCGTCGTCCGCCATTACCCGGGAGTGGTAGACGTACCTCCTTCTTCCGGTCCACGATCCAGAAGAAACCCTCTCTGTTGACAATAGCGACGTCACCAGTCTTCAGCCAACCATCAGAAGTCAGACTCTCCTTCGTCGCCGCCTCGTTCTTGAAATATCGCAGACAGACGTTCGGGGCGCGAATATACATCTCACCTGGGCTGTCGTAACCGACTTCCTTGCCGTCGTCATCGAGAAGCTTGCATTCAGTGCTCGGGAGCAACTCCCCGACTGTCCCGGTATCGGAAGGATATCGCTGAATTATCGAGCCGCAGGTTACTTCTGTCATACCTGCAGCGCAACAATGACAGTTAGCGAATGTCATTCCAAAGCAAACGCTTTCCGAGTGATGCTTACCCCAGCCTTGACAGACGGTCACATTGAACCGTTTGGAGATCTGATTCTGCAGTTCCCGCGACAGAGGTGCGGCTCCGCAGAGGATATGCTGAAGGCTCCGCAGGTCATACTTCGCCGTCTCCGGGCGCTTCTCGAGCATAATCAGTATTGGTGGAGCGACTTGTAAGTGGGTGATCTTGTGGTCTTGGATGACCTGGAGAAAGTCCGTATACACAAACTGCTTCATCACGAAGACTGGAATGTTCGTTTTCGTCGCCATGAGGTTTACATAAAGCTGTCCGTATGCGTGATAAAGCGGCAGGAAGCCCACCCATCTCTCCTTCGGTCTCTCGCCCGCATTAACATTGAGATCCGGCCACCGAACTGCAATGGTCTGCTCAAGGTTCGCTATTAAATTGTGATGGGAGACACAGACGCCTTTGGGAAGACCAGTTGTGCCGGAACTGTAGTTGATCGTTGCAACGGTATTGACAGCTTCTTCGCCCCGTAGCTTCTTCCATTCATATGACTCTGCATCTTCTGCAGAGGCAACCATCTCACGCCAGTCCCTCACGCCATCTAGAGGCGCACATGGCTTGTCATCGAACTGAAATATCCGCTCCTTTGGCAGACACGCTTCCTTCGCCGCGGCAACAGCGTTCTTGATCATCGTAGGATGTGCAAGGATGCATACTGCACCAGTGTTCTTCAGCTGATGGGTCACTTCCGGCACGGTATAAATGGGGTTAGCAGCGCTGAACGCTCGGCTGCTGCCAACGATTCCGAGATAAGCTACGGGCACCCAGATACTGTTTGGCGTGTAGATCATCACGATATCGCCTTGTTGCACGCCGAGCCTGTCGAGGCCGAGTGCGAGTCGTTTCACCCATGACAACAGCTGCCGCGGGCTCAAATGGAGCTGTGGGTTTGCGGCGTCGTACCAGACTGGTTCGTCGGAGACTGGCTTGCCTTCGGGGAATAGGTGAGTGAGAATGTCAACCTTCGGGATGTCAATGTCGGGAAGTGAAGACCGAATAATCATATCGCGGCTGTGAGTAGTCTTCGCTTAAGTGGCCCACGACGTATGAGATAGCAAGACCAACGATAACAGCAGCAATGGGATGTGTGAAATGCTCTGTACTTCACCACACCGTACAATGTGATTTAGACGACCTTCAAAATCGTTTGCAGATGATAGTAAAACAACAGATGACACAGCAGCGTCTCAAACTCGCTATGGCCGAGGTAGAGACAGAAGAAGGCATGTCAGGCACAAACCCTCCAGATGTGGAGAGGCGAAGGAGTGCAGCAGACAGGCGGGGTCTGCGACGTTAACCGAAGCTTGATGGGCTTTGGCCCAGACCATTGTCTTCGGGGAATAAGAGGCAACTCCTGGTGGAGAGCGCAGAGCCGCAAAATGGTAAACTGCGAGGTGGGGCTGCAGCTCCTCCGCCTCGATAGCAGGTGGAAGAAGACTAGAGGTTCGGCTATTTCTGGATGATTTGCCGCTTGGAGCACAATCACCTGATCTATATGGCTCGAGCGCCGCTTCCCCGCAGCTCCTCCACGTTTCGCTACCCCAGTCCGAACGCCGAGCTAACCGTCTTCAGTGATCAGCGCTGCTCCCTCCTCCAACCGCATCCAACCACATCCGCTTCCTTGCGGTACGTATCACTACTTCGATACTCCAGACCCTGACTGCCTGCAAGCAGACAAGTATTGAGTGCCAGTCTGAGACGCATATGAGCGGGGAAGGTTGTGAATTGCGCGGCATGGGGCGCGGGTCACACTGGCAACTGTTAAGGGCCTGCCATTCCTCCTTGCTGCTCCTCTTTCCTTTTCTTTTCCTGCGAAGCTAGCTGCCAACTGGGCTGACCCTCTCTACTCTGCCATACCCGCCATATCCGCCATATCCTGCACGTGCGAACAGCTCGATTAAGATCAACTACTCAGTTATCGATACCACTCAAACACTACTCCAAGTCAACATGAACCAGACGCTTTATCGCGGCGCTGCGGTGTACGCAAGTGTGAGCGCCTTCGGCGCAGCATGGATGTGCTTCGCGCTTCCGGTACAGCACAACAGGATCGGTCCGTTCAACTACCATCGCCTGCTCAAGGTTGCTCGCCGTGTGCCATGGCAGCGTCTACCAAAACTACCCAAAGCGTTGTAATCACTGGGTGAGTCACACTTTCTCTCTGTCGTCCGTCGCACCAGTCACCATATGCTATCATGGCGCTCACGGCCGTGGATAACATCAAAAGGCCGTTCACCTCAGCTGACATTACAATAGCGCTGCCAGTGGCATGGGCTTGGCCATTGCTCAGGTCCGTGCAAGTCGTGGAGGTTGGCGCCTGCGTCTCCTCGACCGTACTCCATCCTTCGAAGCGACCATATCCGATCTCTTATAAGAACATTATGAACAATTTGTTACGCTGTCGCATCGACTCTCGAGAACGTCTCGAAGCTTATGATCGGCTCGATCCCGTATTCGTCAAACGCTAGTATCGTCCCAAGATCCATGTAGCACAGCCGACAACGGACATGCACCACCTTCCAACTGGACGAACGTCGACATCGACCTGGAGGGCGTTGCCAACACCATCTGGCTTGGTCAGCATTACTTCAGACAGTCAATCTAAGCGACAAACAGGATCCAGTCGTGGCGGCAACCGACGGGGCAGACTACCGATGCGTAGTCAGTCCTAATTGTTGTGCACTCAAGCATGGCGAGCCCACCTTCAAGTCATCCGTCGCACCGCTCTACTATAACCACACTGAAATCAACACGTCTATTATGCCACATGTTTTGCCACAATGAAGACGAACCTACTCGATGCTAGTGCTTGGCGAACATTGGATGACGCTGCTTTGTACTCATCGAGGAGAGAGTGGAAGCTGTGGTCATACTCATGATGGCTATGACGTTGGCGGTGCAGCAGAAGGCGTTGATACTACAGGTGCTTATGAAGTCGTTTGGAAGCACTTCTACGGACCTCAACCGGTGTTCTGTAATAGCCTCATAGCGAAGTAGATGCTAGCTAGGAAGGGTACGTCGTACAACAAGACATCAACATAACATCCTACTCTACCGTCGGCCTTGACCATCCATACTCGTGATCATGAAGACTTTGGACTCAAGTTGACATCGTCCTCATCCAAAGCCATAAACACTCACAAGTCGTCGAGCGGACATACAACGAGGCGAGACAGATTTAGGCATTCCCGCCATTCCAACTCGCACTCATGACATGAAATGCGCGGTCGGTTGCCCATCCTCATGCTTCTTACGCCCCCCTGTAGCTGACAGCGTAACAATGCCAAGCTCTTTAGCTTTCGCATACATTTCAGAATCGAATATCGAATGCGTCGACTGCAACGAAGCCGTCCGAATGCACAAAAGTCTGACGACAAGATCGTCTTCTCCGAGTGGCGACACACTGTCATAAGAGTGGCGAGCTCTCTGGGCAATAGATTGTGCAAGATGCGATTGAATAGCTCTAACGTTGCCAGTACCTCCTGAGAAGCTTGACCGCTTGCCTGCGTCGCCAGGGTTCAGGGCTAGAGTACGCCGGCAAGAAGTGCACAATGCGAAGGAGGTTCAGCGTTTGGTAATGCTCAATGCTTACCGGAGCGGTAGACGTTTGTTGATATGATCACGGTTCGTATGGACCCAGGTAGGCATGCGAAACGCCATCGAAACCGGACGGCCAAAGCCACTGTGGGTACATGCACGGCTGCCAGTCAGCCGCTGCTGGTGCACGTGGGTCGTTGCACCATAACACGTAAATACATGGAGTCAGTCAAGCAAATGGTTAAGGGGTTTGGTGCTTTGGATCGAAGGCTGCAAAACACGGCGTGAACTCTTGCGTGTTCACCATCCCAGGCCCGCTCGGCAGCCTGAGCCACCATGTTTCTTCGTTTATTGGTTCGGTTACCTGCA
Source organism: Baudoinia panamericana UAMH 10762 (assembly GCF_000338955.1). NCBI lineage: Eukaryota > Fungi > Ascomycota > Dothideomycetes > Mycosphaerellales > Teratosphaeriaceae > Baudoinia > Baudoinia panamericana. Next base: position 117,150 of record NW_006911268.1, read on the forward strand.
TTGTCCGCGGCTCCATTGTTGTCACCCACGGTCACTAGCATCCCCGTTGCCGTTTTCGAGAGTCGTATGAAGAGCAGCAGCTCATCCACATTTGGAAGACGAGCTTCATAGAGATCGTGCGGTCAATTTGAAAGGCAGACAAGCAGCAAGGCGCCCTTAAAGAAAAAGGATACAATATTGACAACCATGTCGCAACGCGTTGTTGTGAGACATGTTACTCTGCCTGCCGGCTGTCCGAGACCGGACAGTATTGTGGCATGCAGTTCCATTGCGCTCGACACATCAGCACGGGAGATGCTTACCATGTTCGATCTGGGCCCGAGCAGCTGGGACTGTTGTCCCGACCTGAAAATACCATTATCGAGCGCAACTGAGAGACTACGAAATATTTGCAACAATCGCTGACGTCCAGAGTCGTAGCCTGTATGCGTAGCAGCAGAGTCCGCCGGCTCGTTTAATGTACATGTACGTGAAACAGGAGGCCATCTAAACTCAGCCACATGGTCGAGGCTTGATGAAGCGTTTTAGCCAATCGCGCACGCAAGCTTTCATTGAGAAGCTTTGACTCCATCTGTACCCCAGATCTGCTCGCAGGGGTTGTTGACGTGACTAGGTTTCGGATGTCATCTCGTTCGAGCCCCTTACGAGTGGCCCGAGGGCAACATGAAGCTTCCATACGCTAGATATCCGCTTTGACAGCCATTCTACAGTGTCGTCTGGATAGAGTATCGTTTCTAATGGATATATTGTTGTAGGTTTCAGGAGTTCGCGAATGGTGCAGAGGGTAATAGGGAAAGAACAGTAGGCCTACCGTGAGAGCGAAGTATAATTTAGCATACGCAACACAAGGACGCATATTATATTAAGGTACCAAAGAATGCCTCTCAGCACACTCGGCGTAGTGTCAGCAATCACACCCTCGGTGATAGAAACATACTTCTCCCACTACCTCAACCGCGCACCGCTCAAGCAGAAGCCGACCGCGCATATATCTTACCACGAGGGCCTGCGCCTCATCCGGGAGTTTCTGGACTATTCCTCCAAGCATACAGTCGAGGACCTACAACAGTTCACCTCACAATGGGTGCCCGCACCAACCTGGGTGCGGACGTACAACAACGAGATCGCGCCGCAGTTTCTGGAACGAGCAGCAAGGGTGATACGGTCACAGCTCGGTCCCAATGGCATCGAGAAGGTCGGTGGCGGTACGTGGTGGCAATGGCGACGGCCGGAGAGTCCGCTCAAAGCGGAGTGGATCGAGATGAAGAAGGACTTCAATGAGCGCAAGCGGGCAGGGACGAAGTGTGACAGATGCATACTGTATGTGCACGGCGGAGCGTATTACTTTGGCTCAGTGGACGAGCATCGCTACCAGATGCAGCGGCATGCGCGGAAGTTAAAGGCCAGAGTGCTCGCACCGAGGTATAGGGTGGCACCGCAGTTTCCGTTCCCTTGCGGGCTGATGGACTGCATTGCAACGTACTTCTATCTGCTCGAACACTTCCGACCTCAGCAGATACTGATCATGGGCGACTCTGCCGGAGCTGCAATGGTGGTGAGCTTGCTGGTCGTTCTGCGAGACCAAGGCTGTGCGTTACCAGCAGGCACGGTACTGCTTAGTCCGTGGGTTGACTTGACACATTCGTTCCCGTCATGCGCCGGAGATGGTGCCGGCGATTACATCCCACCGCATGGCTTTCACCATCTACCATCAATGGCCTGGCCTCCGCCGCCGATAGACTCGGACAAGCGGCTACAAGGTCTGAAGGAGAAGTGGAATGAGCGACATGAAGGTGCGGTGGAGCTACCGGCAACGGCAGGGCTTGGTCTGAAGAGCATCAACAACAGGCCTAACGACGAGGACGCCGAATCGATGCCGAAAAAGAAGAGCTCGCTCGACAACCCGTTGCCAGGCTTCGGTGAAAGCTTGACTCTTGCAGTGGATGGCAAAGTTGTCGAGATAAAGGAACAGATCCAGCTCTATGCGCCTAACGATCTGCTCACGCACCCACTCGTCTCACCGGTCCAGCAGCCTTCGCTTGGCGGCCTCCCACCAATGCTGATACAAGTTGGCGGCGCAGAACTGGTTCGCGACGAACAGATCTACCTTGCGCACAAAGCCGCAAATCCCAAGGCTTTCCCTCCCGCAGACGCCGTGCTGGACGAGTATGACCCTAGACGAGAAATCCTGAACCGCTATCCGCCCACAGACGTGCAGTTGCAGGTGTGGGAAGACCTGTGCCACGTGCCGCATACGCTGTCCTTCACGCGGCCCGCAAAGTACATGTACCGTTCCGTTGCGCAGTTTGGCGCATGGGCCTTGGCGCATGCGCAGCAGAAAGGCATTGATATACAGGACGACGATGCCATCTCCGTCATCTCTTCCGGGCCTGAAGATGACGGCGAGGATACGAAGGACTCTGCTAACAAGCTGAAGCGGAAGAAGACGAAGACGAAAGCTAGTCCGGTTGACGATCCAGGCAAAGAGGTAGGTGCCGTAGGCCACGCGGGCGATCCTATTCCGCCCTTCAGGGATCACATGATCCGGCAGCGGGTCACTCGCCACGGTGTCATCTACCCAATGGTGCCACAGGCCGAGATTGCATGTCTCGCCTTGGATCCAGCAACTATCGGTGCCATCAAACCTGGTCCAGTCCGTAAATGGCTCGCTAAGAAGACCGAGAATCACACTCGGTACGCTAATGAGGAGAAGAAATTGCAGAAGAAGCGCGCCAAAGAGGTCGCGTTAGGATATGATGAGATCCCTGGCGAGTCGCCTCCACTGACGGCTCTGGTGCGTAGAAGGCGGAAGGGTATTGTGCCGGAGGAGAAGAAGCGTGGGCGGAGCTGGGGTCTCGCGATGTGGAGTGGCTGGGGTAGCTCCCACGATGAGAGCACGCTGGAACGGGAGGAGAAGATGGAGAAGGAGGCTGAGTCGCGAGCGAGGACTTCGGCGCTACCGGATGCGAAGGCTGAGACTGCATTAACGGGAGGTGACCAACCAGGCGGAGACCCAGACGGAACGGCGAAGGAGAAGGTGTTGAGGAAGCAGCGACGGACCAGTACTACGAGTGTGTTCTCTAATGCCCGGTCGCAACGGGAGGTTGCGCGGGAGAGGCCGCGGAGCCCTTACCGACAAGTCACTGATACTGGACAAGCTGGGCCCCGCATCTCACCTAGTATCCGGTCAGGCAGTTTCATGTCCGACGACGGGCTAATACCGACGGACAGATCGATGAACGGCAATATCCCTACCACGGGCTCGCTGGCGCCACAGAGTTTGCAAGTTCCAGGAAGCCAGAACACGTATCTCGAGCCAGGCGGAAGTCGGCCACACAACAATATCAGCGCATATCCTTTTAAGCTGAAGCAGACGGGTCACAGTAATCCCAGCGTTGCCACCTTGGATAGCAATGAGACTCGGATGCCGTCGTCGCAAGTGTCGATGAATGGCGAAGGGTCGAGCATAGCGCCTGTGGAAATGCCGACACCAGCGAACGAGCACGCCATGCCCAATGAGCTTGAGCCACAGGAGAAGGAGGCGGAGCCCGTGTCTGCCATCACGCCGACGATATATGGGCCCGCGGCAGGCTTCCCTGGCGTGCGCATAGCTCAGGCGGAAGAGGAGATAAGTCCAGTCGAAGAGCCGGCCACTATTTCACCTGTCGCGCCTTCTTTCCGAAGCCACGGCGCGGTGTTCGATAACAGGTCGTCTGTATTGGGCAAGATCGGGGCGGATGGTATGCCGCTGCAACCATTCCCGGGCCGGAAAGCGAAGAAGCCCATGACGGTCCCTTCACCTCTTGCGGCGGCCTTGCCTGAGAACACAGTGCCACCCAGTACTTCTACGGATGAAACTCCGCCGTCACCCATCGCGCCGGAAGAGCAAGGACATTCGTCCAAAACGTCCAAGCTTAAGCTACGCACACAGCCCGATGGCCTATTCACCACACCACCCAATACCGACGGCGCCGTGGACGGCGTTGATGGGTCACCCGTAACACCCATCGACAACGACAAACCCGTTCCATTCAAGATCCGCAACCCAGTCTACGACCCAAGAGCAGGCGTCTCGCCAACAGGTGCCAGCTCAACAAGTCCATCCGAAAAAGCATCACCAGACATGACGGCGTTGACGAAGCCAGGCGAAGCGACAGATGCGACCAAAGCCGCGCCGTTCAAGCTACGACATACCGTCTACGACCCGAGTGCTGGGTTCGGAGCGGCGGAATACACCCAACCACCGCACATGCCCGCCGTGGCGCATGCATCAAGGACGCCGTCGCCGAAACTGTCACACGCGGAGGAAGTCGCCAACCGCGCCATGACGCCCATCGACCTGCCGCCCAACGCGAATGTGGTCATCCCGACGGTGGTGGCGCGGAGGCCGATGGCGTTGCGGCAGCAGACTCCGCCGCAGATTCCGGTCAAGGATCCGGCGAGGAGCACGACGCCGGTGGGTGGTGGTGGGATCATGGATCGGAAGAGGAGTAAGGAGTTGTTAAAGGCTGAGTCGGCGGCGACGGAGAAGGAAGCGCCGGTGACTAAGTTTGGCGCTCCTCCGGTAATCGGGGATTTGTCCTTTGAGCGCGGGGGGTTCGATTTCGAGGATACGCGGGTGTAGGAAGTTTGGACGGACTAATGGCTGTTGTTGGAGCGTGCTGCATTGATGGTAGGGGAAAGTGTAGGGTGTTGTATAGTGGTTTAGTTGGATTGGGTTCCTGTAAGAAAGCATACCTTACATCCGCCGGGGACTCTTGTTCCCAGCGTGGCGTCTTGTAACCACCTATGGTTACCAAAGAAGCACGCCTGGTATATACTCAATATGCACATTGATACTAACCTACTCACCCTGCGGACCACGAGGCTTCGGAAGCTCGGCTGCATGCGTCAGCCACGTTGTTGATCGTCATCGTGCATTGTCCGTCTTTCAATGGTGAGACAAGCACGTGGGGCTTGAGACATCGCTGCGGCGGAGTGGATACGTCGAGATAGCAGTCTATAGCAATCATAACCCAGACTGTTGTTGTTGTTATTGTAAACCTTCTGTTCATACTCGACTCGATTACCTCAGGCTCCGATCTCTGGTCTTCGACACCCTCTCGAAGCAACGATCCAACAGACGGGCAACCAGTCATTGATCAACCCGTGGAAGCTCCGCCTGGAAAGGCACACCACAATGGCCCACAACGCCGGCAACGCTGGTAGCAGCGACAGGAACGATATTCTACTATCTGTACACAACATGGAATCACCAGAAAGTCGAACGGCGAAGCAGAAAGCTCAAGCACCACGACCGCGATGGGTGCTGCATCTGCAAGCAACCATGTGGCGCTTCCTGATGGGCCTGGGCATGCTATTTCACAAACTCGCGCCGCCACGACCACCGAAACCGAGCTTCACCCGGCAAATACCAACAACCATTTCCGGCACAAAGGGCACAGTGACGCTGTACTTCTACGTGCCGAGAGACTACGCGACGCAGAAGCAGCTGTGGATGGACAAGCCAAAGTTCCGGGACGAGATCGAGGAGCAGGATGAAGAGGATCTCACGACCAAGTCGAAGAGGAGGGTCAGCATGGCGTTGAGCACCGTCAACCAGCACATCCGGCGACGAAGCATGAGTGGGCGGAGGTGGGGTGGTTACGCGGTGGTCATCAACTTCCACGGCGGAGGCTTCACGCTTGGCACTGCGACGGACGATGCGAGATGGTGCGGCACAGTTGTGGATGAGTGCAATGCGGTGGTGGTGAGCGTCGACTACCGTCTGGCGCCCGAGTGCCCATTTCCGACTGCTGTCGAAGACGGCGTGGATGCTGTTCTATGGATGCATGAGCACGCAGCAGAACTCGGCATTGACCGGGAGAAGATTGCCATCTCCGGTTTTTCTTCTGGTGGCAATATGGCTTTCACTGTACCCCTCAGGTTGTACGACGAGCAGACGGGCTTTCTCCGCGACGAGCCGGAAGCCAATCCCACAGAATCCACTCCCCAGCAAGGCCAACGATCCAAAAGACACGTCCAGCCATCTGCCTCGAGCAGTACTACACAAGTCGCACCAGACAACGGCAACATCGAAGTCCTCGACCCAGCCGACTCGCCACCGCCAACCGTAACACCCACTCCAGCCAAGAAACCCAACACCACCGTCACCAAATCCCGCGACATCCCCGACGTCCACATCCGCGCCATAATCCCCTGGTACCCCTCCCTAGATTACACCCGCACCCGCGAACAGCGCCGCGCAACCACCCTCCGCAAGGACCAAGAACTCCCCGCCCTCTTCACCGACCTCTTCGACGAATCCTACCTGCACCCCCCTCACACCATCGAACTCGACTCCCCCTACCTCAGCCCGGGCGTAGCGCCCACCGCACTACTCAAAAACGCCCTACCCGACGAAATCATAATGAATACGTGCGAGTGGGACATGCTACTCGACGAGGGCGAGGCGTTCCGGAAACGCTTGACGAGTGAACCGTTGAACAAACATGTCAACTATCATTTGATCGAGGGCGTGCCGCATGGCTGGGACAAGGCGCCGAATCCGTGGAAGCCTACTCCTGGAGTTCGGGAGCATTATTTGAGGGTGTGTAAGGAGATGAGGAGGGTGTTTGGCCCGCAGCCGGGGGTGGATTTGAGGGAGCATCCGACCAAGGCGGGGCCGAGCGCGGCGCCGAGGGGGAGTATATCTGTTGTTAGGTGAACTTTGAACTTTCGCGTGCAAGCGACTTGCAGTGTTGGAATTAGCGGGTGTACGGGCGTTCGAAATACTGTAAATCTATATCTGGACGAGATGTATGAACGATCAGTGAGTTGTGGCACTATGTGGTATTCTCACATGCATGTCATGTCCAGATGAATGGACTCGAGCTCTCACGGCTTAAAACCTTTATGCTGCTGGAGCTAGTATTGAATGCCTTGCAAGGCCATGGTCATCCATCTAGAGTGTCGTCTCAAGGTGCGCTTGGAAGGCCGTTGTAGGGTATTCGCACATTTCGGCTGATTTTAGCTCCTCCGTGAGGCTTTCCTGCAAGGTGCGACAGAGGTCAGAAACAATGTATCGCATACCAACACTTTTGTCTGTCACTTTAGCAATGAAGGATAATGTCCGCAGCTTCACTCCATGGCTTCTCAATTGTCTTGTCAGTGGCATAGAGGAGACAAATCACAAGGGAGGAAGATTGGCTAGCGGGACGATGGCGAACCCGCGCCGTTGGCTGCCAAACAACGTGGTCCCATCTGATCGGTTCTCGGCATCTATTGATGATAAGATCTTGTGCTTTCGTAGATCAAGTCCTCGTTGGTCACCCAATCAGTCTTGGCGCTGATGGGCTAGCCTATGTACCCTCCACTTCCAACAACGCTACTGACTCGCTTGCAGCAAATGCAAAGAGCCTAAGATACTCTCCGTCTTCCGATTGGTTCTATCGCAACAGAGCTATAGCGCGAAGGAAAGAGAAGCTCACAGCGTGCTCTTGGCACAATGCTTGTCACGACTGAAGAGGAATACCCTTCGGTAACTGAAGTACCTCGCTGAGTTACACCGCCATACATTTAATCGCCCTGCGTGAGCACCGACCTGTCCTGGTCACACTGCATCCCCCGGTGCCATCGGTTGAGTTCTTTGTTCGACGAACCCCGCCATCTACTGCATTGAGGCAAATCGGCACAAGCGGCAGCAGTATCCACGACACATGTGGAGCCAAACATCATCGTAGAAGCTGCAACGGCTGACATGGCTTGCGTTAGAGTGCCGATTACGACGACCGAGTCGCCCAGGTTGCGACAACCAGTTTGAGGGCTATCTATCGTGAGCGCACAATGCGGAGCAGGAGCCTGCAGGCTTCTGCATAGGTACTCTACCCTGTACTCTCTCCATCCTTCTAACCCCGTTTCTGCTTTCTTGCCCTACCCGCGTGTCACCCGAACTCAGGTCGACTTCCCTCGCTTCCTGCCTTGATTGCATTTGCGCTGCATCCCTGTCTGCATCGTTGCGAGTACATCGTCCTGCTGACGTTCCGCGGTACCCACCACTTTGAGCGCAAGGCTTCCAAACGGAATGGCGTCGACTGGACAACTATGGTGGATGACACCGCTGCAGGTGTTCGCGGTAGTGACGGCTGCAACCAACTTCGGTAGGCCCAACAGCGTCGGCGTCTCATTATCGTACTTACGCCTGTAGGCGCTTCCGGCTTGCAAACTCCACTGACGATGCCGATGCTCGAAATGGAAGAAGTGCCGAGTGGTCTCCAGGGCAAGCAGTTGCGGTGGCTGCTCCACGCCAGCGAGATCTTCTTCCCACGCCTGAATGCAACTTACACGCTCGCGAACCTGGTCTTGACCGTCACCTGCTATCTCAATCGAAAGACGAGCCGAGAAGCTGCCATGAAGCTGCCGTACGTGGGCGCGGCCACCGCTTTTGGTGTCGCCACCACTGCGTATGCGCTTGGCATCATGGCGCCCATCAATACGGTGATGAAGAAGATGTCGATGAATCTGGAGAGGGATCAGGATGACGAGAAGAGCCACAAGGAGCTGCGCGCACAGCAGAAGACTTGGAAGGCGTTTAACATCGGTTGGTGGCCATATCCGATTCTTCGATAGCTCAGAAGCTGACAACCAGGATAGGTCGCGCGCTATGCATGCTGTCGTGCGCGATCGCCGGCGCGATCGGCTTGCTGGTGTGAGTGTGTAATTGAGGCGGATCCATCCACGCTGGAGAGTCATCCGAGCCGGAGTATCACGGCAGCTGAAGGTAGATGTTCTTCTGAAGAGGTGAACCACTTAGCGCTGTATCCGGTCAAATCAGCTGGAACACGCGTACGCTGCTTCGTTCATGGAAACGAGCTGCTATATCTTTGGCTTTGATCGAAGCAAGCTAACCATGATATGGAGATAGGGATGGGGATCTGGGGGCGGTTAATGCAGCATTAATGATACCACATGCGCCAAGAAGCAATACTACCTGATAGGGTTCTCTCTCTACCCACTCTCGAGCCATGAGCCGAATGTGACTACTCGAAGAATGCTGGCTCGGACGTTCCAGTTTGACAAAGACACGTATGACTGCTCTCTTTCGTCTTGCTGAAGCACAGTCTTGCTGGATACTTTGCCGCAGCGAGTGCAGCAGCATGTATCGAGCCTTCTCACTGGCCATGTCCCTCGTATATGGTATTACGAGGCCTATGGCGGTATCTACCCAACGTACCGTCAAGCTCGTGGCAGGAGATGATGATAGATGAGCGTTTTATATGGCGTCAACACGCCTAGCTCAGAGCCTGCGCGTGTAACGGGCGATGGCTCGACGCCATAGCCCCTCGGTCCCGTTCAAAATGTCTGACTGAACGCTGTGTCTTGTGAGCTTGTAGACAGTGAAAAGGACAGCAGTGATGCACGGGCAGACTTGAAGCTCTACGCATACATGAAGGCCTGGCCAAGGGGCCTCGTGGCGCACCTGCCCCGCCACAGCCACAGTGACGTCGGCAAACACAACCCTTGCGTCGTGTCTGCGACAGCTGCATCTTGTGAATGCGAAAACGCAGAATTACCGCATCACATAAATCTCGTTATACCAACGCTTCCTCGCAACGAAACAAGATACTATAGCCAACACAAAGTCAAACAACAAGCAGCATGTCGAACTCCACTGTCCACGTGAAGGGCATCAGCTCGCAGACGAGTGAGAAGGAAGTCCGTGACTTCTTCAGCTTTTGGTAAGCATAAACCTACCTTGGTGGAGAAGCCCTGCTAGGACCTACTAACTGGGCTCAACAGCGGCAAGATCCAATCCCTCTCCGTCACCCCCGAGCATGGCGAGCAAGGCGCCAACCAATCCGCGACCGTGACCTTCGAGAAGGAGACCGCCGCTAAGACCGCCCTTCTCCTCGACAACACCCAGCTCGGGCCAGCTCAGGTCCACGTCTCCTCGGCCGCTTCGCTCGACCAGATCGCCGGTGGTAGGACCGCAGGCGCTTCTAGCGACGAGAGTCATGATGACATCGCCCAGGAGGACAAGCCGCGTTCGCGCATCGCTGCCGAGTACCTCGCCCACGGCTACGTGCTTTCTGACTCCGTGATCCAGCGTGCCCTGGCGATGGACCAACAGCATGGCATCAGCCAACGCTTTAGCACTGCCCTGTCACAATTCGACCAGAAGTACAAGGCGACTGACCGTGCAGCGGCTGTGGACCAGAAGTACGGCATCACCGCCACCGCGAACTCGTACTGGCGTGGCCTGAACTCCTACTTCGAGAAGGCTACCAACACGCCCACCGGCCAGAAGCTGCGTTCATTTTACGACCAGGGCCAGAAGCAGGTGTTGGACGTGCATAATGAGGCGAAGCACCTGGCTTCGCTGAAGTCGGGCAAGAACCCAGAGAGCATGAACATGCACAACGTGGAGGGTAACCGCACGAAGTGCAACTGCGGTGGTGCAGAGGGCGTGTGTCCCTGTGAACCGGGCAAATGCGCTTGCACCACTTGTGCGAAGAACCCGGACGAGACGTCGGCGAGCAAGGAGACTGCGCATGAGAAGGCGGAGACCACGAAGGTGTAAGAAGGTATCACGCCAAATCACGGCAGAGAACGGCAGAGACTGGCAGCGATTGTGAGCGTATCACTGTCAGTGGGAACCGGAGTGGGCGGCGACGGATGCTAAGGGCTAGAACTGGCGGCATTTCACCCTGCGGCTTCTATGATTGCTATGCGAGACGATTAGTACCATGAATGCATTGACTTCGGCGTAGTCCTAAACGCATTGTTGATTTCCACATCTGCTTCGTGCTTTCCCCATTCAGATAAAGTTGGCCAAGCTTGGACCCTCCGCCAAACAATCGCGACTTCAGCATCAACAACCGCATTCACCGTGTCATTGATGCAACACCCACATTTGATGGACCACTCTCGCTTCCGCATCATTCCTGTGACTCGTGCAAGGTTACACTGTCGCTAGCAGCTGTGACACCCGGGGCTCTCGCTGACTGAGTAACGGCAAACACCTCGAAGGTCGTAAACAAAGAGACAAAGCGCAGCACGATGCGCGCCGCGCTGGTCGCTACTGCGCTAGCCGCCTCCACCGTCTTGGGCAGCCAAGTGACGAGCGACGGATCGCTAAAGTCTGCCACGACCAGCGCAGTCACATCCTCCTTGTTCGGCACTACAACACGAACACATGATGCCAACGCCCCAATCACCAAGTCCCGCTGGACCGAGACTATCGGATACACCACAGGAACTTGGTTCAACGGTATTATTGAGTTGCGCTCAGCCTCCACGACCAACACCGCCAAGATCACGCAGACAATGTATGATGTCCTGTCGCAGAGAGTCATTACCAACGCAGTCCCCGCTGAGCCCATGGCCGAGGGTCCGTACTGTGCCAGTAAAGGTATTTGCGTCCTACCGCCAAGCTGCGTTGTGAGCTTTCCGGGCTATGTTTCTTGCTTCAACTCCCGCGAAGATGACTCCACTGAAGTGACGAGTGTTCACGGCTCCGAGACTCTGGTGTCGACCTTCGGCGCCGGACGTCTCGGAGCGAGAGATCTGATCATGGCTGAGTCTGCTTCAGTCTCGCCTTGGTTAAGCTCCTCGGTCGCTTCTGCTTCGGCGCTCGTTTCGGTACCGGCAGGTAATGGCAGGCTGCCTGCCACTGAGACCGTCAGGCCGCTTTATCCGGAGTTGGGCTGCGTCTACACCGAACCAAGCTCGTTCGCGATGGCTATACTGCCTGTAGGCCAAGGCGAACATCGGTTGGTCAAGCCGACCGTTCACACAACACTCAGCGCCAATCTTGTCCACATTTCCAACGGCATTTTGTACGACCAGGACGACAAGGTCGGTTACATCGCCGTAAACAATCAGTTGATGTTCAGCGACGACATCCCAACCACCGGAAAGGGAGCTGGTGCGTGGGCGGTCTGCGGTGGTGTTTTGACGTTTGAGGGCTCCGACCTGTTCTGCCATTTTGTCGATGTTCAGGGGGCCGAGATCTATCGCTATACGCCAGCATGCACTTGTGACGAGTGCAATATCGTCCAGCTGTGCCTGGTTGAGCGGATCGTGCTTTCGGAAGCGAGCACTATGTCGCCGGCTGCTCTTGGTGGTCTTCCAGCTTCCGACTCTGGCAATCTTGCTGCGACTTTAGACACGCCACTCGACTACATGGAGGACGCAGCGTCGGAGCTTTCCCAAGGCTGGCAACAAGTAGTCGATCTGCTGCTTGGTATGAAACTGCAGCCATACACAACCGGCCATGAGCTTGCGTTCGAGCCGGAAATCCCATTAAGACGTGACCTCCTCCGCCGTCAGAATGACCAGTCCTCAACATCCTCGACCGCAACCGAAGTAGTAAGCGTCGTTTATGTCACTACGGTCGTGACCGAGAGTTCTACCTTGATGGCGGAATATCCAGTGTCGGCGTGCACCAGCGCCAGCGGTACCATCGCATGCGTCCAGGCGTTCGTCACGTACGCGCCGCCTCCGCCAGTAACCGAGTCGACTCAGAGCGTCTCCTCAGCCTCTGACGCCGCCTCCACGAGCACGGTTTTTCTTTCCACGGTGACGAATCCGCTCAATCCCACGCAGACTCTTGTCATCACCAACACCACCGAGCTGAACCCAATGATCAATAACACTTCCATTTACACGGAGCCTCATCTTGACATCTCGACATTCAGCATGAGCGTGATAGCCTCGAAAATGACCTCCAGCGTGTCCGTCACGTCGAAGACTCTCCCTAGCGAGCTGCCTACGTCGAAGAGTACCACCAATGAGATCAGACCAAGCGCCACCGCTGTACCGCCGCGAGGTAGCACGAACAGCTTTCTTGGAGGTTTCACGGCAGCGGCGACCAGCAGTATCGGCCATGGCCTAGGCTCAGGAGCTGCGGGTAATGTGAAGATGCCTAGTGCGGAGAGCATGGTGGGCGCAGCGGTGGCGTTCCTGCTGTGCTTTGCGGTAGCATGGATCCTACTTTGAGATGTCGATTGGTTTGATAAGCTTGAGTAGCATTCGGCGTTGGATGCGCGTTTGAAGGACAGCACCCGCATATGCTGTATGCGACACACACCACATGAACTCGCGAAGGGTAATAGTTAGGTGATCAGGTCGTTTGAACGAAGATAGTGAAGATCGTATTACCGTCCAGTACCTCTCTCGTCGCTTCCAACGGGAGCGTATCTTGTGCTTCCGCCCGCTCCGGCGTTCTCTCTCCACTTCTCTACCCAAGGCTTGATTGCGGCCCAGATGAGCAGTCCGCCCGTGGCGAAGATGAAGATGAAGACGACAGCTTCGTCCTTCCTGCTGTCGCGCTGAAAGCATGTAGTGAAGACGTCGTCCTCGGTAGCTCCTTGGCAGATAGGAAGGTGGTAATCCAGGCAGAACTGCTTGTTGCAGTCATTGCAGGTCCGACCAATTGCCGCGGTACCGTCTGCGCCCGGCTTGGTATCGTCCAGCGGGATGATGGTGCTATTGCTGTAACAGGTACACTTGCAGAAGGATGTGGGGGCTAGATGTTGTCAGTATCGAGGGTGAGCGGAGATTCTGGCGCTGCTTACTGGCCGCATGGGTAATGGAGAAGTAGGCCAGAAAGATCAAAAGGTATTGCCATCGTAAGATTGCCATCGTGGACGGTGCAGCTTCGAACAATGCAACGGCAAAAGGGAAGTCGGGCCACTACGGCCTTAGTGACGAACCTGCCGAAGCACGGTACGCCAGACGATGATTTGGTAAGCTACTTCCCTGAAAGAGCTGCGGCGCGATAAGTGACTGTTATGGTCCTGGATATGTCCCCGATGTTCTGCCGAGCACGTATACTTCTCCTGGTGGGCTTGACTTGAGACTCCCTTACCTCCTTGGCTGCGCCATCTTCGTCAGTGCAAGACGCGAAGGGTCAAGTGTCTGGAGGAGGATGTTGAGTATGGGTCTCGCGTCAGTATTCGCCCCAATCTAAAATGAAGATGACGGCTGCCCTAAACACGATGAAGCTACCTTTGCTACTAACACAAATGAAAACTGGTCAACCAAGACTACTGTGGGCGATATAATGCAGGCGTCAGCATAGAATGCGTTACGCTCATATTCGTTGCGCAATGGTCAACAAGCTTCGTGTTCAACAACGAGATAAGAGGAGCACCAACAAGTACAGGGCATTGCTAATGGCAATCTGGCATGTGGGTGACATGACCATATTACGCGACTGCTACAAACTCCTCGAAATGCCATTATCGACTTGCCCATCGCTCTCAAAACGAGGGTCTGACGCTCCTGATGCCGCGGCACTGATGTGGAGCTTACTGTGAATCAATCCATCTAATCACATCTTGGAGTGACTCTAGGGAGTCTGGCTCGTATGAGCTTGTCCGCATAGCTCCGGTGGACGGGTGCCGCGCCAAAGGCATCTACTGCGGCCGCGTAGAGTCAGGTGCAGGACTGTTATGTTCGCCGCACAGAGGATCGATACAAAAGCTGGCCATACTCCGTTAGTAGTGCGCGATATGTTGACTCGCATGGTTGGATGGCGCTGCCTTGAGGCGGGGAGACGCATGTTTCTGTGCGCGTATAGCATAGGATGAGTGTAGCCGCGGCCGCAAACTCCGCTAGACGGGCCGACTGTTCCGCTATAGCAACGCTTGTTTGTGTGCATGTCAAAACACCACTTGCTTTACACCATAGATGTGATTCCACGCAGACATTAAGCAACCAACCCGTAGCATTTGTAGACTTGTGGCGATGGAGGCTGAATTCAGCATACTCGACATTGACGGACCGCCGAGCTCGCCGTTCGTGACGGAGGTTGACAGTCAGAGCAGAAGCCCAAGCAAGCAATGGCAGCCAACGACGGTCGACAGCATTGCAGAAGAGCTTGTACTTACGTCTCCCGATAGAGGTGTAGATCTATATGCCGACGGCGAGCCTGTGTACGACAAGGAGAATATACAACCCGACGAGCCCACGGCAACCTTGAAGAGGGTCTTTGCTTCACCACAAAAGCCATCATCACCGCAATGCGAAGCGCTCAAGCCTGCCACTCCGGAGCCGAGGCCTGCAATGCCGCGAACAACCAGCACTGATTCAGATCTGATGCCACCGCCGTCCACCCGGAAGCATACGCCTAAGAGGTCGCCAATAAAGAGCATACGAAGCGCTGTCAACACACCTCGTCCGCTGAGCCGTGCGGATTCGTACAGTCGCTCAACACCCCCTCCTGTTCCAGAGCACTCGCAGAGCAAGCAGAACCTCATCAACGAGCACATTCAGGACAATGAGGATGCCAACATCGATGACACCTGCTTTAGCACTTTCTCACAGATCCCAGAAATGACGGTCTTTGCCAGACTCGGGCAGAGTCCGACCAAACAAGGCGACATCGGGCACGTCCCTAACAGACACGGAGCAACCACGCCAAGGTCAAGCCGCAAGCGACCATCTCCGTCGCGATCACCATCTCCGACGCCACGCCGACAGAAGACGCCCGGTACCCTCAACCAAGACGGCACGACCAGCTTCCTGATCGACTTCACACAACAGATGGAGTCGGTCAATAGCTACCGCCCTTCGTCGGCAGCTAAGTCCGCCACCGAGTCCAACCTTCTCCAGTACATCAATAACCAGCGCTCGCCTCACAAGCCATCCCGGCCTAGCAGCTACGCTACGCCAAGCAAACCGAGCAGCATATTGAACCTTCTCGACTTCGAATTGCCTCCTGCACCCACACCACGCTCCATTCCGACGATCACAGTCCGCGAGCTCGAGAGCCTGAAGTCATCCTACCTCTCGCAGATTAGCAGCCTGAAAGCTACGCTTAGCGGTCGTGAAGCCGAAGTCGAGAGCCTCAAGCGCGCAATCAGTGATGCCGAGAGACGCGTTGGCGAAGCACAAGAGACGATGCGGGAGGAGAAGTGTCGGCGCGAGCAGGTGGAGGAGGAGAAGGCGGGCTGGGAGAGGCGAGGGCTGGAGGTGGAGAATGTGCTGAAAAGCGTGAAAGAAGAGGTATTGAGAGTTGAATCTGAGCGCGAGGAGCTCGTGCGTAAGGTCGAGGATGGCGACAAGCGGGTGGAGACGATGGAGGCCAGAGCTGTGAGGGCGGAAGAGAGGTTTGCGGAGGCGCTAAGCGCGTGTGGTGATGCTGGGGACGGCGATGCCGGCGTAGTCGAGGAGCGAGTCCAGCGGCTTGTGGCTGCGCAGATAGATGCGAAGATCGAGGCGGTCAGCCGCGAGTTACACGCGGTGTACAAGGAGAAGCATGAGCGCAAGGTGGCAACGCTGAAGAAGAGCTATGAAGCTAGGTCGGAGAAGAAGTGCGGTGATCTTCAGATGCGCCTGGCGGAAGCGGAACGGCAGAACGAGGAGTTGCTCAACGCGAGAGTGGCCGCTTCGTCAACCACGATCTCGGGTGTAGGGCGCGACGCGGAACTCAAAGCGGCGCTGGAAGAGCAGAAAGCCAGTCTCATCCGCTTACAGACCGAGCTCCGGATATCCCACCAGCAGCAGGATCAGCTTCAACGCGAGCTACAGCAAGAGCGCATCGAGAAGGGCGACCTCGTCGCCGCCGTGGACGAGATGCTCACGCTCCAAGCCGATTCGGGTGCAGCAGCTGCTGGCAGCGCAATGAGCGTGGTGGAGGATTTCCGCAAGAGTATCAGTCGGCCTTCCGGACTTCGAGCACCAGGTGCTGCTGCTGGTAGCGGTGCAAGCAGGATCGGCGGGCCGGCAGCTCTGAATCGCAGTGTCAGTGGCGGTGCTGGCAAAAGTAGGTTGCTGAGCAACATTGAGCGGATGGGGAGAGCAGGGCATGCCGTTGCTGGTGGCGGTGCGCCGGTAGAACAATAAGACATCTTCGTCAGGCTGTGAGCGCTAAGAAGGGATGACTGGTAGTGTAGGATACGCACTGTTTGTGTCTCGCTATCCATGCCATGACTGCTGTGCTCTTGCCGCATATCGCTCTCAGTCTATTGCCCATCGCAAGCATGCTTTTACAGTAACCCAAGCGACTTCATCGCATACCAGCGTCAGGTCACCATGCTACCGGATATCGAATCGCCATTCTAACCCAGCGATTTCGTGTATCCATCATTATTACTATTACTGTCATCCTCTGCATGGATGACTTCACTCACCGCTGCCCGCGACTAGCCCTTGCCACCTTACATAGCCTGGCCAACCCTCCTGAAACTAGCATCCCTCAACATCTTAACACCATCATCCCGCATAACCTGCACCATAGGCTGCACCGGCTTAACCACATCAACCTCCACCGCCTTCACTGACACCCTCTGCCAGTCTGTGAGATCGATCTTCGAGACCGAACGCAGCTCGTTGGGACCGCTGAAGGGATCTTCGGCCATGCGTTCTGTGATCTCGGTGATGCTGCTCAGACTCGCACGGGACTTTGGCGAATAGTGTGAGCTGTCATATGAGAGACGAATATGTTCGTTGCGGTGGCGGGTGAAGGCTGGTGGCGGGATCCGTGGCGAAGCTACCTGGGAGAAGGGTGGAGATCTGACAGGGGCGCTGGCAAGGGGCTCAGGGTGTTGCAGCGGAGAGTCTGGGATGATGTGCGCGGTGAAGAGGGTTGTGAGTCCACTAATGGATGATTTTGGCGAAGTGGCGTAGGATCCCTGGCTGCCCCGGTATGGTGAAGGTAGTTGTTGAGGAACTGCTGGTGCAGGCGCAGAACCATATGTAGCCTCTTGGCTCACGTTGCGGCCCCGAGCGTTTATATGTGCGATTGCTGGCATGGGCAGACAGAATGTCAGCATTGTTTTACAAGCTAGGCGGGTCTCAAAGATCAAGTTGCGTACGGAACGGTGAGCCAATGGCGAAGGACAGGCGCTCAAGCGAAGGTGCGGTGGTACCTGATCAAAGCTGGTTAGTACATGCTTCCCTTCGCCCGAACTCGATGGAGCATACCATCAGCATCGACCATGGAGTTGGTCCTCGGACGCCTAGGTTGCAACTCCTGCTCGTTTTCACGCTCCGCTACAGCCGCTATCAGGCTTCTGACTTTCGATTGCCGCCTTATGCTGTAGAAAAGCATCAGCCCTGCGAACCAAACCAGTGCGGCAGAAACTGTGATCCATGCAACGAGAAGATGGTCCGAGCCCTGATACTGAATGGCAATTCCGTAGTGTGCCGTAAGTGCCACTGAGAGGACCAGCGAGATAATTGAGAGAGCCAGCGCCAGGGCAAGATAGCGGACCATCTTCTGCTGGCTAGCACGCAGATGGCGGTTGCCCTCAGCTGCGGCCAGTTTGGCATTGAAGCCGTGATGTGAGTGATAACGCGAAATTGGATGCCGGACATCCATCTCGATCTTGATCGTATCGCCCGTAGGAGAAGTCTGCTCGTTCAAGATGGCTGCCTGTTCCACCAGGTACGGACAACCAGAGGCTCACTGCTCTGGTACAGTCAGTAAAGTACTTTTAGCGGCATTCCTCCAGACAGCAGCGGACGGTAGTCGTATCGTGGCTAAGGAAGCTGCAGATCCAATGTTACTGTCAATGGGATGGTGTGCAGCTATTGTCGTGAAGGTTCAATGATTTAGAGGCCCTTGGGGAGCTAACACAGTACTCGGCTAAAGACTGTGAAGTGAGGGTGGTTCAAGGTACCAGATTCACGTGCCGCCTCCGACATGACGCAGGCAACCAAATCACTGTCGGCTGAGAAGTCGTTCGGTTGATGATCACAATTAGCGACAAGCACGTCCAAGCGTGAAAGAACGTTCGGCAAGCGAAGCATTTGTATACTCGCCTGCTAAACCACCCTACGATTGAGCCGCCTGTTCTCGCGCTGCCGCTTTTGCTTCCTCTCCTCCCGTCTCCGCTTCTTCCACCCTCTGTTCAGATCCCCGCGGTTGTCGAAGAACCACTTACGGAACTCGCTCTCTTCGCGTCCACCATTTTGCACCTCACGAGGAGAGCCTTTCGAGTCCAGCATCCCACCTCCTGTTGCAGCGTCACCACGGTCTCCACCTCTGTCAGCATTACCTTCGTCAATCACATCGTCTTCATCGTCTTCATCGTCTTCATCACCATCGTCACCATCATCCCTATCAGCCATCGCGAAGCTAAAGCGCTTGCCAATAGCAGCGGTATCCGGAGTAGGTGCTGCAGAGCGTATACTTCGCCACTCCATGTCCTGTTGCGTGAATGGTGTCTGCGGCGGAATTGGATTCGGTTCTGTGCCTTCGGCGTCGTCGTCATTGACGTCTTCGGGATCGAAGAACGAGAAAGATGTGTCTATAGGAGCAGGTTTTGGCTTGGTCACACTTTCTGGCGTCGGTACGGAGCGTTTGAAGAGAGCTTCGAGCGGGTGAACTTCTTTAGTAGCATTGACAGCTTCTGTTGTTAGTGTGTCTCGATCGAGTGCCTGTGCTTGTTCGCTTGACTCTCTTTGCACGCCGTTGGACGTCGCTGTATCTTCATCGACTCTTGCAGCTGGAAGTGGCGCTACCGTATCCGCCTGCGAATCCGCAGTCTCGTGGGCGGCATCATCGTGTATCTGCACGTCTCTCTGCATCGCACCATTTTCCGGTGCAAGTATTGGTTCAGCGACATCGGCATCTTCAACGATGTCCTTTCGCCGCCGCTTCGGTCGACTTGACTTGGGTGCAGCCTCCACAACATCGCCATCCTCGTCAACCCAACCTTTGCCATCCTCGAAGCTGGCTGTGCGTTTGGCATTATTTGATTGGTCAGGCATCTCCGCAGCCTTCCGAGTCTTTGCGAACTCTTCCACGACAGCCTTGGTCTCCCCAGCAGAAGCTTTCTTCTTGTCCTTTACCTTCTTCGGCCTGTCACTCACCGGGAGCGCATTCGGTGGCACGGTAGTCTTGAAGCGCACCCGTCTACTCTCAATACCTGCATCATCCTTGTTCGCCTTCTTTTTCTTCGCCGCACCATCTTCCGTCCACCCTCTCTTCACCCTCCTGCCCCCTTCTAACTGATGCCCAGGTAGTACGCCATCCTCCGTCTTCTTTCGTTTTCTCTCCTTGACTGGTACGTCTTCCGCCGCATTATCCGCCTCCGCGTTCGCTTTGCGCTTCTTCTCCGGCTTAGCCTCCTCAATCCGCACCTTGGTGCCTTTCAGCGTTGTTCCATTGAGTTTCTTCCTCAGCTTGTCCGCCTCCATGGCGGGCAACTCGACGTAGCCGTATCCTCGATCGGGGAAAGTCTGAACAGTATGAAAGGAGATATCGGATGCTAATGGTTGGAGAGTAGGCGGGACGAAGCGATCATACAGAGTTGGATTGAAGGGTGTGATGTGTAGCCGCTTACGGGCTGTTGGGGGTAATATCGGTTCCCCAGGCGAGCCCATATCACCATTGAGGCTCTAATTCATTCACGAACCGTCTCGTCCTGCGTTCCAATTTAGCATTAATATGAATGCCCGCAATTGCGACGCAAACCAAAGAGGAAGTCACGTCGGCGCTTAATTAGCGGCTGGAGCGGGCCGTTCCCATGCGTGTATTGAAGTTGGCCTTGCCTTTTTCCACGACATTGTCAACACTGAAACGCTTTGCCGTGGACCCAAGAAGCAGAGGCGGAGTGTTTGCCCCAAAATTATAAGTCAATGGTGACAGAAGCATAATGGTTGTACTGTCCACATGGGTCCATCCTGTGAGCAGAGGCAACGTCCTCCCATTTCCAAAACCTGGGAGCAATAGAGCGGTCTACTGTCTTCTGCGGCCTCTCTGCAAAAACTGATTTTTGCGTGCTCTCATGCATTCGCTACTCCCTATGATCCAGCATCCGAGTGCTGCTATTGAAGCATATGCGGTGGCCGTACTGGACCGAAGACTAGTTTGCCGTCCATCATGGCGATGCCGCCGACTTCAAAGGGCTGCCGTAGGCCTTATCACCGTCCTCGAAGATACCCCACTCCCTCAGCTTCTCGAGGCTCATCTCCTTGGCGGCGGGGTACACCATGTCTAGGGGCACCTTGAGATTTTGTGACAGAGCGGGCGCCTACATCTCCGCCTCCGCAAATTCTACAGCGTCCATATAGCCCTTCGCCAACATCTTATCTCTCAGATCACGAAATGTGAGTTGATAATTTACCCTGGAATCTGATGCTCCATTTTGGCAGGCAGAGCCTCCTGACTTTCGTCCGTTCGGGCCTGGATACTGTACCTCGGATGTAAGTAGTGTGGTTAGCTCGCTGATGTGCGCCTGCGGAGGGTCACCAACGATCTCGACTTCTTCAGCAGCATGCTTCCATTGACGAAAAGAATCTAGGATGTCGCAATGTGCGAACAAGCGACTCTGGGCTTCGGCGCGTGACATGTCAAAGACTCCGCCGTGGCGGTCCTTTATAAGTATGCGACGCTCGGGAAGGCCGGGAATTAGTACGTCTTTGAGGGCTTCTCGCACGCTATCAATCTGGCCCTCAAAAGCACTGTAGCAGGCGATTCGGAGTGTTTTGAGCTTGAGTCCAATGTGCTTGAAGTACGCCACCATTTTTGCGAGGCGTTCCTGCAGAAGGGCCGCGTCGATCGCACGCGCAGCGGCTCTGTCAGTCGAGCGGATATTGGCGACCGTGACGTGGAGATGCTTGATGCGTTTGACATTGTGAAGCTTGACAGTGCAAGGTTCATCCAGCGGCTCGCATTTGCGGTTGCAGCGCCAAAAAATGCCGAGATGTCCACGCCCACGGGTGATGGGGAAGATGTTACGGCCGAAAACACGGCGTTCGCCTCGTTATGTATTTGTTTGTTCGTCAGGAGCAAACCTAGAGCGCTCCTTACGACTGGAGAACGGGTCGGTCTCTGGCCTGGGCGCGATTTCCGGCCATGCCACCAGAGCGTTAATCAGACCATTCAGGCCATGATTGCGAGCATAAACCTCGTTGTCGGACCGTGGCTTGGTAGCCTTCATGTCCTCGTACAAGCGCTGGTTTCCGGATCTAACCTGACAACGAGAATTTCCTCGTAGATTCTGTCGCGAATCCTAGGCTTTGGGTCAGCGTCAACAGCAAAGGCGAGGTCTTGCATCGCTCACCTCGCGCGGAAGGCGCAGAAAAAGCGAGTGGGAGTCCTCTCCAGCGATTGCGTGTCCTTTCTTGCATGCTTCACAACCACACTCAACCCCTTGGGACACGGTGGTTTGTGGCTCCATCTTTAGCGCTGTAGGCGGAGTCGACATGCTTGACGCTGCCTTAGCCGCCTTGCTCCGCTTCGCCTTCCTCGACATTGGGGCACGAGGGAGTCTTTGGATGCGTTAGATGTCGGTGGTGAAGGGCGAGCTTTACAGAGCTGCGGATGTTGGTTTGCTGCGCCAAGGCGCTGCTAGTGACGTTGTCAGGGAAGCTGCGTTGACGGTCAAGGAAGGCGCGCTAGATGCAACGATACCGGTGTCCCACTCAACAATGAGCATTCACACCGGGACCTATTTGACTTGCTGATCCGGCGGGTGACAAGTAACAAGCATGCATACAGATCTATCGCTTGTAGAGAACATTCGAGGTATACAGGATGCCGCAATCGAACGCCGGAGTCGCTTACGCATGATGAAGAATCGCACGCTTCGCGCTCTAGATGCCCAAGGTGAACTCCACGCCGACGTCGATATCTCTCGCCATCTTCACGACCTTCGAGAACTGCACACTCTTCTCTGCCGCTGTTGCTAGGTCATCGATGGAGAAGATCTTCAGGCCGGACTCGTTGATCTGAGAGTGATAGTCAGCTCTGTTTCTCTTTGTCAGCTTGTGTAGCTAGGACTCACCAGCTTGTGCGCCTGCTCCATGTTCGTGCCCTGCAACCGCGCAATAACCGGCGTCCGCAAATTCATCTGCTCCACCACCTGAATCAGGCCCTTGGCAATTGCATCGCAACGCACGATACCACCGAAGATATTGACGAAAATGGCGGTGACCTTCGGATCGCTCGTGATGAGTTCGAAAGCCAGCTTGATAGCCTCCGGCGTCGCACCGCCTCCCACGTCCAAGAAGTTGGCTGGCTGACCGCCATTGAGCTTGATGATGTCCATGGTAGCCATAGCAAGACCGGCACCGTTGACCAAGCAGCCAATATCGCCGTCTAGCTTGATGAAATTGAGACCGGCTTTGGCCGCCTTGACCTCGTCTGCGTCCTCTTGCGAAGTGTCACGCCATGAGAAAATCTCTTCTTGTCGGAAGTCGGCGTTGTCGTCGAAGTTGAGCTTGGCGTCCATGCAGAGTACCTGGTGGTCTGACGTCTCTGACAGCGGATTGATCTCGATTTGCGTGGCGTCCTTCTCCATGAAGATCTTGTAGAGCTTCTGAATAGTGTCTTTCGCCTGTCCAATGCACTGCTCGCTGAAGCCGAGCTCACGTGCAACGCCCTCTGCCATCTGATCCGTCACGCCCTCGTGGATATTGACTTTGGTCGTGATAATAGCGTCGGGGTTTTCCTTCGCGACCGTCTCAATATCCATACCACCCTGACTGCTGGCCACAATGACCGGCGCCTGGCTTTGCCGATCCATCAACACGGCCAGGTAGAACTCTCTCCTTGCGAACTTGCGCTCCACGATGTAGACGCTGTTGCAGATTCGACCCCGCTCGCCCGTCTGCTTGGTGATGAGCTTGTGCCCGATCATCTGCTCTGCTAGAATGCCCGCCTCGCGCGGACTGTAGACAATGCGCACGCCGCCCTTGAAGCCATTGTCGAAGTGACCCTTGCCACGTCCACCGGCGAGAACTTGCGCCTTGATCACCATGTCATCTCCCTCAATGGTCTTGGCGACTGCTTCGGCTTCGCGCGCATTGTGGGCTACATCACCTTTCGGCACGCCGATGCCATACTGGGCGAGGAGTTGAGCTGAGCGGTACTCGTGAATGGAGAGGTTGCGGCGTTGTTGGACGAGGGGTTGGCGGGTTTCCTGCTTTGCGATTAGCTGCTTGCAGACTGCGTGCAAGTAATTGTGGGCGTACTGTCGCGCTCTTCAGCGCAGAGGCAAACTGCCTTCTGCAAGCGAGCTTGAACATGGCAGCGGAGGTGAGTAAATGAGGTGTAGGGCTAATGGCGGAGACAGTTCGCAGCGAGCAGTTGTCGTGAAGCTCCCGCGAGCTCGCCGGCTGGAACCAACTAGCGAACGGTTCTTGCCGCAGTAGCCGGGTTCTCCCGATGCTAGAAAGTCATCTTTTTCGCGTGCAAAGCGTTCATCAAACGCGTCGTTGCATTCCCGCGAGCGAGTCCACAAACATGAGGTAAGCCCGTCCAGGCCCTTCTCTTGACCTTTCCATGATGACAAGTTGTCGCCCCTATCATACCCTCATGTGGTGATTGACTCGCGGCGCCAAACCGCTGGCTGATCCTAAAACAATTCCTTCTGCATCTACCGACAGAATTGACCGAGCAGTCGCTAATTCTATATCAGGGCTCAAGATATTCAATCCACCGATGGACTGTGATGTGCTCACAAGAACTAATTGTAGTGGTCAGTCTACCCTTCTAATCTGCAGTTCATACCAGGGATACGCTGATGAGCAAAACAATGTACTATCAAATACCGATCTATCAATGACGAACAAACTTGGTTCGATTACCTGACTTCCTGCCTTGTCTCACCCGGAGCCTCACAGCACGAAATGTCTCTGGACTGTGGCTGACGGCTTCTAGACACAAACGCCCTTGCCCAGATCTGCGGTACGTCTATCATCCATTACTATCATCACACATGATGTAACAAGACATTCCATGCTAAGCCTGAAGGCTCCATGCCGAATGCTGAGTAAAATGTATGCTTTTCATCTTTCAACTGATCCGCCTCCGCCACGCTGTTCAATTCTACTGACACTCAGGCACGACCCACGTGCTAACTTGATGCATTTGGTAGGCTCCCCACATTACCACGATGTTCAGATTGCCTTTCACTCCTGGTACGCCTTCAGCTCTTCACTATCCCAACTTAGGAACTTCCCGTTCAGATCTTTGGGCGGCTCCAACACCAGCTTTGCCATTACATGTCCAGGCTGCTCAGGCTTGAGAAGTTTGCTCTTATCACTCAATTTCCCGAATCGTGCCCTATCTCGGTCCTCCATCGTGCCAAAGTGCCGTTCCCGGATGTCGCGCTGCATCTCTGTGTCCACCACACCCGGCCGAATCGCCATAGATGTCACGGCTTTCTCTTCGCTTGCCAGGGTCGCAGCAAGGTGGTTCAACGCTGCTTTACTCGCACCATAGGCGCCCCACGTGGGGTAGTCATTCGTCGCTGCGCCAGAAGAGGTGAATATGATGGTGCCTTTGCTGTCACGAAGCTTCGGGAGAGCAGCCTGCGACAGTGCAACAGCCGAGAAGAAATTGACATCAAACGCAGCGCGCCAAGCCTCCACAGTACTGGCGCTCACACGCTGGACAGGATCCAGTACGCCATGGTTTACGATCACTGCGTCGAGGCGCTCGAATCGCTCGATGGCTAGGCTAACAGCCTTTTTGCCGAGTGACAGATCAGCCAAGTCGCCGACTAAGACCGCTACTTGGCCCATGTACTGCTTCTCCAATTCGCGCAGAGGCCCTTCGCTTCGCGAGAGCACCACAAGTTGGTGCGATCGCTGGAGCAGGTAATGTGCGATCGCCAGGCCAATGCCTCGTGAGGCACCGGTCAGTATGACCACTTTCGTTGACACCATCTCTTTTTAAACACTTTCCTACAATCTGCACGTGGGCGAAAGAGCAAAGGAAAAGGTTCGCTAGTCATGCATCAGCAATACCCCACCTACTCCACCTGCGTCAATTCGAGGGGTTTTGCATTGTCATAAGGCCTAGCTCCTAATGGCACTTGTAAGGATAGACGATCTGATGCTTCCATGTTTCCATCCATACCTCTCTTATTCTCCTGTTGTCGGATCTCATTCTCACGTAGCAGCTCTCTTCCTCCCTTTCGGGCCAGCATCCGAATAACAGCAGTCACCTGGTCCAAGACGAGCAAGATGAATGGACAAATAGGCGCAGACATGCACGAGCTGAACCGCATCTTCTCTACCTATACCAACCCGGCCGAGTTGCAGAGTACTGTGATCATTGGTGCCGGCATTGTTGGATGCGCTACCGCATACTATCTTTCGCATTCCGGTAACACTAAGCCGGATACCATACACCTGGTCGAAGCCTCTCCAGAGCTCTTTGCGAGTGCAAGTGGCAGGGCAGCTGGCTTCTTAGCGTCGGACTGTACGTGTGCGAGCATCAGGCGGAGCTGAAGGCGATTCAGTGCTCACCACATGCGGCAGGGTTCGGACCGCCTACAGCGTCCCTCGGCGCACTCTCTTTCCAGCTTCACAAAGAGCTCGCAGCTCAGCACGACGGGAAGAAGCAGTGGGGCTACAGTCGCAGTACGGGCACATCTCTTGCACAGAGCAACTACCGAGGCACAGCAAGAGGCGATGACTGGCTACGGGACGGTGGAAGCAGGGCGGATGCGGCGGGTACACATGAATTTGCGGGCAACCAAGTCGGGCCTGCATGGTTGACAAGGCGGCGCGGTGATAAGGTGGAGCTCATCAGCGAGGATGAGAGTGTTGCTCAAGCTGACCCTTTGCGGCTGTCCCACTTCCTGCTAAAGCAAAGCTTACTGAAAGGTGTCAGGCTACATCATCCCGCCCGCCCAATAAGGGTCAGCCGAGACGGGGCGGGCGAGCTCTCTGCAGTTCGGATACGGCATGACACCGGCGCGGAGCTCAAATTGCCTTGCACGCGGCTGCTGATTACCGCTGGAGCTTGGTCAGCTCGGGTCTTCGAAACATTGTTTCCGTCTTCCACGTTAGACTTGCCCATCAGCTCGCTTGCCGGTCACAGTCTCGTCGTCAAGAGCCCGCGGTGGACCGAGCAGCACGAAGCAGGAGGTTGTCATGCTATCTTCACGACGCAGCAAGACGGCTTCAGTCCGGAAGTGTTCAGCCGTATCGGCGGTGAGATCTATGTCGCTGGCCTTAACGACGCCTCGATGCCACTACCGGAGCTCGCGACAGACGCGAAGATAAGCGCAGAGTCTATTGCCGAACTGAAAGCAGTGTCGGAGCGCTTGCTTGGTCAAGACGGCACAGATGTGAGTGACCTACAAATCCTGCGGGAAGGGTTGTGTTTCCGGCCGGTGACGAGGCGAGGCACGCCGATACTGGCGCGCATACCTGATGAAGAGCTGGGTGGCGGTATCGACACGAGGGCCGCGCCTCAGGGCGGCGTCTATGTGGCTGCCGGGCATGGGCCGTGGGGGATTAGTCACTCGCTTGGGACGGGCAAGGTGATGGCGGAGATGATGGAGGATGAAGATCTTAGTGCCGATGTTCGATGGTTGGGCATCTGATCGATACATGAACACCCCATTGATCGCTGGGCGTCCGCTCGATGTTCGATAGGGTCACCTCCTGCGATGAAGTTGAGACCGGGATAGGAATCGATACGCAAACACTCCGCATCGCAAGACCCGTATCCAGATCAGCATCTTGACCCACCTCAGGTGTTAACGGTGCGGTACTAGTACGCAGTAACGCGCCATACAGCTGCGGTAACGGTAAACGGCAGCTTCCGAATCATGAGCGAGAATGAAGGGACACCGAACCGAATCGAGAGCTTACCCGTGAGCTTTACAAGTAAATACTGACGTACTTTAACGTCCAAAAAACTCATGACATGCAGCAAAGTCTCGCAAGCATGGCGCCATGCTACTCCACTCTCTCCAGTCACGTCAATGAAGAAGGCGATGTTCTGCACACCGACGCGGCGCAATGCCACACTCTGCTGGGATATCATAAGTGGGAGTACAGGCCGGACTGTCAAGACTGCGCAGTCACGCATTGTCTCAACGACTCACCACTGGCTTCGGACCGTGACCACGAAATTCAGTACCCAATGGTTGCAATGTACGACTTCTTCGACGAGGTTCGCAATCAGGAGCGCCGCTTCCCGGAACCTCTGCGGTGCGAGGTGCGCACGACCTGGATAGACCCTTGCTTTACAGCGCGACTGAGAAAGATATACATTACCCAACCGCCATGTGCGGAAATCAGGGTGGCCGTCCACTCTTAGTCCATGTCGCTGACGACGTTCAGCCTCAGTTGCCAGCACTTCCTGGACGACTTCCTATCGAGACGGGCCCTACGGACTGCGACGTGCCGGATGCCGTAGAGCTGGAGAGCGTCGTACTTCCTCGCGGATCGAGAGACATCATGAGTATTGGCTGCGAAGCTCATCGCGCCGTCTCGCAAGCTCCGGCTTGGATAGCTGGCGCTAAGGGAAACCCGGCGGTCTTGTTTGTGTCGAGGGCGAAGCCTATGTCATCATGCCAACGGCGAGAGGCGACAGGACGGGTCTTGAAGGTTAGACCATTGGCATTGACGCGTTGGGGTGATGGCATGAATGCCGGAGACTTGGAAAGACGGACACCAGCTGCCGCCTCTTTGGGCGAAAATTCTTGTGAATGCTATGGGTCACGCTACAGTCGATGCCGTTTGACTGCTGTTCACTCCGCCTTTTGGGCCGTTATTCATCAATAAGACTGGCGGCACCTGAGTATGAGATGGTAAACCTACTTCATGCTGCCATAAACATGTAATGTTTTGCACTCTTTGGACTCCTACTTTCAGGGACAGTGCCGCGTACCTTCTAGCGCTCGTCTATCATTAATGGTACAATCTCACGTCAGGCTTGTAGCCGCATCGTAGCGCTTGTGTCCGGAAGACCGGTCAGTTTGCCGAGACATCCAATCAATTGATCCAACGGCCTCGTTGTATACGAGGGTCTAGACCTGCGGATATGGAATCGTTGGCAGCCGAAGTAAGTAGCGGTCAGCTCGTAGGAATGGATTCAGTTTCAGCACGCTTCCGTGCCCGGAATGAAACTTATTGCTCAGGTTGATGGCGGTTAGCACACCACAACAAGGCCACTATACGTCTGTTTTGGAAATCTATGTTTCAACGGAATGACTGCAGCCACGGAGTGCTCACTCTGTCGTTGCCCACATTGAAGGCTAAACGAAGCGGGAACAGCCACCTTCTTGCGGCGCTTGTAGTGTTCAGGGGCACATAAGAGTGTTAGTTGCTGTGCTGCAAGTGTCTTTACCTTGCATGGCAGATTTGACAGCAAGGTGCAATATTACCCCTTTTGAAACCTCGTTAGCATGCCGCAGATGACAGCAGGCCGGACGTGCTGGGAATTTACTCCGTAAGCGGATGTTGAGAGACAATTGACGGTAGCTTCTGAGTGTGCAGACTGGCGCTGACATGTGCTGATGGCAATGTTCAGTATGCGTCTCTAGGCTTCGTGATCCCACCGTCGCATTGAATTGCTGAGCAAGCGGACGGCCTACCGACGCATATAATTCGGCCAAGCGACGTGGGAATGTTTGTCAGCCCTGTGTCAAGGCTCGCTAACCCACTGCCCAATCTGGAACCCCTGCTATCTGAATGTCAGCAGCCCTATGAGACGAGGATTGGGCGGTGCTTCTGTTCCATTCTCGCCAGGATCGAACGAGCCATTGAGGAGCAATTCGGGCAGCCCTGTAGGCTGCATCCAATGCTGAAATCCACAGTATTGGGAGGTCTTAAAACGTTGCATTGCGCGAGTGAGCAGAAGGTGTTCGGATTAAAGCAGCGAAGTAACAATGCCGGCGCATCCTACTCTGTGTCCATAACAGGCGCATAGCGGAGTTAGAAGGCCACTTGCAGGTGAGAGACGATAGTGCGCAGTGCTTCGACGCATCATGTTCTCGTCACTCGAAAGCATCTGGCCTCACAATGTCTGCGGAAGCGATTGATTTCTATACGGCGACTTTGTGGCCGGCGGAGTTAACATTGCGCCGGACGGAGAGGTAGGGACAGAAGTTGTGGCCGTGAGATGTCGAGTCAGAATGGAGGCTCTACTAAACCTCCACGCTGCGAAGCAGATAGCACACGGTGTGGGACTAGTGCACGATATTGGCAGTCAGTCGGTAGGAGATGATCATGAGTGCATCAATCGTCACGTAGTAGACACACAGTGGAAGCTGGTACAGAAGAAGACGGATCGGTTGTCATGCGTTCAGTCACCGTCTCTCGTTCGGCCGCAAGCACATCCAGCATCCGAACGGCCGAAACTACCATGCACATCATCATGCTTATGTTGCATCCCGCAGCCAAACTCTATCCGAGACTGACTGTGGGCAGAGGAGTTTACGACGGCGGTAAGCCGTAGATGCTCCCGCAGAATGTTTACGCCTTACGGACACCTATGCGATCCTTCCAGGAACGGATGCGAGAACCTTGACGTGCATGCATACAGTACCAAGCCGGCGATAGAAAGCCACTCATCCGCAGCAGCTTGGCGGGCAGTGCACTAGGCAATACTATTGACGAGTGAAGCCATTGGACGTTTCGCACAGCGTCGTACCTGTTTCGTGGCTCCACATTGTATGCAAAACGCACGAGAGCGACGAACGGTGGTCGAATTCGGCTGCCTGAACTACGGCCACTCCACAATTGACGAGTCTCAGGAGAGAGGATTCGTGGCTATTGACGTGGTCTGAGGCTTCGACGATGCAATGCCCAGGCAACACCCGCATCTTGTGACAGTGCTGAACAATGCCTTGTGAGAGGATTGCAGAGCACGCCAACGATGAATCATCGCGTAGTCACAGCGTGCATGCAACGGAGAGATACAATTGCAAAGCAACGCAGAAGCTTCCCCGCTGGGCAAGTGACTCAGGGCGTGAAACAGAGCAGTGTACAGTAATCGACAGGCCAGGGACAACATCAGCGCCGTAGGGCGGATTGAGGGCAGAAGCGTTCCGGTCGCAATCGGGTGCTTCGGTGATTAGTTGCGCAGAGGTTGTGATTGGCTGCTTACAGCAGTCGGCCTTAAGCGGTGGTTACGTTCACACCATGACAGGGGCCCTCTACTAGCTTCGGATGCGGTCTGCTCGCTTTGGCCGTGGTGCGGGAACGGGCTTACGCATTTTTGCTGGACGGAGCTTTCGGATTATGGATCATGGCATGCTGAGGCAGCTGAGCACAAATACGACGTGGATTCCTCACGATCTCAGGTCTTTCTCCTCATGCTCAGCAATCTCAACACAACAAACAACCAAGATCACAATAACTCACAACGACAACTCACAACAACAACAACAAGCATCGAACGCTTTCGACTTCTCGAACAAAGCTCAAGCCTACTTCGACCCCACACTCCCATTGGCCAGTGTGACTCAGGCAACGATTATTGTGCCATATCAACAGCTTGACTCATCATCCGGGCATATAACCACAATGCCGTCCCACCTTAGACTCCAAGTTCAGTTCGAGCCATTCGCAGCAAACATTACTCGTCAAACATCCCCGACATCACCACCAGCCAAGAAGCAAAGGATGTCTCTTACTCAGACTTACTACGTTGCCTCCACGGCCAGGTCTAAGCTTGGTCGTGAGGCTGGTCGGGCAGACCACAACCTTCGACGACTCGTCGGACACGCCAACCTTCTCGACAACTTGATGGCCGAGCTCCAAGATGCTGAGCGAGCACAGGAGGCTTGGTTCCACCAGTCCGTCTCCAAGGCCAACAAGACCGAGGAGCCCAAGCACATCACCTGGGTTGACCAAGTCGACACGATCATGGAGGAGGACGAGGAGGAAGACTCCGACAGCGACTCGGATGCCGAGTACGAAATTGACGACGATGCTGAGATCTTCAACATTCCCGTCGGCAGGGCCAAGCAACCACCGGTTGAGCTCGAGTCAGCAATTGTCGAGGATGACAGCGACTACGACGAGGAGGAGGACGAGGGTCTTGCGTTGCGACGATCACCATCAAGGCACTCTCCACCTGAGCTTGTTGACGACGATGAGAGCGAGTCGGAGGATGAGATGCCATCATCACCAGAGTCGCAAGAGTTCCAACTCGACGAAAAGACGCGACAAGCCATCACGACAACAGCTTTCTACGACACGAAGACGCAACGAGGTCTTGAAGACTACATCATGCAACATGCACAACAACAGCAGGCACCGCTCATCGCTGCCTACTGAGGCATTGATAGTCTTCGAATCTGTTGTCGTCTGAGCGTTCTAGCGAGCGAGCAATGAGCGAAGCAAGGTATTGGATTGGAACAATGGGCATCAAAGATGCATCTCATCTCATGGACAAAATGTACTGTATTGGAGGTCATTGTCGGCAGCTTCTCCCTCGCTCACCGAGGTTGAGGACACCTAACATTTGATAATCCATGAACCAAACTTGATCAAAAGTACTATCTGCTCACTCTTACCACTCTACTTTTTCTTCATAATGCCTTGAAGAACATCCATTAGCCAAGGGTACTGGCAGCTACCTCACACTCCTGTGCACACAAGCACATGATGCTACAACAATCGTGACTTCACCGCTCTCGGCTGCTCCATAATCGAAGGACGCTTAGACGATCATCAAACAATCCCCCGCAATGGTTGCCTGACCAAGCACTCGGATCAAACGCGGCACGGTTTCATGCCCTTGCTGACCACATGCTCGCATGCTCCGTGCCCCCAAACTCCGAGCATCCGGGGGATGCTTCCAAGGCGTGATCGTCGTTCCCTGTCTTCCGCAAACTTCGTGCTGCTCGCTCTTTCGTCCGTACCGCGTCCTTCGCTCCCATCTCTCCGCATGCGGCCTGATGTCGACGCTGTGATGCAATGATCTCTGCTTGCTGGAGTGATGTCGTCGACTGACCACTTTGCAGCGGAATCGGAACAATGTTGTCAGCTCACCGTCAGCCCTATTGCAGAGGCGGAGCTGCAACGAGCTGACAGCGTGACCGTCAACAGTCTCTCCGCGAACACATGCCTCTTGTGAAACAGCGCATGCGTTTCGCAGGAGGAAGGCAGTGCAGTATTCATCCTGCAGTACTGCGTCGGGCGCTGCTCGTATCGTGCGGCACAAACGGAACTGCCTGTGAGCGTGTACATGTACTGGAGCAATCAGATTCATTGCGATTGCGAAAGCGATGCGCACCTGACACTGCCTCCTCCTGCGGTTTGTTGCTCGGCTTTCCCAGATATGATTCTCTCACGCACTCGGGGTACGCGCGTGAGGGACATGGTATGTCTTCCACTGCAAAGTGAAATCGACAGCGAGATTGGACTTTGGTAGGTAAGGCTTGAATGCAATGCTGCTACTGGACATCTTCTAGTACGCGCAACTCGTGCTTATGCAAAAACGCTTCAATCATGGCGGTCGCAATGGGGTCTCATCTTTCGAAACAAAATATACAACGAGACGCACCTATATCTCCTGCAGCCACATGTCCATCTTACCCATTTCTACTCTTTCTTTCGCAGCCGCTGCCCCACAGACTGTAACAGCATGGTCAAGATCATCTTGATCCCCTATCGTGACCAGGTCTCCCTCTTCATCCTTCATCTTCAGCTTGAAGCGATTCGTGAGCGAGAACTTCGTCCGTATCTGCTCCGTGAACTCGAAGTATGTGACGCTAGGCTTAGCCATCACATAGCGGGTATCGTCGGCGACGTGCACCTTGATGCGGATGTTGCGCAGTTCGGGAGGCGGCGGTCGCCGTGACTGAGATCGATGTCGGTGGTGACTGCTGGACTTCGGCGGGACGATCTCGAAGGCGAGTGGTTCGTCGGCAACGTTGTGGCTCTCATCGCCTTCGTCTTCTTCTGAGATGGGCAGGTAATTGAGCGCATGGGCGCTGGAGCGGGCGCGTTGGTTTGGAGGTCGTTGAGGTGCGCTGGCTTGCTCGCTGTATGCTTCGATCGGGTCTTCTTGTACGTGTACTTCAGGGATGTCGCGCTGATCCGTACGATCAGATTTCCTTCGACTAGACTCATCGCTGCGCAGACGTCGCGCGGTTGGCCGTTCGGACTCAGCTCGTTTGTTGCCCGGGCGCGGCTTCTCTGGGCTGACCGACTGCTCAAACGCCGCAGCACCCAGGTCTAAGCGCAGTGGCTTCGCAGATGTTCGAGCTTGCTTCGAGCTGGAGCTGGTGGAGGTTGAGCTTTCAGCGGAGCGGTGCTTGTGCATGTCTCGCTCGTGAGCAGATTCTGGTCGATGGTCCGGCTCTGGTGGAGGCGTGGGAGGGAAGACGTTGCGGTTGAGCGGCGGCGCAGACTGCTGGCGACTGCCACGACTTCTGAGATCCGGTCGGACGAGGTTCAAAGCGCCATACGAGAGCTTCTCCCCGGGTCGGTCATCGCGCGCCATCGCAGCGAGAGCGGCACGTCGCGAGTCCACGTTCTGCGAATCTTGCGCAGCCACCAGCCTCGCCTTGCCCAAATAATCCTTCGTCTTCAAATTCTTGACCTTGGCCTCATTCGGCCGGTAGAGGATGCCCATCGGTATCGAGAAGACTGTGTAGCCTTCAGCCTGCTCCTTGATCGCCTCGTCGATCACATCGTGGTCTGGCACCATCTTCTCCTTCGCGGCATAGATCAAATCTTGCATACCCACATCCTTCTGCTGCAGATAGATGTAACACAAGCCCCGATTGAACAATACCTGACAAGAATACAGCTTGAATTTCAGTCCCAGCTGCTCATAGTCGATGTTGTTGTTACCGCGCAGATACAGCAAGGTGTCGTTGAAGTTGGCCAACGCCTCTTCAAAATCACCCATCAAGAAGTTGCTCACACCCTGCTGGAAGTAGGCGACGGCCAGATACTGGTCGAGCTGGACCGCCCTCTGGTAACAGTCGACAGCTTGCGCATGTTGTCCAAGGGTCGCATTGATCACGCCAATGTTGAACAGGATCTTCGAGGTGTCCGCGATTTGCTGGAAGCACTTCAAGGAAGCGTCGAACTCAGTGTTGTCGTACGCAGCCAACGCCGCGACCCAGGTCTCAATCTCTTGCTTGAGCGACATGGCAAAGCGTGCAATCGATTATTACTCCGTGATCGCAACGCTTGGTGAAGTTGTTGCCGAGCTCGGGAAACGCTCTCGTCTAGCTTGTACCTGCACCTGCTATCGCATTGTTGTCGACCGAATCTGGACGGGAACTTGCAGATTCATGAGATGCATACAGTGACAAGGATACGAGGGAGCTGATGTTTCATACCAGAAAGCTACGGGGTTGTCACAGAGGCACAGAGGGAGGGAGCGATGCGCGCCTAATGTATGGACATTTGGTGACGAGAATGCTCGCAGCCAAATGCATCACAGGGACCGCTTCCAGCCCTCCGGCTCGGTCCCCACTAGCATGCCCTCCTGCCCGGAAAGCCGTCCCCTGCAGCTAATCCTCGTGCATGGACTGCCCTTATGCGCCGCGGGCGCTTACCTGAGGCCTGCAATTTGTTGCCATACCTTTTCGCCGTCTAGAGAATGGGTACCGGTTGGCAGAAGGATAACATTGGAAGTCTGTTTGAGTCAGTCGAACGTGTCCACCCACGTTGGCAGTGCGATAAGGGATGTAAGACAGCTAACGCCTATGCCAAGTCGATATGACCTTGTGCCGTCACCGCATACGTGGTGATTCTTCGATCGCTACGGTGATAGTGGCTGTTGTTCAGCCTGAGTGATTTGCGGTTGGGACATTAAGCAATGAGTGCTGTGCCTCCCGTAGGCGCTCTACGCGCTGAATGCACGCCTCAGGGAGATTGATGATCTATTGATCGCGTTCAGTCCAGCTTCATCAATGCAGTTACTGTTCGGATGGCATATCGGTTGGCCTTCTGCGAACGCTCGTTGCATCTGACCATATAGAAAAGGTATGTCAAACTCTATTGACATAGCTCATCCCCCATGCTGCTACTCCAAGCGGAAGCCAGAACTCCGCATCCCAACATGCATGCACCTGAAAGTGCAGGTATCATAATAGATACTCTTGGATATATCCTGATCAAATCAACCAACACCGGCGCCATGATCGCTGAGCGAAACACATAACCAATCTCCTGGGACAATGTAAAGGGAATGCACTATGCAGTAGCTGAACGCATAAAGTGCAGCAGGAACGCGAAGATCAGGAACACCATCGGGGCCACGTAATGCAGAGATAGTCATAAGATGCGACATGCGTTACTTTGGTACCTGACAAGTGCGTCAGTCGCTGTCCCTTTCGAGCACGTTTGCAGTCAGCAGAAGCGCTGGGGCTTTGCATGGATCGTTTGATCGGAGTCAGCCGAAGCGTAAGGGAACTGGTAGACTCACCATCGTTGTGACTCGATCCGACGGATCCATGACGCCGTGATCTTGAGTCTTTCTCGAACAGTGGTTGTACCCATGAGCTTGTACTTCTCCTCATCGGCGATGGGCAGCACGCTCGCAAACCAGTATGGGAACAACGCTGCGTCTTCTGGAGGTTGGCCGTAGGTGTCCAGCACCCGTTGTGCGAGCCAGGATGCGCTCCGAGCTTGCATCCGATAGACGAACTCACGACCGAGCGCGAGTAGGTCTTGAGTCGGCATGCGGCTGATCACAGCGTGCATGTCGGTCTCGTCCGCCGGCGGAGGTTGCGATGTCTCCTCCGCCTCTAAACGTTCCTCCTCTGCAAGAGAGACGTCCTCGAAGCGCTCCACACTGCCTACTGTATAGCCATCGAGCAACCCATGAGACTTGACACGGAATCTGTAGACGCCGCGACTCTCAATCAAGCTCTGACCGTCCGGCAGTGTTTGGCAGTGGAGAACCTGCAGCATAGTGCCATACTGGTAGAAAGGTACCGTGCCCAGCTCGCCTTGCGGTTCGTGATAGCGGTTGTACATTAGCATGCCGAACTCCCTGTTTCCCAGCAGACACCGGCGAAGCATCAATCGATATCTTGGCTCGAAGATCCTCAAGAAGGTGGGTTGGCCTGGGAACGCGGAGGTGCAGACGAATAGCGGCGTATCAAGCTCTCCTTCGCCCGGCTGGTCTTCGAGCGAGACAGCTTGCACGCGCGCGGCAACCGCATCAGGACAGAGCCCATTCAGAAGATCCACCAAGGTCTTGTTGCTGGGTTGATTTTGCAGCGATGTCGGTACGGCAAGCCCTCTGCGACACACCGGGCAGTGGAACGAATGATCCAATACCCGGGCTAGACATTTCCGGCACAAAGTGTGTCCACAAGTGGTTGTCACAGGGTCAAGCATGAGGTTGTAGCAAACCTGGCAGTCTACTTCCCGGTGAGTAGTCTCTAGCAGCTCCTTGACCAGCTTGTTATCCAGGCCACGTTCGCTTTCTACTTGATCGGAAATGGATTGATAGAGAAGGTCAGCGTTGTACGCAAGCTGTCCCTGAGCGGCGAGTAGATATGTAGCCATCAACCGTCCGCCGTATGTTTGACGCGTAGGTGGCTTCTCCGTGGACATGCTGATGGCTTCGTCGTGCGCGACTTCCTCGGTAAACGTCAACGTTCCACGAACAGTAGAGGCATGTTTCGCAACGATTTCAGCAATCGAGTCCATCACTTTCGTCAAAGTAACATCGATACTGCAGTCCGATACAGGGTGCTCATCTTGGCACTCAACGTAAGGGCACTGATAGCCCTGCTTGCGCCCCGGTAAGTCCGGATACGATATGTTTTCCCGCTCGTGAGTCTGCGGCAGACATTCTCGACATAGCGAGCGTCCACAAGGCAGCGTGACTGGTGTCCGGTATGGCCTCGAGCATTGTGCGCACTGTATCAAGCGCACCAGCGCTCGCGCATCCTCATGCGGATCTAGGCCACTGCTTTCCGACTTCTCCGTCGAACGAGCATCTTCGCTCATCAAGCCTGCTGTTGCCTGTTCCAGACCAAACTGCCTCTCCCGTCCTAATGTCGAGGGCTGTTCAGCTGTTAATAGCAAGTTCATAGGCGTGCCTCGACTCGCGGTCTCCGCCAGCAACCCATCAATTGTCTATCTCAGATCCAATTTGGTATACCACTCTGCAGCCTGTTGAGCATCTCCCTTAATGTTAACCGTTGTTGTTGTTCGTCTCGTGCCTGACGGATTTTCGATGACGTCTACGGTAGTCGGAGGGAGAAAGTTCGATATGCCGACTCCGATATTCAAATCAATAAATATGCGTGTTTGGGAGGTGCAAGTCCTGTCATCGATCATGAAGGTTAGATGGGCGTAAAACGGTTGGGTTGGTGGGCGCGATCATGCAGTATGGGAGTGGTAGAGAGACAGAGCACTGATCGCTGACAGTCACATAGAGTACGCTGCGGCAGGGTGGAGTCGGAGAAAGAATGCCCGATATGTATAAGTGCACACATTAATGAATGCAGTCAACGCCTTTTCGCCCGGTTTTACCTGTGCTCTAGCCGCAATGGTGGTCGTGAAGATGCGGCCGTCATCGATCGATTGGGCATGGTGGAGGCATGACTCTACCCACCGATCGTGCGCATCGCGGAAGGCTTGTGTGCCAGATACACGTCGCGCAGGTGGATCAGACTCCGTTACTGCTCTCTCGATGCCTTTCCTGCTTCGGAAAGGTCCAATACGAGGCTGTGGCGATATATGCACGGCTGTGGCAGAAAACAACGCTGTTCAGGAAAATAGATTGTTCAACCCGATGGTCTGGACTCTACGAAATGACTCGGGACTCGCCCTAGATCGGCGACCGGCGGCAGCCATCCCCGCCGCTCGTCCGGATCAGCTATAACTCACGGCATATAATTCCGGATAGACGATTAAAAGGCCTTCAAGACGCCTACGTGGATTATGGGACGTGTACATTTGAGTTGCGCAGGTTGAAGCTTACTACACTCCGTACAAGAGGTTACTGAGTCATGGTCGTTCTTTGAAGTGTCTTGTAAGGACACAGCCCGGTAGAAACAGTTGATGCTGCTGAAGCGCCGCAGATGGTTCGCATGGCTGGCTGTCGTCATGCGATGCAGCTGACAGATCTAGTGCCGTCGATGGGGGCACACAATATGCTGCAATATATGGTGCTAAAGGCATACAAGAGCAGAGACTAGCGCGTCGAGGTACTGTTTGACAACCACGTCGCGTGCTTCAACAGGTACGCGCTGTGAAGTCTGGCTGGACGTCTGTATCCATCGTCAAAACCAGGCAAAGTTGTCTACCTGTTGAAAGATCGCGCTTACGAGCCTTTTGGCTGCAGTCAAAACTGGCAAACATGGTTTCCGAAAGGGATCTTTAACAATTTCGACATTGTCAGGGATAAGTTCGTATAGTTGTCCTTCTGTGCAGACCTACTGAACGATTCTTCATCGCGATATATGTCATGGAACGGCCGGCTGCCTCAACGCCGGATCCTAGTCGAAACTACGAGGGTGTGGGCACCACAAGTTCTGATTCGTGTCAATCCTTATCACTACAGCATACCCTTCGCAGTCTGCTCCTTCCTCTCCTCCCAAACCGTCTTCCCACTGCAACTACATACCGTCTTGTCATTATCCCATACACCCGCACTTCTCGCAACCACGCCGACCAGCGTGTCAGGATCCTCACGGTCGAAGTTGTCTTGCCGGCGACTCACCACGATGGACCTCCCGATCAGCTCCCATATCTGCAACGGCTTGTCAAGGAAGACAGATCCGAGACCAGATTGACCGACTTCGAGCGTGCCCAACACGCCTTTCGCGGGCCGAGGTGGCGACGTCTGCTTTGATTGCAGCAAGTCCCAAATACGGCCGGTCGAAGCTGCGCCCTGGCTGATGTCGCCGGCTTCCCGGATGGTGACGTTGTAACTACCCGGGCTGACTCCTCGGAGCGTTACGTCCAATAGAGTCATGCTGGGTGCGACCTGCACCATCCGGACAAGACCTCGCACGTGGTCTTGGACGGATGTGGAGTGAGTTTCCAGGATACAGACGGCGGCGCTTTCGGCCCTGCCTGAGCCTCGTAGAATAGCATCGCGGCCTGTGTCTTGAATAGCGGTTACGATGGCTGAAGGTGGTGCATTGCCGGTTATGGAGATGAGTTGCGACTTAAGATCGGCCGAGACGTTGGAGATGCCTTCATTGATGTTACTTAACGAAGCTCTTACTGCTAAGAAACCTGTCGGCTTACCGTTCAGTTTATATAACGAAGTCGAGACATCCTTAATGCATTCCTCACAGCTAAGTGGGACGGCAAACGTTGTCTCGAAGTCTGGCAATCGAGTCATGGTGGTGTGTAGTCCGCCGCCGTCACCGAACTTGCATGACCATCAAGGTTGATTGTGCAGGACATGGTCAGGACAGTGCAGCATCGACGTCAAATCTGCTGCCGCGGTTGCTGATTTGCAATCCAAGCCTCGGTGACTCAAGTGTGGCCGATACTTCCACAGCAACAATTGACACTGACTCGTCTACGGCGAAAGCTTCACACTCCCGAGTCTTGGCATTCGAGGTCTCGTGCCTCCTCTTCTGAACCGCGACCTGCATTGCAAGCCGTACAAACGAAGCAGTATAGAGTCTGAAGCCCGCAAGGGCACTCTCGCCTCACGATGTCGCAGTTTGTAGGCCAGGTCAGTTGCAGCACCACCCACAACCGGCCATCCACCACCGCACGCACGTACTAACGCACCCACTCCCATAGACGCGCCTAGCCTACACCCGCCCATGGCACCACGTCGACCTCTCCGTCACCCCCCGACCCTTCGGCCGCCTCGCGACAGCCATCGCCATCACGCTCATGGGCAAGCACAAACCCATCTACGATCCCTCCACCGACTGCGGCGATTATGTCGTCGTGACCAATTGCTCGCAGCTGTATGCTACAGGCAAGAAAATGCAGCAGAAGAAGTACTATAGTCATACCACTCGTCCGGGCAGTCTGAAGGAGATGACGATGGAGAAGGTGATGGCCAAGTGGGGGGGTGGTGAGGTGTTGAGGAGGGCAGTTAGAGGGATGTTACCGAAGAATCGGTTGAGGGATGATCGGATGGCGAGGCTTAAGTGTGAGTGTCCCTACGTACTGCCAGATCAGGCAGGATCATATTGAAGGGAGGGGGTGAGAGTGCTGACTGGATTGCAGGCTTTGAGGGAGAGCGGCATCCTTATAAGCAGAATCTACTCCAACTGGATCTACGGGACAGCATAGCGCAGGCGCCAGAAGTGCAAGCCGCGTTCCGACATCCAGCAACTCCGCCTTGATAACATTGGCTTTGCACGGTGGACGAGCGATAAGGTTTCAAGCATAGCGATGGCGTTGAAATGGGTGTTCATTCAGGTCTATCTGCGTTACTACTCGCACGCTTGAACGCCAATACAAATTCAATGGCAGTCATCTTACAATTTCGATGCGACGCCCTTCCTGGTCACCGTGCACTGGATGAGACCATTCGGATCGCTCTGTGGCGCGTAGACCTCGGCGTCCTTGCCTGTGTTCTTCAGGCCATTGAACCAGGTCATGTCTACCAATCAAATCAGCATGATGAAGCCTTACAAGATATTGAGTGGAAGAGCTTACCAATCTCGAAGTAATGCTTGTTCGGCAAACTGTACTCCACACTCTCCACCCTCGGTGCCGCTGCAAGGATCTGCTCCGACATCAGATACATGGTGTTCTGCACACTCGGACTATTCTCCTTCGCAAACGTCTCCAGTGTAATCTTTGTGACGTCCTTGAACGCCTTATCGAAGGCTTCAACATCCTTCTTCACATCCTCCAGATCACTAAAGTTGCGCCAGCGCCAGCCGGCTTCTACCTCGGTCGAGAGGATGCGGTCCCACGTCTCCGGTAACCGTGTGTATTCGTCGCGATGGAAGCCCCAGAACTGCGAGCCAGTGGACTTGAGCACGAGGAGGCCAGTGATGCCGGAACGAATGCTGATACCCTGCCCTCTCCGCGCAACAGCCTCAACCGTCCTCTTCTCCTCGCCATCCCTAACAAAGCTATGCGGATGCGCTTGCCCATCTAGCTGCATTCGTGTCCACTTATGCACCGTAATAGTCACGTGCGCCGCACTGATATGATCGTACTGGTCGAGGAAGTGTTGGCCCAGGATGCTAGCGAAGAGTTCGGGCGGGTTGACCGGGTGCAATTTAGCCATGACATAGACGGTTTGCTTTTGCGTATCGGTGGCGACAATGTTGCGGTTGTCGGAGTGTGTCCAGGAGGCGGCGATGTCGCCTTCGAGGAGGGTGCAGACGGTCATTTCGGTGACATCTTGCTGCGATGGGTTGGTGGGGGAGCGGTGGACCTTGTAGACCCGGACGTTGTCCTTGCCGTAGCGGGCGTAGCTTAGGGAGGCCATTATCAATGTAGTACGTAGTAGAGGGTATTGTTTGAGCACAGTAGAGAAGATGGGATGCTTCCGACAAGTAGATTTGGTTGTAATGAAAGGGTGGCAGGTATGGCTGGGACGTTCGAAGGTGCGTTGTTTATTCTTTCTGGCAGAAGAGGGCAAACAGAATGATCTGATATCTACATATATAAAAGCAATGGCAAGGTCTTATCGAAGAGATAACGGCGAACTGCTGGTGAATGAAGGGCGGACCCGAAGGGCGAGTGTATCACAGGCCAATGCTTGAGCTCGACTGCTGTTCCTGCATAATCGGAGCTCGCCGATCAGTGAGCAGACTGTCGAGGGTCCTTCACGTGAGCGTTTGTCATTTGTATCATCTGTCAGGTATTGTCTTCGTATCACTGAAGCAGCGCATGACAAGTCCGATGTGTTGGTATGAGGTGGGAGGGCGAAGGCGCATAGTCATGCGACAAGACGCAGAGCGAAGCCATTGGCGTGCCTTGGAGTGGAGCGCCACAAGCGCCTCCCGCGCACAGACGTCAAGAATGCGTGGGGTCGATGTGGGAGTTCTAGTAGAGTACCTATATA
This sequence comes from Baudoinia panamericana UAMH 10762, assembly GCF_000338955.1. Classification (NCBI taxonomy): domain Eukaryota; kingdom Fungi; phylum Ascomycota; class Dothideomycetes; order Mycosphaerellales; family Teratosphaeriaceae; genus Baudoinia; species Baudoinia panamericana. The sequence goes on from NW_006911268.1 coordinate 159,772, forward strand.
TGTAGTCAAATGCATGGACGACGACGAGATATAAAACGGTGCATTTTCCATCGCGTAGACCCACTAATCACGTGTGCGGCACCGTGAACACGCATACCTTGCTATGCTAGCGTAGTCGAGAGTGCGGTGTCGTCCATTTCCCCATGCTGCAACCGCGACATCACATCCTGATGCACTTCGACATCGCAGGAGGCCGCGTTCAGCATCTCAATGACGGAAATGCCCGGGGTGACATCGGGCTTAGATGACGCCGAATCCTCGCCCTGCCGCTCCCTTCACGAGCAATGCCCACTCCAATAGCAGTGAAGGCCTCCTGCAGCCCTCGAAAGCGGGCAAAGATGGCCGCTCCCTCCCCGCCGCCAGCTTCACCACCGCCAAGCCGACGCAATCATATGGCCGGTCGATGAACATAGCCGGATCGCTCGCGCCGGATCTGAAGACTTCCACTTCAAGGCTTGATTTGTACAGACCGGAGTTCGCTAGCTACGGCGGATTTGATGATGGTGGTGGGCTTACCTCATCTGAGCAGCGGCAGGCGGAGTACCGGGATCGGATAGACAAGGAGATGAAGATCAAGGTCGGCACGGAGAACTTGCTTGAGGCGCTGAACAACAAGAATGCGAAGCAAGCTCGGGACCAGCGCAAGGTGGTGGAAGTGGAGCTGCATGCTTCTACTCGGAAAATTGCTCAGCTGCAGTCAGACCTTCAAGCCGAGATCCAACGCAGCAAGGAGCAGCAGCAACAACAGCAACAGCAACAGCAACAGCAGCACCAGGCACCGCTAAGTCCAAAAGGACGATTATCGCAAATCTTCAGATCTCCGCAAGGCGTGTCTCCGTCGCAACTGGAAGAGCACCCAAATGAAGATGATGCAGATGGTCATGATGCCGACCTTGAGTCGCCCACTTACATCCTGGCCGAGATTTTGCAGGCGCTGGAGTCGGAGGGTATGCCCTCGGACTACTACGTAGGACAAGCTAACGATCTGGTCGACCTGTTCAAACGACATCACACACTCAAGTATGACCTGGCATGGTCAATCTTTGGCCTGCGTATGCAGATGATGCTGCTAAGTGACAGCCGGGAAGTTGTTGCTGCCGGTTACCGCGTCATGCGGTATGCAGTCACGGACCGCAAATCGCTACAGACTATTCGAGCTTTGCAAACAGACTACCTCGTCATCTTGTCGTTGGTGAAAGAAAGCAAAGCGCGTGTCGAGCGAGAGCAAGCACTGAAATTCATCCGGGCCTTCCTGGATGTCAAAGACGGTGCGCTTGAGATCCATCCGGCAGTGGTACGCATTGTGGTGGCAGTGGCGGATCATGCAGACGACCAACTACGCGGGATCGCCATCCTTACCCTGGCGGAGATGCTACTCCGACACCCGATGATGGTCGTCAATGCCGGTGGGCTGAGCGCACTCTCGGAAGCGATGGGCAGCGGCGTCTACTTTGCACCCGAGACCCTAATCGACCCTTTCCTGCATTTGATGGACTTGCCTGCAAGGCGCGGACTCCTCAAGTCCGGCTTTGAGTTCAGCACCGCTTTCGCGTCCTTCACCGAGCCGTCATTGAATCACGCGCATGAAGAGAAGCTTAGAGCCAGCACCAGAGTGGTTGCAGGCCTCTTCAAAAGCTGGTCAGGTTTGATGGCGTTGTCAATGCACGACTTCCTACCTGTACGATCGATAGTCTCTTCGCTATACATCACTAGCCTCCCCGTGCGGACGGCCGTGTTGGATCTGCTAATAACCATACTCCGGATCAAATCGCCGTCATGGTCGTCTTCCTTCATTGGTGGGCGGAGATTGACCACTTATGGACGGGTGACGAACCTGCGGAACGAGCACCAGGAGCAGGTCCCGCTACGGCGCACTGGTGGAGAGACGCAGAAGCGCAGCTTGGTCCAGCATTTCACCGCGGTGTCGCTGGCTGTGTTACTCCGTCAAGGCCTGCTGAAGGGGCTCATGAACGCGGAGAGCGACGCTCCGTCGCAGCCTCTCCGACGCCGTACAAGCCTGCTCATTGCGGAAGTCTTGCGCCTGGCAAGTGATCTTTTACCATCAACGTGGAGCTTCAAGCTACAAGCTCTGCCTGGCCTGTTCGATCTCGCCACGAAGTTCGACAGTGAAGATCGCTTTCAGGCAGTTGCAACGGTGTACCAAGTCGATAGCATCAATCGCACACTGTATCGCTCCACAGCCGGGCAAGGACCTGAAGCCAAGACTAGCGAAGACGCATCAGGGGCGCGAAGCCGCGCTGCTTCCAGGTCTCAGCTTGCTGCGGTAATGGATGAAGCACAATTTCGGGCGAAGATGATCGACACGCAGATACTGAGTACTGTCAACTACACCAAGTGGGACTGGTCGCTCATAATGGAGTTGATCGAGGGTCCGATGGTAAATCCAAAGCGCTTGCAGGAGGCTATGATCACAACAAAGTTCGTCCATCGCTTGCTGGGTTTCTTACGACCTTTCAAATACCGCTTTTCGGAGGCAGCCAATACGAAAGCCAACCAGCGTTATGTACGAACCGCATGCGCGCTGCTGAGCTTGCTGCTGCAGACCGCGGAAGGTGTCCGATACCTTGAGAGCAACAAGCTCGTACCACAAATCGGAGAGTGCTTGGCACAACAAGATCCAATGAGCGGCCTCACTTCCGCAGCACCTCTGTTCTCACCCGACCGCATGGCTGAGACCCTCGTGAGCGGCTACTTTGCCATGCTTGGCACCATGTGCAGTGACAGCAAAGGCATGCAGATCCTGGAGCGGTGGAAGATCATCAACATCTTCTACCACATCGTCGACCTTCAGAAGCGAGACGACCTCATCCGTGCGTTGCTCTCGAACATGGACTACACGCTCGACAGCCACCCACGCATCATCCTTTCGAAGGCGATGGTCGCCAGCTCCAAGGCGATGCGGATCTCTGCCACGAGGATCTTGAGGAAGTACGCAATGATGCCGATCAATACCAGCGAGGCAAGTGGAGGCGCAGCGGAATGGGCAATTAAACTCCTCGTCGGCCAACTGTACGATCCCGAAATCGAAGTTTGCGCAGTCGCCATCAAGATCCTGGAAGAAGCCTGCAACGGCATCACCTCGCTAGAATTTGTCGTCAAGTGCCGACCCGCTCTCGACCATCTAGGCGAGATTGGCGCGCCGCTTCTACTGCGCTTTTTGTCCACTTCGGTTGGGTACCATTATCTCGATGGGCTGGATTATATTACCAAGGAGATGGACGACTGGTTCTTAGGCCGTAACGACACCTATGTGACCATTGTTGAGGCCTCACTAGCACGTGCACTTTCAGAATCACCGGACAAACCGCAACAACCGCAGGATGAAGGCCTGGTGCCGCAGGATTTTGGCTTCGTGCCGCCGCACTTCTACCGCGAGCTAACGCGCACGACGGAAGGATGTGAGCTATTAAAGGCGAAGGGGCATTTCGAGGAGTTTGCTGCGACGATCCAGGACTTTGCCGTGGAGGATGAAGATGCGGAGACGATCGTGAAGGTAAAGGGGTGTCTGTGGGCGGTGGGAAATGTAGGCTCGATGGAACTCGGTGCCCCGTTTCTCGAGCGCACGGATGTGGTCAGGTATATTGTGCAGATTGCTGAGAGCTCCCAAGTGCTCACGCTGCGTGGGACGGCTTTCTTCGTCCTGGGCTTGATTTCGCGGAGCCTGCATGGACAGGAGATTCTGGCGGAATATGGATGGGATGGCACTACGAATGTCATGGGCGAGAGTCTCGGGTACGTGTTGCCGCTTGACTTCGGCAAGCTCTTCACGATTCAACCTCCGACCGACGGCGCCACTGGAATGCAAGCGGCGCGCATGATCCGCAGCCGCAGAGGGTCAGTTAACGATGAGGATCCGACGAACGCGGGGATCCTGAACTCGATCGTCAAGCTCGGCAATACGGTGCTCACGAACAAGGCATTGGCGGAGCTCAATGGGTACAAGCATAAGAAGGCGGATGGGTTCAAAAAGCCAGCGTTGTTTAGGAAAGCGATGGTGGTTTTGGCTAGTCATGCTTATCGCATTCCGCAGTATCGGTTTGTGATCGATTTGTTTGACAAGAGTGTCCTGAGGAAGATCGTGCTGGAGGAGGAGAGCAGTGATGAGGAGGAGGATGAGGAGGACCAACGGGGCACGGAGGGCTGAGGGAGTTCGAAAGCATTGTAGGCTTCTGCGACAACTAAGAGGAGGTGGCGTTAGGCAGTGGAGGTCACCGATAACGGCACGATGCAAACATGACTTCCAACCTCGATGGCACATTAAATAAGCGTAGCGTCACCACACCTGTCGCGCACGATGGTCTTGAAGAAGCAGCGGGCCAAGCAAGGCAAGACGTCCAAACCGTCAACGAGCACTCCAAGTCTGCCGCAACTCAGCACTCCAAACGCGCCAGCACTGCCACGTGTTGAGACCGTCCAGCCGCAAGCAGAAAACAGTCGCGTCAGGTGTGTCTGCCAAGCGTGCGAGAAAAGCTAAACCTTGGCCAGGCCAGACTCCCAACCGTCGTTCTTACACGCGCCGCGTGAGGTGAGACTTCGCACGCACCTCACACCCTGTGCTTTCATTTTCAAGCGTGTAAATCCGCGACAGGAGCTACGAAGAGCTGCTCGCGGCGAAGCTGTCCTCAGATAGCCAGTCGATGCATGACGAGATCATTGCTGGTTCGCATATGGAGAGCTACATACGAGATAACTGACTCGGAACCCTAGAGATTGAGAGCGCAATCATGCTTGACCGCAGACTTCGAGAGAACGAATAGCAACAGTACCGCATAATAATGGACGCAATGGAACCTCTCCTTGCCAACAAGCATATCCACACCGAGGCGAACTCGGTCTACTTCAGCCGGATGTGTTTTACATTCTACCTGACCGTGAGCATATTTGCTCGTCCTAGTGCTGCGTGAGCGACTTTCAGTCCACCCGTGCACCCGTGGGTATTGCCATATGAACAGCTCGGAACATAAATGACCATCATATCCATGAATGTAGATGCCTCGTCATGCTTCACAACTTCATACAGATGAAGCATCTGTGCATTATGCTGTAGAATCCCCGTCCGCTGGACCGTCGCATCCTGCATGCCATTATGCTCAACGACACGAACGGAAAGTGTCACCATTTTACTCGAACTGGGCCCTGCGAAAGCTGTTCACAATCTGCAAGCTGCTCGACCCACTACTTCGCTAGAAGTATGTCGCGGAAGAGGTCAACGTCCCAGGCAGCCTGCCTCAAGCGTACGTTGACGACTTCACTACTGCCCTGACTGAGCCCAACCATTTTTCAGCGGGTGCAGCAATGGATTGAACCAGGCGCCGCTTAGGTCGCATCGACCGCGCTGAGGTGCTTAGCGAGATGAGGGAGAAGGCGCTTGTAGAAAACGACACAGGATGGGCGGAGTTGTCGGAGAAGATGATGAACAGTCCAGTGAAGGCACGACCCTGAACGAGATTGGCTAGGAATGCACGTTGTACCACCCCACCATCACTGCTATATCTCTCAGACTGTCCTTGCTCCGAACTGTCGCTCTGCATAATACCTATATCGCTTAGCGGTCATGCGCCGGAAGGTCTTACCCTTCCAAATGAACACGAACACGAACAGTAGCACAGCAATGCCAATCACACCGATCGTCACGTACACATTTGCCATGCCTACGCCCTCGATCCATGGCGAGAGTGCGAAGACGAAGATGGTGGCAAGAGCGTTGCGAGTGAATGTGACGCCAACAAGAGCGTCACCGACAATCTAGACGCACAGTCAGCATTCGTCTCATGAAGCGAGAAAGCCCAAAGAGCGTGTGCACTCACCTCCGTGTAAGAGTCGGTGATGTACGTCAGTGCAATACTGCTGATGGGCGCGGACCCGAAGGCAGATATGGCGTAAGACACGGCAATAACCGGCCACGACCAGCCGTTATTCAAGCCATAGCCGTACAGAAACGCTCCCAACGGGAGGAAAGGTACGAATGGTGCCATGACCCACAAGCGCATTTCCGGCTCGAAGACGCCATTGTTGCGCTTGGAAAGCCATAAGATGGTCCGATCGCTCATGGGCCCGCAGATCAAGACACCGAGAGTGTTGCCAATGAAGGGTGGCAGACTCATCAGACCGATCTGGGCGGCGGTGAAGTTCCACGGGGGACCCAGCATCCAGGTGGAGAGTGTCACGGTCATGACGGTCGACCACGCCAGCATGACACCATAGACGAGTGACATGTAGCCGACTGCCGGAATCGTGAACAGGATTTGCAGCGGTTGGTAGCTGTGACGGAAGAACAAGCCCCAGTCACCGGGCGAGGAGGTGGTGAACGCAAGTTTCTGCCAGTAGGTCTTGCGCGGGATCGATGGGTTGACCTGGACGACGCTAAGCTTACGTGCGGCGGCTTCTGATATCGTTCCGACCTCGATATCCACGTCCGGAACAGCAGGTGTGATGTCTTTCTCATTCTTCTCACGTACAGTCTCCGAGGTGTGGGTTCGTGCTTGTTCTAGAAGCTCCGTAGGTACGGATGCGGATGCCTTGATGTGATCGAACTTCGTCTCCTCATACGTGAACAGGTCCACGAGAAACAAAAGGCCGAAGAAGATGGCGCACCACCACCAGACCCATCTCCAGCCTTGTCCGACCGTAATGTAACCGGCGGCCAATGGCGCTAAGTAGCCGCCAAGATTCTGTACCCAGATGTAGATGCTGTTCATCATACCGCGCTCGTGCACGAAGAAGACGTCTGCCACCGTCATCTGCACAATGACCTCTGCGATAGCGCCGAGAAAACACTGCCAAACGTTGACCATCATCAGGTCAACGGTCTTGTAGATCCTGGCAGCCCATATGCAGAGAGCGAACTGCACGATGGTGCTCACGATATAGAGCGGTCGGCGGCCATACTTCAATGCAAATGGGATCAGGATGAAGGCGCCAATGCAAAGAGTGCCGCATCCCACGGCATAGCTGTCGTTCAGGATTTCGGTACTGAAGCCTAGCTCATCTGCCATGGGTCCCCATGTTGGCGTTGCTGCATCGATGAACGCAAAGACCATGAGTGTATAGAAGCAAGTAAGGCCAAAATTCCACCACTTCTGTTTTTTGGGCCAGTTCTGTGCGGATAGTGTTAGCTCAGTATCCATCCCTGTTGAGATGGTTTACTAGTACCAGAGGATCATTCGGGTCGTCTGTGGGCCGTGGCTGAAGGATGATATTGGATCCTTTCGTGGTGGGACGTAGCAATTCGATTCGGATGGTCCCAGGTGGCCACTCGTACTCATCAATGTCTTGCTTGTGTTCGTGCTCGGTCTTCTCCGCCATATTTGGTGAACTACTAGGATCAACTGCAAAATGTCGATTGCTCAAAGAAATTTGCGAGTGATGGACTGAAAGCGAGAGAGTCCCATAAGATAAACAGAGCAGCAAGAGCCATATCTGCTGCCACGCAAACGGTACTTTGCGAAGATCCTGCGGTACCTACTTTGCAACCTCATCTTGCATGGTGTGAACGACTGCCATTCGTCCGCTCTATCAAGCATGCGCCATCCCTTGGAGATTTTGGCTGCTATCAGTAGCTCATAGTACGTCTCGAAGGCCAGAAGCTCGCGCCGAGATAGGGAATCTGTGGCTGCGGCGATCGGCCGGTTCTTCCACTGATGAGATCATGGGTAAGTGTTCGACGCCCTCCAAGAGACTCACTCGCGATGAAGGACACAGATTAGGTGAATCTGAGATGGCGCCTTGCGTTCGGCAATAATTCAGTCTTGTTGTTGACGGTGAGGTCGACTTTGCCTTTCAATAACTTCCATGAGTAAGCAGGGGGTGTATTGAACCACGGTAGAGTTGAGGCCGAATGAGGAAGGTCATGAGTTGCCGCATCCCGCGAGACATAGATGCCCGAGCTCGGTGAGTTTCGCGTAAGCCACGTGAGCCACCGTTTGCTGACACTTCTTCACACGACTTGCTTCGTTTGTACCGGGCTGGTTCGCGCCGGAACAAGTGAAACTTTCGCACCTTGATCCGGTGCCTATGTGGGTCCTGAGACAAAGGTCGCCGTTCCGTGTGCTACTGATTCCTGATCAATGGGAGGGAGCCTTGGCCAAAGAAGCTCAAAGATCTGACTCTTGGCCGGCGGAGCTATGCCAGAGAAGGTCAAGGGCGCTACACATTTTCGTATCGCGGTGCTCGACGTCAGCTGAGCCGCGCATTGTCGAGACCTCAGCCCATCCCACCGTGGCTCTTGGCGACCTCCCTTGTTCATTCATTGTAACAGCTCGTAGCGACAGCATGCTCCCGAGTCAGGTGGAAAGGGGAAATCTTCAGCACCTACACTTACACACGGCGCGTTGTTAATGATGGCCTGTAACAAGGTGTCCAACGACAAGCATCGCGCAAGCATCTTTATATGTTGATTACCGCAAACTCTGGAAAGCAACATGGTCGCTATGATGAAGCGCGACTTCCGGCGCATGGTGATTGTGGCGGCAATCCTCGCACTGGCACTGCTGATGTACGGCGTGCATCAACGGAAGCAGATAGAAGCATTGCACCTGGACAAATTAGACACCTACAAAGAGCTCATCTCCGACCTTACTGGGTCACCTTTCCTGACGCAGCAACGCGAGTTCTGGCATCGCTTTTACCAAGATCTAACTGATTGTGGCCCGAAATGCGGCCCTCTGGTACACCCGGAAGGGATCGATCTTGCCATCTTCTGGGACCCAGAGGTCACGCGGGAGCGGCCCGATCTACTGAATATGACAGACGATCAATTGCGGGAGCTTACGAGCGCCCACAAGTCTTTCGTCAGTCATATACAAACCCGGAACTACTCATTGCCGTACAAGAAAGGCACGAGAGGCATCGTAACAACTGCTGGCGGCTCGTATTTACGCAACGCCTTGGTTTCCATCCGAATGCTACGGCGCACTGGGTCGAAGCTGCCGGTGGAGATCTTCCTCAAGGATAAGTCGGAGTTTGACGACGACCTCTGCGGACACATCATGCCCAAATTGAACGCAAAGTGTCTGCTCCTCACGGACATCTTTGGCGCCGACCAAGGCAGCATTGAGAACTATCAGCTAAAGATTATGGCGATCTTGTTCTCATCCTTTGAAGAGGTGCTGATGCTAGACTCGGATTGCTTTCCCGTTTACGACCCCAACGTACTGTTTGACAAACCTCCCTTCACCGGTACCGGTCTGGTGTTGTGGCCGGACTTCTGGTATCCATCGGAATCGCCACTCTTTTTTCAGATTGCCGGTATCCCACCCCCAGCGCTTACCGACCGACCCAGTACGGAGGCTGGCGAGATCTTGTACTCTAAGCGGCTACATGAAGCATCGATACTTCTGGCCGCGTACTATAATTATTACGGACCAGGCTTCTACTACCCACTGCAGTCACAGGGCGCGCCGGGTGAGGGCGACAAAGAGACTTTCCTCTGGTCAGCCATTGCTCTTGGTAAGCCGATGTCGTCTGTGGACCACAAAGTCTTCGCGCTCGGGTACAAGTCCAAGGCAGGAGAGTGGAGAGGCAGTGCTATGGCGCAGTTCGATCCCGCGGAAGACCTCGATGCTTCGAAGATGCCTGGTTACCACCGGTCCTTCGTCTCCAATATCACAGACTTCCGGACAAACATAACAAGAGCCTACCCTCGCGCCTTCTTCATGCACGTGAACTTCCCAAAGATTGACCCGCAGACTGTATTCTTCGAGAACAGCTGGACGACTGTTTATGATAGCGATTTAAAGCAGCGGCGCATTTGGCATCACGACAAGGAGAGTGCTCTTGCGTTCTTTGGCTTTGACGTCGAACACGAACTTTGGAGAGAGGTTCGAGACATGGTGTGTGAGTACAAGAACACATTCAGTGGTGAGGTTTGCATGCGAGCGAAGAACTACCTGAATACTGTATTCAACACCGAGGTGTATATTGGAGGTACCTAGGATCTGCGCGACCGGTGGATAGCCGTGATCAATTGCATTCCGTACGAACCCCTCTGGCTTATTGTGAGCTCGCAGGACTGGCGTCCCAATTCCAACAAGTGCATTGTTCGGTCATTGCCGAGTGACAATGAGACCGGGCTCGCAGCATAGTCGCAGGACAAAGACACAGACAATGCAATGCACACTGCTTCGGGTATTACCATCACTGAGAACTGCGCAGTAATGATCTGGTATAAGAACCATAGGCGATCAGTCCTCCTCGGTCCGCCCGCGTAGCTTGATCTGCATCGATTGACCTCAGTCAAGTATCTACCAGAATTCAATTGAGGCATCAGCACTTCTTCACTCAACGTTGCGCACGCCGCGAGGGAAATGGACTACGGTCACCACAGCGGCCGTACCATGCCACTCGCGATGCACAACACGCCAGTCGGGCGACGCTACGCAACTCAGCGTACTAAAGCAAACAGTGTCTTAGCAGTGCCTAGCAACGCAGCTTCCGCTTACACTATCGTCTCACCAATCAATGATGCGTTCCACCAACTGCCATCAGTCCACGCTGAGAGTGCGCAACAAGCAGTCCACAGCAAGCCTGGACGCGGTTCGTTCGCCAGTCTGCAATCTCGAAGGGGCGGCGCTGACTCTAGGTACAGAGGCGGCAGGACTGGCATCTTCATCCCACCGAGCGCGGAAGAGATTGAGAGGTATGCTAACAGGCCGTTGCCGCCAACGCCAAAGTCGTCAGCTTCCAGTTTCGAGGTCAAGGAGTATACCGTCCCGGTCGTCGTTGCAGAGTGGCGAAACAAGCCGCTGCCGCCATCGCCTGACTCCGTGAGCTCAGTAGAACGACAGGCGGCCAAAACAACGACCAAAAGACATATGGAGACTCCGTTCGGTGCCACTGTGGTGGACGACTCACGCGACGGTACGGGCCTGCGGCGCTGTTGGCCTGGGAGGCAGGCGAAGAGGATGCTCAACTGGCTTCGTAGACGCCGCATCTGACAAAGGTCTTGCTCAACAGCACAAATACGGTAAGGGGTGAGACATTTCTCGGCCGGGAAGATAGGATAGTTGGCTCATAGCTTAGCATCTGTCTTATTGTGCCTGTACTCATAATGCCAGTCACTCCTTGCAAGATCAGCTCTCACCTGGTAGTTATCTTCTGCGTCCTCCACTATCTTCATGTCAAGATCAACAATCGCCATGCCTTCTGCGCAGCTGCCTAGTCTCGTGATGGCGCCAGCATACGGTACGCAAACTTGTGACAAGCCAGCATAGCCCTTTCCGGGCGGTCCGCCTGCGTTGGCAAAGATGATGGCTGTGGTTGTTGTCAGTCGCCGTATCTCTCCCAGCGTGCCGCAAGGCTTACCGCAAGTGTTCTCGAAGCACCTTGCCGTTAGCATACTATCCAGGAACAACCCTTCTGCAACCGGATTGATAGCAAGCCCAGCTTTCGAGCAGTCCGTTAAGGTCCAGAATGTCGGTATAATAATGATCATTGCTCCCTTGGAGATCATCTCTCGAAATGCTTCAGGAAAGGCAAGGTCCCAGCAGATAAGCATACCCACTTTGCCTAGCGGTGTATCAAAAACTGGGTGAGGGTCCATTGACGAGGAGGTAAGATGTAGCCGTTCAATAGAACCCCAGAGATTCTTCTTCACATACTTTCCAGCAATCTCGCCGACGTTCGTGATGAAGTAGGCAACATTCTCCAATCGTTCCTCGTCGGTACCAGCATCGTGGAGCTCGACAATGGTGCCAGGGACAATATTAATATTGCATTCCTTGGCTAGCTCACGGTACTTGTTGAGGTAGGTTTCCCAATGGCCACAAGCTTCCTTGAATTTCGCATCCTGAGGTAGCCAGTTCAGGAGATGGTACTCCGGTAGAACCGCAAGTTGCGTACCCACTTTGGCAGCGTTGCGGATATAGTTGGCTGCTTTTTGGAAGTTGACTTCCATCTGCATGGGCTGTACGTCGCCTCAGCCAAGTTTCATTGTCGCTAAAGCTCTCGTGGTCACCTTGGGATGTAGTTGAATGACGGCCACCTTGTATACCGGTGCTGTCTTGTTAGATTGCGGCCGCTCATGGACCGGAGGCTCCGGCTCCGGCCCAGCGCCAGGGTGTTCTGCCATCTTAGGTATTTCTTTTGTCCAGGTAAGGACAACAAGTGGCAATCCAACGTCCAATAGCTTGGACTATGCAAGTGATGCAGTGACCAAGACAGCACATCCGTTGGGATCCGAAAATCGATCGGTACCCCACCAGAGAAGGCACGCAGTCCAAGAGTCACGCCAAGATTTCAGCCCCACGGCAGCGATTCCGCGCTAGCGAACAATTTCCAGGCGCGACCACGAGGACGTGGAACAAGAAGCTGATCAGGTGCACCAACTCAAGACCTCGATCGCCTCCAGACGCAGCGACCATGTCTGTCAGACAGGCGCCAACATACCAGCAAGGTGCGCCGGAGCGGCCTATTGATGACGACTCCGATGTGGAAGAGGAGGCTCTAGCGAACGACTACCGCGAGCAGGTAGGCTATAGGGATGGCGAAGATTACGACCTGGATCAGCACATGTCCGTAGGTGGAGGGCCACAAGATCTCCAAGCGCAATTACAGGCTGCAGCCACGCCCTTGGAGTACCAAGCAACCATTGAAACAAAGATCCAGAGCTATGACAGTTACTGCAACCTGTTTCACTTCATATTAAACAGTGAAGGACCAGTGGACATTGAGGTGCCTTCGGTGAGGACATACAATGTTTTGGGACGTCCAAGGTGATCATACTGACTTCTTGCAGTACTACTGGGCGTGGGATGTTATCGATGAGTTCATCTACCAGTTTAACTCCTTCTGCTCCTTCCGCCAACGGCTCGCCTTCAATCAAACAACAACACAGGTCAACGAGGATGAGATAGCCGTACTACGAGAGAACCCGAACACATGGGGCTGCTATTCCGTCCTCAACGTTCTCTACTCTCTCATACAGCGCTCGCAAATCAGCGAACAGCTCGCCGCACGGAAACGTGGCGAAGATCCTGCACCGTACGCTGGCGAGTACGGCTCACGAAGTCTCTACCAAATGCTCGGCTACTTCTCCATCATCGGCCTGCTGCGTGTGCACTGTCTGCTGGGTGATTTCAGCCTAGCGCTCAAGACACTCGACGACATCGAACTTAACAAGAAGGCAATGTTCGCTCGTGTCATGGCGGCTAACTTCACCACCTACTACTACATCGGCTTCAGCTACATGATGATGCATCGCTATGCTGACGCATTGAGATCGTTCAACCACATTCTGATCTACGTCAGCCGGACGAAGAACTTCCAAAAGGGCGCACAATACGATAGCATCACGAAGAAGAACGACCAGATGTACGCGCTTGTGGCAATATGTGTGGCCTTCTACCCTCAGAGGCTGGACGACACGATCCACACTGCGCTGAGAGAGAAGTACGGCGAGCAGTTGACGCGGATGCAGCGCGGTGGGCCGGAGGCGCTTCCGATCTTCGAGGAGCTTTTCAGGGCAGCTTGTCCCAAGTTCATTTCACCAACGCCACCAGACTTCGACCAGCCGCACCTGAACATCGATCCCGTAGAGCACCAGCTGTCGATCTTCATGGAGGAGGTGAAGAACAACATGTACTCGCCGACCGTGCGCAGCTACCTCAAGCTGTACACGACCATGGACCTGACGAAGCTGGCCGGGTTCTTGGAGGTGGATGCGGATACGCTGCGGAGTTGGTTGCTGGTTAATAAGCAGCGGTCAAGGCAGGTACGGCATAGTGAGGGTCCATTGCTGGAAGGTGATGTTGTCAATTCGAGCGATCTTGACTACGCGATGCAAGGGGATATGATTCACGTGTCGGAGGCCAAGGTTGGTCGGAGACTGGTAGATTGGTACTTGCGGAATCTGGCAAGGACTTACTAGAGTTTCAATCCCATGGGCAGGCGTGGAGGTCGAAAGCCGCGAATGGATGCTTCAGCGTGGCGTTGATGGTTGGAATTTGTGAGGCTAGTTTGAAGGCAGTAGTTTCTGCCCAACTGGGAAAAGGCTGGAAGCCCTCCGCAGGCCCGGCATATCCTGCTACACGGGGTATATCCCAGTGAGGCCCTCAAATCAGCATGCTGCCGCAGCCATGGTATTAAATGTCTCTCCAGCAGTTTCTGACTCCCCAAGCGGCCATGAAAGCGTCGACCGGCGACTGACTCGGTACGATAAAAGTAAGAGAGACACGAGTGCCCTTCAGCAGCCAAAAATACATCGATGATACTCTTATGTAAGGAAAAAGAGGCTTACAAAAGTAAAAGCATAGCTATGGACGCTGTGGGAATTGAACCCACGACCTTTCACAGGTTACGCAATGGGATGCGAAGCGAAAATCATACCCCTAGACCAAGCGCCCAGATGATGGTTAGTCAAAGTTTGAACAATATATACTGCATTGATAAGGCCACGATTTAGCCGCGACTTAGCTTAAACCCGGCGCCTTGCCGCAGACGTCCGTTGTCGAGGTCCTGGTTCCCTTTAGCTTCCTTTGAGTCACACATTACGACATGCTGCTGCATCATATCGCAAACCGCGAGGTCCTTAACCCGGGCTGCTGGTTTCGAAGACGTGAAAAGGATGACGAGTCAGTCAGTAGGTGGAAGGGGCGCTTAACGAACGTGTATGGCACACTTTAAACTGCAAGCCTTCTAATTGCAGCTTCTCAATGCCTATATGTGATCTTCTCCCTCGAATATGGTCGATACTGATAGCTCGATGGTGCTGAGCAAGCTAACAATGGAGGTTATCGACGATGCCTACATCTCAGCGCTGTCAGTCCACACTCCGGTCGTTCTTACTGCGGACTTCGGAAACTCGCAGACAGCCTTCTTAGCATTGTACCGAACGATCACGCTCATGAGCGCCAGTATATCACTTCAATGGCAAAATCTGCCGACCCGTAGCCGAATCATTCGCATCCGGCTTTGAGAGCAGCTCCAGCCTTCTAACACCCTGATATCTGTGACTCGCTATAGTGTATACCCTACACAACGGGGACTACCAGACTTGGCAGCTACAGAATTCTCGACCAGCTACGAGACATACTGACTACGGCTTGTAGCAAGTGAGATTACCAGACCCACATTTATCAAACTAGGTCTGTTGGACACACTGCACAGCATGGCATACGCGTAGATCTTAAGTTGATGGTAGGTACTAAGCAGCTCCCTTTCATCGTTGTTCTCCAGTATCTTGCGAGTTCCGGAACCGGCAGTAAATGTTCGATTCTCCGGATGATACAGACGTCTTGCATGAGGAGCCAGACCGTCATGACTTGAAGCCACGTCGCGTAGCGAGTGACAATTTCGGCGACCCTGGTATGTTCATGAAGAGCGGTCGTGCAGAGTCCGTACCAGTTGTACTGGCTGATGCTCTCTCCGCCAAGCTGCTTACTGATTGCCTTGCAAACCTCGCAATTGACGCGCATGATGTGGCTTTGTGTTTCTGGCAGTGCTGTACGCTGATCGGGACGGTCTCAACGGCGTGCTACGCTTCAGGACAATAGAACTCGAGGTCGGTGTCAGGCCGTGGCCCTCGATGCTGACTTCTAGCACTCGGCGAGAGCGCTTTCATGGACCAATTCGGTGATACTCGGAGGTGAACTGGCAGCCATTGCAGCTGCTTTCATAATCCGTCCAAAGTATTCAAAAGGAAGGCAGTCTCTGCAGGGTCGCCGATTGTTGAGGAAGAGCAAGCAGCAGCATGCTTGTAATGGGACAGCACAACATTTAGTGAAGCTTACTGTTACAATCGCCCCTTGGCTACAGTCCTATCATGGTACCCCTAACGGTTCGCATACCGTCGTAATACAATAAGGGTTCGGGTAGGTGCGGCACCTTCACAAGGGGACCTCAGTGTCGGAGCGCCAGAAGGTAAGCGCCTGTCACTCATTAGTGCCCCGAAAGTCTACGAAGGGCCCCGTGTGAGATAGGCTCCAACTGCGTAAGCGGCCAAAGTCATGCGTACCTGAGTAGCGATACGACCCGGCACAGGGACTTCGTAGAGGTCTTCTCAAAAGGCATGTGTTTCTACTAAGCGGTCCGGCCGATTAGTCAGAGGTCTGTATCCCTTGCTGCCGCTCTTTCTTCTTCCAATACTACATCTCCAGGTCCTAGATCTCTACCATGAATCTACAATACCGAGGCCTCAGCTAGCGACTGAATCACCTTCTCGGCGTTCAAAAGATATTGCCGAACGATGCCGTCTGCAGACACTATGTCGGATCAACAGGCATGTCGCTACGGTACCGTACCGTGCTGGGAAACAAACAGAGATCCGTCTTAGAGGCGACGCGAAGCCCCTACTCTAAGCCTTACCTGCCGGCTTCGTCTACGCCGAAGCCGTCAAGTGGTGACTGGGTACCTAGCCTACAAGGCTATGTTTAAGCTGGAGGTGCCCGCATGTAAGCTCATGCGGAAGAGCTCAAAAGGCCAAAAAGCGCCCGTGCCTCTACATCGATTACAGAGCGCCGGATGTCCTCACGATCAGGTATCAAATACCCTGTCCTCTTCATGCACACAACTTCCTACAGTCCCGTGAGTCCCCAGAGAGTATGCCCGTACGAAGCTTGACGTTATCGCTGCCTTCAGCATACTACGCATGGAAGCAGTAGGCCACCTGCGGAAAGCTGTACTCAACACCGGGTCTGGCCGGTTTGTTCGGCTTAGCGACGTCTCTAAGCCAGTGGTATGCGCTGCCGACATCTCGCCTCCCAGACGGCGGCCCCGGACGAGGAAGCAGTGGCGTCACACGGAGGAAATGTTTCGTGCTGATACATATTGCGGACGGTGGTGGAAGTGGCAACAACAAAGGCTGCCCGTTTGTTGCGTGGACTTTCCGGCGCTTGCGAGGCGAGTGCAACATGGCGGCTGTTGGTCACAAGCGATGCCGCCTGAGACCAAGAGAACGCCCCTGCGATTCTAGGAGAGCATCCTTTTCCCGTCCAGAATCGTCGCATCGGGACCGAGCATGCAGGTTCCCTTTGACATCTGATATTGATTAAACTTAGGCAAGCAAGAATACCAGCCGACAAGCGATGCAGTTGGGAGTCAAGCTGCTCAGGTGAACAGTGTTGAGCGCGTAAGCCACCGCCTTTGTTTTCCACAACGAAACGAACAGCTGTGAGTTCACACAATGGACGAGTGAAGCGCAACCGAGAGAACTACTAAGTAGGACGAGCAGCTGTCGGAACGAAATATTGCATGGAATAATTAAGCGCCACGCTAGAGTTGCGCTCCGACCCGGAAGGTACACATTAGGTGTTGCTGTCCGCATGATTAAGCGGGGGCTGCCCGTACCTACAACGGAGCGGTCCTAGTAGACAATAGATGTATGGAGGTAATGTATCCTCGAGCTTGTTTGCTCGGTGCTTTGGACGAGTAGTGTTTCTTAACCTGCAGTCTCCCCCCGTACCAAGGGCCGCTTGTTATCCTGGCACGGCCACTGCAGCCACAGCGTCCCGATGCAAGAGACTGCAAGGGTACGTCGAGTGACCAGGGGTATGTGACATGGCCTGCATGGTCCTCGTGTTTGTCTGTCTTAACTCTAAGGCTTGGTTAGGGGGGAGGGAGGCAATTAAGACACGGCGTGCCGGTCGAACATGGTGGGACACTGTATGTGCTGACTGGCCTCGCATGTCCCGGTCTAATCTCAGCCTTTGCCGCCCTGGTAGTAGACGGCGTGGTCGAGCCTTGCACCTGCTTGCCTAATTATGAAGCTACACCAAGTCGATCGGCCTCATCGCTGGTTTTCTTCTGCCAATAGTATGCTGAGACCAACTTACCCTTGAAAGTACTCACCCTTCCTTGATTACAGACCGACGTTCATTGGCGGATATGGTCTCCGAACGAAAGAGACGATACAGTATGATGGTGTCGTTGCGCCAGTGGTTCAACAAATGGGCAGCGTTTACGCAACCGGGCCAAAGCTATGCACGGGAATCTTGGTGGGAACAAGCCGAGGCCGCGGTCACACTGCTTCCTGTGACCTTCGAATACCATCCCTTAGACCCTAAGAAGCGAGAGTTCCGAGTCCTCCGTCTCGGGTCAGTGGATGATGGCGATCCATTGTATTTCTTGGATGTCGTGTCTCTTGAGACACGTCCGAAGTACAGAGCATTGTCGTACGTCTGGGGCAATGGCAGGCCTATCTGGCGAGTCTCCGTCAATGGCCAATTTTTGAACGTGCGCTGGAATCTGTACACATTCCTTGAAACCATGCTAGACGCTGAGCAGACCGCCCTACCGATCTTCATCGACGCAATTTGTATTGATCAAGGCAATATCGAGGAGCGCGGTATGCAGGTTACTTTGATGGGCGAAATATATAAATCCGCGCAGGAGGTGGTCGTATGGCTCGGAGATGGTAGTGCTTGCCCTAAAGAGCTCAGGAGCATCTGGCACCGGACTTTCGAGCCGGCAGCTCTGCGTGAGCGCCCTTCAGCGGACGGAAGCGGACACTCTACAGCTGAAGAACATCGACTGATGGGATTGGTCGTGGTTTTCCTCGTAGACAACAAGTACTGGAGGCGAGTCTGGACTGTGCCGGAATACTTACTCGCTCAGCAGGTGACGCTGAGACTGGGAAACTTGACTGTAGACAACGCGGTATTTCATGCTGCCGTGAAGAAGCATATGTCGGGATTCGGTGGCGATATCATAATGCCAATGGCCCAGACCTTGTGGAACAGCAACACTAGAAATCTGGATCTAGGTTTGATGTGTGGCAATTACCTCGTACTGAGGGCTACTCTGCACGACAATGCTGCGGCCCGTCGATCGCTTTCGCTGCCTCATGCTTTGGTATCCTTCTCCGAGCAACGTTGCCAAGAGGTTCGGGACAAGGTATTTGCCTTCCTTGGCGTCTGCAGTACATGCATAGTTCCTGATTACGAGCTGCCTATGACCGACTTATTCATCTTCGCGCTTGCCCAGAGTCTGAGAGAGTGTCGAGAACTAAATACACTTGCACCCAGCACCAGCAGCGACCAACAAACGGAAGAAATGCATTTATGGGCTGCACTTGCAAGAGCACTGGAACTACCTCAGAATGATTATCGTCTTGGCATATTGTCCATAATGGTTTTCGAGCAGATTGGTTGTAGCGGAGAGGAAATCAGGCATTACGTGCTTTCTTCTAGCTTCTGGCGTCGGTGGTACCTTGTCCGATGGCTCTGGAGGAGGATTATTATTCTGATCGGTCGGCTGGAATTATATATTCTGTGCCACTGGAAACGACACGTGGAGCGCACCAACGCTATGCTGACCACCCCAGATGGTCAGTCAAGAACGATTCGCGAATGGCGGGAGTACATTGCTGCAGTTGATGGACAAATTGTCGCGAAGATGCGCAAGTGTTCCACCTGAGTGTCAGCTCCTGCCCTCAGACATACAGGGACAAGCTGACTGCCTGACACTACTCGGTGTGCATGCACAAGCATCCCACCACAAGTACTGTCTCTTGGTCGGCCAAGTCTCTTCCATCGGGTGTGGCGTAGGGTCGCTAGGTCGCCCAGGGCTGGTGCACACTGCGGCTGCGGTATGATCGGATCCGGAAACTTGGTCACAAGCCAACCCGGATGAAGCCAAATTGGAAGTGGCCAGTATAAGGCACCAAGTAGGGAGGAAGAGTTTTTAGAGAGTCTGCAGGCTATGGAGCTAGTTGAATGAGCTATTGTACTCTGGGAGATTGAAAGCAGGCAGATGCCGCTTGAGGGGAATTCGTTTGAACATCTTGCAATATCCTGCCACCTCGCCAGTCAGTGCTCGATAAGGTGGGGTGAGTGTTGATATGGAAAGCCTTACCAGCACCTTCCTCGCGAACTCTACATGCTCGTGCATTGGACGGCGGGAGTTGACCGTACAGAGACTGCAACTCGTTGTCGAGATCCTGCTTCCCACTGATTCTAAGTTGTCAAAAGCCTCAAGGCTTCTGCTCAGATGAGCATTGCCGGGAGGCGATAGAGGCACCTTGATCAAAACAGCCACTCGTAGTATGTAGTCTGAGCTCTGGCTGGTGCTCAAGCCTTCTCACTCGTGGTGTCGAACTGTCAACTCGGCATCTTTCTTGGCCGGTCTATCACCAAAGATCGTTGTGCCTATCCGCACCTCATCACTACCTTGAGCGATTGCAGATTCAAAGTCGGAGCTCATGCCCATACTGAGTTCGAGCTGGCTAGGCTCGATACCGAGTTCCTTTGCCACGTTGTCTCGCGTTTCCCGTAGCGTGAAGAAGTCCTCGTTGATAGCGTCCTGCGAATCTGCCGCCTGACTGCGCGCGATGGCGCCGATTGTCATCAAGCCAGCCAATTTCAGGTTCCGACAGTCGTCCCGAATGTGTCGACACAACTCAGCAGCCTGATCGGGCTCAACGCCGCTCTTCTCCGCCTCTCCAGAGGTGTTGACCTGCACCAGCACTCGCAGCTGGCTCTGCAAACCCTGCTTCTCAACAATGGCCCCACGGCCTTTCTCAAGTGCGTCCGCCTTCTTGGCCGTGTCAACGCTGCTGACACAGAACAAGTTTGGGACTTGCTCCGCCAGCGGCTTGCACTTGTTTGTTTGCAACGCACCAATCATGTGCCATCGCACTGACTTCGGCAGCAGCGCCGCCTTCTCGGTCAGCTCTTGGGCGTAGTTCTCGCCAAAGTCATGGTGCGCATGCGGTCCTTGGTGGAGGGCGAGGATATCGTTGGCGGGCTTGAGCTTCGATACTGCGACTAGGCGGACCTCGTATCGTGAGCTTGCATTGCCATCGATCTGTGTCTTAAGCCATTCACCTTGCGGCCGCCGGCGACCTTCTCGATACGATTCGTCACAGACAGGAGATTGTCTGCCAACTGCTTGGCCCGTGTCGGCTCTATACGCATGTCTTCGTCCGCCAAGTCCGTCTCCATTGTTCGAGGCACAATGTGTAAATGGATTTTTGAGTCTCGCAACCAATGCGGCCACTGGAGCCCCACATAACTTCCGATTCGGGAGGACAGCATTACCAATCACAGGATCGCTGCCAAACTTAATCTGCAATTGTATCTATCGCCGGTACATGTAGTGAATCAAAGAAAGCATCTAATCTCCCTCCCCACCCGCCGCACTACGTTTCGAGCTCTCTATCCATCACCCACCCATCGCCAGGTACACCTGGCCCCTTGTGCATTATGGCTTCTTACCTGCCCTCTCTGACCCACGACAACCTCTCTTACTACCTCGTTCCTGTCGCATGGATTCTCTCCATTCTTCCGCACTTCTACGCCGTAAGCACTTACCAAGAAGCCACGAAAAAGCAACCGGACCTGGTCAACCCGCGCGAGCACACACGTAGTCTCGACAAAGACCAGTCACTCGACAGCAAGACCAAGCTTCGCATCTTGAGGGGCGAGGCAGCGTCCAGCAACAACTTGGAGAACTTGGGCTTGTTCGCGGCGGCGGTCGTGGCTGGGAACACGGCCGGCGTTGGAGCCGGGTGGATGAATGCACTGGCGGGAGGTTACGTGCTTGCAAGGTGAGTTCTTCAGCCCTCGCGTAACTTGTAATGACAAGAATCCCGGAAGACATGATGCTAATGCCGATGGTTTTACAGGTTTGTGTACAACCATGTATACATCTTCCAGGATCTCGTACCATACGCGGCCAGGACCTTGACGTGGCTGGTAAGCGTGTCGTGCTGCTTCTCCATGTTCATCATGGCGGCGAGGGAGATGAACAAGAAAACCCTGTTCTGAGCGTGCCACAGCGACAGAAGGTCACGTTGTTTGACGCAGGAAGCACTGAGCTGAGCCGCTCGCATTTGTGGATATGATTCGATTCTATGCGATACCCTGTTTGAATACTGCGAAGGTCTACCCAAAGGGGCCATCTGTCGATGATCTAGGTATGGTTTCTCGCTCTGTCTGTTGCAAAATAGCAAAAAGCGATCGATACAATGCTTTCCCACCGAGCCACGCACCGTACTCCAAGACGCCTGTAGATGCAGCCCAATTCGCCCCGCTTCTCGAATTACCTACATGACCGTACAACACGAATTTTGCTTTTTGGATGTCTTGTAGAACATCTTTGACTGTGAGCTTAACCCGTCGGACTTCTCCACCAGGTCACTAACTTTCACGCCTCGCCCTAGCGCAGCTTCGAGGGTCTTGTGCAGTATGATCTTCGTCTCGTCGAGTTCTCGCTGGAGCTACCGATATCGTTAGCACCGCCGTACACCACCTTCGTCCTCGCCGGACCGAATTTCCGATATACCTTCATAATACTATCGGCCTGCGCCGGATCCTGATATTTGACGATATACTCCTTCAAGGCCGGAAACGGACACTCTTTCCCAGTCTGCCATGCACTCTTCGGATACCGAGCGAGGAACTCGTCCAAGATCTTCCCAAGCAGTTGATGCGCCACCAATTTCGGGTACTCCGCATCACTTATTATGATGCCTGCCACGCCCTCTGATCGCGCGTAGGCGTGAAATGTGTAGGATTGCTCCTCCACATCCTGTCGCTGGCCAGGCTTCGTAGTCTCCGCTACAGTCTTTGAGAACAAAGTCATGAACTCGCTAACGGCGGTACGGGTGAAGCGAGAGTATGCGGATAGGTCGCGCTCGGCGCAGAGTTCTACAGCGGGTTGGTCTTCGTTGCGCAGGACGCCGATGTAGAGGATCTTCATTGTTGTAGCGGCGATTGATATGGACGATCTAGGGCCAACGGTTGCTTATGACTTCCCACGAAGGTATTTGCCCGATGTATTATTACTGCAGCCTAGATTGATTGCTCCGCAAGCTGTTAGCAAAGAGATAGCATGCATATCCATGTCATCTCAGCATGCCGTCTCGTGCTTTGCGCGTCCGGGGTCGGCAAGATCCGCTGCGCAATGGTCCGTCTTGTCAGACGACTCAGCGACATCTTTCTGCACCCGCATCATCTTGCCTCGGGTCCTTCCATATTGGATGTGAAGTGTAGTCGACATCGAGATCTCCTGCCGCATCAGTGAATACGCGCTTGTAAAACTACTGCGAAAGTTGCTGGCTCTGGCGGATCGGCAACGGTATTGCTGTCAGCGATGCAATGAAAATCAACGCCGACTCTGGTGTGATCGTGATCGCAACGTTATTATACATGAGATGATCAACTTAGCGCCACTATGTCGTTCTATGCTCTAGGCTCTAATGGCGCAGGCCAACTATGCCTAGGCCACATCCAGGACCTTTCCGTTCCGACACTTTTCCCGGCACACTCAAGAACTCCCATCAAGCAAATCGCATGTGGCGGAAATCACACGATCCTTCTCTACGCCTCCGGAACAACAGAAGGCTACGGCGATAATGCTCAAGCACAATGTGGTTATCCAACTTCGTTTGAAGCTCTAGACAAGATCAAAGGTGGACATCCGCTCTTCGTCCAGCATAGCGCTGACGAAGTCCGGCAGAGACTGCACGTGAAGCAGGTAAGCGCGACGTGGAAAGCGAGCATCTGTCTCTGCTCCGATGGACGAGTGAAGGTTTGTGGTGAGGGATTGCATGGGGAGCTGGGGTTGGGAGAGGGTAGGACCGACTCATTGAATCCTTGTGCCATTGAAGAGTTTCCGCCTATGGGAACGGAAGTGGTGCAGATTGCGTCAGGTATGGCGCATACTGTTGCTGTAATGTCTAATGGCGACGTCTGGGGATGGGGTAAAGGTGGGCAAGGTCAGTTGGGTGAGCCGGCTAAGGATGTGTGGTCGCCAAGGAAGATCGAAGGATTGCCTTTCGGAGTGGCGAAAGCGGTCTGCGGTAAGGACTTTACCTTTGTAGTGGGCACTCGAGCGTCAGGCAAGCTGCGAGTCATTGGCTTAAACAAGCGTGATCGCTTCGGGCTGAAAACAAACCTGCCGTCTGCAGTGTCAGGCTGGAAAGACATCGCGGCGTCGTGGGGTAGTGTGTTCATTCTGGGCGAGCATGGCAAGCTACGCGGCTTTGGCAGAGATGATCATGGTCAGCTCCCGCCGTCAGACCTCCCATTCGTCGAAGCCATTGCCGCTGGTAGCGAGCATTGCCTGGCACTGACTAAAGGTGGCAAAGTATTAGCTTGGGGGTGGGGGGAACATGGCAATTGCGGAGAGCCTACCGATGAGCGAGGCGACGTCAGCGGTCACTTCAATGTGCTGGACGTGTTGGAGCCCATAGGAGGCCTGTTTGCTGGTTGCGCCACAAGCTTCATCACAACGCATGATGCCGAGTTGCAGAGCGGCAGATATGGATGAGCTGAACCAGTACTCACATGTTCAATCGAACATACCGTGGAGCTGAAAAAAGTCAGCGATATTGTACTTCACAAGTACGGCGCGGCTGACTCACCTGCGACAGCCGTTGTGTCGGCTCCAGCCCAACCTGACTGGCAGATGTTGTCACACTGGACCGCTGTGGTGCTCTGCCTTCGGCACCGCTATCGCGGAACGTAGCATGGAAGCTGCCGTCCAGATGGTCGCCACTAGCATCCCAGCCAAGCATCTCATCTGGCTCATCATGATCGTAGTTTGGAGGATCCCACGTCTGGTCTTCTTTGTCGGCTGGGATAAACAGGCTTTCCGACTCCGCGTTTGACTCTGCGACGGAAGGCTGTCGTGAACGACCTTTCAACGACACGCGCTGACTTTGTATCTGGCTTGACGGACCCATTTTCGTTAGCGGACGTGGAGGTGGCGGCATAGCGGAAGTCGCTCGACTGCCGGCCTGGAGCTGAGGTGTTATGGACGGCTGCCTTGAGGGGCTGCGGGTAGTGACAAACTTCGGATCTGGCGTGAAGGGTGCAGCACGGCCGTCACCGCTGGTCATGAGTGTGAACTCAGCATGCATGCCAAAGTTTTGGTAGCTGAATTGCAGAGGGCGGCCTGGGAAGGAGAAGCGGGCCGAAATTGCACCCCGGAGTGTCTCTGAATGGGTAACGATGGCTTTGAAGTCTTTGACACTGATAACAATATGGATGTCCTGCTGCATGTGGAAATCCTCAAAGTCTTCTATGTGAAGGGTTATGGCTGTTTCAAGCGGCTGCCTGAGCGCTTCTCCGGAGGGTATCAGTAGCAGGCTCAGGGAAGGAGTTCCGAAACAGCTTACCCTTGCTTTCCGGGATCTTTTCGGTGAAGCTCGTGAATATGACCTTACCGGCCTGAGCCAGCAGGTCCAGTTGCTCGGTTTTCGAGCCGAAGAACTCAATGTATTCTCTCAGTACTTTTGAAGAGATACGCCAGCCTTGCTTCGCTGCTGAGCGATCGAAGAGAGCGTGCATGACTTCAACAGATTCGTAGGTCAAGCGGTACGTCTTTGCCATGCCTGCTGCCCGTCAATATACACAAAGAAGTGGCGTATCCCAACTAGCCGTACCGTGCTTGCATAACATCTTCACAGTCAATCGGCACTCTGCCTTCTCCAACTGCTCATCGACAGTGACATCGCAACGTTCGATCAGAGGCTCCCGGCCTCTGGAGTCGTTCGCTCGGCCCTTGAACACAGATTGCAATGCCTTGTTCAATAGTTGACACGTAATACAGTCGCCGCCCTTGGCATCGCGCGTGCCAACGAACTTGTAGTCGATGAAGAAGACCTTCGAATCTAGCGCAAATGCTGCGTATGCTGTTCGTGAGAGATTAAGGCTGGTGATAGTGAGCTGTCACCAGGTAAGAAACAGGTCGTGTTCAAGGATGTGGAAAGGGTATTGAGGAGACCTGCCTTCCCACTCTTCGCCTCGATTGACACGTACTCGCCGAACTTTGCAAGGCACACAGCGCGTCATACATACGGTTAGTCGCGTCTGGCGTAAGCGAGAAGCTCAGTATGGCCGTCATTACCGCGGAAAGGCATGTTGTTGACGAGGTGTAGTTGGCTTTGCAAAGGAACGCGTTGTGAAAGCTTGATGCTCCGACGTCACTTTATCGCGAAGTATCAACAGATGCGCAACATCGCGGACGAGCTAGCAAACCCTTTCAGACATCACTCACACGGCAATCTTGACGCGGAAGCACGAGTAGGTGTATGATAGTTAAGCAAGCGCGATGGCTACTGAACATGCCGAGCTCGCTCTCCCAGCGGACCTATTCCATCTCCTGTGCGAAGAGTTGGCTGCACGGGCAGACTATGATACCCTCTCCAACTGCATAGCGAGCAGCAAACACATTGCTAAAGCTGGCGCGATCGCTGCTCTCTATCGGTACGTTCGATTCGCTTACGCAACGCACTTGTCTAACGGTCATGTAGCATCAGCCTGGGCGAGCGGTCGCCTCTCAAAGGTGGCGGTAGCGACAATCTGTCGTTTCCGGAGCAGGATCTCGTGGTGATGCGATGGTCGATACTGTGGCGTACCCTTATTCTATCAGCACTCGGCGGGACACTGTATCCTTACTGCCGTCACCTGCGAGTCCTCGATCTTCGAGATCTGTCTGACCTACTTGACCGGATGGACGAGGCCAAGTTCAAGACCAAAGTCGCGAAGCACTTCTTCGCTGGTCCGTTGGGTCGTTTTCATTACACCTACCAGACCACCGGAAAGCACCGCTTTGTCCGACTGGACATCAAGCGAATCCTTCTCGAAGTCGGCGACCAGCTAACACAGCATGCGCCGCTTCTAGAGAGTATATCAGAGCCCAGTACTTCTGATGTCTTGTCAAGCGCACTACCGCTGTGGGCATCAAGGCTTGGACATCTGCTCGAACTGGAATTGTGGGACGGTAAGGCTCTCGCAGACGAAAGCCTCCGCAACCTGCTGCATGTGCACTGCCCGAAGCTGAACCAGTTGCGCATGCACCACTCCTCTGGCGAGCATTCGGACCAGTGCATTGCGGCTTTCGTTTCTGGCTTACCTCCGGACACTTTGATCGCGTTTGAGAATATCAGCCTCAGCCAAATAGGCCCAGAGACCTGTCTGGCGTTGAACAACCACGGCAGGAGCCTGGTGTCGCTCAAGCTTGCACTCGAAGAAGACGGAATTCTGGCACTAGGACTTCTTCAGAGCTGCACGCGAATGCGGATATTGGAGATCGCAGCTCTAAGGACTTCGGTAGATCTTAAGACCACACAGAATGACGTCTTTGTCGAGATTGTCGAATGGCTAAAGCAGTGTGATGCTCTCACCGAAGTGCAATTTACCAGCATCATCTCAGCGCCTGATCTACTGCTTCCGGTCCTGCTCAACAGCAATGTCAAGCTCCGCAGCCTCGCTATAACGGCGAAAGAAGACTTGATGTATGTGGTCAAAGATCATCACGACTTCCACAGGGCTTTGGGTCGGCAGTCGAGCCTGCACAGCCTCACGCTACGCGCTGAACCAGAACCGGTTACTCGCGACGATATGGAGATTTTAATGAATACGTTTTGCTCACTCGTCCATCTCCGCGATCTGAACCTTCACCGCATATCAGACTATATTAGCGATGACCATGTAGCTTTACTTGCTCGAGCATTGCCACAGCTAGAGTCGTTCAGCGTCGGTGGATACGGAATCTCCGATATGGCACTCGCCAGCGTAGCCCAGCTGAGAAAGCTGACTACCATGACGTTCGCTGGTCTTACCAGATTCACCGTAGATGGAATACTGGGCTTCATAGAGCAACTTGGGGCCGGCAACGAAGGCTTGGTGCTCTCGATTGAGATGGCACAACCAGATTCGATAATCTCTGAAGAGGGCCAGGAGATATTACGCGAGGCTATTGCC
This sequence comes from Baudoinia panamericana UAMH 10762, assembly GCF_000338955.1. Lineage (NCBI taxonomy): Eukaryota > Fungi > Ascomycota > Dothideomycetes > Mycosphaerellales > Teratosphaeriaceae > Baudoinia > Baudoinia panamericana. Next base: position 187,437 of record NW_006911268.1, read on the forward strand.
CATAAAGTGAACGGCCGGTTCGAGTATCAGCCGCTCCGAGGTACCGTGACAGCAAAGTGAAGTAGTGAAGAGAAGTAGACGCTGACACCGCTGCAGATCCAGACGTTCCGGAATTTGATGGCAGTGACTCTGAGTAAAAGCACAGGGTTGTCTGTCAAATGCTCTTGAGTTCGTGGTACAAACTTGGAGGTCCACAGTCAAGCGCACAATGACGTCAAGCCTAGGCATATCGGTAAACTGCAAGAGCGTCTCAACATGGAGCAGGGTAGGACAATGAAGCGAATACTGATCGTTGCGGGCTCGGATAGCTCTGGAGGAGCGTGAGTGAAGCGAATTATACCAAGAAAGGGTGCCACGGCGCTAACGCAGCTCTAGAGGCCTTGAGGCGGATCAGCGCGTTTGCGCCGTTCATGGCTGCTATGCTATGACCGCTACCTCGGCCTTGACTGCTCAGAACACACAGGGTGTGTATGGCATCCATGAGACTCCATCAGGCTTCGTGCAGAAGCAGATCGATGCTTGTATAGACGACATTGGGGTTGATGTAGTTAAAACAGGTACTCTACCTCGTCCTGTGATCATGCTACCACACTAAGCCTTGGCTAGGCATGCTTGCTTCGGCAGGCACAGTATCTGTCGTTGCCGAATCGATACAAAGATACGGCATCAAGTACTCTGTCGTTGATCCGGTCATGGTAGCGACGAGCGGTGCATCACTCCTTCCCGAGAACGCTGTTCGTGTTTTGTGCGAACAGCTCTTACCGAGGACATACATTGTCACGCCTAACATTCCAGAGGCCAACTTGATGCTCAGAGAAGCTGGAGAGCCAGCCATTGAAATTGTCGACCTGGACGGACTCAAGCAGCTCGCACATGCCGTACACAAGCTCGGGCCGAAGTATGTACTAATCAAAGGCGGTCATCTTGCGTTGACATCCGATCGTAAGGTGGCCAGATCTGAGGATGAGAGGAAGCTCGTCGTCAATGTACTACTTGGTGATGGCGTGGAAGAAGTGTTCGAGCTTGCTTATCAGAGGTCTCCCAACACTCATGGCACTGGCTGTTCACTTGCATGTGAGTAGTCAAGTCTCATGCGGTAGTCTGAATGCTAAGCGAATTGCAGCCGCAGTTGCATGCAACATCGCGCAAGGCTTTAGCATTACGAAAGCCGTACGCGCTGCTTGTAGGTTCGTCGAGGCTGGAATTGCAACGAGTGTCCACCTCGGACAGGGCTCGGGGCCGCTGAATCATTTTCACTCCATCCAGATCTTGCCGTTTGCACCGTGAGTACTTGTTGCACTTCTGGCTTGGTTACAATCTGACTCGGGACAGCGGGCGCTTCGTTGAGTATCTTCTGGACAGGGAGGATGTCAAGCCGGCATGGCACGAGTATACCCATCACGAATTCGTGGAGCGTATGGGTGATGGCACGTTGCCTCGGGAGAGTTATAAACACTACATGATACAGGACTACCTTTACCTTGTCAGCATCATAGCTCAGGCAATGAAGACGTTTGCTGACTTACCCAGATCCAGTTTGCAAGAGCGAACGCACTGGCGGGATACAAAGCGAAGACGCTAGACGACATCGCCGGAGTAGGTCTGTCTCGGCTTGCGTGAATCTGCTTCTAACAATATTGCAGGCGGCAACAATCGTCACTCACATCCGCCATGAGATCAACCTGCATATTACCGAATGTGAAGACTTCGGCTTGACGCAAGAGATGATGGAGCAGTGTGAGGAGAGTCAAGGTACGATGTTGACCAAGCAAGCGTTGTGCGGATGATTGCTGATGGCGAGCAGCATGCACTGCGTACACCCGTTACGTCCTCGATATCGGACAATCCGAAGAGTGGCTCGCACTGCAGGTTAGCCTGCTGCCCTGTCTACTCGGATATGGCATGATCGCACGAAGACTGCATGAGATTCAGGTCGCCAACCCACCCAAAGAACCAAACAAGTACCTCACGTGGATCAACAATTATGTTGCGGAAGACTACTCTGCCGCGGTAGAAAAGGGTAGCGGTAAGCAGAAGCTTACGCTTTCAACAGCCTTTATTGACGGTGTCTGCAGCTTTGATTGAGAAGCATGCCGTGAAGCAGTCTCCGAGCAGAATAGAGGAGCTCGTCGCAATCTTTGTCCATGCCACCAAGGTCAGTCAGTTGGTTGTCTTGTTGTCGTTGTGAAATCACTGACAGTGTGAACGCGGCTCAGATGGAGTGCGGCTTCTGGGATATGGCCGGCTCCGCTTGATCTTCGTCGTCATTAAGCAATATAATGGAGAGCACTGGCAAGCGCAGCACCTTCGACAATGCTGGGCGCCGCGCAAGGGGGGAATATGTCGATGTATTCGAACACAGTTCGGCACACATTTCGGCACATAGATCGATGAAGAAGGATGGACTATGTTGCTCGTTAGTACGGCCACGGTGACACGGCTCTTGTAACACATCTAAACAGTCCTTCACCCCATGTCAGCCTTTCATTCCCAACTGCTGCAGCTCTTCCTGGCAAGACTGCTACCGACTGCTGTTGATTGTCTTTCCAATGCGAGCGAATCGTCTGCTGTTGAAGACGTCGATTTCACCCTTCAGTGCCGCGTTCCAATACAGCTCTTTTGCGTAACGGAACGGTCCTTACAAGATATTGAAGGCTCTGATCCTTGGGGGTAGCATGCCTTCGGCAGCGCTGGCGTTGATGATTGCGGTACAGGGAGCACTGCTAACGGCAACAACAGCTTCGGGAGGATCAGAGGCACCGAATCTCGAGGTCGAACAGCCAGATCACATCTACCACTCCGTACGACCGACGAGGGCGCTGACGTAGCTTGTCGAAGTGTAGTCAACATCTCAGCAAGGCATCGATGAGCTATCTCCTTTTGTTGAACCATGCGAAGAAGACTTGGTAAGACAGTTCGCGATGCGCGGAGCAGAGGGGGAAGAGTATGTCAGCCTTGCGCTTGGCGAAGACGCTGTGCCGTCTTGCGGCAGTAGCCTGCTCCGTATCGCGGCAAACAACTGCCCTACGCTTTCGCCTTGTCTCGCCGCCTTTGTGATGCTGGAGCTCTACAACGAGGCCACGTCCACAGACGCTACAGCTCGGCTATATGATTGATAGGGACGCAAGGTCACCGGGGTGCCGATCAAGATACTTTGCTTCACCCTTCGCCGCTCGCGCGGAGTGAGTTCTATTATCAAGCACTCTCGTCAAAAGCCACGACGGTCAGCTTTCGGCATGTCGGATTCTCACCAGAGCCTTGTCTTTCAGCGCGTGAGCAAACGTGTACTGACCTCGAGTGCGCGCGGGGCTCTTCAAGTTGAATCTGCGAGCCATAACCACGGCGGAAGATGATGGGATGTGGTGAGAGAAGCCTCGGGCGGTCCACGGTGATGTAGACTGTGTCACAAAGCAGGTAGAATTAGGTCCTCGGGGGGATTACCCTGCGTCTAAACGCAGAACGCTGGCGGTGATAAAGACCAACTTCACCTCGTCATATCCACAGCCTTTCTACGAAACCTTGTAAGAGTCCCGCCCGCCACTCATTGGATGTCAATGCAATCTATACCCTGGACGGCGATGCTCACCATGTGAAACTGCAAACGAACAAGTTTCTATGGCTGGCGCACCCTGAGAAACCATGCCTGGTCTGGCAAGCGTCGTTATCCCGCTTGCCTGACGCTTCCAAAGCTTGTGTTCCGGTGCTTCGTCACGCCAGGCACGACGGTCTTTGCCACTTGCGCCGTGTAACCTTTGTCATAAGCGCTAAGATGTACTTTATCTCACGGCAGTTGATCGGTAGCCTTGCACTAGTCGCACGTTGTTCAGATCGAGCTAAGAGAGCGCACCGGCGTGCAGCGTGTAGACAGGGATAGTGTGCGGTTGCTGGAACTTGCTAGCGTGAGTGGTGATGATTGGGATCGCAGTCTATAGGCGCTCGTTGGGCTACTGTGATACTAATTTCATTTATATACTCTCTTCGAGAAGTAAGTTTGGGAAGTGTGAATACAGCTTCAAACCAAAGCCTCTGAATTGTGAGATGATTGTACCTAATCGTACAGTTACAGTGGTACTGGCTACACCAACGAGCATCGGGAAAAGGGTGCGAATAGCTACAATAATGGCGCCCAAACTCGCTGAGAGAAAGCTCTCCTAAGTTTGACCACCCCTTCGGAGCTTCCTTCCGCCTCCGCTGCCAGTCCCGAGCCGCTTGTGGTATATGAACCGGACAGGCCGTCAGACATGCGTCTCTGTATGTGCGCAGCCGTCACGTCGTATCGGTAGCTCGCTATGCCGCCGGCGAGCGGATATACACCGGCTGTGAAAACTCCAACAATGGGAAATCAAATCAAATCGCTTGCCACCCAGAATGCGATGCTCCACGCAGATGCAGACCTTGCTCGAGCCTCCACAATGTAGTACCGGAAGAGACTTTACCGTGCGATGTGGCGTCCAACTCCATTAGCGGTTGAGCCGAAGACCAGTTACTGTTGCTGGTATCCTGGGGGAGGAGGATGCTCATTGTCTGTGACACTGTCAGCGGTGGAATGGAAACATATGATGCTCGCGGACTCACGCACGTTGCTGGTATTGCAACCCACCCGGAGCGTACGGACTCTGTGGATACCCTTGGCCACCGTACATCTGGCTCTGAGGTGCGTATTGCGGTGCACCATCGACTTGCTGAGGCTGAGCGTACTGGCCGGGCTGGGCGGCAGCTTGCTGATACCCAATAGGCGGCAGCTGAGGGCCTCCCATTTGTGGCGGCATCATGTGTTGCTGCGCGTACTGTGGTGGCGGACCTTGGGCTTGAGCCGCATCTTGACCGTTCCGAGCAGCTTCCTGGCGCTGGCGTTCCTCGTCTTGCTTACGCTGATTCTCCTCCTCCTTCTTCTTCGCCTTCCATTCCTTGCGGATCTCTTTGAATTCTGCGAATGAACTTCGTCAGCCTTCATGCAAGGTCCATGTGCATACGCGTACAAGGACAAGCTTGTCTCGCGCTAAGCTTAAGCATCGCTCGCCCTAATTCTAGCGTCCGCGCGAAATTCCCTAATATGATAAGTGCTCGTAACACGACATCACTCGGCTGATCGCACGTGCGAACGGAGGATTTGTGAATATCACGCGTGAGTGTTACAGATGGCTGAACCTTACCCTCTGGTGTACGTTTCGGGCCGTGCGACTGCATAGTCACGTGCGCATTCAAGTGGTTCAACGTGCCGTACGCTTTCTCGCACCCGTTCCATCCGCATTTATACATGCGCTCGATCTCCTCGTAGCGCCTTCGAGGCCGCTTGTGTTGCTGCGCTCCGGGAATCGGCACGAAAGAATAAACAGTCGACAAAGGATGACCGCCCTGTGACACGTCAGAATGCCACAGTGCGCGTGCAGCTGGTAGCATGCCACTTACCGCCGGAGGCCTAGCTACATGCGCGACCATGTTTGGCGCTGCGCCGCCTGTTGTCGCAGGCGAGTGACCGTAGCCCATCGGCTGTGGATAGTGACCCGCCCATTCAGGTCTTGCATACATCGGCTGCCCAGCATACTGTGGCATCTCATTCTGAGGTGGATACGGCGAATACCCATGCGGAGGGTAGGTAGGACTTGACTGCGCGATCGAAGGGTCTATTGGTACATTTCCGTTAGAACTATTGTTGTGGGGCGCGTGACCATTGGTCGGCGTGCCATCAGGCATATGCTGGGACGGACTTGACGTTTGCGCCATACCGGCGTGCGCACCTTGCGCTGTCGGTGGGTAGCGGGCTTGCTGGCCGTCTGCGTACGAGCGTTGTATGTATTCTGGGAACGAACCAGATCGCGCCGACTGCGGCAGGCCGTAGTCGGAGTTCGGTGTCGCTGACGACGAGAAGTTCGAAGACTTGTAGTCTTGTTGAGCCGTCTGGTACTGCACAGCAGATGCTTGATCTGCAGATGACCCTTCAGACTGGTGCCCGTTGTACGGGACGTATGGAGAGCTCAAACCTGACTGCGGATACTCGGGCTGTCTACCATCCATTGATCGAGCGCTGTCGTGGTGCAAGTGCGTTGCCAGAATCGCGCTTAGCGAGGGATCGTTGTTGTGTTGATGTGCTGACGCGGTATAGCCCGTGGACATACTACGCCCACAAAGGATAGGTAGAATGTAACGCAAGTGGCTCCAAACCCAAGCACCGCTGACAGCGCGCCGGTCGGTACAAGTGCCCGCCGAATCGACGGTCGGAGGGAACTGTTGTTTTGACGGGAGGATAGCGCGATCCTCGGCTCTTTCAGCACGGATGATGTGCAGGCCAGCGTCAGGCGAAGTCCACGGCAGTTCTAGCGCGACGATGGAAGAGTAGCGCAGAATCTTCTTTTAACGTGTGTGGGTCGTTCCAGCTCAGTTATGCCATAGACACGCCGGGCATATTTAGCCTAGAAGCTGTGCAGAAGCGATGCAAGTGGAAAGGTAGGGCGGGCTTGAAGGCGGTGCTAGTGGAAATACTCCGGAGTAGCGTAGCGTAAACTACCAAGCGTGGTCGATGTTGGGGTGGCGCACTTTGCCCTGCTTTTTACGCGGTCTTGTGCCAGGGCCCGGTATGGTGCGTGCGAGCAGATGGAGACGGTGAGGTAATTGCAGCGGAACCCGACGATCCTTTTAGCTGCCGGCCGCGGGTAGACGATGCCTGGCCAGCAACTTCTGCCCTGCAGGCAATTGGTTAAAGATACAACTGACGCCACGAGCCAACGAGGCGAGAGCAGTGTTGCAGGAGAGTTTGGGTCAAGCTTCTCGGAGCTTGTCAGATGACGGCACGTCGACTTCAGCACGCGAAATGATCACGGGCGACAGGGTGACGAATAGAGTTCTACGAACCTGCAGGCCTGCACAGTTGGCTGGCAAATTCCGGCCGCAGAGTTTTCGCCGGCTTGGCAGCTTCTCGCAGCGTGTCAATCTCCGAAGAGGCCACCTCCACTGGATTGGAAGCGGTGAGCAGGAACTCGTTACTGTAGCAGTATCCGCAGCGTTGCTCTGCGTACCGGCCGTGGATGTATTGCAACTCAGTCTCTCCGTCTGGTGATTCGCGGCTTCTTTAACGAGCCTCACGTGCTTTCGCTACGCGAGTTATCACCTCGTGCCTTTCCAGGAATCGGTGACAACCCGGGAGTCACCGCGTTGCGCGCTAGCAGCTGAATCTGGCGACTTTACGATGTGGGTGAGGGCCAATGTTGTTGTTCCTGCGGTCCAGGTGATGTAGTCCTGGATGAATTATGATGATCGCTTTGCAGTACAGCCAGACTGCAGGGGCAGCGTGGCGGCTGTGGCCTGATGGCCGCGGAGTCCTCCGCAATCGTGGTTGTGAGTACTGTAGTGTTGTCGGGCAAGCTTGCAGGACGGTCCGTGAGGCTCTCAACACTAGCGGGCAAGAGATCGAGCTAGTGCACGAGGAGGATTGGCGCGAACGTTGGTGTGGGTTCTAAAAGAAGCTCGGCAACTGCGGCCCCGAGTTGGAGGTGATCAACAACAGATTCTTGGCGTAATTCACGGCACCTGAGTCGTGTCCCGACTCTCCTCCATACCACCTGCTCACGGTCTAGCCGACACTTCACGAGAATTACACAAGTATCGTTCGCCTGATTTGTTGCTTCATCTCTACACATAGCTACGATGCGTGTGTGATCAGGCGGGTGCGAACAGCAACGTCAGACGTGCATGCAACAAGCATTGCAGCGTCGTCACCAAAGCATCGCATACGCCACTCTACGACGGATTCAGCCAATTAAACGGTCATTTCGAGACTTGCCTCGGCTGTCTAACTGGATATGCCACGACTGGACAAAGTACGCGAGAGTGTAGACTATCCCGAAGCGCGGTGTAGCTGTTTGCTGAGCACATTTTCATACGACAACCGTGTCGTGTGAGGATCGTGCCGGGAGAGTGTGCCTCATGACCGGCTGAAGGTACGAGTTCGGATGTATTCCCGTCCACGTAAGCGGCCTGTGCTCCCAATGACGGCTTCGAGTTGAGATGAAGTCCTCAAAGAATCCGCGCTGTCCTTCATACGTGCCTCCAGAAGGCGAAGCTCGCAGCCATCTGTTGCTTCGGCTGGTGCTAAACGGTAGACAAGGCGAAACTAGCATCTAGGCTTAGTCAAACACACTTGCTGCGCTAGGGACATTTACGGCTTGTGCAAAGATGCAAGCGCGCCGCCTGGGTGCTTCAGGATCAGGTACCACAGAGCCGTCTCGTCGTAGTCTATCGTAGCCTGGTCTCGTCTCTTTCTTATATCAACTTCCTGTCTCTGGAGGGCCGTGAGTCGCTATACTTGGGACTCCAGACTTTGCTTTGCTCATCTACCACTTCTAACTCGAAATGCTCTCTCATAGGTGGGCACGCTTGTCTGCTCTGCTGCACGGAACGGAACTCAAATTACGTGACATTTGCCGTGAAGCAGTACCGGGGTTGTCGCTTGGGTTGACCGTCATGCATCCCACACTGTTGCGCTCCCTCTTTGGTGGCATGTACGCGAGTTCATGAGCTCAAGATATTGGGACATAACAACGTCCGTACCGTCGTTCAATGTTCCGTGCATGAGACATTGCATGTAGCCGAGCCAGTCTGAAACTGGGACGACAGCATGCAAGACCGGTAGCGAGCCACTTGAGGAAGACGTGATACGCGGGCGATCCATCTTGCGCCCAACAAAGCGCCGTAGTCTGACCGTACGTCCGGTTAGGGTCCGCATATCCCCATGCTTGCGCACTGTTTATCCGTCTACGTGAGCCTGGTGGCTGCAAGTACGGGAAACCCCGGCAATACCACATAGTATACCCATGCCCCATGCAGCTATGCTTACGACACTTGGTACACTGTGATGTAACCTAAGACGGGCATCACTTCGTGAATGGTCATGACGCGTGAAGGGACCGAAAGACACACAAAATCCAGTGAGTCGGAGGGCTGAAGGTGGAGCCCAGACACCGATGGGTCACCACAACCGAAGATTCTGCGTTGAACTGAAGAGGAGCAGCAAAAGCAACATATCCCCACCTATTTCGAGCCGATCAGCCACTGATGTGCTCTCAGTTTTGGTGTCCATGACTCGTACCACGGTTTCGATCGTCCTGTAAGCTGTTGCCGGTGCGATCCGCTGAAAGGAGCTGCGAACTCCTGTTATGATCGACCTGCCGGATTTGCGTACAGTGGTGGAGGAAGCAATGATCTTCTAACAACAACTGGTAACATTCCGCGGAGATTGACACTTCTGAACTACTTCGGAAGCAAGAAACAAGAACGCGTTATGAATGCCTATGAGCGCTCAATTCCTGAGCGCTCCCACGTCTATCATGCCATTATTGGAAAGCAATCTATTGAAAAGCAATCTATACGTCGCCGCAACTGCCTTTCCTGCCAAGTTTTCCTGCCGTCGCAATGCCTCGCATGAGTAACTCCTCCTCGATATCATGTCCCACTGACAGCTGCCGAGTGTACCGTTAACGAACGCCATTATTTTTAAAACGCTCCGTGCCAGCTTTGGTCACTTGTGTTGGCTTCAGCTTTGTGGCTCGCCAGAGCCTCACCACCGACGGCTTCCACCGATTGGTGCCGTGTTGCTGCCAGTCCAGCCGCCACGACCACCACCACGGCCACCTCCGCGACCGCCACCGTACCCACGGCCTCCTCCTCCGCCACCGCCGCCGCCGTAGCGAGCCATCTCAGCGAGACGCGGATCGATCTCCTGCTTAGCCTGAGAAAGAACGCTCACTAGGTCACGAGCCTGCTTGGAGTCTGCCAATTCGAGTTAGCGAAGAGGCTGTTATGGAATGTGCCGCGCGCTACTTACTGTCAGTAGTGAACATGGTGATGGCAGTGCCCATGCGGCCGGCACGCCCTGTACGCCCAATACGGTGGACGTAGTCCTCCGAGTTGTTCGGGTAGTCGTAGTTGAACACATGCGTAATGTCCTTGACGTCTTTAGACGCACTCAAAGTTAGTAAAGACGTGCTATTGTAACGGGACAGGTGAGCATGAGAGGCTACAGCCATCCTTTGCCGGATGCGAGCAAGATCTGCTTGGTGCGCCATTCTGCGACACTCAGCGGGCGGCGTGGACATGTCCGCGATTGCAAACAGTCGGAGAACCAGCTCAGCGCTCAAGGCGCACACATTTACAAGCCAATGTCACGGGCCGTGGACGATTCTCCAGTCACGGATCCTTTGATGACGCGCGCAGCTCTCGCAAACTAACGCAACGTAATCTCTTGAAGACTCATAGTATCCGCTTCTCTGACGGTCAAAGACGAGTTGCAGAGAAACGGAGGGTGACAGTGAAGCACATCTAGACGCGCCCCACCGTTATGAAGTCTTCGAGGACCCTGTAAAGAACAGAGGAACATGAACAGCCCTAGACACGTGGTTATGTGTGCACGTCAAGCGTGCGGAGTGCAGCTCATGACAGACAGATCTGCTCTGACAAACGGAGACAAAGAGATGTGTAATAGGAATAACGGTGATATGGCGTGGTAGTGGGTGAAAGGGCGGAAGGAGAGAGCCAAATTAAGCAAGGGGGGGGAGGTGCGGAGTGTGTACGTGCAGGGGGGTTGTTCAGCAATCATACCGATGCCACGGGAAGCCACATCGGTGGCAACCATGATTGGGCTCTTGCCCGTCTTGAATTCATTGAGAACCCAGTCGCGCTCGTTCTGCTGCTTGTCGCCGTGAATCGAAAGCGCTGGCCATCCGTCTTGACGAAGGAAGCGAGTAATATCGTCAGCGACACGCTTTGTGCCGGTGAAGATGAGAATCTTGTTGTTCTTGTCCTCCATGATGCGCTCAAGGTGCTTCTGCATGCGCTCGCGCTTCTCGAAATCCGACACGATCTCAACGATTTGCGTGATGCGCATGTTAGCGTGCAGATCGTGCGAGCCGACATTGACTTGAATGAAGTTTGTTTGATAGTCTGAGGCCAGCTGGCGAACCTCCTTCGGCCAGGTAGCGGACCACATGCAGGTCTGACGATCAGGTCTGATCTGGCCGATAATTTTGCGGATCTGCGGCTCGAAACCCATGTCGAGCATGCGGTCCGCCTCATCAAGCACCAGGTAAGTTACACGACGGAGGTTGGTCTTGCCTGACTCGAGCATGTCGATCAAACGTCCAGGTGTGGCGATGCACACTTCAACGCCCCTAGCGAGGTCGCGGATCTGTCCACCTTTCGGAACACCGCCATAGACACAGGTGTTTCGTATCCTTGAGGACTTTCCGAATTTGCTGACTTCTTCCTGGATCTGAACGGCTAGCTCACGGGTAGGTGCTAGGATGAGGACAATCGGACCGTCACCCTGTGCAAGAAGTGGCTGAGCATTAATGTGGACGATGGCGGGTAAGCAGTAGGTGAGCGTCTTCCCAGACCCGGTCTCGGCAATACCGACGACATCACGACCGGAGAGAGCCATGGGCCAGCCTTGAGATTGGATCGCGGTGGGCTTTGAGAAACCTTGCGCCTTGACTTCGTTCATGACGTATCCCGGGAAGCCAGCCTCGTCGAAGGTCTCCACCGGCTTCGGCACGTCGCGACCTTGTACCGTAATTTGGTGTTCTCTGCGGAATGCATCGACCTCGGCTTGTGAGCGTGCAGCCACGGCAGGATCCTCTTTGTAGAACGACTTTTCAAACTTCGGCATAGCATTCAGATCCCAGGTTTGAGTCTTGAGTCCAGCACCAAGGCTGGACATCTTGTCGCCGCCACCGCCGTAGGAGTTGGAGCCCCCGTATCCGCCGCCGCCGCCGCCGCCGTAAGAACCGTTAGTGCCGTTTGAGTAGCCGTTTGAGTTCGAGTAGCTGCGAATGGGTGTTAGTGGATGCACAAGATGTCAATCTGACATGATGATAGGAATGACTGGACGCAAGAAAGCACAAGCGAGCCTACACCTTTGGGCTTACCCATTGGAATAGTCACCGCGCGAGCCATAATCGCGGCTGTCATGGCTGCCGTACCCGTTGCCGTTGGAGTATCCATTACTGTAACCGCCGCCGCCACCGCCGCTGCCGCCGCGAGAGCCATACCCTCCTCCGCCTCCGTAACTGCTGCCGCCGTAGCTCATCTTGGAATGAGTGATATCAGCTTAGCTGGTCAGTGTCGTGCAGCCGGGTATGTCGTGTCGCTATGTGAGCTTAAACGTCGTTGTAGAGAGTAAGCCAGGAGGATGAGCGACGTGTTGTGACAGGATGATGTAGAAGTAGAACGTGTTCAGAAAGGCAGGGCAGGCGCGGAAAAGGATCTGGTCAACTTTTTTGCGAACGCTAGGTCCGGAAGGGGAAAGCGCGGCCGTGCTCGATGTCAGGCTTGGCATTCACCCTGCTCTCTTACAGTACTGTCGGTTCAGTCACTATCTAGCTCTGTTCACGCGACAGACACTACCTGGTGGAGGACAAAATAATAGATTACTGCCTACCTCATCCCGAAAGGTGAAAAGAGTCACACTCAAGATCAATAGAGACCGAATTCAGGCCATGTACTGTGACGCTGACCTGCTGCATGAGCAAAATTCTGACCTCCCGCAACAGATGTTAGATGTGATGCAATAAGAGCTTTTGCGGCTCTGAAAGGGTCCCTCAGCATGCCTCCATATTTCCTTACTACTTTTATGCAATTTGCGTTGAACAGGTGTCATTTGGACAACGTCTTAATGGAACAAAGCCTTGTCAAGACGTGCAGCGGCAGTAACCACAAGATCTTATAGCAGTGTATCACAGACGACTCCATCCTTCGCTTCCCGCTTGCTGTGCCCGATCAGTCATCACACCCTTTGAGAAGAACCCAGTATCGCTTTGCACGAATACATCGCCGCTGCGACGTACGATACTTACGACAACTACTCCGAGTCTCTAGGTCATTGCAAGGCATGGCGACCTGATCTTGATTTGTGGTAGCAACGATCCTGCCAAGGCTGGTGTGTATACATGGTACTGTGTCGCGACCCTCGATACGGTCCCTCTGCGCTGACACAGTTCTACCCGTCAAGCTACTCATAAACGCGATCGTCCTTTGCAATGGCTCCTCCCTGTTTGGAGCAACACTGAGCCCACGCTGAACAGAAGTACGCGCTCTGGCTGCAGCCACCGCGCCTTTCGAGCTCTAGCTTCTGATGACTGCGGCAGGATCTTCGTTACCTAGCTCGTGCCATGCATCTTCAGTGCGATGTTGTGCCGTATGCATTGGTAGATGATCAGCTCGTGGCCTTCGCCATGCCCTCCTTGAAGCAGAGGCTTGCGGCAATGCGAATCATTGACATTACTTCAGTCCGCATGAACCTCAATTCTGCACTGATTGGTGTGCCACTTGAGCTTGAGCAGTCCCCGCCATCGCTCAGCGCACGTTCGCCGGCTCAGCGGTTGAGGTGGCTCGGAGCCTGCCACGTATTCAATACCAATGTCTTGGAGAAAGCGCACTACTTAATGACCATCCGTGTGCACATACTGGTTTGCAACTGTGGTGAGGAAACGCGGCATGCGGCGTGAGACGGTATATCCCGTTAAGCTAAGGTCATCTTTCGTGCATTAATGAACACTTACTTGCAGACTTTCGCGTCTAATACTGTCCCATCTTTTCGTTGTCAGCTCTGGCCGCTACCAAGAGACGAGGGATATTACCTGCGGCCGGCATTCTCACAACCTCGATAAGCATTGCAAATGAGTACGCGTCGCAAAGATTCAGGACGAGTGACGGCGCCAAAGGATGCTGTAGCCGATAGCGAGCCAGTGAAGGAACAACCAGCCTGTGATGAGGTTTAGTAAAGTGGGAGGAAGCCATGACTGGGAGGAAGCTGGCGAAGCTTTGGTCTTGGCCTGGAACAGCTTCCCAACACCATCTAGCGGCTGAAAGTGCATGTAGCGGGATCAGTAGCATGTCTTCCTCCCTTCTTACAATAATATTGAAATCCTCGCAAAAAGGATGAAGTACTCGAACCGTATAGCGTGGCGTTTCGCGGGCGAACTCGTACCTTCCCCCACTTAAGTCCGCAGTTTTCGTCGTCTTACATCGCAAATATCGCTGATGGACACAACAGACACCTCAGCACTTTTACTGCTGGACTTGCCCGAGAAGGCACTGGCTGGTATCGATCTGCTGTCGTTCACCACTACACCACGTTTCAAAGGCGTCAAGAATATACCACCAGGATTGCATTTCACGTTCGTCAGCTCAAGCATAGCTTTCTCCGAGCGACACGGCATATGGTTCAGTGTAGAACAATCTCACGCTCCTGGCCCACACTTGAATGTTGCGCGGTGGCGCCAAGATTCTGAATCTCTCCAGACTGTTACGGACCAAGCTGAACAGTTTCGGTGGCGCGCAAATCTTGGCCAGATATGGCGCGAAGGTCTGACGCCGTATCGACAGTCTACCGGCACGATTACCGATGACGACGCTCAGGAGGAGCTGGTGGACTGGCCGAAACTTACCTCACGCATCACGGACAGGCTGTTGGCAAGGATTACCCACGGTGACGACAATACCTGGTCGCTCAGTTCAGGAAGCTCGGCAAAACGTGACCTTGAGGCTATCCCTGGCCTGCATGCCGCTGACTTGAATCTTGAGGCGGAAAAGGAACTCACGTTTTTACCGATCGATCTCAAGCAGACATGGCGGGAAGGCGCTGTCGGGCGCGAACGTACAGACGCCGCCCAGGACCGATCATGGGCGCTGAACGACATCATCAAGGCAAACTGCGGAGACTTGCTTGACATTGTCGGCGAAATGCAGTTCTGCTTTCTCATGGTCCTCACCCTAAACAACTTTTCCTGCCTTGAACAGTGGAAGCGCATCCTAGGGTTACTCTTCACCTGTCGCTCCGCAGTGGCAGCAGACACCACCTCGCTGCTCTTCGTTGAAGCCATCAAAGCGTTGACGCTGCAACTGCAGCATTGCAAGGTCGCAGACACTGGTTTGATCGATCTTGCAGACGAAGGAGGATCGTTGCTTAAAAGTCTTTTGGTACGCTTCCGCAAAGGCCTACGAGGCCTGGCTGGAATCGAGACTCAGTACGTGGTGGATGAGCTCGACGACCTAGAAGACTACCTTCGCACGGAGCACGGCTGGCAACTGGGAGGCTCGTTTGCCAAGTTTGGCGTCCTCGACCTAGAAGACGGCGAACAGGTACAGGTGGAAACTACAGCCTTCGACGAAGATGACGAGACGGGCGAGTATGCACCGCAGATAGTTGAGCTCACTCCGGATCAAGCAGCATTACTTGGAGTTCATGACAGTGAGAACTTACGCGCAAGTTTGAGCCGAGCGTCGCTTCATGAGCTAAATGGTGAACTTTACTCCGAAGACGACGGTGGCAAACGAATGATCGCCGGCAGTAGTGCTCTGTCCCGCAACGAAGCACTCACTGAGACTGACGACGAGACAGATGAGGAAGAGGAATGCGCTGAAGATCTGGACGAGCTAGATGCCCGCTATTGAACACTGAACCACCACTAGACTCTTGCTGCTCGTAGGTACCCAACGACACCGTTGCAGTAAGTGCTAAGCTTAGCTACGCGCCTCTTCTCCTCATCAAGTGCATCCCGCCAGTGTTCTATGGCGACTGTGAGCTCGGGGACATTGCCTACAAGTTCGCCATGCAAGCGGAGAAAGACAGCCATCCATGCTTGGCCAAGCTCAAAGTCTCTCCTCTCCCGCATGAGCCAGGTCAGTGCCTGGATAAAGATTACCATCTCGTCACCCTCAACGCTTATCGAACGAAGCTCCATGTCGGCCGCAGCTGGGCTCAGGTTCTTTAGATGTTCAAGAAGCGGCCCGTGACTTTGTGTATCTGCAGCTTCCTGTAGGAGCCTCGCAAAGGTGCTTCTACCGCCCTCTTGGGTGAGCTTGAGCATTCTAGACCGCTCTTTCTGCAGTTCAACTGCAGTCACCGTCGTAGCTTGTGCATTCTGCTGTCCCACCGCGGCAACTTGGCCGTCCTGCAGTGAAGGCAGGAAGAAGGGCGCTTTCTCCGGCTTCTTGGGTGGCTCGACCGGCTTGTTGCGTACGCGAATGAGGTCAAGATGCATCAGATTCTGCCATCGCGACTTCGGCACCAGCGAAAGTGACAGGAGATCTGACGACAACTGGTCGACACTAGCCTCTGCATCCAGCATGTCAAGCAGTACATCCTCCGCTTCCTCATCCGCCTCATCCGTACTGGTAGCGACGAGGTCGCGGCCTCCTTCACCGCTTGCCGTCGGCGCTTGCGCATAGTCTGCGGCCAGGATGCTAACAAGCTCGTCTGCGGGGATGTGCCTGGTCGACACATGCATAAACAAAGCTTTGTTAGTCCATACGTCCATACCCACGCTGTCCGCTGTCGCAATGGCGAGGAATTCGCTCGTTGGCGAAAACGCCAGACTTGTACAAGCCGCCTTCAGCTTGAAAGCGTCGACCAAGTGACCAGTAGGCAGGTCCCACAGTACGATGAGCGGTCCTAATGAGGCAGCGAGCCAATTGCCGCTCGGCGAGAATGCAAAGTCGGAGATGGCGTAGGTGGAGGGTGTGAGCTCAGGCAGCAATGGACGTGTAGGCCAGAGCTCGCGAATCAGCCTTTGCGTTGCAATGTCTACAACGCGGACGCATCCATCAGTGCAAGCGAATGCAGCGAGGTTCGAAGGCCGGTGGAAGCGCATCGCTTTGATGGATGTGTAGGTCGACCAATCAAGCTCTCGCTGTAGGAGCCCAGTGGTAAAGTCCCAGATTTTCACTCGACCGTCCGTGCCCGCAGACACCACGGTCTTGTTGAGGCTGTCGATCTCCAAGCCAACGACTGCGGATGCATGCTTGCCTTGTCCACGATAGAAGATCTTCTTGCCGTCTTTGCTTCGTTCTTCCTCCAAGCCGTGCTTGAGCATATCGAGCTTCAATTGCTTTGCTTGCTGCGGAGAGAGTCGTGCCGGAAAGCGCTGGCGGTGCATGCCAGATTGCAGGTTGAACATGTCAATGCCACCCGACTTGGACCCAATGACAGCGAAGGTGCCACAAGGTGACACTCCTACAGAGGTCACAGGGCTCTCGTCAGACGTAGGGAATGCCCAGCGGCCTGCCCGTTTACGACCCCAAAACCATGTTCGGGCCTTGTTGTCATCCTCGTGTGCAGTTACTACGCTCTCCCAGCCGGTCATAGACGACACTTCAGCATCGACATTCTTGCCCTTGGCGTTTTGCCAGATGGGATGTCTCCCGGGTAATGCACCGATGCCGCCGTCTCTGTTCAAACTGCACGCCATGGCGGTGATAGGCGGACACTTCAGATCTTGTAAGCTATCTCGGTTGCTGCCTGACAGTAGGCCTTGTTTCTTGGCCTTAGACTGTACAGCGCCTTGGCTAATCTCCGTGCTTTGACCGTCCCGACGCAATGACCAAGCCCACAGACTGCGATCGCGACTGGCTGACATCAGCCACTTTCCGACATCGTCACTTCCATCTGATGCAGAAGGAAGGAACTCGAGCGTTGTGATAGGCGCACCGTGACCACAACGCTGGTGAAGGATGCGAGGAATTGGGGAGAATATGGTTTGGTCGAACACCCATGTCTTGAGGCTGTTGTCAAGTCCGCTACTCACAAGCGTATGCTGACCGGGCAAAAACTCGACCTTGCTGACACCACCTTGGGAGTCTGGGGTAGGATCTGCATGCGCTGAGCGTAGCACGCCCGCCTTCCGACCTCCCTCGTTCAGGTCCCAGAGCGTAACGTCACCGGACGATGTCGAGGCTGTGGCCATTACACCAGCCTTCTGCCCATCCTCGCCGGCACCTAAACCATCAGAGCGGAAGGAAATGGACGTAATGGGTGCGCCAGCCGGAGCATTGAGCTGAAGCACTGTTTGGTCGGCGTGCACATCCTGGATCAGCAGCGGTCCCTTCTCATATGCTATTGCCACGAGAGACAGCGCAGGAGTTGGTGCTAATGCCGTCACTGCACCGTAGGTTGTAGCGGGTGGTAGGATGGTATACACGAGCTTCCCACTAGAGACGTTCCAGATCTCAGCGATGCCATCTTCCTTGCCTACCACAATCTTGTTGAGGAAGGTAGGCAGGGCGGCAACGCATTTTGTGTATGAAACAGGTGATACGCCTTGCAACGTAGTGTATAGCTCGTATGTTGTAGCCTTCCAGACAAGCAATGTGGTCTCGCAGACGCCAATGATCCATCCACCGAAACAGCACAGCGCTGAAACTTGCTGCCGCCAGCCTCTCGGTACTTCCAATTCGGTCTCCCTCTTACCTCGCTTGAACACCCATACTCCGCTTGCATGTCCGCCTCCGTCGCACCAAGCGGCGAACAGCTTGTCCTTCCAGGCTATGCTTGCTGTGATCGGCCCCGGAGTCTGCGGCCTCGTGATAAAGACAAGGTTCAGTCCTCTCCGGAGATCGTACGTCTGTAGGCTACGGCCGACAGAAGTCGTGATCTGGAATGTTGTCTTGCCCAAGGGTACGGCGGTGAAAGGTACTGTGGTCGGAGAGACGAGGCCTATAGTTCGGTACGGCGCAAAGAGTCGCGATGTTCCAATTTTTCGCTGCGGTGCCGCATGTCCATTGCTGAGCTTCTGCCTCTTGTAGATATGTCCATCTGCGCCATCAGTGTCCATGTCACCGGCGCCACGCTCGACAGGTCAATGCGCTTGTCCACGATGCCCGAAACTTTTTGGGAGGAACTTCTGCTCGATGCTTTGCTCCTATCGATAACACCAGCGGCTCCCTTTCCGCTTGACTTTCAGTCTCACCCACTTTCATTAAGCATCTCACTTGATTTGGTGGACCATCACCATCATGGTAGCAACTCATAGACTCCTTGAATCAAATCTTACTTTTTAAGGTACTCTCAGACTCAAATGCCAGCATGGTATGAGTTCGGGAAGCGTAGACGAGGTATGTGAGATATGCGTTCGTTCCGAAAGCTAGCAACAAGTCTCCTGACCAACACCAAGCTCGTAACGCTGCAAAAAAACACATCATGTCCCTGTCATCCCAAGCACAACGCTGCAAAGCCTAAAACAGACCCAAGGCGAAAGGCAAAAGCGCATGACAACCGACCTGGTTCGCCAAGGGCACAATGGCCGCAAAGTCCGTGATCGACCAGCCTCTTGGTGCCGCGGTAGCCAAATATATCATCCCAGCACACAAAGGCAGCATGAAAGCGTACATCCACTTGAAATCCCTCACGATCCTGTCCAACCCAATGCGGAAGCCCGACGCCTCCAGCTCCTTTGCCGTGGTCGTCCACTCCATGTTAATGCTGAACGCGTGGCAGAGCAGTGCTTGCAGCAAATGGAAGGAGATGCCGCCGAAGAATAGCAAGAACATTGGCGTCCACTTGATTGTTTCCCACAGGCAGAGGAAGAAGGTCTTCTGACCCAGGCGATGCCGAAGCATGGCGTATGCGAGTGGTGAAAGCACGTTGAAAACGGCCGCCATACCAACGAAGATCTTCCAGGAAGTGATGTAGAACTGATCGATGTTGTCCGTGAACAGTCCCACAATCAAGTAGTTCGCCAGAGTCAGTGGTATGGCCGATGCGATGGCGTAGTAAGTGAAGATGTAAGCAATGATGGTCATCTTGCTTGTCGGCTTGATGTTGCTGCGCAAGAACTTCCAGAAGAGCGGCGTGATGGGTCCTCGCGTTGGCCAGTAGCGGAGCGGATGGAATACAAGCTCGTTGCAGCCGTATGCGTACTTCTCCCATCGCGCTAGCTCGTCGTAGACGGTAAGGGATACACCTTCCTTGAACCCGCCGTTGTGGTAGGTGGCAAGGCGCACAACAAAGCCAGCAATCTGTAAGCGAAGCGAGACATCGAAGTCTTCGGAGACGTGGGAGTCGGACCAGAACTTCGTCATGCCATCTTCTTCCCAGCTGACGGACTGAATGGCTTTCCATCGGATGAAGGTGTTGTGGCCGACGAAGGGAGCGCAGTCGCCGCTTCCGACGGCGAACTGGATGGACGTGTAGATGAGGTTTGTCTGGATGCCAATTGTCAGTGAGGGCTGAAGACAGAAGATCGCAAGATTGACTTACGAAGTAGGTGATGCCGTTCTCGAAAACATTGTTGACGACTTGCAGAATGCCGGAAGAATGTTGTAACAGCGCAACCTCAGGGCTCTCATGCCTGCATCACAAGTCAGTCGACTGCCAAGTAAGCCTCGAAAATGACAGTGAACTCACATCTCGAGTGCACCATAAAGCAGGCAGTCCTCCGGAACACGGGTGTCCGAGTCAATGATAAGGATGACCTCTCCCATGCGCACGTTGCCGGCAGCCCAGGTACGGCCACCATCTTTCTCAAGCTGTGCCTCGCGGGCCTGGTCGTAAAGCTCCTCTTCCTCCTGAATGGTTAGCTGATCTTGCGTGCATCCGCGCTTCTCGCACTCGGCTTCAATTCGAGCCAGCCAATCGTCTTCAACACGGCCCGCAAAATCAAGGCAGTAGTTCATGTTCGATGCCTTCTTGAATTTGCCCTTGCGGAGGAAGTGCTTGGGACCTTCTTGTGTGCAGTGTGGTGGACGGCTGCACCAGCCAATGTTGTGCAGCTCATAGTAGGCTTGTCGGGCCTCAGCCAGCTCTGGCTTCACAAGCTGCATACCATCGTCGTTGACGAAGATCGAAGCCGTACCGCCCCGCGCCTCGTAGAAGCGGACAGCGGCCATGCAAGACTCGATGGTAGGCATAATGACACCCTTCAAGCCTTCCTTGTAGACGGGCATCTGGATTGTAACGTGAGGGAGTTCGTAATCCTTGTACCTGTCTGGCTTGGGCGCTTTGGCAGAGTAAAACATGCTGTTCTCCTGGACTGCTGAGAGCGGGCCGAAGAGCTGGAAGAGAGATCCGGTGATGACGATCATGAAGAAGAGCGAGAAGCAAGCGAAGATCGGGACCGTGACCAGCAAGGCGAAACGCATGTAGCTGCCGTCGAGTCGGGCTTCGGTTAGAAGTTTCGCTATGCAAGCCATCTCCACGACCACTACCAGGACCATAGCTAGACCAATACACAGCGCGTGCACGAGGACAAGTGGTCGCTTTGGTGCTTCTTTGCCGTCTCTTTCTGGATCGTACGCCTTGTCGCCCATCTCTTCTCGAGCAATAGCGGTTCGAATTACATCGTACTTCTCATTCCATTCCGGTGTGCCTGTGGAGCTGGCACGAAAACCCGTTGGTGATGGGGTGAAACCAGGTATCGGTGTAGGGTATGGTTGCGGTGGCGGGGGTGACACGTTGAGGGACCGTTGACTGAAAGGACTCGCAACTCTGGGCGGACTGGCAACCACTGGCGCCTGGGAACCCCAAACTAGGCCAACCAACCATGTCTCGATATCGTTACCCTGGACCAGTATGGACTCGACCGTGCTTCCCCAGACAAGAACGAATTGCTCCTTCCTGCAAAGACAGATGAAGCCTTCACGTGGGACTTGGACTCGTCCCGAAGCTAGACTTTCCACAGAGTCGACCACTGGCAGGGTAACGCCGGAACGTGGATCGCCAACTTGCGTCTGTTCAGGCGTTGTCTGACGCAGGAGGGTGTGCGTAACTTCAGAAGACATGGTGAAAGCAATAGGCACGTCCAGACGGAGAACAGCCTCAAGGACCTGCTCGTTAAGCTGAGGAGGGTAAGTGAGGTATGCTCCGTCATCTCGTTGGATGACCACGCCGCGATCGACGTTGAGGCTGTGGACCTTGTTGCCGATATCATCCTCCATCGGCTCAAACCACTGATTGTTGGCAACTTGCTTATATAGATCTGTGGCATTATGAGCAGTCGGTAAACATCTCTGTGGTTCTCATTTACTCACACTTCGCCATGACTCCATGTTTGCCATTACGAGCATCGGATGAAAGAATGCTGGATGCTGGGCTGTGATGCTTGCTCAGCGTTGGCTTGGGGTAGTCGATACCCGCTTCCTGTTCGTAGGCAGACGGCACCCTAGCGTCGTAGTTGTTCGCCATAACGAATGAGCGACCACTTGATGCAATGGGTAGCAGTGAGCGAATGTTGTACTGAATGAATGAGTGTGGTGGCTATAGCGACGAGGTGGCATGGCAAGGCGGTCAGTATATAAACATGGCGCACCGTGGACCTTCAAATCAAGGCTTGGCTGTTGCTGGCGGTATTACCGCGGCTGGTCTACGTTTGCCAAAGTCAACCGAGTATGTCGTCCCGAAGGCGTAGAACGGCCGAAACAACGTTCGTCAGGACCTTCGGTGAATGCTTTACCTCGGTGCACTAGGCGAGATCGCTGTAAGCGTGGTTACTCTCCGCCGCAGCCATGGTGCCGGTCACATGCATGGCGTACGTCGCTTGGCCCTTACAGACTGTGATGACAAACTCGACAGCAAGCCGGACTTGGAGGCAGTGCCGTTTCACTGAGAGCCCACAACGGCGGGTGCAGTAGCTCGCTACAAGCGTCCTAGCACGGAAGCAGAAGCCTTTGGCGGTGTCGCTTCGGTAGTTGGGCAACGCACGTACAGCTCGGTGCACAGAGTCAGCCCTGTAATCGGAGGGGAGCCAAGAAAGACTGTACGACCCTTTGGCATGCAGAAGGCAGCTGCACGGTGCATGCATCCATGGAGCTTCTTCGCTGGAACTAGCACATACCAAATCGGTGTAGTGTCCGTTTGATGGGCTCCGAACCCGGTCGTGGTAATGCTTTGTGGCCATATGGCTTGGCGCAGTGGCTGAGTAGTACAGTGCTCAGCACCATACACCTGGTCATGCGGAAACCTACTGGACGCAGATGCACTGAAGTGCAACGGCTGCCGTTTTGGCGATTAGCTTTCTGCAGGGTCAACAGGCTCTCGTCTTACGCGTGCGCGGCACGAAGGTACTGTAGAGTAGAAGCTGGAAGGAAGCCTCTGCTCGGGAGAATTTACGGCCTTAGTTACACAGGTAAGGCCACGCAGCCACCATGAGAGCGCCTTTCGTCCAGGTGCATGGCTCCCAAGACTCCATTCAAAATATGCCGGGCATACTTTGGAACGAGGAGCTACCAAAGATCTTGCACGGGAACGGGCCCAGCAAGCTTCTTTCTGCACCGAATGGGCGGGACGATGAAAATCACGGAGACTGCTGGCGACCATGGGGTGAAGTCGCAGGACAAGGGCTATCATGGGATCCATGCTCACGGCTGGTTCCGTCTGCCTTCTATGATTCCACGTTTTCGCCGGACCGAGGCTTGACTATGATGCTAGCATCCCCGACGCACAGCCAATTACAGTGTATCCGTGCCTGAGTCAACGGGAAGCAAGGCGCGTATGTGAATTCTCCGTTGGTACTGCATCTGCGACATGTTCGAACTCAAGACCACACCGCCGAAAGGCTATACACGAGCTCTCGGCACTCGCTTGGAGTACGAAGGACTTTGCGGCATCGCTCTCCACCTCGGAAGTTATGCGGTAGCTTTGGAAGTTCTTCATGCCGCATGCGGTAACACCGTTTCTGCCAACGAATGTACGGTCCGAATAATCTGAATCAATGTCTTGAGGCGCGCGCACTTTCCGATAGCCAGTGGCATCATCTGAACGACCGAGCTGAGCACCATTAACCGAAGCGTCGGTGTCAACGAGCCCAGACTGCAATGGTCGCAGTAGGTTGCTTATGTCTTTCCTTCGGTATCGCAGCGGCCAGACAGGAGCCGCTGAGCGGTAAGCCAGCTCTGCACTCAATAAACGGCTTCAGAACGACGTAATATCATCGTCCGGATCCTTCTCTTTGTACTCCAATTCCCTCGTCTTGATTCCCTCAACATTCACTTTGATTTTTCCACCCCCTACAAAGTCATGGGTCTCTTCACAAAGAAAAATAAAAAGGCAGCGGGCACCACGCCGGCTACGGACGAGCCGCAGGCCGAGGGAGGCCCCGATGGAAATCCTCAAGTGACTGGCTTCACCCCGAACCCCTTCGCAACGCCACACGCATCCAGAGAAACATTGAGCGAGAAAGCAGAGCACGGCCGGTACTCCCCACAAGCGCAGACCCAATCATATGTGTCGAGACGACGGAAGTTCCAGAGCGCTCGTCTGAAGGCTGGAGAGTACGACGAAAAGCCATGGTTGCAAGGCAAAGAAGACCCGAACTACCGGCGCAAGAAGATAGAGCGAGGGATTTTCTGGGGTAGTATTGCGCTCGGGGTGGTTCTTGGGGCCGCCATCTGTGCATTCGAGTACATCAACGTGTCAACGGGCGAGGTGAGCTGTCAGATGCCGACCAATGATCCGTAGTGTTGCTGACGAGTGTCGAGTTCTGCCTGTTCCTCGAAGATGACTTCCATACCATCGATCCCGCGACATGGAGTTACGAGATACAGCGAGGAGGCTTCGGTTCTGGCTCCTTTGAGTGGACGACCACCGACGCTAAGAATGCATACACAGACGCGGAGGGCTTACACATCGTGCCAACTCTTACCACAGAAACGACGGATATCACGCCAGCACAGATCCTAGACGGCTACGTGCTTAATCTGACAACCGCCGGAACATGCACCAGTCAGGACTATACTATGTGCTCGATTCGTAGCAACTCTACTTCAGGCGACATTGTCAACCCTGTCCGAAGTGCTCGCTTGTCAACTCAGGGCAAGAAGACGTTGAAGTACGGACGCGTGGAGGTCACTGCCAAGATGCCGCAAGGAGACTGGCTATGGCCAGCCATTTGGATGATGCCTGAAGACAGTGTCTACGGCCCGTGGCCGCAGTCCGGCGAGATCGATATCGCAGAGAGCAAAGGCAATAGTCCGGTCAACTACACCGACGGCCGTGATTCTGTAGGCTCAACCCTGCATTGGGGCCCAACACCAGGAACTGATGCTTTCTGGAGGACATCCGGAAAGCATACCTTGAAGAGAGTATGTGTGAGCGGCTGTATGCACTTGCGTGTTATATACTGACCATATCTCAGACGGACTACTCCGAAGCCTTCCACGTCTATGGTCTGGAGTGGACCGAGAAGTACCTCTTCATGTATATTGACAGCAGGCTGCTTCAAGTCTTCTTCCTGAAGTTCAACTCCGCTTCGAGCATGTGGAACCGCGGCAAGTGAGTTAATCACCCTGATACCCCCCGTTCATACGGCTTGTACTGACGGCCTCTTCAGATTTGGCGAGACTATCGTCAATAAGTCTGCACTTGCCGACCCATGGACTTCATCTTCCGCACCCAACACTCCCTTCGATCAGTCATTCTTCCTCATATTGAACGTCGCAGTAGGTGGCACGAACGGCTACTTTGTAGACGGTGTTGGCAACAAGCCATGGGGAGACGCTGCATTGACGGCGCCTTTAGAGTTCTGGAAGGCTAAGGATGTTTGGCTACCGACTTGGGGAGAGGGTGACAAGCGAGGCATGACTGTACAGAGTGTGAAGATGTACAAAGAGGGCAAGTGTTAGGCTTACCGGCTTTTGGAAGACGTTCACGATGCGAATGGCGCTTGGCGCATGCGGGGTGTTCTTTATCATGTATACAATGGCTGAAGGACAAGGATCAATTGCCTCTTGTGCCTGTAGAACGATTTAACGATGGACTTGACTAAGCGATTTCGGAAAATATGTTGGCGCTTATGTTGGCGCTTTCCTCCACCATATCGCAGTCCCAGTTCGTACTGCAGCATTGGCTAGCAACTGGCCGGTGGCCCCCTTGCTTGTAGAGGTGTAATGGATGAGGTGCAATAAAGGTTGGCGCCATATGCATAAACCATATGCTGTCGACTGCATGAATGTCTTGTCCGCGATAGAGTCCGTACTACGGCAACACACCTCTGCATTCGAACAAGTGTCATGCAGAGGCACGCCAGCTGAACGCTGGTGAACGGCACCGTCAGTGTTAGATCTGTCTTAGGTGCCCCGTCGGTGCTGCATGGTCCGTTCCGAGAATCGTGCCGAAAGAGGCACGCAGTCATGAGTGGCACTTTGCGTTTACTAGCGTGCTCCACCGAACCATTCATCTGACTTCACACTAGAATCGCGTGCCGTGGAATTGTCTTCTAGAGGAGTCGCTAACTGACTCCGAGCAGCGTGTTCAGTGGAAGTGGCATTGACCATGAGACTGCGGAGCATGCAAACGAACAACGGTACCGTCACCTGGACCCTCATTCATGGCGCTGAGCACCGGAGTATGTCTCGCATCGGACTGTTCACCTTAGCTCGGCTCGTAACCTATCTGTTCGCTTCGAAGAAGCTCCGCAAGGAAACCAATCAAATGAGCAAATTTAACTGCTTCCCAATACCGTCCGTGTAACTGCTCTCGCCACGAAAGGGTGCCCGGACCAGTTCTGCCTCGTAGAGGCGTGACCGGCCTCGTCGGCATTTGCAGCAGACCACACCCACCTTTGAATCCTCAAGCGAGATACCCACACAGTCTGTCCGGTACACGTCGCATCGGCCGTATGCTGAGGGTCCGACTCAGCTCAAGGCTTGGGGACTCGCAGTCAACAACGGTTTGCCACATAACCCTTGTAGTTGGGATTGACACCTTGGCCTGAGTAAGTGTACAAAGATTGGTAACTACTGCTTCGGCATTCTAGTGCTACTCGACCTCCGTTTTCTATCTCATGTCATCGGAACAGTCGTCGAGCATCAATGGCGCACCTTGTCCTTCGATTTTACACCGTTGCTACAGTCCTTTTCTCACTACACAGCATTTTTTCTGCGAATGCCTTTTTAATCAAACGAACCCTGAGTCCTGCCTCAAATGCATCACTACCAGGCAATTGGACGTACGTTGGATGTTGGGACGATAATGTCAACGGCAATGGCAGAACCTTGGCTGGCTCGAGCTATGCGGATGCGACTAATATGAATGCATCAGCATGTGTTTCATTCTGTCAGGGTAGAGGATATGTCTATGCTGGCACCGAGTAAGCTTGTCGGGCTCCGGCTGTGCGCAATTACCAAGCTGATCATCTTTGTATCCGCAGATATACCGACGAGTGCTACTGTGGGGATGCACTCGTATCTACGGCGAGCCGACAATCAGACTCCAGCTGCTCCATGGGATGTGCATATAACGTATCGGAAGCGTGCGGCGGTGGCAATCTGCTCACCGTCTACTATGCGAATGAGCCCACTCCCCAAGGACCGTTTGTGAACCCTGGTCCTCCAGGCTGGACCTCCTTCGGATGCTGGACAGATGGTGGCATCCGAAGTTTGAGCCATTCCACGCAAGTCGAGGGCGGGAGCAGCAACATGACCGTTGATGCGTGTACGGCCGCCTGCGCTAGCGCAGGATACACTCTTGCTGGTGTTGAGTACGCGGATGAGTGGTAAGCGTTCGGGACCCACATGGATAGGATAAGGTGGTGTAAACTCGAGCTGACTGGGTGAAGCTACTGCGACGACTTCCTGTCAAGTTCTGCAAGCAACACCTCTTTGACGGACTGCAACATGCTATGCGCTGCCAATAGCTCTGAGTTCTGCGGGGCAGGCAACCGCTTGAACCTTTATGCCGCGGGAAGCGCCATTCCAGCTGTGAAGCCAGTGTCAAAGACGCCTCCTCCACCAGCAGGATGGGCTTCTCTGGGATGCTTCAATGACTCCGTCGGTGCAAGGACGCTATCGAATGCCCAGTACTTAGACTCCATGACCATCGAAGAGTGCACAAGTGCGTGCGCGAAAGCAGGGTACACCTTTGCTGGGACTGAGTACGGAGGAGAATGCTACTGCGATAATGCCATTCAGAATTACGCAGCGTTGGTCACCGACGGAAGGTGCAACATGGTGAGAGCCCCCCAATCCACAGTGGCTTATACAACTTGGTTTTTAACTAAAGTAGGTATGCAGCGGTGACCCGAACGAAATTTGCGGTGGCCCAAACGGCCTCAGCGCCTACCAGCTTACCGGATGGTACAGCGTTGGTTGTTGGAACGACACGGTCGGGAGTAGAACACTCAATAACCAGCAATATGGGATTACCAATGTAGACATCAAGTCTTGCACTGCTGCTTGCAGGAAGGCTGGGTATGTTCTTGCTGGGGTCGAATATGGCTCTGAATGTACGTGCACGTCACTTGCAATGGTTTCATGGCGTGGCGACTGACAAGCGCAGGCTACTGTGACAACACTCCTCAGAATTATGGTGGGCCTGCTGTAGACGGTGGAGCTGGCTGTAACATGGCATGTGCGGGTACCGTTAATGAGATGTGCGGCGGACCGGACAGACTTAACGTCTATCAGTACAACGCCTCTGCGCTTCCAGCGACGTCTACTAGCTCTTCAGCTACCGGCACAGCTACATCTGGCAGCGACAACGATAACAACGGTGGCAACGATAATGCCGTGGCTACTCAGACTCCAAACATTTCGGTCAATGCCTCCGCCATCGCCCCCTTCAAATACCAGGGCTGCTACACGGAGGGTAACGGCGGTCGCGCATTCTCGAATCAAATGCCGGACAACGATACTATGACGGTGGAGTCATGCATTCAGCAATGCTCAGACCTGGGCTACACAATTGCCGCAATGGAGTATTCACACCAGTGCTTCTGCGATAACTACATTCGCAACAGCCCGTCGAGAGCTCCGGAATCTTCCTGCAGCATGGCTTGCGCTGGCAACAAAGGTGAGATCTGTGGTGCTGGCAGCATCCTAAGCGTATACACAGTAGGGAACATGACCGCCTACATCAATCCGTCTACACAGAGCGGCAACCTCCCTGGACAGTGGACATACATGGGCTGCTTGTCGGACGCTGATGACAACCGCTCTCTGCCGTACGAGATCGTATGGGAGACCAACAATACCAACACTGCGTGCCTCGAGCAATGCGCACTTTTTGGCTACAATGCTGCTGGTACTGAGTATGGCCAGCAGTGCTATTGCGGAGATGTTCAGAATGTCATCGACGCTGGCGCGACCCTGCAACCGGAGAGTGAATGCAACATGGTGTGCAGTGGCAATCAAGACGGTAACGGCGGGCACATTTGCGGCGGTCCTTCAAGGTTGTCGTACTACACCTGGAATAGCACGATGTACGACTGGGACTTCGCTTCTGGAGTCGCAGCTGGTGCATACGAGTTCCTCATTGGTGGCCCAGTCATCCCTTTGGTCACGGCTCCAGCTCGTAATGGCAAGGTCACGTACCTTGAGAAATTTGGCACTTCGCCTGCCAACAACGGCACGGGAGCTTACGAGCTCGATCTGTCACTACTTGACGACTTCACCGCTGCATGGCGACCAATGCACGTCAAGAGCGACATCTTCTGCTCCGCATCACTGACCTTGCCGGACAAGGTCGGTCGGCAGATTAACATCGGAGGTTGGGCAAACGAAGCGACGTATGGCATCCGTCTGTACTGGCCAGATGGCAAGCCTGGTGTTGCGGGTGTTAATGATTGGCAAGAGAACGGTGCGGAGCTCTCGCTGCTCAATGGTCGGTGGTATCCCACTGCCATGACCATGGCGAACGGCAGCATCCTTGTCATGGGTGGCGAAGTTGGCTCGAACGGTGCCGCCGTGCCAACGCTGGAGGTGCTACCCAGTCCATCTGGCGAGGTCATTTATTGCGACTACCTCGACCGGACGGATAAGAACAATCTATACCCTTTCCTGGCCGTTCTACCCTCTGGTGGAATCTTCGTCGGCTACGACAACGAGGCTCGCATTCTGGATCCGGTGTCACTACAAACAAAGCAGGTCCTCCCAAACATGCCTGGAGCCGTCAACAACTTTCTAGGAGCCCGCACGTATCAGTTCTCCGGCGTAATGATGCTTATGCCGCAGTATGCGCCGTACAACGACTATCTGCGGGTAGTGATCTGCGGTGGCTCGGTGCCTGGACCGGAAATCGCACTCGACAATTGCGTGTCAATTGCGCCAGACCAGCCAAACGCCAACTGGACAATCGAGCGCATGCCATCGAAGCGCATAATGCCATGCATGACTGCTTTGCCAGACGGGACATACCTCATCCTCAACGGCGCGCAGCAAGGTCGTGCCGGGTTCGGTCTCGCCACAGAACCGAACTACAACGCTGTGCTGTATGACCCAAGTAAGCCGGTCAACTTCCGCATGACGGTAATGGCGAACACGACAGTAGCACGCCTCTACCATTCCGAAGCTGTGTTGCTCGATGATGGCCGCGTACTCGTCTCCGGCTCCGATCCGGAAGACGTGCGTGCATTCGCACCGCAAGAGTACCGTAATGAGGTCTTCATGCCGCCGTATCTTCTCTCCGGCGCACCCAGGCCGTCTTTCAACCTCTCGAATCTCGACTGGTCGTATGGCCAGTCAGTCACTTTCTCGATAACGCCGTCTGGTCAACGAAGCAGCAACAGCAGCTGGTCGATCGGCAACCTTACCAGTCGGGCTACAGTCGACACGTCCGGCTATCGTGTTAGCTTGCTTGGTGCCGTCTCTTCAACTCACGGCAATTCTATGGGTCAGCGAACATATTTCCCTACGACAAGGTGTTCGGGTACGATATGCACCGTCACCGCGCCGCCGAATGCAAATGTGTGTCCGCCAAGCTGGTTCCAGATGTTTCTGCTTGATGGCAACAATGTCCCGTCGAATGCGACGTGGGTGCGCATTGGCGGTGACCCTGCCGGGCTAGGCAACTGGCCGGACCTTCCTGACTTCGACGTACCTGGCATGGGCGCTGTTGAGGCTATACTGTGATTTTCGACCTTTGTTTCAGGGAGGTGTTAGTGACTCGTGCGTTCGCGGCGGTGCTAAAGGCGCAACAATTGTTTCGCCTATGATAGCATGATACCCTCGGAGCGCTGGCGGTGTCGTCCTTACAGTCTTACACGATGTTAGCGTTTGGTTTCTGGCGTTAGATATGGATATGGAAAGGCTTATTGAGATTAGCGAGGCGGTTAGGAGTAGAACTGATATTAATGTCGAAGCTGGTCGCCAGCTAATACTGCTTAACAGATGCTGTGGTTGTTGCCTGCTCTGCCAGCACTTCTTTGGCGGCTGTTGTCCCCAGGGCACCCATAGTCCTTCGGGTTCGGGCACGATGTGCTTCAAGAGACCTTATACCGTCAACCATAGCCCGGCCTCCCTGCTGCATTTGAGGTGCTCCCGAGCTACACTTTCTACACCACTACGCCTTGCTATGCTGTCCACAACTATCTTACAGGCCCGCCGGCTTCGTACCGCGAGCAAATGTACATCTCCTTGCCGTCAAGTGCTCGGTTTAGAGGCTGCGCATGCAATTAGCTCCTGCATCGTTATCACACCAACACGACAGGAGCTTACGGAGGTAGGAGAATCTCGCTCCAGCTGCTATGTAGGAACGCAACGCCGGCCTAGGTCTTCTATCAGTACAACGTTTGTTCCGCAGCATGCTGAGAATGCATACAGCAAAGAAAGTCACCGCCGTGACCACGCTTCGGTTCTCGGGGCTGGTAAGCTCGTTGAAGATCTGGCTGGCGTAATTGCCACGTTGTTGTGCAGGTCGTCCGACGGCAGTGCCGCGGATTGCGGCTTTGGGTGGCATTATGGGTGTGGATGTTAAGAAGATGTATGATTGAGCGGGCTACGGTACTCGGAATATCTGTGGTGAAGCTTTCGAGGAAGTGGTTAGCGAGTCCCGGGGGTTTTGCTACTGGCAGTTCTGCAAATACGTCTCGAGTCGTTACGGCGATAGTTGTACTCCTGTGCGTCTTATGGTATGAAACATCTATGCACAATTTTCGTCCACCATGGAATGAAAAGTCCTATATATATCTGTATGGGAGTAAGCATTGTGCTGGCAAGCTGATACGCAGGATTGATTCCCACACAATGATCGGCTCGACTACGGCACGATATTTTTATTGTACATATTTTATATCGTAGCTTAAACTATTCAAACCGCTCATTGTTGAGCGGCGAGATTTGCACGCCCGCTTGGCTTAGTGGTACAGCGGTTTGTCATCACTCACTTTGATGGCGTGAAGGTGTTATTAATCAATTTCTAGTGTCACTCGTAAACGATGCGATCTAGCGTTATCGTTGGATATGACAAGATCCTCGGTTCGATTCCGAGAGTGGGCACAGCATTGATAAGTAGAAGAGTCCGGGCGACAATGTGTTCTTTTGCTAGAACGGTGGAGGTCCAACAAGGCAGCCCCATATGACCTTTTGGACTGAATAACGAGCCGGAAGAGTGGAAGCAAGCAGAACATGCCTGGTCTAACCAAAACCTCATCGCTATACTAGCGAAACGAACCTTACCGGTTCCTCTTCCCTTCTTAGAAGAGGTGGAATATAGCACGGGACCGTATTGGGTACTACATATCGACAATTTTCAAAGGCATATTGAAGTCGTGATAGCACATATCAAGCCAACGAAGTCGTCCGATGACTGCATGTACCCAGTGTTATGTGGATGCCAACATGACTGCCAATGATTCCCTGCTGTGTTGAAAGACTGCTTGTCGGGTTATACATACATTGCTCATGTCAAGCCTATGTATAAGTGGCGACTACAACAACGACGTGATCGAATGCTGAAAAGCGAGCCTATATCAGACATGGAGAATGAGGGCCGTTGGGACGCCATTGCTTGCGCTATGGGACCGGAAGCACCGATCAAGCAACGGACTCGAGACATGCGATGTATCTGAGACTTGCTGGCAAGCTCGCCTCACCCGGTCTGACAGAGTAGCGGGTTTCAAGGATTACACGGAGGCGCTTGCCTTGTTGCTGTTATGCAACCCGACCTTTCAGCAACAGACCAAGCCACACGAGCCTCCGGGCGGTTTATCTATCGGAGAAAGCTGTTGCGTCTATTCCGAAAAGGTGGGCGATGAGACAGCGACAGTGGCTTTCGGACTGCACGGTCACATAGGGCAGACTCTAAACGACAATGAACGGCCAAGATCATTGTCATCTTTCTTTATCAACTCTGTTAATACTGATTGTGCTCCGCGCTCCTCTTAGTCGGCAGGGGTGATTCTGCTGCCTTGTCAGTCGCACAATATCCCCTTCGTTGATTGGGAATATGCTCCGGTGTTCTTAGTCTATAGGTCGCAAGCGATTGCATCTCAAGATAAGGATAAAGAGCAAGCAAACGTGCTGCATCACGACCCTTTGAGCAAGTGTGTCTACATCCGCCGTGTTTGTCGTAAGTCAGCACGATTGATAGCGTTCGATCTGTCCGTTAGCGGAGCAAGTCATGGTGAACTATCGGAACAAGAGCGCCGCATATCTTGCGTTCCTCGCACGCAGCAGAAGCATTCCTCCAGGATGCGATACTGGAGCTGTCACCGACGCGCCGTCCCAAGAGGACCATGTGCACGCACTTTGTGAAGCCGACAAGCCATGGAGAGAGGCCAGTTATGCTTTATGGACCTTCATCCTAAGCTACGCAACCGGATATACAAAGTCACCAGCCGGCGAGATCTGCTCCCCTCAGGTTCTGGCGACGAGCCAGCAGGTCTTCACAGAGGCCAGAGACACACTGTACGGTAGGAATGTGGTCTAATTCGGGCATTGGGTGCTCGCATCCAGGTATTGGGAAACAAGTGTGGCGACTACTGACCAACTCTGGCGCAAAGAGCCAACTTGCTCGCGGTGCAGTGGCCAGGCTTCCTTGCGAAGTGTCAGCACATGGGAGTCATTCGTGAAATTGGCACCCGTTTCTCATGTTCACGGTGCTTGCCCCGGAAGAGCTTTCGCAAAGTTGAACCACAGCCCGTTCCAATTGTGCTTTTCGCCACAACGACCATGCGGTGAGTACTTTGGAGGTTCAGTGGGTTGGTAACACATTGGCAAGCCACCTGGCCCTGCTGCGAAGGAATCCGGTACTCAATCCTCTGCAGCTTTTTGGCACGCTGCGCAGCCTCACCATTCACACCATCAATGGCAGTCAACATGTTGAGAACGCCGCCTGGCCGAGCTTCATTGTACTGACCAGTAACTTAACCCCAGATACTGCTGTGATTTAAGAAGCCCAGGCCTACGTTATACCCGAGACCGAGCTCCGGAGCTAGCGCAAGAGGGTGCCTGAAGCGAAGAACAGCCACGCACCGGGAGAGGAAGACTGGAGAGAGAGAGCGAAAATACCAGGTTAGGCCGGAAACTGAGGAAGTCCAAGCTGATGCAATGCTGTCACCAGAGTACGGGTTTTGCAACGGTTGACTGGAAGATCCGTCTCGCCCAGCATGCCGCGATGTCGCAGGCTCTGCTGGACAGGCTTGATTTGGAAGAGCTGTCAGACGACTGTCGCGAGTATGAACCTACATTATCTGCGCCGCTGACTGAATCTCTCATGTTTTGAGCGCGACGCATAGGACAAAGTAGGGTTTCGCACATCAATTGGATCCTGCGATGTTTGGCGTCAATGTGCAAAGTCGTCTGGCTTTGTAAGTGCTCATGATAGGCATGCGGGCGCACGCGTTAGACGAGTAGCGCATGTATTGTATTGCCGGTGGAAGTGTGGTGGGATTGCAGATGTAGCAATCTTTCCAGTGTCTCCGTGACACGGTTGATCTTGCCCTGACTCTAGACTGCTTTGACCGCACGTCCTTCACACTTTCAAGCCCGGTCAGGTCAGCAGTATAGTGTCTCCAAGCTACCTTGTCCATGGTGCTGTATTAGGGTCCACCCTGTGTTCTTCTCCCGCTATCGAGGTAGCGGTGTTGTGAGATCGGCGTCTTTCCGGCGTAAGGTTCGATGAAAGTCTTGGACGTTCCTCTTCTGGTTAGACTGTCCGTTATCAACCCCTATAGTGAAACGCATCTGCTACATCAACGCCTCCACTTGGTCCCTCACCCACAGACAAATCGAAATCACCAGGAGCGAGGCCCACACACTCCGTGACTCCGCAGCGGCAAGTTCTCCTTGCCCAGACACCACTTGCTCGACCTCATTCGTGCGGCTCGCGGTGTGATCAGGATGCAGTATGCTTCAAGGCCGCAACCCGCAACAGTTTGCGGGTCCCGGTCTCGAGGACGAACTGAATCGCGAAGGCGGTCTCCAAGACTCGAGCATGGTAGGGTAATGCTTCAGTATGGGCATATAGTAAATTCCAGCTCCCTCTTTCACCTCGATTCCTTCAGGCAACAGGCTTCAGCTACACAGCTACCACACTCTTT
Source organism: Baudoinia panamericana UAMH 10762 (assembly GCF_000338955.1). Classification (NCBI taxonomy): domain Eukaryota; kingdom Fungi; phylum Ascomycota; class Dothideomycetes; order Mycosphaerellales; family Teratosphaeriaceae; genus Baudoinia; species Baudoinia panamericana. The sequence continues at coordinate 222,449 of NW_006911268.1, forward strand.
CGGCTCTGAGAGCATCACTTTCCTTAAACCAGTCATTCTTTACAGTGAGCTCAGGCCGGTCTTCACATTCATTACGTTCATTTGCAAGAAAGACAGTTCATCATGAAGTTCGCGATCAGTGCCCTCGCGGCCATGCTCACGCTCGTCGCAGCGCAGACGTCGGAGTTTTGCGAAGTCGTCATCACCAGGACCGTATACTCAACTGCGACCACGACACTGTCGGTAGCTCCGATTTACCAGAACGATGTTCCGACTTCTACGAGTACTGTGGAGGTTACCAGCTCCGTGCTAGTCACGGTATGTTGAATCCCGTTCAATGCATAATAAGACGTCGCTAACAAGATTAGGTCACGGCTGCTCCCCTTCCCAGCGACATTTCGGTCGTCACAGAAACGATCACGCAAACGAGGACCGAGACGAAGACCGAGACGAAGACTGAGACGGTAACGTCCACCGTCACCTTGCGCAGCGGCGATGCCACCTCTGCGGCCGACCCGACTGCTACGGGATCCCAGACCGTGACATCTAGCTTGCCTTTCTTCCCGATCTCAAACGTCACTTCGTTTGCTGCCGCCACAGCAACGGGCGTGTCTGGCGCACCAACCGGCTACGTGTCAGCAAATAGCACTTCAAACGGTACTTCAGCAGCTGCCGCGGCCGCGACGGGCGTGTCTGGCTCGCCGACCGGCTACTTCTACGCAAACAGCACTTCAAACGTCACTCTGGCTACTACCGCCGCGGCGACGGGAGTGTCTGCCTTGCCTACTGGCTACGTCTCGCCAAACAGCACGTCAAATAGCACGGCAAACTTGACTTCCGTCGCTGCAGCCGCGGTCACAGGCGTTTCTGGCCTACCGACCGGATATGGCTCGCCGAACAGTACTGTCACCGTCCTAGCCACCGCAAGCGGCAGCCCCAGCTCAGTGTCGAACGTTTCCGTCTCTGCAGCAAGCGCCAGTGTTGGCACTGGCTTCTCTGGAGCTCCAAGCGCCACAGGCGATCCTTTCTTCCCTAACAGCACATCAACGGGAAACTTTACAGTAGCGCCGGTCGCAACAGGTAGCCTAACGACCGCCTCAGGCCCTATCAACTCTACCGTGACGGCTTCAGCGAACGATACCGCTGTCCCATCTGTGTCGATGACGAGTGCGACGATCACCGCGACGGTCGTTGTCCAGGCTATCAACGGTACCAACAGCACCGATGTGTTTGCTGTGGGTCCGACAGCGACCGGTGCACCAATTTCTTCCAACACCTTCGTGGTAAACGCTACCCAGGCCTCCAACAGCACGCTGGTAAGTCAACAGCTAGGTTAAGAGGCAAGCGCTTCGGTGGAATCTGACCAATGTCAATAGCCCGCCGCAACCGGCACAACTGCTCTCCACTCAACAATCTACATCACCATCACCGAGACGCTCTCGTCAACCATCTTCCCCGCCTCATCCGCCACACCAAGCCCGCTAAACAGCACCCTCGTCGCTGCCGCCACCGCAAACAACACCCTCGCCGACCCCACCGCAACCTTCAACACCACCACCACTACACCCACCGCCGCCGTCACCGCCCCGACCGTCTCCCTCGCCCCCGTCTACTCCTCCGCCCTCGCCAACCTGACCTCCGCCCTCGACGTGCCAACCTCAGCTCTCACTTCAGTCATCCCCTCCGCCTCCATAAACCCACTCATCAGCTCCCTCATCGCAAACCTCACCTCAGCCCTCCCCACGGATGCTCAGCCGACTGGTGCAGCGCCCACTGCGATCCCCTCCGTGTTGGCCAACGGCACCAGCGTGGCGAGTCCGTCGGACTCGGGTTCGGGGGTGAGTGGTGAATATCGCGGGGGATGGACGTTGAAGGAGATCTTGGATTGGATCGCTTACTTGATCGCTACTACGTTTGAGGATGTCAAGAATGAGGAGGCGGCGGGCGGGAGTGGGAGTGTGAAGAGGAGTCACGCCCGGGATGTCGTGCACTTCTAACCACCTCCTACAGACGCGGGCGGCAGGGGGAGGCAAGGACGGACTTGGGCTTTGACCTGGGTCTTTGAGCTGCGGCTGGTTCGCGGCTTTTCCGAAGTAACGACGAACGAGGAGGACGAATGACTTCCCAGGGCCCCCCAAGTAAGAATGTACATTGGCTCACGACGAAGCCTGCGGGAGCGTCAGGAAATATTCCAGCTGTACGAAGATCATGGCTTTATGTGTACGCGATAGAAGGAGGGTTCGGATATATAGAGCAGAACAAACATAACACGTCTGCATTTTTAAAGCTCTCGACACTTGATCGTCACTGTCAGTGGAACTTGATCTAAAACCTGAACCTAAACTTGAATCCGACCAGGACGAACGTTCCCCATCCCCTCCTCCCACCTCATCAATTCCCAAAACGGGCCACCGAGCTGGAGCTGGCTGCACGAGAGATTCACTCGCTAACCCCGTACGTACCGTACCTTTGCGAACAAAGGTTCTTTCACGAAGGGGACAGTCCTCTCGTAAGTCCATTCCCCGCGTGGATATATAGTCGCGAGGGAAATACGCGGTCATATGCGGAGGAACAAAGCGTGACTTGAAGCCTGTTCATGTTCATGTTCGTGTCCATGTCGCGGGTTGCGCGTTTCCATGCCGCAGCGACGAACAGAAACAAATTTTTGCGCGCTTTACAAGAGGGTGTGTAAGCATGGAGGTGTGATGAGCCTGAGTGATCGAACCTGCGCTCGGAAGCTCTTCTATCCGTTCCTCAATGATGAGAGATGCATGTTACATAACGAGTAGAGTGTACGCATCCCCCGTTCCATACCGGGCGCATTCAAGTCACGCAAAAGCGCCAGGCGCAGAAAAGCCCACCAACGCCCACGCTTCATCACAAACACGCACGCACCCCATACAACACACAGCAAGAACATCCCCCATTTTAGCTCCATTCAGTCATTCAATCGAGCTTTCTCACGCATGCACAGCGACCAACTGCCCCCTCAAAAACTCCCTAAACCCCCCCTCCACACTGGCCGAAAAGCGGACATACTTAGCAATCGCCTCACTATTCGTCGTGGGGGGACAATGCTCCACAATGGCCTTGACCTCCAACTCCCTCAACCCGCGAAACTCGAACAGATACTGCATCCACCCGGCCTCCTCCCCACTATCCTTCATCGTGCGGAAATACTCCGCCGAATACTGTGGTACGCGATCCCAGCCATTCTCCCCTGGTCGACCGGCCACCACCCCCAATTCAAGTCGACGGAGGTGGATGCCTGAGGACTGCGCGGTCAGGTAGCGGAGAGCGTTAGACCACTCGCAGCGGTCGAATTCCTTTTCGTAAGCGAGCGCGCGTTTGACGAGGCGGATTGATTGGAGTCGGGAGCGGGCGAAGGGGGTGAGGTCGGAGAGGAATGGGACGATGGCTTCGACGTGGGTGTCGAAGTCGAAGGTGTAATGTGAGTACAGCAGGTCGGCGCATTCGGCGTGGATGCGTTGCGAGGTGCGCATGATGGCGAGTTGGTCTTCGATGCGGGGCGTGTTGACGCAGTGGTAGGTGGTGGATTTGCAGGCGGAGCGGAAGCGGTCGCAGCGCACGCTGTAGGATGTTCGTAAGGGGTGGGGCCGGTGGGAGGGGTAGCGGTGGGTGTAGCGGTCCGGGTCGAGGGTGCGGATGAGGAGGTGGGGGTGGGTGAGGTTGGCGGTGAGGGGGAGGTCGGTGCCGTGTTGTTTTTTGTCGTAGTCGAAGTAGTCTTGGGTGGAGGAGTGGACTTTTTCGTAGGAGGGGAGGAGGTCGGTTGCCTGGCGGGGGAGGAGGAGGAGGGAGTAGATTTGGAGGCGGAGTTCGGCGGGGAGGCGCAGGAAGGGGCTCGGTTCGCCGTGGTGTCGGGAGGGGGAGCGGGAGGGGGAGGGAGAGGGCATTCTGGGGAGGGCGTTGAGGCAGAGGAAGCGGTTCTCTTGGCGTTCGGTGTGCGCTGGGGGGTGGGAGTGCTGGTTGCAGGAGGTGTAGAGAGGTCTGAAGTACTTAGTTATTAGTGGGGTGGTCAAGCGCAGGGGATGGTGTGGGTGGGACGACGCGCCTCTTGAGACCGAGGGAGAGGTTGGTGACAATCTCACGATCGTTGCGGTCCGTCGACCTGACCGCTGCCGGAGGAACTGCCATCTTCGCTCTGACTACGATTATGGCGGGTGGGAACGCGACGTTGATGACAAGAGTGGATCGGCAGGGCAGACTAATCCCTACTGCCGAGGAAGGAAGGTGTAATGGTGAGACGACGATAAGAGATGACCGCGTGAGAGGGTGATCGCGTGTCGCGTAAGAGTCCGTTGCGACTGCCGTTCCCGGCTAAAGAAGGAAGCGATGGTCGCGACAAGGATCTATTGCGGGAAAGCGCGCTCGTGAGAGACAATGAACGATGAACGATGATGCACGACTGCCAATGGGTGATGAGTCAACTGGCGCGATAAATGGTTGAGGGTCGGGGGTTGAGGGGAGTGACACCGACGAGATACCGTGATGGTCGGTCGCATCGAGTAAGGTAAGGTACATGTAAGCTTATTTTATCTCAGTATAAACGCCAGCTATGACCGCATCACGGACCGTTGCCCGGAAGGCGCTGATTCGCCGATGCATCAACACATGCACCTTCTTCCACTCCATTCTCCAATAACCACGACAGCAGAGCCTCTTGCAGGTTCGGAGAGAAGGTCGTAGTGGACAAGTCTTCCTTACAGACGCCGAATTGGCTACACATAGCAAAGCCTAAGCGTAAGCGGATGCGCCGGATTCAATGTGAGCAAGCAGTCCCTCGCCACCATGAACACGCGATCATGTCCACCGTTATAGCGAATGGGAACGAGCATTATGGCGACGGTGATAGCGACGGTCGGCACGCAGGATCACGGGCTGTTGCCCAGGTAGACTCATTACCGTCCACACTGCAAAGTCTTACCCTGTCTCCCAATGGCCCAACCCAAGAATCCTTCACATCCTCTTGCCAAGTCATGGACCTCTTCACAACCGCTCGCGAACAAGGTCGACCACTACATGGTAGGCATCTACTTCCACCATCTCCTACCTTCTACCTCCCGCATTAACCCCATACTTCATCTCCCACAGTCTCCGCCCCCATGGTCCGCTACAGCAAACTCCCCTTCCGCCTCCTCCTCCACTCCTACAACGTAGACATAATCTACACCCCCATGATCCTCGCCCATGAATTCATCCGCAGCCCCATTGCACGGGACAGCGACTTCGCCACTTCGCCCCTCGAAAGGCAATCCACACGCATTTCCCACGGAAGCCAACAACAACACGCCCTCATCGCCCAATTCGCCAGCTCCGACCCCACCGAATTCGCGCGCGCCGCAGAACTCATCGCGCCCTGGGTCGACGGCGTAGACCTCAACTGCGGCTGCCCGCAATCCTGGGCCCTGAAGGAAGGAATCGGCTGCTCACTCATGTCCTCACCCACCCTCGTAGCCAACATGATCCGTGCCGCGCGCGCCCGACTCGGTCCAAGCAAAAGCGTGAGCGTCAAGATCCGAATCCACGCGGACTTATCGAAAACTGTTGCCTGGCTGGATGAAGTGGCGAAAGCGGAGCCGACGTTCATCACCATCCACGGTCGCACGCGAAGTCAACGGTCGTCTACGCCGCCGGATTACGGCGCTATACGCACTTTACGCGAACGTATCCCCGTTTCCATTCCGGTGGTCGTGAATGGGGACGCGTATACCCTTTCCGACGTCACGACCATCGCCGCAAAGACAGGCGCGGACGGCGTGATGGCTGCGCGGGGGATTCTAGAGAACCCAGCTATGTTTTCCCACTCGGGCGTTGGCGGGACCCCGGTGGAGTGCGTGCAGAGGTTTCTGGGATGGGCGGTGAGGTGTCCGATTCCGTTCCCGTTGGTGTTGCATCATGTGAGTGAGATGACGGGGCGGATGAAGGGCTTTGGGAAGCTGGAGAGGAGACGGTTGGGGGCGTGTAGGGATTTGATTGAGTTGGTTGATTTTGTGGATGCAAAATGGGGTGTGCAGCGGTACTGTTTCGAAGCGGATGCGGATGGAGTAGATGGCGGTTGACTATCTGTCGTGGTGCCACTGAATGAACCCCTGTCTGACGTCCAAAGCCTTCTTCAAGAGACCTTCGTCCTTCATGCGCCTATACCCACTTTCTCTACCCAGACGCCTCGCTATAACCCTCTCAAAGCCCACTACAAAACACTCCTCTCAGAGTTCACTCCACACATGATTACATCTTACACTTTATACCACAACCCAAACACCCCACGCAAATACTCCGCAATCTCCTCCCCGCCCAACTTACTCTCCCCAAACACGCGATCGACAAACGTAATCGGCACCTCCGCCACCCTGCACCCCATCGCCTTCGCCCGCACCATCAACTCCATCTGGAAAGAATACCCCTTACTCTCCGTCGCCCGAATCACCTTCTCCAGCACCTCCCGCTTATACAACCGAAAGCTCCCCGTCAAGTCACTCACCCCGGGCCGCAGCACCGTATCCGCGACCAAGTTCGCGCCGCGCGAGACGAGTTTCCGCTTCAAGTCCCAGCCGTAGACCCCGCCGGCCCCGGCGTAGCGCGTGCCGGTCACGATGTCGTAGTCCGCTTCCGCTTGCTTGCGGATCATGGTGGGCAGGAATTTGGGGTGGTGGGAGAAGTCGGCGTCCATGATGATGACGAAGTTGCCCGTGGCGAATTGCAGGCCGTGGACGTAGGCGGTGCCGAGGCCGAGTTTTCCGGCGCGGGGTTTGAGTTTGATGCGTTCGCCGGACGAGGATTTGGACTTTTGCGGGTTGTTGGTGGTGGTGGTGTTGTAGGCTTTGATGAGTTGGTTGGCGATGGTTTGGGTGCCGTCGGGGGAGGCGTCGTCGACGATGATGATTTCCCACTCGAGGTTGGCGGTGGTGAAGGTGGAGGCGAGGAGGTGCACTATGATGGGGAGGTTGCGCCGTTCGTTGTAGGTGGGGAGGAGGACGGTGTATTTCTTGTTTGAGGAGGCCATGGAGGGCGGTCGGGAAGGGAGCGAGAGGGATAGGAGGAGCGGTGGGAAGCAATGCAGGCGTGGCTCTTGACTGGGGACGGAGCTTGAGGGTAACGTGGAGGTGTATGCTTCCGGGTGCAGCTGTTCAATGCGATAATTGTGGCCTGAGGCATTCTCAGTACGCTTCTACCACCAAGCTTCAGTATCCTCCAGATAAGGTCGAGCATATATCTAACAGGCTTACGACGTGACCGGCCCGTACGTTTCATCACGCATGATTGAGAGGCTGTCAGGGCAACTACGCAGACGATTAACGATACGAGATTGACCTAACAAAATTTGACAGTATGGCTCGCAAGACCATTCGCGAAGCATCGCATTTGGTGCATTCTACTGTCTCTTCGCGCCAACTCGAGACATCAGCGTCGCAGCTGGATGGCATTCCGAGAGATCTCGAGGACTCTGTCCGATACCAAACGACGCGCATGATGCTCATTGCTGGTATTTTCCTACGCTTGCCTCAGGAGCTCATTGCGCAATCGGTAGTTGTATTGCAGCGATTCTGGACTGGCGCCGATGGAGGTAGTATGCTTGATTGTGACGCCGAGGTATGCGATCTGCTAGACTGTCGTATGTTGGTGTACAGTTCTGATCCCAGCTCAGGATGTAGCTGCAGCGACGGTGTACCTCGTCGCCAAACCATCTCGACACTCCATCAGCCCCAGACAGTTGCTTACGGTCTTCGCTTTCGTGCGCAGCCTTCGAGGGGAGTACGGTGCTTCTGCGTCAACAAATCCGAAGACATTACCGGACTGGCACTTGTCGGAAGGTTCGTACGAGCAACAGCGCGACTGTCTGTACGCCAACGAAGCAAAGGTTCTCCGCACGCTTGGCTTCAATATACATGTCGCGCTGCCGTACGCTCTGAGTATCAATTACCTCCAGGCTCTTGATGTGTTCAGGACTGCAGACGGCGCGCTTCTGGCAAAGCGAACATTCGCCCAATTGAACACCGCGCTGCTGAGTCCGCAATTGCTGTACCTTACCCATCAACCTTGTGCGCTTGCTACGGCGAGCATCTACCTGGCTGCACGAGAGATTGGCGTCAATCTACCCGAGATCGAATGGTGGGAGGTATTTGACGTCGGCCGTGAGGAGCTGGGCTTTCTCGTTGTGGCGCTGCGAAGCATGGATGGGTTTGTGCAGAGTGAGCAGTCCAAGTTGCGAGGCAGGGACGTACCGATGACCGTTCAAGCGCTACGTGCCGAAATCAGTCAATGACATTGAGACGATGCATCTGCGGCAAGCTCGATTTTGCGAGCATGTACGAGCCATCGCGGAGGTCAGCGTGCGCACGGTAGCTGCGTCAATAGCGAGTGCTTCCGGGGCTGCAAGATGGGAAGACTGTTTTGCGTTACGTACGCTCATACGACAGCGTCAAGCGAGCCTATTGCAAAATGATGAATGGCTGATACGCCATCAAAGATGATTTTGCGCTGGAGGAGAGTCTGGACTCCTACGCAGATCCACCGGACTCCCACGGTCCGGGGATCGTTCACCCAGAGTAGGTTGGACACGCATCACGCTGATTTACGCTACCAAAACGAGCGACAGACTATGCACGAGACATAGTGGATGCCGGTTCGCCAACATGTTCTCGCGACAACCGTCTCCCACAGACATGTGTTGGATCACAACCTCATGGAATCCGACGATTGACTGTACGTCCTGGTCAGCGCTATTAGTGTATGCGCGGTTCCGGCCCTCGGAGTATTAGGAGCCGTATGCATGTGCTAGACTGAGGAGGGGCAGTCATCTGCACTGTAAGTGCTCCTTCGCGGCGTTCGGCACCGCTGACCGCTCGTAACGCGGACAGGGCGCATACAACAATGGTCCATTGGACAGTAGTGGAGAGCTTAGACTCCAGCTGGAGATAGCACCTACAACCTACTCACCCGCTCTGGGATCATGCGTACGACCACAGATGCCACGAGCCCATGTCCTCGCGTTCCGCACATTGCCGTAACGATCTTCCGAAGACTATCCGCGGACGACCAGAAGTGGAGGAGACGCCTCTCGCTGATTGCGATACCGCGAAGTCAACCGGCCCCACAGACACCTCTCACACGACGAGACGACGGCGTGGTATTTAAGCTTCTCCCCGGATAAAACACGCGGGACTAGGAACGACCGGCCGGCCATCAACCAAGAGAGTTCTGACTCGTGGAAGAATGAGATCCAAGCTTTTCTGGCCATGTGATTTGAACAAAAACCCGCTGGAGTCGAGGTCGTTCCGGTGGACTGCCCCCACAAGTGCCCCAAGCGGGAGCACGAAGCACTCCAAGCCATTTTACAGTGCTTGTCCATGATTCGTCCAACATTCCGGCTAGGCTCACGTGGCGCACCTTTTGAAGCTTGGTTGCGGGGCGCAATGTGGTCGGGATGTGGGGGCCCAGCTTTACGATTGGACTGTGGGTGTTGCATCCACCGCGAGGATGGGGTCTCCGCTGCAATACCCTTTGATAAAGAGCTCGAGGCCTGACCTGCTTACGCTGATCTTGAGCGTCTCCCCTCTGCTATCGCGTCTCTCTTCCCTCCCTTCCTCCGTACAGTCAGTGAGCCATTCTTGTCTGAGTGAAGGGCAACGACAGCTATCATGGATCCACTTGACGACAAGAGCCGAGCGGCTCACGTCGAGATGGACGACTACACCATGGCCATGGACGAGAAGAAGGGTGTCGCCGATTACAAGGCGGATGCCATCGAAGCAGAAAATGCTGAGGTGCGCAATTGAAGGGCATGAGCTCGTTCGCTTTTTCAAGCATCGCTAACGGTTCCACTGTAGCACAACATGACCGTGATCGAGGCGGTGCGAGCTTACCCGATGGCCACCTTCTGGGCGTTTGTCATGTCTTCGACCATTGTAAGCTGCTATGGCTGTTGTTGCTCGTCAACGTACACGCGACTGATTCGTCCGGTCAGATCATGGAGTCATACTGTGTTTTCCTCATCGGCAACTTTCTCGGCCTCCCTGCCTTCACTACCCGTTTCGGCATTCCTGACCCTACCGCAACAACTTCCGGTGGCTACGTCGTCGCCTACAAGTGGCAATCGTCACTTCAAGTCTCAGGCCAGCTTGGTGCACTGGTCGGCGTGTTCCTTGCTGGCCCTTTGACCAGTGCAATCGGATACCGCTGGGCCACCATCCTTGGTCTTATGCTCCTCAACTGCTTCATCTTCGTCTTCTACTTCGCCGAGTCTATCGAGGTCATCTTCGCTGCGCAAATCCTCGAGGGCATTCCGTGGGGTATTTTCATCGCCAACGCACCTGCTTACTGCTCTGAGATTGTGCCCATCAAGCTACGAGCGCCGGCTACCCAGATGTTGCAAATGTTCTGGGTGCGTATCGCAAGTTCTTGACCGATCCTTGAAGATGTGGCTAACGGGCACTATTAGGCTATCGGGTCGATCATCGTTGGTGCCGTGACATACCGTTACAACACTCTGCTCACTCCTGATGCATACAAGTACGTACGATGTTTCAACCCGATGACCTCAGCTAATGAGCCAATTAGGATCCCAATCGCGCTTCAATGGATGTTCCCAACACCACTCATAATTCTCATGTTCCTTGCGCCAGAAAGCCCGTACGTGAATTGACTGCTACGACATCCACGTCAGTTGACACCCTGCTGACTCTCTCGTTCTGTCAGGTACTGGCTTGTACGGAAAGGAAAGCTCGAGCAGGCGGCAAAATCGGTTGCGCGTCTTGGACGCAAGACACAAGTTAATGCGAGCGAGACTGTGGCCATGATGCGGCGTGTCATCGAACTTGAGAAGACCGACAAATCGCCCAATCACCTCGAACTATTCAAGGGCACTGACCTTCGACGCACGCTTATTGTCTGTGGTGTCTACGCGGCGCAGAATCTCACTGGCAACTTGATCGCTAACCAGGCCGTGTACTTCTTCGAACGTACGTTGATACACAAATCTGTCTCTCGAGGCAATGCAGACGCTGACTTTGTCCGCAGAGGCTGGCATCTCAAACAACCTCGCATTCGCATTGGGGTTGATCACCTCCGCCCTCCAAATGATCTTCGTCATGCTCTCCTGGATCCTCACTACCGTCATGGGCCGACGCACCATCTACGTGTGGGGCTCGCTCATCAACACCTGCTTCCTGGTCGCTCTAGGCATCGCGGCTTCAGTCGGGAAGAGCACTTCAGCTTCGTTGGCGCAGGCGTCTCTAGGCCTGATCGTTTCCGTCGGCTTCACCCTCGGCCCTGCGCCCGCCTCATGGGTTATCATCGGAGAGACTTCAGCTATCCGTTTGAGGCCTTTGACAACCGGTATGGGTCGTGCGGCATACTACATCGTCGAGTTCCCTTGCATCTTCCGTAAGTCGTCCATCTATTGTTACTCCTGTTTCATGGCCAAGACTGACATTGATTAGTCGCCTCCTACATGCTCAACCCTCAAGGCGGCAATCTCGGTGGCAAGTGCGGCTACGTCTGGGGTGCTACAGGGTTCATCTGTTTCGTCCTGGCCTACCTTTACCTGCCAGAGATGAGGGGCCGGTCTTACCGCGAGATTGACATTCTTTTCAGACGTAAGGTTCCAGCTCGTAAGTGGACCAAGACGGAGGTTGATGTCAATGCGGACGAGTAAGCTGGCAAATGACCGTCGAACATGTTTCGGAGCGTGGTCATCGCTAGGGCGTGAAGAGAAAGCAAGTGGATATGAAAATGATCAGACTTTAACGAGGCTACCTCGGCCGCAATCACGTGCCACGACCCAACCACCAAATGGCTGAAGCAAAAGCAGCGCGTCTTGCAAACCTCACTTAGCCCAAAACTGCTCACCTTGGTCAAGGTCATGTTTGGTCTACTTCCGAGCTTTGATCAAACACTTTTGCCGTTGGCCTCACCGCCCGGCGTTTCGCAGCCTTCCTCTGGCTTGTCTTACCAACTTCACAACGACTGCACTGCCTGCAATAAGGTCTCTTTATACTGGCGAAAGCTCAGAATTGCGAGGCTCAGTCTTCATCTTGTTGTTTCCCAACTATCGACTTACAGTGGCGATTCATAATATAGGCAGTCATCAACACATCATTTTGTCCATGCCGCTGACTGGCGACCGTGAGGGAATTGTTCGGACGCTCCGCTAGTAAATTCCTCTATAATCAATTCCGACGACACAGATACCGAAGTCACGGGTACAGTCAGTATCCCAATCAATTGAAGTAGCCTGGAAGAGTCGCGGCTGGAGCGAGTGTAACCAGTCAAACGTGATCCTGAGAGGAGTTTCTACAGTCATACCCACGCACTGCTCACGTCAGGGTGATAGCGATATTGGGCTGGCGGGTGGTCTCGGGATCGCCAAGGTGTCGCGGCAAGACGACCATTTCCCAGGCGGATGGGAACTGGTGAGAGTGCATGATCATGGAATCGTCAGAGGCAGAAAGAGGGCGCCGCAATATCGCTAAGCGGTCTCAAGTTTCACATTGCGATCACAACGTGTCGGCTGCATGGTCCTCGCGTAGTCCGCAAACTACTGTCAACGTCGGAATCTCTTGGTATGAGCAGCAATTTGGGCTTATCTCGACGTTTGCGCTTACGCTTGCGCTTGAGCTACAAGACTTGGATGGACCGTGCTCACCGACTCTTCTGGCGACGCGATTTATTGCTAGACTCTTCCACGAACGAACCAGTTGTGATGCTCGATCTGGTCAAAGCGCGGTAGCACCATATCCACCTTCGTGTCTCACGCTCCATGAACTTGGAGAGGCGATCAACGTGCTCATAGTCGAGCCGTAGTAAATCCGCCAGCGAAGTCGAACCGTAGCATGTGTAGCACCACCTGTTTAACAAGAGCGACAGCCCAAGTGAATTTCATCAGCTACAGTAATGTACGCTGAGTCTGCGTGGCAATATGAATGGTTCCAACCCTCCGGTATCTGCGGTGCCTCGGCTCTGCATGTCACCAGCGGTTTCCGCCCCACCGACGTGCAGCTGAAGATGATCTAGCGGCACCTGGCGAACGGATCGCTGTGCATTGCATGCCATCTCATTTCGGTGTTGTCTCGGATTTGTCATGACGGCAAATATGGCAAGATGCTCACGAGTGTTACGCGGTGTTCTCGACAGCTGTCCATATCCATATTTACGAGGACGCAGAGCCTACATCTTAACAGCATACACATCTGAAGTCGCTTACGGAAAAGAAGGTGGCGGGTGTCGGCCGTCGGCCGTCGGCTGCGTGTGCCCTTGTCGATTTCCGGGGAAGTTTGAGCGCTACTGCACGCCGCTGAGCCGCACGGAGATGTCTCACAAACCTACCCGTCAATGCAGCGTCATACATCGGTCATCGACATCTCGCTTCCGTTTCACATCCTGCTTTGTGAATGCCAAGTTGCCCTTTACAGTGGCGAGCCTGGCGCAAGAGGCCGATAAAGTGATAGTGCCAGTCTACTCTTAGAGGGCACCGGGCTCAACGCCGTGCGACCAATGACATTCGGTTTGCTAGACCCGGTATCAGCGCCGCAATCGGCGTGCCTGTGTACGATAGCAAGACGAACGCGACGATGGCGCGCTTGACTACGTCCAAAGGAGGTTAACCACCAGCGAGCCGGCAGGAGTGCCGACAGTACGGATGTTTTTCGAGACAAAACGTGCGCGCCATTGCCACTTACGGTTACTAAGGTACCTTATGAAGTCACTGGAGCATCAGTCGGGTAGCTCCCGATCAATGACGACGGCCAGTGCGCACACCTGCAGAGCTTGACGAGACCGTTTCGTAATGCAAAAGGCCGCCTTGCATATAGTCTAAGCTCACGCTGTTCTCACAGTTGGTTTCCTTTTCTTCAAGCCCAACATCTGCTAGAGTACCGCCAGCAAGATGTACGGCAAGACTGTTCTTTCGACCGCGCTGCTCAGCGGCCTCGCTGCCGCTGCACCAGCCGCGCAAGTCAGTGAGTGGGCCGTCTACTCAATCTTCGCCGATGCCTGGTCGACCTTCTCGACGCACCCAACTGGGTTGGTAGGTCCTGGCGCAGCAGCAGCAGCAACTTCGGCTGCAAGCAGTGCCGCCGCTGCCGCTGCCTCCTCGAGCCGTGCCAGCTCTACCACTGTGACCAGTGGTGCCGCCGCTGCGGCCACGACTGCGCCTTCAGTGGCCGCCAACCAGAGTGGCAACGTCGCTGGTTACACCAACGCCGCAGCAACGTTCGCATCCTACACGCCGACGTCGTTGACGACCATCCCCACTGTGTTTGGTCCGGACTCGCAGATCTCTGCAATCCGCACCCCAGCCCCAAGCACTGGACTTTACTCTCCAGGCACTCTGCGGACCTCGCTTCCCACTGGCTCGACCTCGCACGGTCCCTTCAGTGGTTCGGCGACAACCACTGGCGCCGTGTCGAATACCCCAGCGAACCTGACTATCGCCACTCTGCCGCCAAACCCGACCGCCACCTACTACAACCCCAACGGCCTGTTGCAGAACCAAGAGCCGATCCCATACATGCCAAAGGGTGGTCTCGGTACCAATGGCACTCTCCCGCGCTACATGGTTGAGAGTGACTTCGACTACGAGTCGATTACCCTTGGTCTCTACCAGGAGTGGATCGAGCTTGATCTCTTCAACAACGCTATTGCCACTTTCAGCGCGGCTGACTGGGCCGCTGCCGGTGTTACGCCCGAGGAAGTCTCTCTCATTCAGTTCATGGGTCAGCAGGAGCAGGGCCACGCTACCCTCCTGTCCAACATGCTCGGCCAGTCTGCCCCGCCGCAGTGCACATACAACTATCCGTTCACCAACGTCCGTGAGTTCTTGGACTACAGCCAAATTCTCACTCGCTGGGGTGAGTCTGGTGTTTGGGGCTTCATCAACCACCTCGACTCCCGTGAGGTTGGCCAGCTTCTTTCTCAGTCGATCGCCACCGAGGCTCGCCAGGAATTGATTTTCCGTCAATTGATGGGTATGCACCCAATGCCAGTCTGGTTTGAGACCGGTATTCCTCAGTCGTGGGCCTGGACTTACCTCGCTCCTTACATCAGCTCTTGCCCGGCCAACACCACTCGTCTCGCTTGGCAGAACTTCCCGGCGCTTCACGTTGTGAACCAGCCCAATCCCAACCGCTTCTCGCCTAACGACACTGCCGCCTGGGAGCGTGTTGACAACCGCACTTCCAGCCCAGCCACTATCCCGCCTCAGAACCAGAGCTGCATTAACGTCAACGCAACCGGCTTCGGCTGTGGCCCGGCAATCGCGCACAACCGCTCCGAGCCGCTTTCTTTCCCGGGAAGGCAGGTCCTTTTCGAGTGGGATGCACCAGGTCAGCTTGTCGGCCCCAACAACAGCTACGTCACAGCCAAGGGTAGTGTTGCTGGCGCCCCAGCTTTCGTCGCTTGGGTCGCTCAGCTCAACTTGACCTACACGCCCCTCACTGTCACTGGCCCGAACACTGGTTACACCTACCAGCCCAACGGTACTGTTTACCAGGGCGGTGCACCGATCGTTAACGACACCATGTTCGTTGCCCTCACGGACACTGACTTGTTCTTGACGCCGTTCAACCTGTAAGTTTGCCCCTCTGTTGGTGTTGATGAATCTTACTGACTAGATATTAGAACCATGATCAACCCGCATGTCGTTGCTCTTGGTATCTACCAAGCCGGTTAAGTGTTGTGTACACCATTATCGGTGGATGAATTTGTATGTCGAGAGATATGTAACGATACCCACGGCCCAGCACGACGGGTTGTGGAAGAGAGATCACGAGCAGCGTAGCTCGCAGTGTCAAAGTAGTCACGATTAGAAATTAATATGACCATATAATGGAACATTAATCACCAAATTCAAATTTTACTCGTGCAATTATGTGAGAGTATAGAATGTAATATGATTAATTAAGAGTTGAAGTGGTCTAGATGGTTTGGTCAAAAATTGCTTGCCAGACGACACCTCAGCGCTAAACTCAAAATTCATTTATTGAAAGCTCGCTCCCTTCATTCGTACATTGTGTAGCTGAATGCCTAGACTACCTATTCTGAGACCCACCTGCACAGGCATCGTCACGAGACTCTGTTTGTCCCAGACTGTCATCCTGCCCAACCGACTATGCGCCATCAGAACGATGGCGGGTAGCGCAGCTGTACCATTATCAGCAACTCCAAAACCCGGCCAAACTGTAGAGCACGACGGGAAGACATATGACACTGTGAGAGAAGGTCTAGCCTACATCCTCATACCTCCGAATACTCGCACTTCTGTTGATCCACAGGCCAAGTCAAAAGCAGGTGAGCGTCCTCCATATCTCTCTGCCTCTTCCAGGCGCAGCAGCCAGTTCAACACGGCTGACGCGCGCAAAATGTGCAGACGGCAGCAGTAGTGAGCTACCGCAGAATGTTTTCTATAATCCCATACAGCAGTTCAACCGCGATCTGAGCGTGCTTGCGATCAAGGCTTTTGGGCAGGATTTTGTGGAGAGGAGTCGCGTGAAACATGAATCTAGGGGCGAGAAGCTTCTGGCGAAGAAGGAGAGGAAGAGGGTGAAGAAGGCTGGGGTGGAGAGGAGAGGAGAAGGTGATGAGCTGCGTACGGAAGAAGGTGCAGGTTTGGGGCAAGCGGAGGCGACTTTGCCGAACGTGCAGGCTGGAACCGGAGCTGTTATGGATGGCAAGGCCGATAACGAGGACGGTGGCGTATACCTAGATGGTAAGATAGTTAGAGGACTAAGTGCGGAGGGCGGCGATGTTGCAAACGGACAGAAGCGCAAGAGCGAGGTGCTTGATGCAGACGCTGAGGAAGATGGCACCTACGCGAAAGTCAGAAAGATCGACAGCGGGCCTACGAATGCCGCAGAAGAGGAGACCATATCTACTTCTGTCACTATTGGCGACCTCGCTGCCGACCATACTCAAGGTGGCTTACTGCAAAGTACAACCGCAAATGGTCGTCAAGATCCTGGCGCGTCTGCTGAACGAGAGCCCGGAAGGCGAGGCGCGGACAGTAGCAACTTGAATGATCATGCCGAACAGCAAACGACGACCAACACTGCTCCGGACAAGCATCGCAACGGGCAGCAACCGCGAAAGCCCAGGTTTCGCATTCTCGACGCACTGTCTGCTACCGGTCTCCGTGCGCTTCGCTATGCTTCCGAGATACCTTTCGCCACTGGCATTACTGCAAATGATATGGACCGCAATGCTGTAAAGAGCATCCGCACGAACGTTGAGCATAACAAGCTTACTGACACGATCACGGTGAACCTGGGTAACGCAATCGGCTATATGTATCAGGTAGCCTTCCCTTCTGCGAACAGCCATGGACCAAATCACGTCAACGGCAAGTACGATGTCATCGACCTTGATCCATACGGCACCGCAGCTCCATTCATCGACGCGGCGCTGCAGGCGCTCAATGACGGCGGCTTGCTTTGTGTTACATGCACGGACTCCGGCGTATTCGCTTCGTGCGGCTACTCAGAGAAGACATATTCGCTCTATGGAGGCATGCCGATCAAAGGTCCTCATTCGCATGAGGGTGGGCTTCGTCTGATTCTTCATTCAATTGCCTCCACTGCGGCAAAGTATGGCCTCGCGATCGAGCCGCTTCTGTCTCTCAGTATTGACTTCTACGTCCGCGTGTTTGTCAGGGTGGTCAAGTCAGCCGCGGATGTGAAGTTCCTCGCTGGTAAAACCATGCTTGTCTACGGCTGTGACTCCGGATGCGGATCATGGTGTGCGCAGATGCTTGGGCGCAACGTTCGACAAACCGGCAAGAACGACAAAAGGCAAGAGAACAACCCAACGTTCAACTTCAAGCACTCGATCGCGCAGGCCCCGAGTTCGGATCGCCTATGCGAACATTGTGGCAACAAGATGCACGTTGCCGGACCCATGTGGGCCGGCCCACTGCACAACGGTGCATTTGTGCAGACCGTGCTGAAGGATGCCAGAGCAGCAGACGAGGAAGTCTATAAGACCAAGCAGAGGCTGGAGGGTATGCTAGACACAACGCTCGAGGAGCTGGTGGTCTTTCCAGAAGCAGAAACGCTGTGGAAGACGACTGATACTGGAGAAGGCGCTCGGCTCCTTTCCAAAACGCCACCCGAGACAGTTGACACGCACCCCTTCTTCTTCATCCCCTCAAACCTGGCGAAAGTCATACATTGCATTGCGCCACCGGAGGCAGCTGTTAAGGGAGCGCTCCGGCATGCCGGCTACCGCGCGACAAGAAGCCATTGCAAGCCTGGCAGTATCAAGACTGACGCGCCATGGCCGGTCATCTGGGAGATCATGCGAGAATGGGTCCGACAGAAACATCCCATCAGGGAAGGGGCTCTGACTGAGACACAGGCTGGCTGGAGGATTATGCAGGCAGACAGGAAGTCAGCGCCGGAGGCGAACGGTGATGCGGAGGGAGATGGGGTGGTAGACGAGCACGCTAAGCAGTCGCAGCAGGATCCGAAACGCATGAAAGTGGTCTTTGACGAAGCGCTTGGCCGAGACAAGCCTGGCAAGAGGATGGTTCGCTATCAGCAGAACCCGCGCGAGAACTGGGGCCCTATGGCGAGAGCAAAGGGCAGCGGTTGAGCTTCGCACCAACAACGATACGAGGCCCAGTACTACCGCTCAGCGCCCGTGTCCTGGATCTCATCAAGCAGATTGCACGTCTCCCTTGGGTTTGCGATCCATGCGGTGGTGCATGCAAGTCGTGCCTTGAAGTCATTTGCCCCAGCGGACAGGAACTGATCACCGACGTGCAAACTCTTTCCACCTTCGATGCCGCCAAAGTACCTCTGACATGCCATCACACCCCACGACTTGTCGCCAATGTCGACGAAAACGTCGTTGCCACCGTTGAAGGCACAGAATGGGATACGACGGCCGGCTGCGGACATCTCAAGAATGCGTTGAACGACCTAAGGGTTGATTGGTTGAAGCGTCAGCTACGACAGTTACAACGGATGTACATATCGCTCCACTTACAAGAACGGTCTCTTCAAGCTGCTCCCGAGCCAGTCGGATGCCCTTACTAGGGAAGATACCAACGGCGCGCTTCTTGCGCAGCACAGAGACAGGGAGTTGCATGCACTGCACGCAGTCTTTTAGTGCCGCTTCGGCAACATCGAGCAGCGCGGTGACATTCTCCTCAGTCCAGTCACCCATCTCCGGTAGTTGCCAGTCAGTCTGTGACACCGCTTGCAGCTTGCAAGGGGACTGAGGCGTGTATGTGAACAGAAAATTGCTCTCACCGCCCATCACTACGAGATGATGCTCGCACTTGTGAGACATTTCGCTGGTTGCCAGAGCGTCCAGCAGGCCGTAAAGTCGCTCGTAGTACTTTTCTGCCTCCGTGTAACCTGCGGCTGTTACGATCCCGATGCGAGTGCCTTTCCTTAGAAGCTCCAGTATCCTTGGGATGCAAGGGTTGTCAGGAGTCAGCGATTCGCCGTCATCGTAGAGCGTGACGTCTCCGTCAAACGTCACGAGTTCAAGCCTACTGTTCCGGACCAATGACATGACCTGTGCCGTGTTGAGTATAAGACGAATGTCGTTGAAGCTGGGAGCCACGAAGCGTCTGGAGCTGATGAAACGTTTCTGGTCCTGGTGGATGAAGGCATCTTGCAGGGGTAACGGCGTGAAGAAGACACCTACTGACGGCACCAGGAGTTTGAGCTTAGAGATCCCGCCGGTCTTCTGTTGCTTGATGTGGTCCAGAATCAGCTCCTCGACGTCATGCATGATCTGGGCGTAGCGTACGTGGGCATTAGCTGCCATGGCGTTGACGGTAGACTTGTCATTCTCGTATATTGCGGTCGGCTGCGAAAGCAGTACGAACGGAACAGCGAGGAGACCTTTGATCCATTCGATGAACTGATCACGGCGGTGAGTCTGGTCGCTAGATTCAGTACACTAGTCGAATATGCTTCCTTCCTTAAGCATACCTTAAGCGCGTCTGTATAACTCTATCAGCTTGCCGTTCTTTGGCTTGGTTAGATGTCTACCTACATTCAACACGGTATCTCGTTGTCATGACTGTAGAGACCTCAAGCGGTCGCTGCCGCGAAAGCTATATAATGCTACATCTTGTGGGAAATGCAGTGACTTGAGCCCGCGGTTGACGATCGGTTCTCAAACCACATGCAGACGCACGGTCCACGTCGCCATTGACTGCATGAAACACCAACTATCTGTCCGCTCCCGACAAGCGAGCTGGTGCTTTGCGTCACATCAGCTGGGTGGCTTAAAGGATTGTATCATGATGAGGAATATGCGGCAATGGCATCTCTGGCATTTAGACCATGGCCTCGCAACCCTCCACAAGGCGGCTCGCTGAAGGAGGTGCTTGGGCGTGTTAGTGTCGAGCGCGGCCATTTCCGCAACATTACCGAAGCTTCACTGCAGGAAGAGGTAGCAGCAGAAGGTGCGCTTGAGCTGAGTGAGAGCGAGGATGACGAGGCAGTAGAAGGGCAGCGCGATGCGGCTCCGTCCATCGCGAAGCCGGCTACGCGCGAGGACTTGTACAAGGCGAAGTATGACATGCTGCAGCATCTGGACGCTGCACACAACGATGTCATGCTGGCACTGGACTTTGTGTCTCTACTGTTGTCGAAAGACAACAAGCAAGCTGCTTCCACAATTTCGCCGGCATTAAAGAATGAGATCCCAGTCGGCACGCTAGGTATCGATCTCTGGCAGAATATGCCCAAAGACAGGGCACGAGAGACACAAGATGAACTCCTGTCTACCAAGGTTCGTATGGAAAGTTTACAGAACAGCGCTAACAGCTTGCTCGCGGCTGCCAACAGACTGGAGGACAACGTCCGCAAGGAAACGCAGTACTGGTCGGAAGTGCTGTCCATCGCTGACAAGGGCTGGAACGTCTGCCGTCTACCTGGACAACAGCGGCGTCTCGGCGTGACATTCGGCTTCAGCGAAAGTGCACCGGACTTCTCCAGGCGAGGCGTGGCCGGGCTTAATCCTGGCCCAGATGGAGGCGTCGCCCTCGATCGTGGCATCGGCGTCAAGCCGAAGGCTTTACGGGTGCAATTGAGGCGCGGCGGAGCTGTAGTGGGTACCTCCCCGATCCCTACCCTTGCCGAGGGCGGAGAGACCGCACTGGAAGCCCGCATACGATACGCTCGTGATGGCCTTTTCGACGAGGAATTGTACCACGAGATCGTCCGGGAAAGCCGTTCCTTGGCTTCACTGGGAGTGAATGTAGAGGGCCAAGCGGTCAGCTTCAAATCTCAGCCGACCGCCGAGGGCCTGGTAGAATGCCGTTTCGAGCTCATTTCGCTGGACGAGGCGGACACTCCGCCATCACCGGATGAACGGCAGACATATTTGGCTCATGCAATATCTATCGCTGCGCGACTCTTGCTATCTCAAGCGCACCGTGACCGGTTGCAGAAACGACAAGAAATACCGCTTCCTCTCTCTGGGAACAAAGAAGAGCGCGCGGTTCTACGTATACTACGGCCCCTCATGGCATTCATGTTACACGACACAGCCATCGGCCAGGTCAACAGTCTTGTAACATGCGCCCAGAGTCTGCTCACCGGAGCGAAGGTTGCACACGAAGTTGAGCGCGCAAGCTTCCAACCACCAACCTTGGAAGATGCTGTTACTTCAGAAGCTTTGATGGCTGCACTCATGAAGCCATGGCTATCACAGATCACTCTCAGTTTGAGGGATTCTGAACAAGTAGTGCTCAAGCTGGAGACTACACTCGCTAGTAGGTTTGGAACACTGTACTCTCTCGACGGACCGTTCCACAAGCAAGCGTATCGCTTCGACAGCTTTTTAGAGGCCCGGCAAGCCTTCGATGAGGTGCTGGCATCTGTGCTTGCGGACTTGCTGTATCCGGCCCTAGGAGAAGGCTGGAAGTGCAATATTCGAGAAGCGTTACTTACAAAGAGCACAAGTGCCGAAGGTGCAGAAGCCGCGATTTGGATCACCGTCAACAGTGAAACTGGATCTTTGGCTCTCAGCTCCCCAACCAAGAAGATAAATTGGGCTTCAGGAGACTCTTCAAATCCAAATCAGTCATTGCTGGAAGCATGCAAAGAACTGGTCGGGTAGAGGGAGAGGGTGGTGATGATTTTGCTAAAGAGTCCGAAGTTATGACGGGGATCGCGGCGAAGACCACAGCGGCCGGGCTCCTAAGTCTCACAACCGGCATGAGCCTATACCAGTAACACAGATAGCTCACTCTCATTCAATTGTGGACCAAGTCCGGTATCCTTGTTGTCCTAGCCAGTGTGTGCACGCCGGACCATGCTTGTGTGTCTGCGGCATATACTGTTCGTTTGACGTGATCTGGAAAGGACGCAAGGCTTCACAACCATCTAGAAACTTTCCCCATCTGCACAATCACAACTCTTTCGTCCCGAGTGGCCGAGGGACAATGTTCCGGTGGTCTGAGCTTACCGCAGGGCGGTGTCGGTGAGGCCCCTGGACGGCTGCATTGCTTCTTGTAATTGCTACCACATCGTACTTGCAGTAACCTGGTACAGGAATGCGAGAGTCGGCACCATCACCGGGCAAGATACATGTAATAGCTCTGCCCACCATCGACCGAAGTACGACCGCTTATCGATTGTGTTCTGACCAGCTCCACGACTGTGACGTGGGGCACTGAAGCTGCTCCTCAGATAGCCTCCAGTATTCACTGCGAATCGTACAAAGAGCCTGCAAGGAGCTCGACGCTCCGCAGCTCCTGGCAAGCACGCCTTCCGCAGCTTCTGCCTAGCAACCTCTCCTTCTCGAAGCACCGGTGTCATCAAGCATCAGCATAGGTGTCTGCCCAGGATGGCAGAGGTGCATCTAACACCGCCAGCGATGCCTACGGGCAAGAAGCGCATAGCGATCTTGACTTCTGGAGGCGACTCTCCAGGTATGAGTGCGGCTGTCAGAGCAGTTGTGCGCCAGACACTGGCGTCAGAATGTACAGCATATGCGGTTTATGAGGGCTACCAAGGTCTGGTGGACGGCGGGAACATGATCAAGGAAATGAGCTGGGAAGATGTACGGGGGTGGATCTCTGAAGGCGGCACATTGATCGGTACAGCACGATGTAAGGCGTTCATGGAGCGAGCGGGCAGGCTGACAGCCGCAAACAACATGATTGAGAAGGGCATCGATGCACTAGTAGTGTGCGGTGGTGACGGCAGCTTGACTGGAGCAGACAAATTCCGAGCAGAGTGGCCGAGCCTGATGGACGAGCTCGTGTCAACAGGCAAGAGGACGAAAGAGGAGGTCAAGTCTCATAGACACCTGAATATCGTGGGCTTGGTGGGCTCGATTGACAATGATCTTAGCGGCACAGATGCGACGATAGGGTGCTACAGCTCGCTACAGCGAATATGTCAAGCAATTGATTACATCGATGCGACGGCCTTTTCACATCAGCGCGCTTTCGTTATCGAGGTCATGGGCAGACACTGTGGTTGGCTGGCTCTCATGGCTGGCGTAAGCTGTGGAGCGGACTTTATTTTCATCCCAGAAAAGCCACCGAGCGAGAATTGGGAGGCAGAGATGTTTAGTATCGTGAAGAAACACCGTGAGATGGGCAAGCGGAAGACAATCATTGTGGTGGCAGAAGGAGCGCATGACAGACAACTCAACCCTGTCACGGCCGGCATGGTGAAAGACTTGCTGTCGCAGAAAGTAGGACTTGATACGAGAGTCACTACGCTTGGACATGTGCAACGTGGTGGTCCACCCTGCTGCTATGATCGCATGCTTGCAACGCTGCAAGGTGTGGAGGCGGTCAATGCTGTGTTGGAAAGCACGCCAGAGACACCATCCCCAGTCATCTGCATAGTGGAGAACAAGATCGTGCGCAAGCCGCTCCTGGACGCAATCGCAAAAACCAAGGAGGTTGCCGCCAACATCGAGAAGCGTGACTTTGCTGCTGCTATGAGGGGCAGGGACGCGGAGTTCGAAGAGTTTCTCGAGGCCTTCAACATCACGACGGCAACTGACAAAGCAGAGAACATGCTGCTACCTAAAGAGAAGCGCATGCGCGTAGGCATCATCCATGTCGGCGCACCAGCAGGTGGCATGAACGCAGCGACGAGAGCTGCGGTCGCATATTGTCTGGTTAAGGGCCACACACCTGTAGCGCTATACAACGGCTTTCCCGGTCTTTGCCGACACCACGATGACAAGCCGCTTGGTAGTGTCAGGGAGCTCGACTGGCTTGATGCAGAAAGCTGGGCTTCGCGTGGTGGCTCCGAGATTGGCACGAACCGTGGCCTGCCGTCTGAAGACATGGAGAAGACGGCGTACTGCTTCGACAAGTACAAGATTGATGCTCTTTTCGTAGTCGGCGGGTTCGAGGCCTTCACGGCGGTGTCAGAGCTTCGGAAAGCACGAAGGGATTTCGACGCCTTCAAGATACCAATGGTCGTCCTACCAGCCACGGTCTCCAACAACGTCCCGGGCACAGAATACAGCATCGGCTCCGACACGTGCCTTAACGCCCTCATCGACTACTGTGATGCCATCAAGCAGTCTGCTAGCGCCAGTCGGCGGCGGGTGTTCGTAGTCGAGACCCAAGGAGGTGCCTCAGGGTATATAGCCACCATTGCCGGCCTCAGCATTGGCGCGGTTGCGGTCTATACGCCCGAGGAAGGCATTCACCTGAACATGCTTGTGGAGGACATCAAGTTCCTCAAGGACCAGTTCGCTCAAGACAAGGGCCATGCGAGGTCCGGTAAGATCATCCTTCGCAATGAGAAGGCCAGCAGCACTTACACGACCGAGGTGGTCGCCAACATCATCAAGGAGGAGTCGGGCGGTCGCTTTGACTCTCGCTTTGCCGTGCCTGGCCATGTCCAACAAGGCGGCACACCCTCGCCAATGGACCGCGTGCGTGCCGTCCGTTTCGGCGTGAAGTCGCTCCAGTATCTGGAAAGCTTCTATGGTAAGAGCAAAGACGAGATCGCAAACGATCCGATGAGCGCGAGTGTTATTGGCATTCGTGGCGCACGGGTCAAATTCTCAGCCATGGAGAAGATCGAGAAGGACGAGACCGATTGGAAGGATCGGAGACCCAAGGATGAGTTCTGGATGGGCCTGATAGATGTGGTTGACACTCTAAGCGGCAGGCCCAAGGCTTGCAGGACACCCATGCCCGGCAGTCCTGCGGTCACTGGCAGCCCAGTGGCCCTTGGTAATGGTTCCGCGAAGAGTAATGGGGTGGCGAACTAGGTGTTGACGTGATGTGATGATGATGACGGACAGCGTTCGGCTTTCGGCGGAGCGTGAAGCGTGGTGTAAGGTGCAAGTCCTGTCTACTCCAGTATCTTGAAGCTCAAAAACTCCTCTTGTTGCACATCTCTCCACTGTAATGCTGGCTTCGTGAAATGCGCCAGGCGTCTCGCTAACCGATCTCGAATGCTCACGTCTTTTCCAGCTTGTGACACCGAATCCCAAGGTCATTGTGAGTATACCAGCTGCCGAGAGTCCTGTAGGAGCTTGTGAAATGTTCATGAACCGTGAACGCTTCACAGTATGCCGTCATGCTCGCCCGGTAACCGTTTCACACGTTTTTGCTCCCAATTATCAAGGTCTTTGGCGGCCAATTTCTATCACTTTGTCAGCTTCGACCAGGTACACCTCCTCGCGATGTTGCTGCCTTACATAGTACTCTTCCGCCAGATCAATCCTCCTCCGATCCTTGCCGATGCCCAGCGCCTCCTCTTCAGACATTTGCCGGACCTTCTTGTCGTGCCGCTCGTATCTCAATGCGGTCGCTGGAGTCAGGAAGAAGGAGCCCAGTACCATTGTCATCATGAAGGGTAGACCAAACAGGGCAAAAGGATGCTTGGCCAAGGCGGCGCGGTAGCGAGCGGCGACCGTGGAGTTGTAAGAACTAGGGCGAAACTTCTTGGCTTGAAAGATTGCCATGATGGTTGGATTGTGTGCTAAAGCATCGTTAAATTCGTTGTCGGCACTTGCATTTTGTACTGATGTCGTGCTATTGGGGGTGAAGAGAAGATGCACGTCACGTGACAGCGCGCGTCCTCCGAAACGCGCCGCCGCAGCTTCGATGTCCACTTCAACATCTCTGTTTCACGAAGGCCCACATGCAAACCCTCTTCGAGTGTTTCTTCAGGATGGCGCGATGGCTCGACGGGCCTCTGAGCTAAATGGAGTAGCTCCGCCGCCATCGACTCTTGCGGCACAGATTGTACATAACCATGGCCGGCCAGCAGCTCAGCAGCGTGGGGATGGCGATGGAGACCAGGCCGCCAAGCATCTGCAGTACTTGCTGCAGCAACTTCTGCACAACCCGAACGCTGCACAAGAGACTGATGTGCACGTTAACGTTAAGCTTATCAGTGTCTGCGCTGAGGCTGGCCTAGGTCCCTTAACGGCCAACAACCCGTTCGCGGACTGGAACGAGCTGATTGCCCAAGCCAGAGATACTGTGGCCATTATTGAGAAGACCATCAAGCATCAGCCTCAGACGCTGTTCACGCCTATTAGTGACGATGGGCCTCTACTTTGCCTGCCGCTGTTCGCAAGGCTGGCTGCCATTTGCGGCAGACCTAGATGTGAAGATGTTCCTGTGTTCTCCCTACTGGAATTCGCCATACGTATCGTTGCGGCTTCGACGGAGCTGTGGCGGAGTGCAGAGGTGCTGCAGCGTGTGTGTCGAGATATTGTTGACAGTGCCATCACCGCGGTGGAGCGTTCCACAAGTCGAACGGAGCATTTCCAGCTAAGTGTCCCGTCTCACACCATCATCTCGGAGCTCTGGACACCAGCCGAGTCTGCTGTCGTCCTACCTCAAGGTTATCAATGCATCATTGACAGCCATCTACATGCGTTTATGCTAGGATTGACTCTGTCTCAACTCACAAGCTTCGGTCAGACATGGCGAAGTGACGTTTATATGCGTCTAGAAATACTACTCTGGAAGCTACAGCCTGCGCTGGTAAGAGGCCATCAATGGGACTTCGCTTTGAAGCTCCTGCTGCGCTCAACGGGCGGGTTATCAGTGCTGCAACGATTGTTGTCTAGCATCAACTCGAGCACTGCTTCGGTAGCGGTGCAAAAGGACTCCGCCGCCGCATTGATGGCTACATTGCGGAATTGTGACTATCAGGTTAATGAGTCCTTACTGCCAACTGTACAAACGCTCGCCATGGAAGACAAGTTTAAGCACCTGCACGATGATCTTCGCATTGCAGTGGCCGTTTGGCTGTCGCATATTGTGCCGGACGCGGAGTTACCAGACCATGTTGTACAGCTTCGTGACGCTTTTCGACAGGATAATACAATGGCGGACGGCGAGCTTCAGCGCCTCCTCGAGGAGCTCGGCGACGTTACGCAATCGCATGCCTCTACATCACGCCGCAGGAAGCGCAGGAAACTAAACAACGGCGAAGCTTCTAAGGCATCTGGCAATCCTCTGGTCGACGTCAGTAAGCTTCTGGCTGGAGCGGAAACTGAAGATGTGGACGCTTTGTGCAGCAGAGACAGTCTCAAGTACGGCGAGCTTACCGAGGACGAGCAATGCCAAGTGTGGAAGAATCTTGCGGAATTGGCACCAAAAGGTCCAGTGTGCATCTTGCAGCTCGCAGCCAAGATCATCAAGCTACCTTCCTTCAAGGATACTTTGCAGCCACGTGTGCTGAGCGTTGCGGTGATACAGGTCTGCATTCGACAGATCAAGGAGCCAGGTCTGCTTGATCTTGCCGAAGGCCCAATAGGACAGCATATTCTGGCATCGTTGCACAGCTCGCTTCGAGAATTACGCATCGCTGCCGGTCAGTGCTTGCCAATGTTTCTCCACTCTGACCTGTCACAGGAGCTTCTGCAGCGGAATAGACACACCGCTGTAGAGTACTTGCGAACGTTGTCAGACCGCGAAGAGACGAGCGAGCATGAGACCCTGATTCCGGCCTGGGGACAGATTGCCGTCGTGTGCGGTGATCGTGAGCGTAACCTGGCCCTCCTCCGTTTAAGTGAGTACCTTGGACATCCGAACTCTCTTGTCGCGGCGACAGCTTTCGAAGAGGTTGAGAGAGTCGCAGCTGCTATGATGCAAAGCCGAGAGGCAATTTTCAAACCATACTGGAGCAGTGTCGCAGTGTCGATCGTACAAGATTTGTTCAACCGCCCACAGAGGGTACAGCAGGTGTGTGACTTGCTTAACATGGACTTGGACCGCTTCCTCATGGTAACGCAGCAAGACACCGTGCCCGCTCTGGTACTGGCTGGGAAGAAAGATATTCTGCGCAGGATCGCCAGGACGCGGGAGAGCGGATCCGTGAAGGAACTCTGCATGCACCCAAAGCAGAACTTGGCTGGTATACTTGCTCTGTTGCTCACACAGCCAGTGGACGATCCTGAGGAGTTTACCGTCCA
Source organism: Baudoinia panamericana UAMH 10762 (assembly GCF_000338955.1). Classification (NCBI taxonomy): domain Eukaryota; kingdom Fungi; phylum Ascomycota; class Dothideomycetes; order Mycosphaerellales; family Teratosphaeriaceae; genus Baudoinia; species Baudoinia panamericana. Next base: position 250,829 of record NW_006911268.1, read on the forward strand.
AACCTTGGCTGCTGTCTCTTCGGACTTTGAGGGCTGTGACATTGCTGATCTTGTGAGAATTGATCTGGTCCTCGTGGCTTGCGAACTGCTCAAGCGCTCCGCAGATGCATCGGAGAGCCGCAAGTCGCGCCTCTATCGCGCGATACAAGTCTTCGCATGCATGACTGATCGCCGTCCAGGTCAGTCAAAGAATCATGGAAAGGGCAACAAGGCCCTGTATGGGTTTCTTGAGGCACATGTGCTTGGCATAATGGCGCATTTCTCGCAACTGCTCGACGGACCACAAGCGGCTGAGACCACCGCTGAGCGATTACGCGCTTTGAAGGCCATCAGTGACCTCATCCACCTGGCCAAAAAGCACGTTAGCACGGCGCTTCCGCAGCTTAGAGCGTCTCTCCAGTCTGCTATGGAACATGCATATCTTCGCGACGTCGCCTTCTCGGCTTGGCTAGATCTGTTGGCTGTAATAGAAGTTGATGACATAGCTACTATGCTAAACCAGACTTTCGCGCTCGTTGCAAAACATTGGTCACGATTGCCAGGGTCGATACACGCTGCTATCCACGACTGCATCGGTGGTCTAATAAACACTCACAACCAGGTTATGCACGACAGCGTTGAGCAACTCCCTTCCCTCCGCGCAATTCCCCTGCTATCGAAATTCGGAGCGGAGATAGAGCGACTGCAAGATCTCGGAAGCGCCGAGAGTCGCTGCCGCGCATTTGTATCCCGCCTCAGGGAAGAGAGCTCGGTTGTAGTACACCAGGCCCTACAGGAATTGGTACCATTTTTAACGGATAACCAGGAGTTCATACTGGACGCCGCAGCGAGCGAGCAGCCTGTACAAGTACTGTCTGATCTCTTCCGAGCCTTGCTGGACGTCACCACCAGACATGCCCAAGCGGAGGTCGATGTTGCTGAATTGTGCGGCAAAGCGTTGGGTATCATCGGCTGTCCGGACCCGAACCGCGTTGAAGCAATCAATCGCCGCAAGCAGGTCATGCTGCTCTCGAACTTCGGCAAAGCCACTGAAGCCGTCGACTGGGTCCTGACTTTCCTCGAGCAAGTCCTCGTTAAGGCTTTCAGATCCGTGACCAACTCGCGTGCTCAGGGTTTCCTGGCTTTCGTCATGCAAGAGCTATTAAAGTTCTGCGGTTTCACGAGCGAGGTTGCCGCAAGGACACGTTCATCGCAACTTCCGGCGGCACAGCAACGATGGTTAGCATTACCGGAGAATGTCCGTATAACTCTCACACCGTTCTTGAGCTCTGCCTACATGGTCTTCAACCAGATCGAGAATCCAGTCAAGCGGCTGTATCCTAGCTTCTCGCCTGTGAACGACTATGGCAGCTGGCTTCGCTCCTTAGTGTACGACCTCATGTGGCGGGCCAAGGGCGACAACGCTAAGATGATCTTCCCGCTGATCGCTCGTCTGGTGCGGAACAATGACCTCGCTATCGCGAGCTTCATATTACCATACGCCGCCTTGAATGTGGTATTAGGCGGCACTGTAGCCGACATTAGCGACATTCGTGCGGAAATACTTGCTGTCCTGAAATGCCAACCCGTAGCCGGTACGCAGGCCGAGTACGTCAAGCAGAGCGCGGAGTCTGTCTTCAGCATCCTCGACTACATGGCGAATTGGCTACAGGAGAAGAAGAAAATCCTCGCACAGACCAGAGCAGAGGCCTACAAGACCGGTCACCCTTCGCCCACCGACTTCGACGAGGCCACAGACATTGCGCAGATAGAGGAGATAGAGCGGTTTTTGGCTTCCGTTCCTGCAGAGTCTCTGGCAACTCGGGCCGTGGACTGCGGCTCGTACGCTCGTGCGTTGTTCCACTGGGAGCAATTTATCCGTCAGCAACGTGCGTTGATTCCTTCCACGCGACTATCACAGGAAGACGAAGAAGCGTATGAGAGGCTACATAGCATCTACGCTTGCATCGACGAGCCGGATGGACTTGAAGGACTCGGGACGCATCTTACGTTTCTGACTGAGGATCAACAGACGATGCAGCACGTCAAAGCCGGAAGATGGACGGCAGCGTCGGTCTGGTACGAGACTCGTTTGGCAGAAATGCCGGATAACACTCGACTCCAAATGAGCCTGCTGCATTGCTTCCGGGAGACCGGACAGTATGCGCCTCTACTGCGGTATACGCAGGCGTTCACGGAAGGGTCGAAGGCACCCCATCGCCATGAATTAGTGCCGCTGACCGTTGAATCGTCATGGATGGTCGGAGACCTAATGCGTCTTAGGGCATGCCTAGAAGATATATCGGACAAGGACCCGCGTCAGCTGAGCACTGGCATTGGTCGTCTGGTGGCGGCAGCTTCTGCTGCCGACGATGAATCGCTGCTAGGCCACTTACGTCTGATGCGCACCGCCATCGTGCAGTCAATGACAGAATCATCCACAAACTCAGTGCAAGCGTCCCACACAGATCTCTTCAAGCTCCATACGTTGTACGAGATCGAAGCGATTAGCAGTTGTGATGAGCAGATACGCAACCGGTTCCTTGAACATGGCGACAGGCGCTTAGCTGCTCTTGGATCCTACAATGCCGAGAAGCAGTATCTTCTTGGTGTTAGGCGTGCACTTATGCGCGTGCGCGACAACACTTTCACCAGGCCGGAGACTGGAGCATTATGGTTGACCACAGCCCGTTTGGCACGTAAGGCGGGCAACACTCGTACTGCCTATAACGCTGTGATACAAGCTTCTTCATGTGGAGATCAGGCAGCGAAGCTGGAGGAAGCGCGGCTGTTGTGGCACGACAACCACCAACGGCAAGCCATACAAGCACTTGAAGCGTCCATAAACACTGGCATATTTGAAAGTGCCGCAGATGAGACTCCCGAGAACAGCGTGGCCACAAGTAATGGCCCGCCGCAAAGTCTGACCGCTGGTAAAGCGTACCTCCAGCTCGCTAAGTGGCTTGACGCTTCTGGCCAAAGCCAAGCAAAAGACATGACTGAGCGGTACCAATATGCCGCGAAGACTTTTCAGAAGTGGGAGAAGGGCCACTATTATCTTGGCAAGCACTATCAGAAGCTACTTGAGGTAGAAAGGGGACTAGCAAAGAGCAAGCAATCTCCAAACTTCCAGAGCGGCGAAATGACAAAGTCTGTAATCGAGAATCTCATGCGATCAATACCATTTGGCAACAAGTACTGGCACGAGACTATACCGAAGGTCCTTACTCTCTGGTTAGACCTGGGCATGGAGGCGCTGTCGAAACTCCCAGCCAAGGATCAGGAGCTCTCGGACAGACGGACTAAAGCTCTGCAGGCCGTCAACAGACAATTTCAGAAATACTACGAGCGCATTCCACCTTATGTCTTCTACACAGCACTCCCACAAATGCTCTCCCGCATCAGTCACCCGCATCAGGAAGTCTGGAAGCAGCTATGCAACTGCATGACTAGGATCATCAATGCACACCCAAGCCAAGCAATGTGGTATGTGCTGCCTGTGGTCAAGGCGACAGACCGTACGAGGGCTGCACGGGCGGAAGAGCTACTGAATAAGCTGAAAGACTCCAGAAAGCAGGGGAAAGGCGACGGATTGGACATCAAGGCTTTAATCGTGCACAGTCAGAAGCTGTCCGATGCACTACTACAAGCCTGCGAGCAGCCTGTCGAAAGTCGTCGGACACGCGTGAGCCTTTCGCGAGATCTCATGTTCAACACAAAATTGGCGCCTATCCCGCTTGTGGTGCCCCTGGAGGCAACGCTGTCCGCAAACTTGCCCACCGTCGGAGATGTAAACACCATTCGACGTCAGAAAGCCTTCGCACAAGAAAAGATCACTATTCAAGGCTTTTCGGACGATGTTCTGGTCCTCAGCTCTCTTCAGAGACCGAAGAAGGTGACAGTTCGGGGCTCAGACGGAAAGATGTATGGCCTGCTCTGCAAACCCAAGGACGACTTGCGGAAGGATCAGCGTCTGATGGACTTCAACGGCATCATCAACCGCGCACTTAAGCGGGACCCGGAGAGCAGCAAGCGGCGACTATATATAAAGACCTATGCTGTCACGCCACTCAGCGAAGAATCTGGTACGCTTGAGTGGGTGGAAGGCATCAAGCCTCTACGCGACATCCTGCTGAACCTGTACTCACGCAAAGGCGTGCGGGTGGATTACAACAAGATCCGAGAAAGATTGGATTCGGTGAAGGGCCCTGAGAATGCCCACATCTTTACCGATGATGTGCTTTCCCAGTTCCCAGCTGTCTTGCACGAGTGGTTCACCGAGACCTACCCAGACCCAGAGACATGGTTCACGGCTCGCTTACGCTATGCTCGGTCGGCTGCGGTGATGTCGATGACGGGCCACATGCTCGGGTTGGGTGATCGTCACGGCGAGAACATCTTGCTTGAGGAGGGTACAGGAGGCGTGTTCCATGTAGACTTCAACTGTTTGTTCGACAAAGGCAAGACTTTCGACAAGCCCGAGCTGGTACCTTTCCGCCTTACGCACAACATGGTCGATGCAATGGGTGCTTACGGCTATGAGGGCCCTTTTAGGAGGTCGAGCGAGCTCACGCTGGCGTTGCTGCGGCAGAACAAGGATACCCTGATGACGGTGCTGGAAACATTTTTGCACGACCCGACCACCGACTTCGTGAAGAAGAAGCGAGACGCGATGGTAGGCGTGCCGAACACGCCGCAGGAGATTCTAGACAGTGTCGGTGCGAAGCTCAAAGGCTTGTATACAGGCGAGAACGTACCGCTGGGCGTGGAAGGCTACGTTGATGTGCTAATCCAGGAGGCTACCAGTTCTGCGAATCTGGCAGGCATGTACATCGGCTGGTGTGCTTTCTTATAGCCAGATAACCAACGTACAGTACAGTTCATATCCCGCAATAAATACGAAGCGTGAACCATTGTGCGCTCATCTTTCAACTGACCATGGATTGGTGAATATCTCAATCAAATACTGTCCCTGCCTTAGCTGGATGTCCTGCGCTTGTTGCCGCGTCAAGCAAACGTTGTGGCGTCCTTAGCGGCTTCGTCCTGCAGAAGCCGTGCATCAGTGGCGCCGATCTACGCAACCGTGCGGAGTGCTTCGAATTTTGATGCAGCAATCGTGCTTCACTTCGTATTCACGGCTGGTGGGATTGTCAGTGGGTAGGGAGCGTAGACGCACGGTAACAGCGGCGGGACTTTCACATTGTTCTCTTCTTTATCGCAGTTCACTGATCTCTTCCATCGTGACCGAGATTACGGTCGTTTCAGGACCGTCGATCAAGCAGTTCGACTGGGAGCAAGCCCAGTGTCCGCCAGTCACTGAAGCTCTCCTACATTCCACCGCGTTCGTCGCTTCACTCTCCTTCCCGTGACTGAACAAAATGTCTCTACGTTCACAGAACTCGCCTAGACGAGCACACTTCTCCCGTCACGGTTTCCATCCAATACCGATTACGCACCAAAGCAACATGGCCGACTCGAACGACGCTACGATTGACATTCCTTTGGAGAATGTGCCAGCAAACGGCCGTGAAGCCACGATTGGACATCAAAGCATTACCCCTTTGAGACCGTCTACAAGCGATGACTCTCCGAACAAAGAGAGGCGGCCACTATTCAGGGGCCGTCGGCGGCAGCAAGATCCTAACAAGGCCAGGACCGGTCATGTTGGGTACGACGGCGAAGAAGATACGATCAACATGATGGGACGGATGTACAAAAAGGTCAGAGATTCGAGTGCTATCATACGGTATTTGCTCTACGTGCTACCCGTGGCAGCATGCATTGCGGTCCCTATCGTGATCGGAGCGACAGCCGCACCACACGCAAAGATCGGCGGCGTGAGGATACTGTGGTTCTTCGTATGGGTGGAGGTGGTCTGGGCCTCTTTATGGGCGTCGAAGATTGTGGCTCACTGCCTACCGAATCTCTTCGAGATTTTTGCTGGGTTCGTCTCCTCGGGTGTCCGCAAGTATTCGCTGGTCTTGCGCGCTTTGGAAATACCGCTCAGCCTTGTAGGCTGGGCAGTGGCATCTCTGGCTACGTTCGTGCCAGTCATGACTAAGAATCCGGACGTGCCGAACTCTAGCCTCAGACCCTGGGAGGTGATTGTTCAGGAGATTCTGGGCGCTGCCACAGTAGCGTCGCTCATTTACCTGAGTGAGAAGACCATTATCCAGCTCATCTCAATCGACTATCATCGGAAACAGTTTCATTTCCGGATCAAAGAATCGAAGCGCAACATCTATTTGCTGAGCTTGTTGTACGAAGCCTCCAGGACACTGTTTCCGTCCTATTGCAATGAGTTTGCCGAGGAAGACTACACCATTTCAGACCAGCTCGCTACTCTAGGTCTGAATGGCAAGGGTCGCCGCCATGCGAGGTCCGGCTCCGGAACGCCAATGCGTGTCCTTCACGACATTGGTAGGTACGGTGACAAGCTCACATCGGCCTTCGGACAAGTCGCGCATGAAGTTACTGGCAAGCATATATTTGACCCCAATGGCGCACACTCTATTGTTGTCCAGGCCCTAGAGAGACCGGCTGCCGCCGAGGCGCTGGCGAAGCGTATCTGGACGTCTTTGGTGGTTGAAGGCAATGAGGAACTCCGCCAAGACGACCTTCTGGACGTGCTTGGCCCGGACCGAAGGACAGAGGCTGAAGAAGCGTTCGCAGCTCTCGACCAGGATGGCAATGGAGACATTTCGCTGGACGAGATGGTCCTCATGGTGACAGAATACGCACGGGAGCGCAAAGCCATTGCCAGATCGATGCACGACGTGGATCAGGCAATCAACGTCCTAGACGGTCTGTTCGGCGCTGTCGTGCTTGTTGCAGTGGTTTTCACCTTCATAGCCTTCTTGAACAGAAGCTTCGTAACGACGCTGGCGACCGCGGGCACGGCCCTTCTGTCATTGTCTTTCGTCTTCGCAACGACATGCCAGGAGGTTCTCGGTAGCTCCATCTTCGTCTTCGTCAAGCACCCCTACGACGTCGGAGACCGCATCTATATCAACGCGGATCAAATGGTGGTCGAGCACATCAGTCTCCTCTTCAGCGTTTTCCGCAGAACTAATGGCGCCAACATCGGCCGGACGGTGCAAATACCGAACATTGTCCTTAACACACTGTGGATTGAGAACATCTCCCGCAGCAAGGCCATGAGCGAACAGCTAGAAATCGACGTCGACTTTGGCACGACCTTCGATGACGTGCAGATATTGAGAAACGAACTGATCAACTTCGTCACGGACAAAGACAACAGCAGAGACTTCCAGCCGGTCATTGAGGTCGGCATCCTCGGCGCATCTGATCAGTCCAAGCTGCAGCTGCAGGTCGAAATCAAACACAAGAGTAACTGGGCAAATGAGAGCGTCCGGCAAGCCAGGCGCACAAAATTCATGTGCGCACTTGTGTCGGCGCTGAAAACCGTCCCTATCTACCCGCCTGGCGGTGGATGTGATCCTCAAGGAAGTGCGGCTAATCCGGCGTATAACGTGTCCGTTTCGGATGAGCAGGCAAAGCAGAGTGTTGCGGCGGCGGCGAAGGCTAGGAAAGACGCTCGCTTGGTGCCGACCAAGAAGATGACAGACTCTGAGAATACCGTCAGTCTCACCGCAAGTGGCAGATCAGGTGCTGCGGGCTTGTCTACTCATGACAATAAGGTCGTTGGTGACCTGGCGTCTCGCAACCCCGCGATAGACCCATCACGCGATCAGGCATGGACGTCAGGGCGGGAGGACGATGATAGTACGCTTGGTGAGCGTCCAAGCATAGACCAGCAAGAGATCGAAGAAGTCAAAGGCTTGCTACATCGGCAAAGCACAAAAGGCAAGCGCAAGCTATACCCGGAGTCTTCCCGCGGTTTGCAGGTACCCTCCGTGCCTACCATTTCCGAGCCGTCCGGTGTGGGCTCAGCAGATTACGCGCAGCCATCCGTGACCGGCTACCAGAGTACTGGCTTCTCGAACTCGCCTTCGGCGTATCAGCCTCCTATCCGCAATCAGATCTCGCAAGGTTCAAATTTCTCGGCGCGACTGCCCCGTATTGCGCCTACATCGCCGTTGGACATGCAGCAGATGTCGGGGAACGCCACCAATCCCTATGGCAAGCGGTCGGATAGCGCCAGTAGGAAGCCGGTGGGTCCAGCGGCGGGGGACAGCGGTCGTGGTGAGGGCTCGTTCGAGAATATGAGGCCTTACTCCGGTGTTTGATGGCAAGGGGTCTTTGCGTGCACGGGAAGTTGATTTAAAGCGAGGCGTTGGCGGAGTCAGTGAAAGCGTGGCGTGGCAACGAGCAGATTGCCACCTCTATGCTGTACTCCACTGCACAATAGCATGGGTCGTGAAGGCATTCAATGCCTATACTCTCATGGTTGTTTAGCCATTCAGACTGGCAAGTTGCAATTCGAGCACGGCGTTTGTGTTCCGCCTAACGATCAATCTTTCGCAGCCATGTCCGTCATGCCTCAAGCGGAGGCCCTGCCTAACCTAACACAAGCAAATCCTAAGCCCCCCACGCTTCACCCAGTTCGTAGGCTTGAGTGACATGCTTGGTGCTGTACCTGCATCCATCAGCCAATCAACGAGGCCGGCTTCGAAGCTTGCTCGGCAGGGTTCAAGAAAATCTGCAAGCTTGTGCCGGCGGTTCTGTCTCTCTTCCAGCAAAAGAAATGCATCTTTGAACCAGCTCGAGAGACCGGTGCACGTGGGATACATCACGACGCGCTACCGAGTGCCTCCGTCAAGCTGCCATTGCTGTTCCTCGCTCAAGGTACGCGCTAATGCGAAGGTCTTCTGTCCGGTGCAGGATCACGTAGCACCTCCTCATGCTTGCAAGGTAATAAGACAGTTCCGTAACCTCAGCTTCCATCTCTTTCTGCTTTGCTTCACATATAGCTCTGCATTCGACATGACGAAAACGTGGGCTCTGCTCGTCGCGGGCGCTGGCTTCGCAGCTGCCCAGCTGGCCACTGTGCAACCTATTGACCAGACTACACCCCAACAAGTGCGCCTGGCATACAGTGGTCCAAATGCCATGTATGTTAGCTGGAACACTTATGCGCAGATAACAAATCCCACCGTATACTACGGCACCAACGCGACCTCGCTTAACCGCGTCGCCTCCTCGAACGTCTCAATAACCTACCAAACGTCAACGACGTACAACAACCACGTCCGATTGACTGGCCTCCAGCCGAATACTCTTTACTATTACCAGCCTCAATGGCAGAACGTGGTGTCGCCCTTCTCGTTCAAAACACCTCGCGTCGCGGGCGACCACACGCCTTACGTAGCAGCCGTCGTGGTGGGTTACTAGATAGCATAGGTCTTGCTCGCTATCTGATGATTGCTCCGCTAATACTCGTGGTTATAGGTGGATCTCGGCACGATGGGCCGCGACGGCCTTTCGGAAGTCGTGGGGAGCGGTGCTGCCAACCCTCTTCAGCCGGGCGAGGTGAACACCATACAGTCTCTGAGGCAGTTCAAGTCGCAATACGACTTCCTTCTCCATGCCGGAGATCTCGCGTATGCTGATTACTGGCTCAAAGAGGAGATCGGTGGCTATCTTCCCAACACTACGGTCGAACAGGGTGCCCAAGTGTACGAGCGGATCTTGAACGACTTCTACGAGGAGCTGGCACCTGTCACCGCTTACAAGCCGTACATGGTCGCACCAGGCAACCACGAAGCGAATTGTGACAACGGAGGAGCGACCAACAAGGGCACGAACACAACGTAAGCGGAGTGATGTGTACATTCCATCATGATGACTTGAAGCATAGCTGACCGTTCTACCCATCGATTGTTAGGTATGGCGTCGATATCTGCATGCCCGGTCAGACCAACTTCACCGGCTACCGCAACCATTTCCGGATGCCCTCTGACGTTTCCGGCGGTTTGGGCAACTTTTGGTTCTCGTACGACGTAGGGATGGTGCACTTCGTTCACTTTGATACCGAGACGGATCTCGGCCACGGATTCGTTGCACCCGACGAGCCCGGAGGAAGCGGTGGCGAGAACTCTGGTCCTTTCGGCTACATGAACCAGCAGACTCAATGGCTTATGGCTGATCTAGCAGCTGTCAATCGAAGCTTGACTCCGTGGATCGTCGCTGCGGGCCACAGGCCGTGGTATGTCAGCGTCGCCAACTCCTCTCGCTGCTGGAACTGCTCGCAGGTTTTCGAGCCCATCTTCCTCAACTACAGTGTTGACTTGGTGCTCTCTGGACACGTCCACGCTTACCAGAGGAACCTGCCGATGTACGCCAATAAATCTGATCCTGCAGGCCTCAACAACCCGAAATATCCCTGGTATATCACAAACGGCGCTGCGGGCCACTACGACGGTCTCGACACCCTCGTTAGACCTTTCGATACGTATGCACAATTCGCTGATGATCGAGATTATGGCTGGTCGAGGCTCACATTTCATAATGCAACCCACATGACGCAAGACTTCATCGCTTCTAAGAACGGTTCAGTAATCGACAGTGCAACACTGTATAAGGAGCATGGTCCGCAAGTGAACATTAGCAGCAATGGTACTTCTATTGCTGCGCCGTCGACCTCTCGCTCAGTTACCTCTACGCCTGTCATCAGCAGCTCCACGGCGGCATCAAGCTCGCGAGCTACGACCAGCAGCGTTCTTACCGCTACAACGTTGTCCACGTCTCGCATCAGCTCGTCAGGGAGCGTAGCAGCATCGTCTGTACTGGGTTCCTCGTCTCGCGCGAGCAGCACGGGCGTATCTGCTACGTCCTCCGCATCGTCGACAAGACCAGCCAGCTCTGCAAGCGGTACAGTCTCTGCATCGTCAACACGACCAGCGAGCTCTGTAAGTGCTGCAGCCTCCGCATCGTCGATAAGAACATCCAGCTCTGCAAGTGCCTCACCTTCTGCATCCTCGACACGACCAGTCAGTTCCGGCACTGCAGCGTCGTCAACTTCCACATCGGCTTCGCATACGAGCAGCACCGTAATATCAACGACGCCTGCAGCAGCCAGTACACCTAGCAATGCGGTGCCGTCTTCCCCAGCTGCTGCATCTGCCACATCCGGTGCACCAGGTTGGCCATGGAATTGGTGGGGTGGTAGCAACGGTGGTCATCACGGCTACCCTGGAGACGACTTCCACGGGCCATATCCCACTTGGAAGGCTTAGATGACACCGTACCACGGGTTAACGGTAGCATAATAAGCAACTTGTCCACCATGACACTAAATAATGAGATGTAGACATGAAACAGCAACTGTAGGCGCATCAGATCAAGAAGGCCTTCTGGCCTCCGAAATACTGTCAATGCTTAGGGTTATCACGCTCCACTACCACGTGTGGTAGCACTAGTGCTCCTGTATATGCAATGTAACATTGGTAGCCTGCCGGCCGGACCTCCCTTGCCCCATGCGCTATGCTGACATCGGGTATGCCCAATGAGGACTACTCTATCATAAGGTCTATGATCCAACGCTCCAGGTCTACCTGTACTCCTCGTGATTATCGTTCGACCGATACGTGACCGCATCTGCTCCATCGGCCCCGAGGTGCTATCTGTTTGCGGCAAACGTTCACTCAGGTGCGAGCTTCCGAGTCATTGATGCAACATGCTGCTACTGCCGCGCCAAAGATGGAGCTTTCCGGTGCCATCTCCAGACTCGCTGCTCCTTTAGCCGCCCCAGACAACTCACATAGCTCATCCAGCTGCCGCTGACAGCATTGATGGAAGGCCGGGTACTTCTGTATGATCGTTCCATTGCACGCGATGGTAACGTGGTCCACTGAGCCTGCATCTAAGCCCTCAGCAACCAGGCGCAGTGTCCAAAGTGCATGCAGCGCAGTCGCTAAGTAGGTTGCCGCACGGTGGGAGACCAGCCCTGCGATCTCCCGAATAAAAGTAAGTTCACTTATCGATGGTGGCGATGGCATGGAGTGCTCGTGTATGAATGTAGAACACGCTTTACTGAGGTCCGGTGACGAGTCGTCCTGGAAAGCGGCCAGCGTCCGGGCCTCGAGCGAATAAGGCTCGCTTAGTTTCGCTGGCATTTGACCGTCGAACAAACCGACGGTAGTGACCGCCTCAACGAGTATCAAGCGCGCAATCTCACCCAGATAGCGTCCGGCAACGAGGTACTCCAGTGGTTGAAAGTCGGGAAGCATGTGTTTGTTATTGAGCTCGTCGTCCCATCTCGTCCGTGGAAAGATCCTTTTCCCGAACATGCTGAGCTCCGTATTCACCAAGACCTGCTTGGCGGCAGCATGCCAGCTGTCCGGTCTCTCGCCCCACTTGCCGCCACCTATGGCCGTAACCGGCAATATGACGGCCGCGTTGGTGCCTGTCCCAAGAATGAGCGACATCCGTGTTGACGGGTTTCGATACGCCTGCGCAAGCAGTGTCGCTGCGCCATCGTTCACGATAGCCATCAGGTCCACATTCAGATGGCGTGCTCTGCAGGAGCGCATGATGAGCTCACTCAGATCTTGCCCTTCAACGCCGTGAGTGGCGCAGAATCCCTTCCCCATGGCAAGCAGTTTGCCGGTGCGTGGTGAAGTCTGCTCGACCGGAAACGACCATGCCAAACCCATCTGTAACCTTGCGTTCGAGGTGCCCTGGATGTGATTGTACTCCGCCAGCATCTCGCCTATCCGTTCGGCCATCCAATCAAAGAAGGCTTGACCTTTCAGGTCCCGTACACTCTTGTCAATGACGAAGCTGCGTATCCGTCGGACCTGCAAGTCGTCTTCCCCGTTCCGCTTCCCAGTCAGTCGAATTACCGCAAGCCTGAACGTTGACCCTCCGACATCGAGAGCCAGAAAGTCGCCTTGTTCTCTTCCGGTCGGTAACGTATGTTGGTATGACGGCAGCATCGAGATGACACATGTTTGCAGTCTTTCCTGGTATTCCGCTTGCAGATCGTGAGACATCTGCTGAAGCTGCCGGGCGTCTGTCGGAACCTGCAAAAGGCGCTGCACCTCTGCTTTGAAGTCGTCCATGCTCTTCTCATACCCACGCTGAACCACATGATACGGCCGTTTCCGTCTACTCGTGACTCTTGGACGGAAGAATTGCAACGCAGAGGCAACCACAACACTCATATCGCACCGCTGTCGGGTTTGTGAGGTAGAAACCAGGGCCGGTGGCTTCTGTGGGAACTCTGTCTCGTGCCCTATAGGTCCAGTGAAGGTAGGGGAACAGTAAGCCAGGGAATGTATAGAGTCGAACTCCGTATCCTTACGCAGGTCCTACAGAGCGAATACTTCTTCGAGCGATCGCAATACTTCCTACGAGATGGATGTGTCCAATGCCTCGCCGTCTATTGGTCCTCCATCCATTCTGGCAAAATGTGCGGTTCCCAGCAGTGTCTGTCATTCGAACCTGTCCATATGCGGAAGGTACAGAATCCAAATGCATTAAGGGAAGGTTATACTCGGTCGCACAAGCACTTCCTTGAGGAACTCAACGTTCACGGTTACGGAACTCGGCTGTAAGCAGTGGTGTTGCATAAGAAGGCGATCCATACAGAACGCAGAGGTGGCGGTTGAGGGTCCGCCTACGTGCAAGTGGTGGCTGCCGCATGGCGCCGAGCAGCAGTAGCAGCACTTTGGCGTCCCCAGAGCCTTTCGAGCCGCATACAGTAGAGAGGTGCGGGCCGTTACATTACGCTGTCGTAGATTCGACGTTGCATCGAAGAAAGATACACCATGCGGGGCCTCGGCCGATGCTTCGTGGGATCGGCGGAGCTTTGACCCGGGCATGCGTGGCTTCCTCCCTGAGCCATGGCTGCCTTCAGGTGTGCTAAATTGTACGACGAAGAAGATTTACGAGTAGTTGCACGGAACATCGACGAGATATGACATAGGCGATGCAGCACATCACTGCAGAAGTCTCTCGACATGCTTTGGTTATACAGACGCTACGTTGCGGCCGTTATACATCGTTGCCATTGCTAGGTTGACATTCCCTGAATCTATAAATGCCCTTAAGGCTACGTTGTCGTTAAAGATACGCTGTTCGCATCCTGTCCGTTGAGAGGCCTTAATGCCTTCCTAATGAGGCTCCACGTCTCAATCCAACCAGTCGTAGTGCGGCTAGATCTTCTCGCTCCCGGGAGCGCCTGGAGCTACACCCTTGTGCGCGACAACATCGTCGATAGTCTCGTCGGAGAACTTGAGGTCCTGTTCAATCGGCGTGGTGTCTTTGATCTTGAGAATCATCACAGGAGCGGCAATAAGCAGCGATCCAGCAAGGAGCGCCCAGCATGAAGCGAGAAGGTTCATGTATGGCGGCGCATTGGGCAAGCCGTCAAGGCGCCAAAAGATAGCCGCGCCAGCTGATTGGATACCTTTGTAAAAGCCCGCGAAGTTGGCAAGCTTGCGGCTGTTGTTCGATAAGGCGCCCATGAACCTAATGCCAGAGTTAGCATGATGCGAAGGAGGTCCTGCCCGACGACTGTCACTTACCAGTAGACGCAAGTCTGCCAGGCAGCGTCGTAGAATCCATATGCCATATATAATACAACCGGGCCACCATAGCCCTTCGAGGTCCAGTCCATCTTGACGTAGGTCTTCTCGCTAACTTCGGCGCGGGTATAGCCCGTCTGGAAGGCATAGCCTCCGCCCCAGATTACGAAAGTGAGAACGAAGAGCGCAGCCCAGGCTATCTTCGCCCGAGTGGTTCGCTTGAAGTAGGTGATATCCAAGGCGAAACCGAAAACGCTGGCGCCGATGAGCTGGGAGGTCCAGTACAGGCAGCTGTTGAGAGCGCGAGTCCGCGTGTTGAATTGCGCGAGGTTGACGTCGTTGAACTGATAGGTGTAGAACCAGTTCGATGCGAAGAACATCGGCCACAGCAGTACCACGTACGGGTCGCTAATGAGAGTTTCCCAGAGCCCAAAGATCTCGGTCTTCCAAGTTGGATGTTGCATCAATATGACTTTGGAGCCGTCCCTACGGACCACGTGTTTGGCATCCACAAGAGCAAACGCCAAGAGTGCGCCGCAGAATGTGAGTACAATGAAGCCAATATATGTGCCGTCGGTGACCGTGCTATTGGTGTTGACGTGGATATTCTGACCAAGAGGAACCTTGACAGAGTCAGCAGTGATCTGGACTCAATGTAATACTCCCTTACCAAGCTACCAATGACGGCACCCAGGTTGAAGATGATCCAAAACCAGGCTATATAGCGTCCCTTGAAATTTTCTGGCGGGTATCTGTAGATACCATGTTAATTTGGAGCAATCACCTTGACAGTAACCTCTACGTTACTACAAGGTACTTACGACATCATGATCGCGCCTTGGGCGGCCCACAGAATGCCAGCACAGCACCCGAGGAAGAAGCCTGCGAAGACGATGAATCCATAGTTCCCGGAGTGATTGTATGAGAGGTACCTTGATTGGTAGGACGGTCAGCTATGTCTCAGATAACCTGGATGGGATCATACATTGCTGTACTTACGATGCGACGTAGATGGTGTAGCCGAGGCCGCCGAAGGACAGGGCGATCTTGATGCCGAGTGCGTTGGTGATGGTACCCGCAAAGAAGCCAATTACGGAGAAGGTGGCATAGAGAGCGGTGTTCGAGTCGTTGCTGGCGTGTGCGTCGACCTGGCCTCCGCCGCCGAGTCCATTGACGGCGTTGAACATTCCTGAATTCTGATAAGCATCATCCCATAAATCGGGAGACTCGCTCATTAACGCATACCTGGACACAGAAAGCACACGAAGGCGACCAGAATCAACTGCGACTCCGGCGAGGCGTACCATGGCAGCTTGATTGAGCCGATCTTGGGCGAGCGATACATCCAGCCTCTGGGGAGCTCAACGTCACCGACATCGACTGACTGATTCGGGCTCGTCGAAACATTCCCGGTGGGCACGGCCTTCTCAGCCACCTCGTCGACACCCGACATGCTGTCAGTAACTGTCGCGTGCCTCCTCTCAAATCTGTCGGGTCGGTTAATGCTCGTAACGTGGTGGAGCTTGAAGAATACTGACAGTAATGTCCTTACTGGAGGCTAGAAGCGATGTGAAATGCGATACGAGGTGAATAAGGGTAGTGAGGGTGACATGAGAGATTCACGACTCTCTTGAATCCGTAAGACCGTCGTAGGGGTGGAGGGGGTCGCGCTAGCGCCAAATATGCACGCTCGTGATTGGACAGCTTTTGCGGAATGGCTGCAGGTGCTTATCTTTGGCAAAGGCCTGCTACTCTACTCACCACTCTCACTGGTGGCTTACATTGGCCTTGTTGGCGTCCGGTTGATGCAACGCTGAAGCTTCGTTTCAAGAGCCTTTCCAGCCAGGCCGTCCAACCCTAGAAACCACATGAAACGGTATGGAGTACAAGTGTTGATATACGAGAAGGATTTGACTTTGACCCTTCTCCGCATTCAGCGGGCGGGCGTGTCCACTTCCAAGTCCAAGGCCAAGAGGCCACGTGTGACGCATGTAGTGCAGCTCCTCTTGAGTCTTTGTGCCCACATGTAACGCTTCTATCAAGACGTCGTACTCTGGTGAGATGAGGTCCAGCTCTCATGTATGGACCCACATTGTCGCGTGATAGCACTCGGGAACAATGCCTTGCATGCAGCCTCCCGGTCCCCACCACGTCGCCTCGGGAGCTGTAGCTCACACAGCATGCTTGGCCTGCTCTAGCTGATAGGGAAAGCTGACTGCAACGTGCGAGGGCGGATGGTGCCTGTTGATCCACCGCGCAGTCAGCTCGATGTTACATGTGTACATCTGTAGGTGTAACGTCATTGGTAGTTGCGCAGAACTTCAGCGAGCCTCAAGGCACCAAGGTAGGTTTGCGCTCATTCACGCGATCGGTTCACTTCGAGTTTTCTGCTTCAGGCGTCGAGTCAATCCCCAGCTCCTGCGACTTCGCGTCCATCTAGGAAGTCAACATGTAAGGGTGTCAGCTACTGGGAGCGGAGCAGCTCGGGCTAAACAACCATTAGGAGACTCATCATTCGAGACGACAAAGCGACTGCTTCACAATACATAGCCGACTACATCATCAGTAGGACTCACTGCGCTCAACAGGGAACACCGCTAATTGCTTGTAAGGCCGAATCAAGTCCTTCGCGCCAACTCCGGAGAAGCCGTTCGTTCTGGGCCTGCCAACAGGTTCCTCCCCCGAAGGCATCTACAAGAACCTGGTTGCAGCGCACAAGAATGGCGATACCTCGTTCAAGAACGTCGTCACGTTCAACATGGTCAGTCTCTTAGGCGGCGCTTGTGCCTTGCGGCCACTGAATGCGATCAGGACGAGTACGTCGGCATTGCGCGAGAGCATCCAGAGAGCTACCACTCCTTCATGTACAAGCACTTCTTTAGCCATGTCGACGTAGATCCCGCGAACATCAACATATTAAACGGCAACGCACCGGACCTGGAAGAAGAATGCATAGCATACGAGGAGAAGATCAAGCGTGCGGGCGGCATTGAACTCTTCTTGGGTGGTATTGGCCCGGACGGACATATTGCATTCAACGAGCCTGGCTCGAGCTTGCGCAGCAGGACGCGAGTGAAGACGTTGGCCTATGACACGATCATTGCGAACTCGAGATTCTTCGGTAACGACCTCAACAAAGTGCCTAAGATGGCGCTAACGGTTGGCGTGCAGACGGTCATGGACGTTAGTCTTAAGACGGGATGTATTTTCGTGGACTTGACTGATGGCTCGATAGGCACGAGAGGTGTTAATCATCATTACTGGCGCGCACAAGGCACTAGCGTTGCAGAAATGTATCGAAGGGGGCATCTCGCATATGTGGACTTTGTCGGCCTTACAGATGCATCCGCATGCCATGATCGTGGTCGACGAAGACGCAACGCTTGAGCTGCAAGTCAAAACTGTCAAGGTAAGCAATATGTCGTGTTGTTCGTGGGAAACGCTAACGTGTCCTAGTACTTCAAGTCAATCGAGCAGGTCGCCAACTCGCAAGGCTTCGGTCAAGCGCTAGAATCTCCAGAACTCGTCCTGAAGAAGCGCGATTCCGTCCTCGAGAAGCTAGACAGCCCGAAGAGTCCGACAGCATCGAAGGCGTTTCTTGCGCCGCCAAAGCCGAGCTTGGTGCGTCAGATTACACCCGAACTTGTTCCCGACTCGATGCATGAGCGCACCCCAGATACGCCTACGATGGGTCTGGATGGCCTCGAGGCCAAGGATGTCCCTATACAAGCCATGCACGAGCGTGTAAATACTGCGCCAGCGGCGTAATGAGCGGACAGTCAGTGTCGGTGCTCCCGTGTTAGCCGGGGAAGCACTCGCATGGGATCTGCAAGGAGTTCAATAAGGTGTGGAGTGCGACTGTTTTGCAGGACGTTCGGTGCAAAGGGCATCAGTCTCACGATCGGTTGCCGTAGTGTAGTGACGTTTGTGGCGTGCACAACTCTCGCAGAAGGCAAGAACGCGAGAAACGCGAACTGCGTCCCCAAATGAGACATCTGAAGGAGGACTCGGCGTAGGTCGGACCATCTCGACCTCACTCGCAAGCATCACTCGCACGTCACTTATATGGTCACACATACCTCACTTCATCACCGTCCATGAGGCGTCCGCCAAGTCCACCAAATCCGCCAAGAGCGTAAGGCACGATTCCTCTCGTATGCATCGACGATGGCTCGTTGTCCCGTGCTCGGGTTATACGCTATTCCTCAGCGCGTCAAGCCTCGGACGGACGAACGCAGTAAGCAACACGAGATCTGCTGGAATCGCGAAATCGCCCATTTCGAGTAGCAGTACTACAGCGAACTTCGGAGGGCTCTGTGTGGGAGTTGATGGCATCGTGCCGCGTTTGCAGGAGCATGCCGTCGAATTCAAGCACGAACTGTGCGCTACAAGCTCTCTTCGCTTCGCATCTTATCCTTTGCCGCCCGCTCCCGCTCGAGAAACTGCGCTTGCTCGACACGGCTCTTCGCAACGTCGACGAAGAAGAGTAAGAACGCGAAGCTGACCACGCTTAGCGCGAAGAGGAAATAAAATGGCGTGGAGTTGTTCCCACTCCTATCGATGATGGCGCTGGACACCAAGGGTCCGATGAACGAGGATGTCTTGCCGATGATGCTGAAGAGACTGAAGAATAGGAACTCTTTTCCGCGGGGCGTGACTTCGGATATCATCTAGCGATTGTAAGCACTGAGCCTCTCTGTCAACGTCAAGACGCGGATCCGATGCTTACCGTCTGCGAGTAGCTGTACCACGGACATACGGCAAGGCCGTAGAAGACCTGGTAGACCCAGACTGTTGCAGATCAGCCACATGCCTCTTCAAGCCTGTTGAGCGATACTCACCTTCCCAGGTATTGTGGAAACCAAAGCGGTTCGTCCATATCCCAATCATGCCCCAACCATCAAGCAGAATGATGCCAACCGCCACAGCATTGAACATCGTCTTCGTGGAAAGCCCGTATCGCTTCTGAATGGTCCAAAAGGCCCAAATGCCAACTGCCTGTGCCGCAATACCGACGAGGAGCAGGTAAGTCAACTGCAGCGTATTGTACGCTACGATCTCGTTCTGCAAAGTCGCAATCACCGTGACCGTCGTATTGAGCGAGTCGCCCAGCAGAAAGTAGCCGATCAGGTAGAATAAGCTCTGCTTCAGCTGCCAGATTTGGGTGGCTGCGCGGTAAAGCTGCCAAAAGCCAGCAATGACAATGTTCATCCCGGGATCCTGCCCTGGACGACGCTTTTCAAGCACGAACCATGGGATTGCGAGAAGCAGCCACACACCGGAGGCGAACGCGATCAGCACGGAAAGACCCCAGTTGTTGTTCGCCGTGCTCGCGTTGACGTGCAGGCCAAACATAACGCCCACGATAATCGCAAGGATGAAGATCTCGCCTACGGACTGGGTATAGAAAGCCACGTTGCTGAGCTCATTGCGCTTCATGCTGTCCGTGAAATCATACTCTACCCTCGAGATCTGGCCTTCCTCATATTGCTGAGCTTTCTCCCGCATGATCCTGGTGTTCCTGGCCAAGCCTGGGAATGCCGCAGTCCAGTAGGTGAGGCAGAGCTGGTACGCGATTAATCCAACGATGTACAGTCCCAAGCCAGTCTGCCATTTGTCCACTGTATGTACGCCCAACCAGCCAAAACCAATACCCCAAGCAATGATGGATAGGACGATGAGGATGTTTGGACGAAATGTTCCGAAGTCGGCGTACGAGCCTAGCAACAAGAAGATGACAATCTGGATTGCGAAGCTGATTCCGTTGCACAGTAAGATAATACTGTTGATCGTTCTATTTTGACCAGCAAAGAACAAGTACTCATTGTCCGGCCCTCCGACAGCTTCCGCCTGCTGATACAAAAGGTTCTGTGCTGCTGTCGGCGCGAAGTTGAACAGGGTGAGGCCGTTGTTGCCTATGTAGTAGCTATAGTAAGCCCAAATCTCCATTTTGCTGGTTTCGTAGCGTTCGTCGAACTGGTCCGGCGCAACTAGCCTTTCCTCTTCGACCAAACCCTCTTTGCCCGCTTCGACCATGCCTTTTGTTGGGTCGACAGCCGGCGCTGCGGCCTGCGCGAAGCCTGGATCGTTCGATGCCATGGTGCAAGGGCTACCTCTGCGCTATGCCGTTACGGACAAGTCTGATATTCTCAATTTGATGCTCTTGAGTTAGTGGGTCGCCAGAAAAAGGTCCTGGGAAGCATGAGGTGCACGGGATGACCGGCCGGTAGATGAGGAGGTATTGTAGCGATATGAGACAAGGAAATGAATACTCAGCTTCGTAAACCTTTCGAATCCGCAGAAGCCACAGCTTCTGGCCCTACTACGCTATGATGAGAGGATGCATGAAAAGGTGACATGGTAACACAGTTAGCGTGTAGATAAGGGACCCAAGCTTTCGCAGGGTCCTGCGAAGCGATCGACCAATTCGGCCGAGTCTTCCGGTATGCAAGCGTTGAATCAACGAAATAGGCAAAGCAAGGCGGGATGTGGCCCTGGTCAGTGGCCGCGTTGTTGTTTGTTGTAGGTTTCATGACAGAAGAAGCTTACGGGTCGCGCAACTCGTCCTCCATTATGTGCTCTTCGGACAGCGCCAACAGAAGCCCGCAACCGTGAGTGAATGGGCTCGCTTCTGCAGCCAGCCGCAAGCGGCCGTGCACTCCAGCCAATCGATGTTTGCAAGGCTCGAGCGCGACGTCTAGGAACTTTTGTACTGCATGAGTCGCGTGCTCGAACTGGATCTTGTATCAAGTGCAATGGCTCGACGATGAGGAGTTCATCATGTCTCGCCCGACGACCGCCGACCTTGTGGGCGATCACCCTCTTGCGCAAGTTGCGCGGAAACAGTGGTTGACGAGCAAACCGAGCAAAGTCCTCCCAGAGACACTTCAAGGGCTATGGGACGCGGTAGAGAGCGATGCGAATGCGCCATACGCGCTCCTCCTGCTCGAACAGCTACAAGCACTCGAACGCTACCTCTGGCCGAGCTACAGTGACGATAGCTCGAATCACCACGTCCTCCTCATCGCATTGCTGGTCAACATCAAGCGACAAGAGAAGCTGCCCGCCTGGTCACTGTTCGCCGACCGACCAGATGAGTTCTCCAGTTTCTTCAGAAGAGTCACGCATTGGAGTCTCGATTCCAGCCTGTCGATGGGTCTGCGAACGCATCTGCTTAGCTTCCTAGTCAATGCCTTCCAGAGTCTGGACGATGCGCTTGTCCGAAGGGAGTGCCAGCCTTTGGTGTCTATTGGTATATGGCAGGATCTGCACAGCGACGAGTCACGCCAGGAGCGCCTGAACAAGAGTACGCAATTGCAGAAGGCGTGGCGGGCCGCGACCAAGCGGTTGGAAAACGCAGATGTAGCAGGGCAGGCCAAGCTGCGCTTCGAGAGGAGCTGGCTGTACACACTTGTTCTGCATTGCATTGACAAGCTTTACGATTCAGATACTTCGGCAGATCAGAGGCGCGACAATCTACAGTTCTGTGAACGCTTTCTTGAGCTCATGTGCGATCTGCTGGCCCAGCTTCCAACGAGACGATACGTGAATGCTCTTCTTCAGGACTTGAACTTGCAATCTGCGGCTCTTCTATCACCCTTGTACCAGGACGGCGACGATGCCGCGTTGCTTCGGGAGATGCATCAGCTGTTGCACCACTACATGTACTTTCCAATCGACGATCATAACGGCAAGCAGCTTAGCCAACAGGAGCACGACGAAGCGCATAACGCGCGTATTGCGCGACTGCAGAACGTGGCGCTCAAGCTTCACCCGGAGAAGCTTAAGATTCTCGTACTATCCAATTATGGCTCGCTAGCCCAAAGGGAGGAGCTACTCTCACATCTGAAGGTGCTGAACGATGCTGAGCTCATCGAGCTCACGTCTCACCTTGACCTTCGAACCACATATCCAGAGAGATCCAACATCATCCTCGATCGAACCTTCTTCAACGATCTCATTGCTACCGTCATCGAGCACAAAGCGATGTATACTTCCACCGTCAGCGCCGCTCCAGTCCTACCCACCGAAAGTTCTCTCTACGACCCTATCCTTCTGCGCGCGGATAACTACACTGGCTCGCACCCTCTCCCCATCCCAAAGTTGAACCTGCAGTATCTGAGTCTAGGCGACTTCCTCTACCGCTCTTTCATGCTGTACCGCGCTGAAGCTTTCAGCGTCGTCCGCCAACACATTGAGGATACCATCAAGCGGCTGCAGCTTCGCATAGGAGGCGGCCAGGTTCGCTTTGACGGGTTCTCCAGGATGGCGATACCCATCTCTAAACCCGCCATAATCGAGACTGTACCTCCAAGGGTGGGCGAGGAGATGCCTGCCGAGGTGCGAGTGGAGGTTTTGCTGGACGTAAGTCGGTTGCAGCCGGGTCTGAGGCGGGAATGGGAAAGCTTCAAGGAAGGCGACGTGGTCTTTCTGCTAGACGTGCAGCCACCTGCTGTCAATGACAGATCTCTAACGAACGGACATGCAGCTCATGGTCACTTGCAATCTGCGGCGGAAAAAGCAGGCGTGAAAGTCCTCCGCTGCGCGGAAGTCATCAGCGTGCTTGACGACAATGGCCGCGTCCTTCGCCGCGAACATGAGGCCGCAGATCAAATCGATGGCTTCGCTCGGCCTCGGCAACGCCGTCTCTTGCTGCGCCTGGACGGCGCGGCGTACAAGCGCGACAAGGAACGTGCAGATGCTGGCAAGGGCGACGTACTGGAATCAATCAACGTGATTCTCCGTCGGAGAGCGCGGGAGAATACCTTCAAGGCCGTGCTGGACAACATCAAGCAGCTGACTCTGACACAAGACGTGCCCGTACCGGATTGGCTGCGGGATGTGTTTCTGGGCTTTGGCGACCCGAGTGCGGCGGCTTATAAGCGCTTGCCCAACCGGGTGGCGAGGGTGGATTACGGTGATACATTCCTAGACTGGCAGCATCTAATCGAAGGGCTCGAAGGGAAGAGAGTTGAAGTCGACCCGGGAATGGAGGGCAGTTTTCCACCTCCGTATATCCTTGAGACAACGGCTTCTACGCAAGCAGCCAATACCACGGTCCCACGAGCGAAGAAACGCCGTCATGATCAGCCGGATGGACCGGAGCCTGCGCCATCTGCTACCGCGGAGACGGTGAAGGTCACGACGTACAAGCCGCCGACTACGGGACCGTATTCCCCCAGCCGCAGAAGGCGGACTGGTAGTGGTGTCCGCTTCACCCCGCGTCAGATCGAAGCTATTACCTCTGGCACTCAGCCGGGCTTGACTCTCATTCTTGGACCTCCAGGAACAGGTAAGACGGACGTCACCACGCAGATCATCGCAAACGTTTACCGCAACTTTCCGCGCCAGAGAACGCTGGTCATTGCGCATTCGAATCAGGCGTTGGATCAAGTCTTCGCCAAGATCGGTTCACGACACGTTGATGAGCGACATTTGCTACGTCTAGGCCACGGTGAGGTCGGAGATAAGTCTGAAGCGGAGGCGGGTAAGCTGGGAAGGCTCGAGGGGTTTGTGGAAAGGACGGCAGGATTATTGATGGAGGTACAAAGGCTGGCCGACTCTATCGGGGCGGTGGGAGCGCATGGTGGTAGCTGCGAGACTGCAAGCTACTTCGCCGAAGTGATTATGCGGCCACTGTGGAAGAGATTCTGGGATGCTGTTGCGGCCGGCGAAGGGATTGTGGAAGCCTTCCCTTTCCACGCGTATTTCACGAGCGCGCCGCATCCTCTCTTCTCACCCGCCTCGAGCAGCGAGGAGTTGATAGAGATTGTGAGAGGTTGTGAGCGGCATATGGACAAGATGTTCGAGGAGGTGGCTGAGATGCGACCTCTGGAGATCCTGCGGCACCAGAGAGATAAGATGGACTACCTGCTCGTCAGTGAGGCAAGGATCGTGGCGATGACAGCCACGTACGCGGCTATGCGGTGGCGGGAGATGACGCGGTTGGGTGTTGGATTTGACAACGTGGTGGTGGAAGAGGCGGCGCAGATGGTGGAGATTGAGGCCTTCGTACCGATGGTGCTACAAGGAAGGAAAGAGACTGGAGGCTTGCAGAGACTGATCTTAGTCGGAGATCACCTGCAAAACGCGCCAGTGATCCAGAACGCAGCATACCGTGACTACGCGGGGATGGAGCAGAGTCTATTTCAACGACTCATCAGGCTGGGCGTCCCGCACACCATCCTCGACGCGCAAGGCCGCAGCCGACCGAGTCTGGCGCAGCTGGTCATGTGGCGGTACCCCCACCTCACCAACCTCTCCTTCACGACGACCGCGCCGGAGTTTGTGCGTGCCAACGCAGGGCTCCGGCACGAATACCAATTCATCTCCGTACCGGACTACAAAGGCCGTGGCGAAACGGAGCCAAGCCCGCATTTCTTCCAGAACCTTGGCGAGGCTGAGTACGCGGTGGCGTTGTTTCAGTATATGCGCTTGCTCGGGTATCCGGCGGAGAAGATCAGTATTCTGTGCGCGTATGCGGGGCAAAGGGCGTTGGTGAGGGATGTGTTGGCGCATCGGTGCAAAGGTGCGGGTGTGGCGGGGAGGTTGTTTGGTATGCCTGGGTGGGTGGGGACGGTGGACAAGTACCAGGGTGAGCAGAATGATTATGTCATATTGAGTCTGGTGCGGACCAAAGGGGTAGGGTTTATGCGCGATCTCAGACGTTTGACCGTGGCGCTGTCGCGGGCGAGGTTGGGCTTGTATGTTCTTGGTCGACGGGAGGTCTTCGAGTCGAGTCTTGAGCTTAGAGAGGCTTTCGGAGCGTTACTCGCGAAGCCTGAGAGGCTGGCCGTCGTGGCGAACGAAATGTATCCGACTACCAGGCTGTTGGAGGATGACGTGGAGTCGGTAGAGATGAGCGGGGTGGAGCATTTGGGGCAGTATGTCTATGAAATGACGCAAGCGAAGATTAAGGCGTTGAAGGAGGGTGCTGAGATGCTGCCGCCGGCTGCGACAACTGTTGGCGGGCTGGAAGAGGATGGAGAGGGTGAAGAAGCGGAAGAGGCCATGGACGATGTTGA
Organism: Baudoinia panamericana UAMH 10762; assembly: GCF_000338955.1. Taxonomy (NCBI): domain Eukaryota; kingdom Fungi; phylum Ascomycota; class Dothideomycetes; order Mycosphaerellales; family Teratosphaeriaceae; genus Baudoinia; species Baudoinia panamericana. The sequence goes on from NW_006911268.1 coordinate 276,285, forward strand.
CGAGGCCGATCAGGAGAATGTTGTCGGCATTGCTTAGCGCGGCTTGCTGCATTTCTGCATCTAGATACCCCATGTCGCTGCTTGTAACATATTGTATACAGTACTGAGAAGCAGCTACTGCTGCCTACTTGTAGTATTCTAGGTCGATATTACGATGCCTTCTGCGGTGGCGGAGAAAGCTCATCGGTGATATTCTGTGAATCTTTCCACGCGAGCGCAACGTACCTGTTGCGCACCGTTAGCATTCCATAACCATCATCCATGTTAGAAGTAAGGCGTATACTTCGTATGACTCCCCCTGGCAACCAGTTCATCCTTAGCGTTCATAAAGCGAATGGAGGTATACGCGAGCGTCTTGCCGAATTTATCGCAAGTCACTTCGGCTCGGATCAGGTCGCCTACTTTGCCGCCCGAACTGAGATAGGTCACTTGTACTCGGTCAGTCTTTGCGGATGTTTGAGGATCAAGGGGTAGAGGGGTTTGTTACCATTAAGATCGGTGGACACGCCCGTTGCGAAGAGGCCCCGTGAAGCCACGGCGAGGGATCCGCCTAGGTCGACCATACAGGCCAGTGTGCCGCCATGGAGGATGTTCAGGCGGTTCTGAGGTTTCCCATCAAAACGGGTTTCATCGTTCAACAGAGGTTGGAAAGCGTACAGTGTGCTGCTTCTCGATGTCCAGTTCGAAGTTGACGACACCGGGTCGCGCGGCGGTTACTCGGATCTAGTTTAACAAGCCTGGGTCAGTCTCACGGCCGGAAGTCGACGGGAGGTCGATACGGTGTACTACGCACACCATCGACAAGCCTGCCATTTTCTCAGCTACTGAGCGATCTTAGTACATGTACGTAGAACACCGATCGCACCTCGGTTCCAGACCAGAGTTCGCTCTGAACGATCTATCTTTGCCTCAGCTTAGACTCTCCTCGACACGTATTTCGCGGCATGCGTACTCCCACACTGATCTCACGAACGGTAACGCTCTTCCTGACATCCTTCAATTTCCCAATCGGTCGGGAGAGACTTGGGAAGTTGCATCCAATGCGAGTGACATCGCAATGATCCCGGCTGCCGGCAAATCATTAAGCCGAGGCACTGATGGCTGCACACAGACCAATGATAGCACTACATACAGACACCCTCACTTAATCCCCCTGTCCAGCTGAGCCAACAAACCCAGCACCGCAGCTCCCCCGCCCTCTTCATGGCTCTGCCTCCCCCGACTCGCACCTCCACGACCTCGACTCGCTGACCGCTCCGCCCTCTCCCTCTCCCTGCCAGCCCTCGCCTCCGCCTCCTTCCGCTCCTCCTCCATAACCGCCTGCGCGCGCTCATAAGCCAGCATAGCCGCCTCATCCTCGGGCCTCAAGCTCTCCTGCAACCGTCCCACATCCTCATCCGGATCCTCCGCTTCTTCTGCTTCATCGTCCGAGCCGATCGGACTATCCAGGTCCCGCAGCTCGGGCGACTTGAGTACGCGTCCGTTGGGCGATAACAAGTCATCTGTACTTCTCCCCGACGCATTGCTCTGACCTGATACGACTCTCGTAAGCGAGCTGCCTCTTGCAGCACTGTCTCCGCCAATGGAAGTACGACCAGGTCTGTACCCAATCGCTTCCGCCACTTTCCGAGCCTCTTCATCCGGGTCACCTGTGCTTCCCAGCTCGCCAAGTAACCCAAGATCACTGCTCCGAACCTTAGACCTGTTGCGTTCGTCAAGCAAATGTCCGCCTGTGCCTCTCGGAGCGTCTTCGCTCTTGTCCAGGATATCGCGGTAACCGGTGCGCGCGGGATCCATGAGCCGTTTCCGCTTCTTCGCCTCGCGCTTGCTGCTCGGTCGGACGACTATGACAGGGACGGGTGAGTACTGCAGGCAGTATTTGCTGACTGAACCGGAAGACAGCAAGCTCGAGTAGCCCGTCAGACTCCTCCCGCGAGTCCCAACTACGAGCATGGCTGGTTCGTAGATCCGGATCATCTGTTGTATAGTTTCTTGCACGCGCCCTATGCTGAACTCGAGGACGAGGTTGATGGCTTTGTCTTCGGTGTTCTTGCGCTGAATGGCGTCCAAGAAGCGTTCGGCTTCTGCTCGGTAACCCTTCTCGCCTTGTCCGCCAGACCACTTCAGCGCTTCTCTGCTGTCCTTCTCCACCACGCGCAGACACACAATCTCATCCCCATCGTCAACCAGCTCGTCGATCAACCACTCAAGAGCTGTGTCACTGTATTCATTCGTATCCGTCCCTACTAAGAACGTCCGTGACCGCTTCGTGTATGCGTACTCCCTGTGCTTGCGATTCAGCGTCAAGCTGAAGTCACTGGCGGATGGATTGCTGAAGGTATCAAAGCTGACTCGCGGGCTGAAGTGTGCAGGTGGAGGCGGGCTACTAAGCCGTCTGCCCTCTGCGTTGCCCGGAACGTTGAACAGTGAGGATTTACGGGTACTCGGTCTCGCGCTGCTGGATCGTGAGGAGCTGCCAACAGCTAGCTCCTTGACATTGGGAACGAACTGGACGCTTGGACGGCGGTCCGCTGAGCTGGGAGTGCCGGTGACGGTCAGAGCTGGTCGTCGCCAGGGTGGGATGAAGGAGGCGCTGGATTTGGCGGAGTTGGTGTTGTCGGAGAGTCTGGCGTGGGGAGCTGGTGAGGAGCGAGGCGAAGGCGATGCCATTGCTGGGTGATAGACCAAAAGGTTTACTAGACTTAGGCGAAGGATCTTAACGGAATTGGCATGTGATTCGTCTACGGTTCTTATGCGATCGAGCTTCGAAGGTGGTGATGCTGACGGCACGTATCTTGTACCCTCCTCGTCTTCATGCCACTGTCGACGGTGTACGTATGTCTGAGAGTTCCAAACCGAAACCAGCGTGTGTTGCTGAGAGCGAAGTGCATGTGATGGTGAGAGGCAAGACGCCTTCTCGCCAATGCCATCACTTTCCCCGCCATGCCATCTTACCCTGCGCAAGCCACGTGCAGCGAACGAAACGTTCGTGCATCAAAGACTCGAGGCGCCAGTCGCGTGTGGTCTCCTACGTGGCCATCGTCTGATGCAACCATCAACCACCATCACCGCTGACCACGATGTCATGTGCGGCGCGGCGCAAGATTGAGATGCGAACGGGACCCACTTCACACCAATCTCCCTGAAAGCAACCACTAGGGGTCGCGCGGATCCCAGGCTTGCGACTCCACGCGCCCTACATCGGACGGTGCAGCATATCCTTCAGTACTCATCCGGGAGGGTCCCGTGGATCCATTGGCCTCTCTGATGCTATCGACGAACGAGTCCGATGGCTACAGGCTGCATCAGCTCCAGAGACGGCTCGACTCCGTGCCCGCCTCGACAATCATCCTGTCTAGCCTACCCTTCCTCTTGACATGGATCGCAGCGAGTGCAATCGCGCAGCAGCGACTCTTCCCGCGCCTGGCAGGCGACGAGACGCAGAAGGTAGGGTTGCCGGTCTTCAACAAGGACACCTTCAAGCCTTCTACGTACAAGCTGCGCGAACGATTGGTGAGGCCTTCGGCGCAGAAGCTCGCCTCGCTTGTCTTCTCCGCGAGCATTGGACTGTCTACTGTGCTCGTTGAGCTGATCCTGTGCGAGATCTCGAACACGCTGAATCCAGCTGCGCGCGGCCTGGCTTTGCGACTCACGTTAAGCTCGCTCTTGCTCTTAAGCGTCCTTATCACACCAGCCCTGGAAATCCATGGACTAGCCAGGACGATCTTGGGCACGCCAAATGATACCACCTCCACGCGCCGGACGAAGCCAAGAATCCTGCTAGCTCTGCAAGCCGCACTCTTCGCCACCTGGCTTGTGCTGTTCTGGTACATCCCCCAAACCTCCATCCTCCGAGACCGACTGCATAGTACCAATACGCATATTGAACGCGAGCACGCCTTCACAGAAGCCTGTCTCGAGCGTGTCGGCATCATCGGCATCTCGCTCATGGGCTCCCTAGCCGGCTTTGCGGCGGTATCCTCTCTCTGGCAGACCTTCGGCGTCCGGCACCGTCCCGTCCGCGATGCCGAAATCTCCCGCAAGCAAGCCGGTCTCGCCGCGACGGAGGAAATGCTGCAAGCCAAGCAGAGTCGCCTCCGCGCGCTTCAGCGTAAGGTCTCCGAAGCTTCATCCGCTTCCGAGCAATCAGGCTTCTTGGGCCGAGTAGTTGGCCAATTCCGCGGCGGAAACAGTGACGTCCAGGAGCTCAAGGCCTTGCAGATGGAAGTCTCGGGTCTGGAAACGATGCGCTTCAACCTGTCCTCCTCCCTGGCCACGCTCCGGCAACGCCACGCAGAGCAAGCGCGCTCGCGAACCAGCGTCGGCACAGCGCTTTCGGTTGGCAACACGGCATTCGCCATCTACTGCGCCTACCGCATCCTCGCCACATCCCTCTCCAGCTTGCGCCGGTGGTGGCAGCCCACGCACTCCTTCGCCACGAGCGATCCAATTAACAATATCCTCGCACTATTGACCACTCATTGGGACAGCAATCTCGACCGCGCAGCTTGGTCTCGGCAGTTTTCGTTCCTACTCTCCGGCTTCATGCTCCTCGCCTCCTTCAACGCCGTCCTGCAGACCTTCCGTCTCTTCTCACGTTTCGCACCAGGACTGCTACAGCATGCTCAGACAAGCTTACCGCTGGTCATCAGTCAGATTGCGGGGACATATGTCATCAGTTCTGCGCTACTGCTGCGGAGTAACTTGCCGGAGGAAGTTGGGGGCGTGATTAGTGAGGCGTTGGGGGCGCCGCTCGAGGGCCGGTTTGTGGAGGGGTGGTTTGAAAGTTGGTTTTTGGTTGCCGTGGGACTCACTGCGACCGGCATTTTGGTTGGACGGAAGGTAGGCGGCTCGGGTGAGGAGTGGGATGATGATGATATGGGGTGGGAGATGGGGAGTAAGAGGAGCTGATTACTGACGCAACGCCGTGGATGCAAGGTCTATCTATGATACAGATGCTGGCCAAGCATCATCATTATTCGTTGCGCCACCTGAAACCACAGACGATGCTAAACGTCAAACCGAGAGAACGCTTAGTCGACCTCAATGCCGACATGGTGCTTTAACCATCCCCTCGGCGCATCGGGAGCGAAGAGCAATTCACCACTCTTCGCACTCCGTTGGATGAGATCGATGCCGCGAGGAAACATCTCCTTCTCGTACGCCGCCACCGCTGCGGTGAGATCGTCTACGCCGTGCTTCACGATCTGTTGCGCGAGTTGCAGGCTGTCGTACATGGCGCAGTTCACGCCTTCGCCCACGAAAGGTGTGCTGCGCTGCAGGTTAGCCGGAGGAAGTCTCCACAAAGTCTTTTATGCTGGACACTTACGTCAGATGCGCCGCATCTCCGACCAACGCGACACCCGGAACGGTCTCCCACGACAAAGACTCTGTCGGCATTGCGTACAGTGGCCAAGGCCTGAACTGTTCGTCCGCGTGCCCGACCACATCTTTCTGCGCTTGTGGCCAGTCCGCCAGGTAATCCCGGACCAAAGCTGCTCCAAGTTGCGACGGGTTCGCAAGCAAGTCGGCATTTTCCTGTCGCCATGACTCTGGAAGCGCCATTGCCACGCCGACGTAGTAGGATTCATCGCCGAGCTTCACCATCACGACCTGCTTCTCATGCGCGCACATCATGTTCATGCCCTTGCCAGCCACAGATGCAGCAGCCGAGTGGTATGGATTGCTGGGTTTGATGATTGTTGTCAGGAAGTGAAAGCCAGAGTACTGCGGCTTTGCGGACGTGACCTGCTCCGTGCATCAGCACAACAGCATATGCACAGCGAAGAGTGAACATCCAACTCACCAAACGCCTCACCTTCGACCAAGCCCCATCCGCCCCGACCACCAGCCGAAACCCAGCCTCCACACGCCCATCCACAAACCGAATCCCCATCAACCCATCCTGCCCCCGAAAAACCTCCTGCACCCGAACCCCCCACCTCACCCTCCCCTCCGGAATCGACCCCAACAGCAAATCCCTCAAATCCCTCCGATCAATCTCCGGCCGATCCGCATGCGCCTTCTCGCCCTCCACCTCCTGCGAAGCAAACATGGCAGAGTCGAGAAAGACCTTTCCAGTCTTGTCCATCATGATCGTGGGCGAGTCCCCGCGGGCACGGGCGCGGAATTGGGAGATCAGGCCCGCTTCTTTGAGCGCTTGTTGCCCGTCGGCGACGTGGATGTCGAGGGTGCCGCCTTGGCCGCCGGAGGAGGAGGCGGAGGCGTCGCGATCGAAGACCGTGTACGCGATCCCAGCGTTTTCGAGCAGGCGCGCGAGGATGAGGCCGCTGGGGCCGGCGCCTACGATGGCGATGGGTGGTTGTGGTGTCGTTGTGGTTGTGGTAGGTGGTGTCATGGTTGAAGCTTCAAGATTTGCGGAGTGTGGCTTTTGTGGGTTGTGATGGCGGGCGTTTGAGATTGCCAGTATGGGTGGGGATGTCGTGGGATGGAGACTAACATTGAAGAGAGCAAGACATGGACATTATATACAGCTACTTCGGTCTTCCAAATGTTGGGCTCTCCATAAGCCCCGGCGCATCCACGGAACTTATCTGCGGCGGGATTTAGCGAGGGAAAGCTCCGTAAGTCCCGTCCGTCTAACTTCCGTCGTGAAGATCGTTGTTACATCTGTAACCTCCATCCTCCCGTATCTTCACCGTCACCATTATGTTGTTGTTTGCAGTTCATCATTTCATTCACCGTGTCGTTGCAATAGTCTATCTTGTGTGATGGACACCGAGCACGCCGCATATGCGGTAAGTCACACCACCATCGCTACAACAACAACCCAAACATACCCTAACGATTCCTACAGTGCGACCGATGCCAGTCTCGTAAAGTGGGATACCCGGACCCCTTGCCAATCATAACATCACCATGTTGACTGTGTTCTCCGCAGATCGCCTGCGACCGCCTCCGCGCCGGCTGCAAACGTTGCCAAACCGACTCCGCAGCCTGCACCTACTCCCGCACGGGCGTCATCCGTCGGCACCGCAAACGAAAGCACGATGCCCTCTCCGACGATACCAACAACAACAACAACAAAAACACCACGACCACACCACCCAGCAACAGATCCAATCCGGACGTCAACAAAAGCACCGATCACCAAAGTCTCCAATCCCACCTAACCCTCGACATCGACGGAACCACCGACCGCCTCCACCATCTCGCCGGTGACTCTTCGGATCAGAACTCGCTCACCGCGTTGACGTCTCTGTCTGACGCCTGCGCGGCAGTCTGGCACGACGCCGCGGGCCCGGACGTAAGCGTGAAGAAATTCTTCCCCTTCGAAGACCGCGCGGTGGCGTGGACGGAGACATTCGAGTCGACGCTAAACCGAGGACATCCCCTTTTCCAACCCGCTCCTCCGGAAGTGCTGGAACGTCTGAAAGCGGCAAAGCCGCAGGAGGTGAAGGATCGCGCGTGGTTGGTCATGTTCTACAGTATCGTCATGAGCATGGTCTCCTCCACCGACCCGGGGAATGAAGATGTCAAGGCGAAATTACGGTGTAACCTCTGGCTCGCGCTGAACGACGTGCGAACGCTGCTGGAACCGAGCGAGACGAACATCCAGGCATTGACGTTACTGTCGAGTCACGTGGAGGAATTCACGACGCCGTCCCTCTGCTGGATGCTCGCGACAACCGCGTGCCGCATGCTGCAAGCGCTCGGCATCACCCACCGACGGCTGGACGAACGGACCCGGAAGCGACGCACGATGATGTTCTGGCATCTCAATATCCTCGACAAAGGCCTCGCGCTCGTGTTCGGACGCCCGCCCGTCTTTCATCGCGCGATGGGGAGGGAGATTCCGTTGCCGAGACTCGATGAATTGGTGGCGTTTAAGCCGCATTCGACGTTTCAAGGCACGCCGGTGTTGTTCGGGGCGCATTTCTTGCATCGCATCATGGGGTTGTCGCGGCTGCTCGGCGATTTCTGGTATGTGCTTTATGATGCGGAGACGAGGGAGGAGGGGATTGACGAGGCGTGTGAGGAGCTGGAGGGGTGGTACGGGGAGAGTATGGAGGTGAGTTGTTATCAAGCTCTCAAGTGCGCAGGTAAAGTGGTTGATGGTTAATGGTGGTCGGTGTAGGTGCTCGAGGCGGCCGCGAAGGCCGAGAAACCGATCCTAGACGCGCAAGGTGTTGCATCGATTGATCTGGGTCTTCGCAGCCTCCGGTTTCAGATCGATTATATTCGTGTTTTACTCACTCGGTCTTCGGCGAGACTGAGGGGCCAATGCATCGAGGCTTCCAAGCGGATGTTGAATAAACTAGATGAGCTGGTCTCCGACTCCGAAGAACCCTTCAACGGCATCGTGTGGCAATTGGTGTGCTGCCCGTTCACGCCGTTGTTGGTGTGCTTTGGGGAAGTCATCTCGAGCAGTCAGGGAGTCTCCAACGACAATCAAGCAATTCTACAGGCGATGGAGCGTCTTCCTCCCTTTCTGAAGAAAATGAGCGTCCGCAACTCGCTCGCCGCGAAACTCGAGCGCATCGCCGAAGTCATTGTCAAGCACGCGCGGTCGGTGGTTCGGGAGAGACCAAGCGGCGGTGGCGGTGCTGCCGGAGAGATAGGCATACCAACACCGCAGTCTCTGTCTCTGTCTCATCAGGACGATGCATTGTTGGCCGCACCTTACCTTTCCACGGAAGATGCTGCGTTGTGGGATACGCTGCTGAATTCGCAATCACTTGACAGCGGCGATTTGAGCGCTCAGGCCGGGTTCGGCTTTAACACGAATGACTTCCTGGGAGACGCGATGTTTGATTGGATTGGGTGGGATAGTCAGTTATAGCATCCTTATGACCTCGTAGTAGAGACAACATAATGAACGGTCACTCGTGCAGCTTAAGCGAATGGCGGGGAAGATGCAGGAACAACTCCTAATCAATTACGGTACTTTAACCGGATAAATGATTGGATCGCGGGAGGATGTCAGCCACACGGCACACATGAGCTCGATGTCGCTGCAAGCAACTGGGTAGCGAGCGAGCTACCGCTTAGCAGCGACACTATCGCGTGCCCACTCCACTCCCCACCATCTCGTCGCCGTCACGTTGTCGCTGTAGATTCGATACAAGATGTAGTAAATATACATATATGTCTAACCTGCCGTCGCTCCTTCCCCGACTCCTCGAACTCGGCATCACCAACTCCACGGCCGCGCCTTCCCCTTCCCTTTCCCTGACCGCCCGAGCGGCATCGCTGGTGGTACGACGGCGTGAGGACCGAGCGAATGCGCCGATCATCTGGCCCTACTCCACCCAGACATGCGTGATGCTCTACCAACACCCCCACCGCGCCTGCCTCTTGCCCTTTCTGTGGTTCACCCTGTGGTGGGGCGGCGCGGGTGCGAGTGTCGGCGATCGCTTGCCGGAGTTTCGGAGTTGTCTTGCTGTACGTTCACATATACCCATCCCATACCATACCGTACCATTGAGGTGGAGGGAGGGTAAGAGGGAGGATGTGTGGGTTGATGCGATACGTGGTTGCGTATAGGACTGCATAGCCGTCAATTGCGGCGACGATGGGTTGAGTATACGTATGCGCCCGCCCATCAGCATCACCACACCAACCCCAGACTAAATGAGAGATATATATATTCCAGCCCTCCACCACCAGCTCCTCCTCTGGACCTGCCCCGCCGAATGCGACTACACCTGCCAACACATCACCACCACCGCCCGCCTGACCCGTGACCCGCCATACCTCGAGCCCATCCTCCAATACCACGGCAAATGGCCCTTCTACCGCTTCCTCGGCATGCAAGAGCCCGCCTCCGTCCTCTTCTCCCTCCTCAACCTGCTCGCCCACCTCTACGGCCTCTCCCGCCTCAAAGACTCCATCCCGGCCTCGTATAAGTTACGGAAATACTACCTCTACTTCGGCTACATCGGCCTGGCAAGTTGGACATTCAGCATGATCTTCCATACGCGCGACTTCAACGTAACCGAGAAATTGGATTACTTCGCCGCGGGCGCGAGCGTGATGTACGGCCTCTACTACACTCCCATCCGCATCTTCCGGCTCGACCAAGCCAACCCCTCTTCCTCCTCCCACTCCAACATCAACACCTCCAACCCCACCAACAACAACAGCAGCACCCTCCTCCGCCTCTGGACCCTCCTGTGCACGACTCTTTACCTCGCCCACATCTTCTACCTGACCTTCATCCGCTTCGACTACACCTACAACATGGCCGCCAACGTCGTCATCGGAATCCTGCAAAATATCCTCTGGACCAGCTTCTCCATCACCCGGTTTCGGAAAGTGGGCAGACTGTGGGCCGCCTGGCCCGGGTTGATCGTGGCGTGGATTGTGTTGGCGATGAGTTTGGAGTTGTTCGATTTCCCGCCGTGGTGGGGGATGGTGGATGCGCATGCGTTGTGGCATTTGGGGACTGTCGGGCCGACGGTGTGGTGGTATAAGTATGTCATCCTTCCGCCTATTCCTCCTGTTCAATGTTGGGATTTTGTAGTGTTGTTGTGCATGCTGACAGTTCGACTAGTTTCCTCATCAAAGACGCGCAGGAAGACCTCCAAAGCGCGCGGCTGAAGGCATAACGGCGATACTGTACATACATCTCCGCCCATCATCGTACAACACACCACATCATCCGCTCAGCTCTCAAACAGACCTGCATCACCACTCAATCTCCCTCTCATCCTGCCAAAACCCCCCACTCCGCCCCCCAATCTCCCCCAACGCCAACAACACCGGCGTCTGCGCCCCCTGATCCACCGTCTTCGCCCCACCCCCCCTCGTCATATCCGTCTTGACGTACCCGGGACAACACGCATTCACCAACACGCCCCTCCCCCTCCCTTCCTCCTCCCGCGCAAAAACCTTGGTATACGCCGTCTCCCCCGCCTTACTAACCGCGTACGCCGCCGACGGAAACCCGGCCTCCTTCTCCCTCCCTTCCTCCACCGCGTGCCGGAATTGCTCCATCAGTGCCGTGCAGGCCGCCACGGAGGTTTCGGCGGCGGAGAGGAAGGCGGAGCGGATGGCGGGGGAGTATTTGTTGAGTTTGCCCGACATGGAGGTCACGTTTACCAGTCGCCCTCCTTGGCGGATCAGGGGGAGGAGGTCTTGCGTTGCTTCCAGCGTGCCGTAGTAATTCGTTTCCAGGGTTTGTTTGACGATGTTGGCGTCGAAGCCTTGGAGCGCGATGCCTGTTTCCGCCATCACAAGCCTGGAGTTAGCACTTCTGTTCTTGGCTTGTTCGGGGGAAGTGTTACTGGTGGGAATGAAATACCGGCGTTGTTTACCACGATGTCGATTCCCTCCGGATGTTCTTTGCGAAGGAAGGAAGCGAAATCTTGGATACTTTTCGTCGCGCTTATGTCGAGGGAGTGGTAGGTTATTGTCGTGTCGCCCCCGTCTTGGGCCAGGACTTTGGCTCGTTTCAATTGCGGGTCGTTGTGGAGGGTTTTGACTGCTTCCGCGCCCTTTTCGGGCGAGCGGGCGGTGAGGTAGATCAGGAATGGTCCGGATTTCATGGGGGACGTTGGGTATTGGAGGGCGAGGTTGCGGACGATGGCGAGGCCGATGCCTTTGTTCGCGCCTGTCACGGCGGCCACGCGGGAGTGGACTGCCATTTTAACCTGGTTGTGTGGAGGGGGAGAGGGTGGGAGGGGGAGAGTGCCATTGTGGTTGTTAAAAGGTGTGTGGTGGAGAGAGCATCATGGATATGGAGATAGTGACGGAGTTTAGCCATGGCATTGCACTTTGATTGACAGCGGGGCAGGGATGTCAATCAAATGCCGATGGAAACCCGTCAATATGACCTCATCCACCCCCAAAGAATTTCCCTATCGAGCACTTTGCGCCAGCATCTCCCACTCTCACACCCTCCCACTATACACAACCCCAGCACCCTCTCCACCACCACCGCCACCATGTCCACCCAAGACGCTCCCGGACCCAGTCCTGCCCCCGCCCCCGAACCCTCCAACGGCGTCCCCCTTCCCCCAACACCCCAGCAACTCCAATCCGCCCTCGACGCCGGAATCTGGTACGCCCTCTCCCTCTGGCCCGCCCTGCACATGGCCGTCCAAAACTCCTGGGGCGGCCCGGATAGCTCCGACAAAAAGGACTGGTTCGCCGGCGCCGTCTCGGACTTCCTTAGCTCAGCCCCGGACACGGATCACGAGGATCTCGAAGTGTTCTTGCTGCAAGTGATGCAGGATGAGTTTGATTGCAACGTTGAGGACGAGAGTGAAGTGGAAGTTGCGAGGGGGATACTGGGGTTGAGGAGGAAGTTGGGGGAGGAGGATGATGGGAGGGGTGGGTTGGAGGCGTTGAGGGAGTTGGAGGGGCGGTGGCGGAATCGAGGGCGCGTGAAGATGGAGTTTGCCGTTGTGGATAATGGGGTTCAGGATGAAGATGGGGATGGAGAGGAGGGGGAGGAGGGGGGTTGGGATGGGGTGGATGACGAGGGGGATGTGGATATGGATGCTCCTGAAGACGCAGTGCCGCATGTGGCGCCTGTGGTTGTGAAGGAGAAGGCGGAGCCGGAGGTGGACGAGGATGGGTTTACGAAGGTTGTTGGGAAGAAGAGGCGATGAGTGCAATCACAAACGAATGAATGAATGATATGTGACCGTTGTCTGGCCATGGGAATGAGATCACGGATGACCGTGTTGCGGAAGCTATATGAGCTACGCCACCTCCTCCCTTACAAACCTGGATAGAGGTTTACGTCCGTACAACTCCATAACCGCGGCGAACATGTCCCTGATGGGCGGCATGGCGAAGCTCTGCCCGACATCAAATATGCTCGCCAGCTGTTCCGGCCTGACAACTGGCCGATCATCCTCCGTCTCCTCAAGGACGAACCCTTGCTGCCGTCTTCTATCATCAGGAGCCGGCAGAGCAAGAACCTCAGTCATCTCCACATCCGAAGCCTCATCTGCAGCTTCAGGGACGTCCTCGATCAGGAGTGGCGCGTCCTCGGAAGCATACTTCAGTTCCGTCAGTCGTGGACCTGCACCCATGTACAATAGCGTCCGCACGGTAGCATCGTCGAAAAGCAGCGTATACCCACCAGTATCCTCTTTAGGCAGGATAGCGGCAATATCCTGTCCGCAATCTTCTCGAGCCAGCGCCTGCGTATTTCTAGGTCGATAGACAACAACCTGCGAACGCACCGCTACCGCAAACGTGCCGTCCTTATGGTTGACAGCGAGCGATGGCCGGCCAGACGTGATGTTGAAGCGATGCGTCAGGATATTCGTAATTAAATCCCAGACATTGATACTGCCGCTCGACACGACGACAATGTAACGGTCGAGAATCCCGATCGCTTCGACTTCGCCAGGCGCGAGGCCGGATGTCGAAGTCACGAGCTTTCCCGTAGCAGCATTGACGAAATGGACCAGCGCCGGCGTAGCTGCTGTGTCGCGGAAGCTCAGCGAAATAGCCAACAAAGACCCATCCTTCGCCCACGCCAGACATGCTTGATGAGGGGCAGGCACCTCGAACGTATCCAGCGGGGAGTCCGCACGTCGCGCTTCCGTCGCGGGCAGTTCGACCACCTGCCTGCAAATCCACTCCGTAACCTCCAATTCTTCCCCCTCAACCTTACTCACAGCGCCCTTCTTCACCCGCCTTCGAGGCCTCCACATCCTGACGCGGCTGTCTTCCCCAAGCGTGATGAAGCCGACAGTGACCGGATCAGCGAGCAAGCCCAACACCTTCCCGGCCCCCTGTAACCGTCCATCCGCACGGGCATGCGGCGCGTCGATTCGTGCGGAGAGACTCCACATCCCCTGCCCTTGATCCCACTTCCAAAACTTCAAGTACACTTCCCTCCTCATCCACCTCTCTGGCTCCACACCACCAGGCGTATCGCAAAGGTACTCCAAGTCCGAGGCCGGCGGCATCCACTCATCTACCGTAGCCAGCCACTGACCGTCGTGACTGACAGCCAAGTACGCGACGTCGGGAGAAGCGATGGCGGTCTTCTCCGGACCGATGTTGACGTCTGTGACGTTGTTGCGAGTGAGCGCTTGGCGCATGAGGCTGCGGGAGGCGCGGAGGTCGAAGGTTTGGAGGAAAGGGCGGGCTGTGGCGGCTTCGGTTGCGGTCTTTGGGCGGGTGGCGGGGACGGTGAGGAGGAGTTGGTGTGGCCGCTGAGGATGGATTGTTGCAGCGGTGGCTTTGCGGTCAGCAGCTGCATGCTTGGAGATGATGGACAGTGCCGTCGTGGTGGAGAGCGAAGAGCCGGCCAACTGCAGTCCCGCGAAATGCGCAACCGGCTTCAGCTCGCTCGTGCTGAGGACGATGATTGAGTTGTCGCCGAGTTGCACCGCATATCTGTCACCTTTCGGGCTGACCACGATGCGTTCAATCTCGCTCGTCAGATGGGGTAGATACTGCTGGACACCCGTCTGTAGCTGCCATAGCACAAGCACCGTTTCTTTCCCACCCGAGACGAGGTAGTTGCCATCCCGTGAAAACTTGACGGAAGACACAGCTTCTCGGTGCCAGTGCAGGATACGTGGCGGGGGGAGGGTGGCCTGGGCTTGCGGTGCGAAGAGGGATGTGACATCCTCGTAAACGTGGATTTGGCCGTCGCTTTTACCGATGGCGAGGCTGAGGTGGGCTTGACGCTTCTTCTTGCCGCTCTCATTGGAGTGCGTCAGTCGAGCGTCGAGGCAGGTGATTGTGCCACCAATCGGCACTTCGATCCAGACATAGTCAGATCTTGTCTTGGCTCCAAGGAGTACTGCAGACGGCCCATAGGCGATGACAAAGTCCGATTCGCCCGTGACGAGCAGGTCAGTCAGCTGCATGCGCGTCTGGTACCAAACTTCGCGACGTCTCGTGATGCGCAAAGTACCATCGGCGTTGTGGAGGCAAAACAGCGCGTCATCTAAAGCATCAGCCATAGCCACAACCTTGCCCGGACCGGGAATGGTAGCTAGCTCTGCCGCATCAGATGTCCATTGCCAGACGACAACCTCACCGTTGCGGAGCAGGCAATAGACCGATCCGGGACTCGCTTCTCTTAGGGTAAGGGAGACCACACTCTGGTTGTTGGGGATGGAACATGTCCGGATAGGCAACGACGTCTCCACGGACAAGACTTGCACTTCCTGCGCAGTCGCCGTGAGCAAGACCTGCTCGCCGGTAGAAAGCTCAGTGGCAAAGATTGGATCGCACTGCACAAAGCGGCCCCCAGTAGGTGCTGACAGTGTCCAGCTAGATTTTGTAGCGACCGTGAGTCCCAGCTTCCGGGCCTCAGTGTCGTCTTGCCGTGTTAGTGCGTCCCTGTCAAGCATGTCGACCTCACGATCGAAGTCTGCAGTACCCTCAGCCTCATCGTCGGTATCGTCGTCCTGCTGTTCCAATGCGTCAGAGTCAGCCACCTCAATGTGATGGTTGGACTCTGCATCAGCTGCAGGCTCAGCGTGCTCATGCTTGTCCGCCCGTCTGCGAGCCTTCTTCTTCTCTCGTCGAAGCTGTCTGCGCGCGGCTTCCTCCTCGTCTACCATTGGCTGAAGTGCGTTCGAGGGGTTTTCTTGCGCAGTGATTGCATTTGTTTGCTGCTCTACCTCCGTCGCTCGGAACTGATGCTTCGGTCGTCGCTTCCTTGGCTTCTTCGCCTCCCCTGAAGAGATCGCGGCACTCTCGGTCTTTGCGCCGTCATTTGTACGAGAGCCTTCAGGAGGGGCTGCCGTGCTACTTGCAACTCCAGCTCCTTCAGCTTTTCTCCACGCCTTCTTCTGCTCTGGTCGCAGCCGCTTATCGGCAGCTTGTTCGCCTTTCTGAGGCTTCTGTAGATTAATATCGAACTCTTGACCAGGCGCAATGTGCGTCTCTGTTTGACTTGCCACTCCTGCAGCTGCACCCTTTCCAGCTCCTCTGTTCCCCTCCCGCCTTTGCTCTTTTGCCCGAGCTTTCTTCAGCCTTTTCTGCTCCAGCCTCCACTCTCTGACTTCTGGCGCGGGATCCTTATCAAACTTCTTTCTCTTTCTCCTGGTTGCCCGTGAAGCGTTCTCCCCGTCTGCATCATTATCCAGCGGACTGGACTGTGGAATATTGCGTTGCTCCTCCGGCATGGTTCCTCCATTGCGGCGAAATCTCTTCGCGCCAGTTTCAGCATTCCCGTCAGACAGCGCCTTGCGCTTCTTACTGGTGTCCTGTGTAATTTTTTCGCCCATTATGGAGGATCGATGTGGCAGTGTACGCTGTACCCGCGACATGCAAATCGATATGCTGAAGTGTGAAGCGTCGGAAACTTTTTGCGCGGCCGAAGGCGGCCGCGCTCCCGCTCACACACATTTCCTCCACTGCTTCTGCAATACTCTTAGCTCTTAGCTCAACACGCGCATAGTCTCGCGGTATCAGAAGACAGAGTCTCAACAGTCTGTCGAGATGATCATCCCCATCCGCTGCTTCTCCTGCGGCAAGGTATGTCCACCGCACTCACCTTGACTTGCGCCAATCCAGCCACTAACGAGACACTCTTCAGGTCATCGCGGACCTCTACGAGCGCTATGTCAAGCTCATCAGTGCGAATGAGGATGATCCCGACTCAGAGCCGATGCCGGACGGCGAGGCGATGGATGCGCTGGGCTTGAACAGATATTGTTGCCGCCGCATGGTGCTCACACACGTCGACCTAATTGAGAAGTTGCTGCGGTATAACCCGGCTGAGCGCGATATTGTCAAGGTGGCGCAGAGGTAGAAGGAAGCACGTGCCTGTCAACGAGAAGGGTATGCTGGTTACGGTGCCGCTAACAATGCTGGATTGGGTATGAATTTTAGCCAGCAGTGGGAGTTGGCGCCGGGGTTCACATTGATCTTCGCATCAATTAAATTACGGACGGCGTTCGATGATCGTCAGCAGGCGACTCTATCAGCAAACAGCGGTACTGTAACTATTCGCCGCGCAGCTGCTCGCCATCGGACTTGAGTCTCAGCTTTGCGCGCCATCATCCGACCCAGCTGGAGCCTGGTTGGACGACGGACGCTCGCCGGCAGCAGCTTGGTCGCACGACGTCACTGACACCTCCCACACCTGCTCCTCCGCCCTCGCAAGCAAATCCTCAGCAGCCTCCAATCTCCGCTTCGCCTCGTCAATAGGATACCAAGAGGCCCCGGTTCGCTCCGCTTCGCCTCGTCAATAGGGTACCAAGAGGCCCCGGTTCGCGATATGACCGTGTTCCACGCAGCGATGGCCTCGTTCGCGTGATACCTAAGTGGAAACCCCAGTCAGCAACATTCTTTCCCACACCTCGCCGAAACGGCACTTCACCTACGCTCTGCCCTCCGCTTGCTTTGGCCCCGCCGTCTCCGTCGCCAAATACATATGACACCTCGCCTCAATCGCCTCTGCCGGCCGAGCATTGAGAACCTAGTAGCATTTCTGCGCGCACTTGTGGAACTGGCCCAGATCATAAAACCGGTCTGCTTCGGCTGCCTCGTTGACCAGGTTAGCTTCTTTGTGTTCCTTGTCGATGGTGGAGAGGGTGGGATTGCTTCTTGCGATGCTGCATAGATGTTGGTAGGATGGCGCCATGCCGCGGGAGGGAAGGGATGGGCGCATGGTGGGCGTAGGGTAGGGGTTCACGGAGGAGAGGTGCATGCACTGGGCATAGCGAACTGTTGTGTGAGGGAGAGCACTTTGTGTCTTTGTGTTATGTCCATGAGATGAGATTCACCTTTGAAATTGCACGCTACACCGTCGATTCACCGACTGCACTCAATCATGCGTTGATGTTATACTCCAGCCCACGCTTACGGCTGCAGTGGTGTAAGGACCAGCACTCGTGGTCCTAGGCGTCTTCCACAATGTGCATGATAAGAACATCTATCGTATTTCTGCTGGAAGTTGTTGCATGTAACTTCCGTTGGCAGTGACAACGACGATGTCACAGCATACTGTGGTAGATCGCAAACAACACATCGGAGCCGTACCGAACACTTCGTCCGTTAGCGGGTACTCTTCTCAAACACTGACTAGTATCTTTAACTGCGATAGTTGGCTGGGTTCAATGAGCGAGTGCTGACGAAAAGTACGACTCAGTATTGGAAGGGCGCGTTCCAATGCAGGTCTCGACGATAAACCTTCAATGGACGGTTTGAGTCACCGCGGGCTTGACCCACTACGAACATATGACTATAAGTAGCATTGAGGATGAACATGAGATCTCCGCTGCAACGACATCAAGGCAGCATACTGCTCAAGGGACCTAACAATGGCCATAACCATCCTCCCCCTCCTCGAGGCGGACATCCCCAGCTTCGTAAAAATCGAACTGGAAGCTTTCAGATCGCACCCACGAATGCCAATGCTGTTCCCAATGCCATATCAAGATGACCTCTACGCATTCTACAACGAGCGCAAGACCATCAGTTTCCGTGACGATGAGTGCCGTTTCATGAAGGCAGTAGACGACGAGACGGGCAACATCGTAGCGGTCTCGGAGTGGACCTTCTCTCTTGATTCGAACAAGACCGCCATAGCACGGCTTTCAGATCCGAACGAGCAGCCACCGGCAAACTGGCCCAAGGGCGGCAACTGGGGATTGAGGCAGTGGTTTAAGATCGAATGGGAGGAGTGGAGACGGGAGAATTTGGCCGGCAAGGCTTATATATGTATGTACAGCACGCTAATCCAACCGTCCCCGATGGACTGTATTCAGCTGACATGCTCGCAAAGTACTCGACATCCTGGTCACAAATCCAACACAACAGCGTCGCGGCGCAGGCGCAAAGCTTCTCGCATGGGGCTGTGAGCAGGCGGACAAGCACGGGGTGATGATGTGCCTGGAGTCCACCCCGGCAGGCCTGGGGTTGTACGAGCGCTTCGGGTTCCGCCAAGTCCGCACGCTCAAGGCTGATATGAGGGACTTTGGCTGGGATAAGCCGTATGACGAGGAGGCGGCGAAGCGTGTATATATGGTTCGTGAAGCTCGCAGTAGTACTCAGAGCCACTTAAATTGGCCATGAAGCCCTATGTGCTGAGGCACACCCACTGCACCCGTGAAAGTGCATCGATCCAGCTTCGGCTATATCAGGTGCCGTGCTCTTCGGTCTGGCTTCCACCCGCATTTCGCTTATTGCTCTCGTCTCTGTCATGTTGCGACACTTCGTCATTTGCATCATTCTGTTCGTCCAGATCCTGATTAGAGCCTTGAACATCCACGTGGTCATCATCAGGCCTCTCCAACCAACGAGGAACCTGCTTCTGCATGCTCTCTAACTCAGCTGTCGATAACTCGGCGCTGAGCTCTTCATTGATATCTCGGTTGCGCAGTCCAAGCTCTCTAAAGCGGTTCACACACCAGACCACCATGCCGGAAGGAGAGGTATCAATCGCCTTTGCTTCGCCCTTGTCACCTTCTGCGATGCGCATCGTGCCGGCGGAAAGTGAGTCCATCTGTCCCCCGGTCTCGGCTGCGGTCTTCTGCCGTGGAGACATCACTTTGAGGTCTTGGATGGCTCTGCGGAGAATTATGCGTATCGTTGTAATATTTGGCTGCACGCCGCCGTACATGGCAACGGTCCTTGCAGGTCGGTTGGGCAGCGGGATCAACGTCCGTTGAGCCGCAACGGTTTGCAGCAACCGTAGAGGAGATTGACCTTGATCATGTGAGCCAGCATCACCTCTTCGTCGCGCGGCTTCCTGCGCTTGTGCCTTGCGAACAGAATGAGGCCAGAATAATCCGAGCCATCTCCGCGCAGCGACGGCGCCGTAATTCTCCACTACACCTTCCAGCAACGTGTTGAAGGCTATCGTGATGAGGCTGAAGTTCATGTGTACCCGTCTCTGCTGTAGAACGTCCAGAAAAGGTTTGCAGAATTCAGCCCAGTAGCCGTCAATAGCAGAGAGAGCCAAAACGAGTGTCTTCTGCCTGTCTCCGTCGCGCCTCTTCTTTTGGTTTCCTTGTCGATTGTACGCACCCCTGAGCATCTCAGAAAAGAGCTTGGATGCAGAAGTCAGATCATCAGAGCCTTTGGTCTCAAGACTGTTCTTTCGCAGTGTTAGCATAACCCTCGCTAAGGTCGCAAGGTTGAGAATGTTCCAAGTGGCGTCGCTGCTCTCTATGCATTGTCGGAGAGTCCCGGCTGCGGCTTCCCAGCGTCGCAATCGCACTTGAGCGTCGAAGAATGACTGCAGGATGCCATGATCCGTGGTGATACTTTCACGGCTCCCCGCGGGCGCAAGCGAGCGCAATCGAAGAAGCTTCGCAAGCAAGTCTTTGTCACTTGTTTCTACTGCAAATCGCAGGAGTGCAGGCGCCAGCAGCGGTTCGTTGTATGAGGCTTCTGCGATCACAGGTCCGTCAACGTCATCGGAGGAAAGGAGCCAGCGGCCAAAGTCATATGCTTTGGCATCTGTTACAAGTTCGAGAAATGGGCCCATGATGGAGGGAGGGAGCCCCAGGTTATGTAGGGGCGACTCGAAACCGCTGTAATTACTTGTGAATCGCTCCTCATGATCTGACAAGTTTCGTAGACGTTCACGAGCATTTGTGAAGAAGTCTTGAACAGCTCTTCTCTTGTTGAAATCGGTGTACGTTTGAAGCGACTTGAAGATCCTGAGGGCGCCTTGTAAGTCGCCGGTCCGAATGCGTAAGTAAAGTGCCTGGTGCGCCAGCCCAAGAATGATAGCGCTACCGTCATAGACTCCTAACGGCAGCTTTGCGGTTCTTTCCACCTCCTTTGCGTCCTGTAGAGGCAGCACAAGCTGCCACAGAGGCACCAAGCTGGCTCCAGAATAGATATACTCTGGCCGGGACTCTACAAAGCGCAGCACTACTGCATTCCAGTATTCGTCGCTCTGGCCAAGTGTAGAGCGGTGCAGAAATCTGCGCAGCAGAAGAAGTGGATCCAGCACGGCACTAGGTCTAACACTCTGCTCAACGCCGCCGGCTCCGGCATGGACCAGAAGCGCATCGATGTACGCCAGTACAACCTCGCTGCTGACGGTGCGGCTCACGTCAAGGTTGCCAACGCCACGCAGCTCCATTGCAGCCTGCGTCTTGGAGCTGAAGAACGCACTGATCTTACCCCAGTCTTCATGTGCATCAGCGTCGTTGTGGATCAGTGACCGCCAGGCAAGTGGCTTCCATGACTGCTGCTTGCAAAGAAGCGCAAGGATGTCCATACCCTCAAGCACCCACCCACCATGAAGACAGGACCACAGGATCAACTCCAGCCATATTTCGGTCCGGAGGCCAGCCACGTTAACCTTCCATACCGAGCCTGGTACTTCAGGACCTAAAGGTGAGTATGCACCGCCCTTCGCCTTGGCCTCTTCTACAACGAGCTTTTCGTGAGCCCGCCATGCGGCATCCGACAGAGAAGTAAGTATGCGAGACGACAGAAGGTGCAATGTAGGCGGTTGCTGTATGGCCGTTGCATCATTCGTCGGCTTGCGATTGTAGATAGATGTCGGCATGAATCCTCGATGATGTAAGTACGCGATGATCTCGAGTACACCCGGCTCCATAGTGCCATCAGCGCATTGGACAGTCATAGCACCTATGCTTCGCCAAACAAGACCAAGGAACGCGTGGAGGAGCGTGGCATCAGTACGAGAATCTGCCTCCGGCGCCATTGCTGTAGCGTACTCGGGTAACAAAGATGTCTCTGCGGCTGGCAGGGTTGCGGCCGCATTGTTGAATCGACCGCTCATGTCCTCATGATGCGGAAGCTCGATCGCGCCTAGTGTGACCTCGCTGATGGAATCATGCCAGCTTGACTTCCAAGGAGCGGGGGCCGTGAGATGTCCAGAACCTGGTTTCGAACCCAGATGCTCGATTACATGTTTGACAAGCCATATGACAGCCCTCCATCGGCGCCGGACCATACCGAGGTGTGCGAGTACATCGATGCGCCTGTTTCCTTTCTCGTTGCGCTGGGCAGCAAGCAGTAATTTCGCAATGTCGCGCGCACCCGAGAGAGCATTCGAATGGCTGTCACCAGGTTGTCGAAGTGATGGTGGCAAACTTGCGGCAAGATGGCGGACCAGGACATCGGCTTGAGCACCCTTAGCTCGGTTTGCATGCGCTACAAGCATGGATACTGGTGATTCCGATGGAGCCCCATCGTTGATGCCGCCGTTGAGGAAGGTCGTTGCATTGCGGACAGGCGCTGGCGTCCAGATCCCGCGAAGTGGCGAAGCCTGCACACGCGGGCATTGAGGAGCGTGCAAAACGAGACCACATCTTAGCATGAGCTGCACAAAATGTGCGCCGAGGATGGTCTCCTTTATGTTAGAAAGCTGAGATTAATTAGCAAATGTGGGACGAGATTGTAGATCGAGAGTGTGAGGTGAATGAACGCGCCCCGGCTTCTCCCGTGCTTCGCGTGAGGTGGGCTTCCGTATTGCAGCCTGCCGGAGCTCTAAGATGTACTCCACCTCAATACAAACGCATGCGAATGCATTTACCTTTTAACCAACACAGTTCACGTTACGAAGGCACACAGAGAATCTTATAAACATTTAGCAAGACTCACAAGCAGTAAACCAGTGTTCAAGAAGGACACGGGCCTTGCACGCATCTTCACTCCGTCACTGAAATACGCCACATCAACAGCATGGCGTACCGCATCGGTGTGTACTCTTCTGGAGATCCTGTTTCGCTATTCGCTAAATCGTACAGAGATTGCGTCCGGCGGTCGCGCTGGTTGCCAAGCCACGAAATGCAAGAAGGAAGGTGTCAAGATCAACAAGGGCGAAATTCGGCAAGGCGTTTTCGTTACGATCAATGAGCACCAAAGCTGGAAGTGGAGGCACTGGTTTGTCTACCGGCGTCTAGCTTGTGCTTTCCACGCATCGCTGATATATGGCAGGGGCTGTGTCACGCCGGAAGTGATCCACAACTGGAAGGACACCTCCGATGGCGACATGGACCGCGTCGACGGCTTTGAGGAGCTGCCTGACGATGTCAAGGACAAGGTCCGTCGTGCGTTCGAGCAGGGTCATGTCGATGACGATGACTGGAATGGCGTACGTCTTCGCTGCTCTTACGTCTGATTACATTACTAATGCATTGGTCAGGACGCCGAATGCAATCGCTATACTGGGGGCAAGCGTAGGGGCATGTACGTCAAAACGCCAAAGAAGAAGAAGGTAAGTGCATCCATCAAGATCATTACTGGCACGTACTAACCCTGCGCTATAAGGGAGACGATGAGGATGAGGCAGACGACACGCCTTCGAAGGCAAAGGCAAGCAAGAAGCGCGGCCGCAAAGAGGCCGACGACGAGGATCTTGAGGACGAAGAGCCTGCGCCGAAGAAACAGGCTGCCAAAAAGGCCGCTAAGAAGATTGCTACCAAGGACGAAGACGGCGACGCAGATGCCGCTCCGCCGACCAAGAAGTCAAGGAAGTCCAAGGCTGCCCGCAGCGACGCTACTCTCGAAGTTGACGAGCCGGAGCCGGTCGTCAAGAAGCCTCGCGGTAGAAAGCCAAAGGCTGCTGCGGAACGCGAAGACGAGGACGGGGCCGCTCCGGTTGCGAAACCGACAGTCGCAAAGTCCAAGGCCAAGAAGAGTGCGAAGGGTGCTGATGCTAGCGTTGACCTTGCAGACCCTGATAAGGAGCCGCCGAAAGCGAAGAAGGGCACAGGGCGTCCCAAAAAGGCCACAGCCAACGACGACGAATAGCACATTCCTTCTGGACGTCACGGTAATCGGGAGGAAAGGAGATGGTGGGCGTAATGCTGCTTCGACTTTCTGGGCCCGGACCATTTCGCACCTGAGGGCATACGACCTGCACTACATTTCATATTGGAATATGATACCCGGTAATGGGCGCCTTGCTGTTCACTATGTATATTAGCTATGTACAGTAAGCTTCTACGTTCACGCGACCATGTGACACGTTACGCTTTCCAGGCCCCGTGCCACTGTCAAGAGTCAGTGCTCCGAAGCAGACCCCTACTTTCTCTATCTCGATGTCATCATCCTCGCTTCATCCAAACGCGAAGTCTCCACGTTACCGTCCCTCTTGTCCAAACGGACGTTAAACCTGGAAGTGGTTGCATTAGCGTCGATGTACAAGATCTCACTGTGCACTCAGATCTCTTGACCCTGGCTTTAGCGGGATCGATCACTTCTCGTCTTCCTGCACCCCAGCTTCTGCTCATGCGATCAATCCTCACCAGCCGTCGAGCCTGCCCATCCGCCTGCAGATGATGCAGGTACAGCGCACATCATCGGAGATGCTTTAGCCTCGCGCGTGATACCTGATGCCCTATAGGCCGGTGCTCCAATACACTCTCGGCTGGGTCTTACGCTTCTCCCGAACCAGCCATGCCATCAGGACGGCGCCCTGGTCCTTTACATCATCATGACATGCGACTCCCGGTGACGTCCTGCATTGGCAGTCCAATCCTGTGGCTGGTGTGGTAGGCCTACATTATCTGTGCGCTACTGCATTTCCACGTCGTACTTTGTCACACCTCTACAACACCCCGATTCTACCACTCCACGCCTGTTAAACCAACGTGAATAGCCAATATGTCCACTTCTGCAAGAGACGACGGTGATGCGCCGACCGGCATTGCTACCGATAACGACTACGTTTCCCGCACGGGGCAGAAGGAAGGCCCCATCCCAGTTCAGAAGGACGAGGCCGGCGTTGAAGATCCAATCGATCCGGCAACCGCCGACTCAGATGAGCAGCTCGGTACGCATTCTACACAGCACGTTAAATTGGTTCGAAAGACTAACGAGCTTCCAGCCAAGGATGACACCGAGGCCATCAACCAAAACAATATCATCAATGAGCGCACTCGCGGTGCAACAAAGAAGGCTGGCACTTATCAGGAGCCTGGCGACGAAGAAGGACTCCCGGGTCCAGAGGATGGTACTAGCAACATCCGCACAGGCCGATGAATGCATACTGTCAACGCACATTGAGACGATCTGAAGTGTAAACTAGTCAATGAACAACTTGTAAATTTAAAATTCATGCACAAGTCTGACGTTTGGGCGTTGAATTATTATTTCCAAAACACCATTCGATCGCTATGCTAGTAACATTCCATCATAATGAAGGCTTAGGCATTGTCTTCCCTTCACCTTCATACCCCTTCAACCTTCGTACTTTCGCATCCCGCATGTATTCCTTTGCCTGCACAAAGGTAGGACACTGAAGCTTCAATACATCGATAACATCTTCCTTGCCGGTCTTGGCGTGTATGAACGTGCCATTAGTCTTGACGCTTTGCGGCTCTTCCACACATCGTCGGCAGAAGTCACCCCAACTCCGCAGGCATCTGTCCGCAGTTGGCACGAAAGGGAAGAGCATGGCGAAACAATGCGGCATCGCCTCGTATTGCTCGAATTGCACGGTCACCCCTTGGGAAGCGGCTCGTGACGCGACGATGCAGTCTTCGTCTGTCAGGCACTCCTGGCCCGTACACAACCAAAGCGGCGGGGCTCCTTTCCAGCTGTCTGCGCCTACGACAGATGTGAGTGGATGATCGAGCAAGCTGAGATCACAGAAGATGTCGCCTCGAGGTGGATCGGTGGGCCAAACGTTGTCAGACGGGAAACGGGAGACCGAATCGTCGTGGTCCGGTACAGGTAAGTAGTCATATTTGGCGTTCTCGATCAGTGACGGCTGTGCTCGGCATATATCGAACCATCCGGAGTTTGCACATACACCGGCCGGTAGCGGTACTTTGACATCTTTGCCATGGAAGCGTACGGTAGGGTTGTCACTTGTTCGGTGAAGCTGAAGTAGAAGTTGTAAGAGGGCGAAACTGAGATTGCCACCGGCGCTATCTCCGGAAAGGACAATGTGCTTGGCCGGTACAGGTTCGTGTAGTGATTCCGGAGGCGGGTAAAGTAGGGACAGGTACATCATGAAGGCGTCGAGAAGCTGTGCCGGGAAAGCAGCTTGAGGTGCTAGTCGGTACCGTACGCTGCAGACTCGACCGTTGGTTTCCTTCGCTAGTCGACTACAGAGCATCCTGTGGGTTGCTGGGTCGCAAAGATAGTAGGCGCCTCCGTGGAAGTAAAGCAGCGTCGTATCACTTTTTCTTGTCGGTTCAGCCATCATGCGCTTGTACTTCTCTTCCTCGCTAATCTGTGGTAACGGTTCGTCTTTTCCAGCGTTTTCTCTGAAGCCTGTCCACTCAACCTCTGTATCCACAAGCTCTGGCTTCGTATACTGCACCTCACTCTCCTTCATGTCGTCGATCGCCTTGAATACTGCGTCCCGTAGCGACTCATCCTCGGACTTTGGGGCCTTGATTGTTGCCCGCGCGACCCATATCTTCCCTTTGACACCCGGATCCTTCAAAGTCTGCGCCTGCACTTTGCCAACGGGTGACGGTTTGCTCCCACCACCCTTCATCATATTCCGAAGGACATGAATAGTGATGGTTGTCCGAAGGTCCCATTTGGACGATGTCTCAGTTAGACCTAATGTATGCCACACGGCAGCGTTTGCGAGACTCGGGATCTGAGGGAACAGGAATTTAACGAGACCGAGTCCTGAATCCATGTTGGGTGATGTTGTGAGAGGCAAAGGGTTTAAAATGGTGTTAAACGCGAATGGAGAACTACCTACCCGGAATGTTGCGCAGCCGGTAGAGTTATGCCAGATACAAGAACGTCATCGTCGACGTCTCGACCACGATACAATGAAAGAAAACCTGCAGTAAGCAAGTGATTGCGGATACTGGCTCAGTTGGGAGGGTAGCAAAGCACTTCTGTCTCTCGACTTGTCGCATCATTCACCTGCCTTGTGTTGCCGTCGGCTTCCTTGTGTTGATCGTGCCACCAAATATGCTGCAACCGAGGTCGACGCGCTTTTCCCTGCGCGTGTTCCAATGGTCAGCTACGCCACCTTCGCCTGAATGAATAACAAAATATCGTACATCGCGCAAGTCCACAATAGCACGCTTCTATCGTTGCCTCGGAGTATCCCGGTGGAAGACACAGGCGACACGGGAAAGATCATACATTGAGGTGAATGGAGAGGATGCAAATGTCAAGTTGACCCTATGGAAGCTAGTCCTTCTCAGCGGCCATCTGCACGCTGATTTCCCATCGCAAGCCTCTGGGCTCCCCCAAGCGCTGCCGGATGAGGCTCATAATGCGTTGTCTTATCCTCGTCATTTCGTCTCCATAGCCGCTCGCAGCATTACGATAGCGCAGCTTTAAGTTCGCCATGCAGCACCCGTAGTGTACCTGCCAGAAGCGCGCCTCCTCCACGGCGCTAATACCCGGATCAGTCTCGATCTCGCTGATTACTTCTCTGACTGCGCGCTTGTCCTGCGAGGCCGGCTTGTAAGACATCAACAGCATGGAAGCCAGCGCGGTGCCGAGCCTCACGCCTAGTGCTATCATGAGTGAAGCGACGGAAAATGCGAAGACGAGGTCGCAAGCAGTGAAGGCGTTCTCGCTAAGGAAAGGTAGTGTAAGAAGCATGACGGACGTTGAGAGCGTGAGGAAGTGAGAGGGATTGCCGAATATCCTGCCCCAACCTGCGATGAGCTCCACGCGCATTGCTCGTCCTATGCGGACATGATTCTTCAGCAAGACCGCGGAGGCCAAGGTGCTTGTAATAGACAGCAACGAACTGACATTCACGGATGCAGTAGAAGCACGCTCGTGGGAATGCGGCGAATGTGACTCATGGTGGCCAATGTTCTCCAGGCTATGTTGTATTCCATGTGAGACGATATCCAAGCCCATGAAGGCGATGAACACAGCCAACCCGAAACCAGCCAGCACGTCAACGCGCTCAAGGCCAAAAGGGTGCTTGATCGAGCTCCGCTCCCAGACTTCGAAGTTGCTCATAACATCCACTAACACACACACCGTGGCCCCAGCTGCATCGAACAGCAAGAGACGAGAGAGCGCTGTCATTGCTAACGAGCCAGCGCCGGAGAACTGCACGAAGCCAGCAATGATGAAGTGGCAGACACACCAGAAAAGTCGGGCAGTCTGGTTAGACGTCATGCTCGCCCACATCTCCTTTCGCGTAGGCATTGGAAGGGAAGATGGTACGCTCAATGGCGTCCTTCTCGCTGGGGGAGGCTGGAAGATGGTGTCCATGTGCGAGGCATGGATCGACGAGTGGCGGTACTTGTGGCCTTTGCGACGACCAAGTGCTTCGTTTTTGGCGTTCCCTGTGCCGGCGACGTACGGTACGGTCTGGAAGCTGAAGGGGTTCTTGGCATCTTCGCCATCGGGCTCGGCAGGTAGAAAGCTGCCATCTGTGCTTCCTGTTTGAGGCGTGAATGGGCTATGGAAGCCACGTTGCGGACTCAGACTGTTCGCAGAAAAGGTAGCGCTGGTGGGTGAGAGCATAGCTGTTGCCTCCCTCGTACTACTGTCACGCGCCTTGTCAGGTGAATCGGTAAGACCTTTCTGGATGTCGTAGTCAAAATCAGTCGTGATAACGGGCGGAGAATTCTCGATGCCATTCACACCAAGCCCGTTCGATATTTGGCGGAGAGAAGTACCTTCGTCATGAGGTGGTGTTTGCGGTGCACGAGGCACCTGTGACGGCGAAGCCATGCCAGCAGACCAGCAGTCAAACCCTAGCCATCTCCAGGCCCGGAAGACGGATGGGTATGTACTCGACGCAGCGTGAAGGGGTGCTACGAAGGTTTAGACGAGCGAGGCATGAAGGGTTAGGGTTTCATATTATAGGTCAATGTCACCACGTCGAGGTTACACAAACGTGCTTGGTATGCGACATGTTTCCCATCCATCACCAGTGCAGCACCATGGTAATAAGCCCGCCGTAGCAGACTCAATATGATACCGCCTGCAGTCAGTGGCGGTTGATCATTTGACAACCGTACCGTTACGCCCCCCATGGGCCTGCTTTTCGCGGGCTATGGAAGACGGCTCTCGCGGTGGCAGCGGCGACCGCCGTGACGCTTCGCAACGCCGCAAGACCGTCAGCGGTGTACTGCGGCCGCATAGACAAGACTCATGGAACGATGATGGTGACACTTCGCCGGAAGGAATGAGATTGCCGTGGAGCTCTCCGTCTGCGTCTGCGCCGACCTCGCCAACTGCACCAAGCTTGGCAGATTCGCCGAGAAGTCATAAGCGCACGGTTCCGGGGAGCATATTGCAAAGACTGAACTTCCTACGTGGCGGGAGCGAAGATGGACGTCCGCCCTCGCGTGAAAAGGAAATGAAACCGCCGAAGAGCCCGAAGAGCTCAAGGAGCCCAAGGAGAACTAAGAGCCGGAAAAGCATCGATGATGAGCCGCCAATTACTTCACCAACGTCACCCAAACTTGAGAGTGCCTTGGTGTTTGCGCTTCTGCCAAACAAGACGCGCAAGCGGAAAGGGTCGTTGAGGAAGACAGCGCTCTTGAGCGGCAGAAGGCTTTCGTCCGAGGGCAGAGACCGCAAGAACAGTGTCTCGGCTAAGAGCCCGCTGTCCAGGTTACCACTGCACCAGGCGATGCCCAGCGAGGCTTCCCTAGTGATTCCATCGACCGCACGGCGAGGTGACTTTGAGTCCTCTCGCGCCTATCTGCAAGCGGACTCTCCCAACGATGGTGAGCGAAAGTTCAGCTACGAGCAATCAATAGTACCAAGCAGCAGCGACAGCGGTTGGTCTGACTCTGCAGCAGTGACCGCTGCTCGCTTGACGCTGGTCACAGAGCACCAATCACACCATTGTGATCCAGCCTCATCCGCAAGTGAACTGAGCAGTCCGCTGGACATCAGAAGCCCAACAAGCCAAGCCAGCTACATCTCGACGACGGACGATGACGATGTGCTCACTTTCGACCGCCCAGCTAAGAGCTTTCCGGTCCAGAGTGGCGCAAGTCTTCCGAAGCCTACATCATCCACGGCCACTAGCTACTTCCCCGATGAATCCGAGCTGTCCTTACCGCAGCGCCGAACGACGTCCCGCAACAAGCGCTCTCCTCTATCCCACACGATCAGCAGCTCAAGCGTCTATCCGCCTTCACCACCTCCTCATGACTACACCGAGACGGAGTACTGGGGATGGGTCATCCTTTTCGTAACTTGGCTCACCTTCACCGTGGGCATGGGCTCATGTCTCGATATCTGGAGCTGGGCCTGGGACGTCGGCAACAAGCCTTATGCGCCGCCAGAGCTGGAAGACGATCCCACACTGCCAATTGTAGGCTATTACCCGGCGTTGATCGTGCTCACCGGTGTGGTAGTGTGGGTGTGGATTACGGTCGCTTGGGTTGGTATGAAGTACTTCCGCCATGCGAAGATTGAGGTCTAAGTAATGTCATTCTAATCAAGTCGCGAACATCTTTCCAATATGGCTCTCTGCTGTTGAACCGTGACCTCATGTGAATCATGTTGCCAAACCGATATCGCGGAAACCTCGCAACGTCCGGCTGTCTGTGGAACACCTTGAGACGTAGGAAGCATCTTGGGAAACATCTTGTTTATTAAAGAGCCAATATACACACTCGCGTGACGAGCGCCTTGACGCGCCTTTAGCATCTGTCTCGAGCCGCCACCGCCTTCCTAAAGCAGCCGCCGGTTCGCTCTTATAGTAGCACACTTTCTGCATCCAACCACCGCAACGCTGACCTCGATGCCGTGAAGCAAGGTCACACGCACTGAAGTTCGCTTTCTTCGACTACCACTCTCCTCCCTCTAGCCCACCCTTCCGCCCCGCCCAGGTAAGATGTGCAGCACAACACAAAACTCGAATGTTCGAAGTTTCTGTGCTCCAAACCACGCACGCAGGAAGCACGCCTGTGCCACTCTCAGCGCCATACGCCAGTCCCCCCATCAGCATACTTTTGGCACATAGATCAAGCAATCCTCGCAGATGCATCCCTAGCTCTATCTCCCCGAACCCATGCATGGTATTAGAAGTGAAAGGCGCGGCTCGAAGCGCGGATGGTATCAAATACAGCCGTGAAATAGTACAGGGTATCTCAATAGGTGTCCTATGAGGCGTCGTCCGTTCGCTCAGCCGCCAGTGGAGACTTGGACCGGTTGCGAGCTGCTGGCGGCGAGTTTGCGTCTCCGGCTGTCGAGGGAGCGTCGTCACCTGATGCGTCGAGGGATGCTAGAGCACTGCAGCGCTGTTAGCACGATCAACGTACGAGCTGCGGACCAGAGGGATTTACCTAAATGTATTCTGCGCCGCTGCTGGCTCCTCCTTCTTCTCCACTGGTGGCGTGTTCGTCCGCGTTGTGTTACCCGACGCCGGCGGGCCAAGGTTGCCGCGTCTGCTGCCACCGCGGCCGCTGAGCGCAGACGGACCTAAGCCACCGCCAGGCCCGAGGCTGCCACCCGGCCCAAGGCTACCACCGGCTTGACGGCTCGAAGCGTTGCGCTGCTGCAGCCTCCGTAGATCGTCCATACCGACAGTCGTCCTGTTGACATCAACTGGAGGCGGCATGCCGCCGCCAGAGAACTGTCGGGCATCGCCACGACCCTGACCCATCCTGCCGCCGCCGCCGCCGCCACCAGGCCCGCCACGCTGACTCAACCTCGCCCTCTCCTGCTCAGCCTTGGCTTGAGCGGCAGCAGCTTCAGCGTGAATCTCATCAATAGTCTTCGGACCCTTCGTGTCGCCCTTACCCCTCCAGCCCGCTTTCCGCAGGTCTATCAAATCCATGATCATGAAGCGCGGCCGGCTGGCCAACTTGTCGCTCTTAACAAAGGCGTCCTCAATGCGCTGGAAGTACGCATTCATCAAGCCCTGACCTTGCTCATCCTGGTCCATGGTAGACCCCACGGCCTTGAGGAGTGTAGTCAGGTTCTCCACGGTAGCTTCATCCGGCTCGCCTTCGAAGTTGAGCAGACGCATGACGCACTCGTGCATGATCTTGATCGTAAGCATCCTAAGCTTATAGAGTTGTCCGATGAACTGGATAAGACCCAGGCCACGACGCTTGGCCGCAGCGGCGACATAGTACTCGTCTGAAAGCAGCTTGACTTCTGCGCTCTCACCTTCCGGCTTATCAGGCAGATTAGCTTGCCAACCGCGCTCGAACTCTTCCTGACAACGGTTGAGCAAATACTTGCGGAAGAGCGCACCGCCAACGACCGGGTTGCCGTTCTTGTCCTTGATCGTCTCGTCTTGGATGTCAGTGCTCATGGTGGTAAGCATCTTAGCACAGAATTTGGCGTACATGCCAGCCCAGTGAGACTCGTCGCAGGCCTTCTCGAACGTGAGCTGAATGACCTGGCGTAGCGTCCGGCCATCGGTCTCGTTCTTCGACTGATGCGCAATCTCCAAGATCTGATCGGAAATCTTCTCGAAGTTGTCTGGCGTCATCTTGTTGAGATTGGACTTCACCTTACGCTGCACCATGTCAGGCGCCATATGGCCGCTTAGATCTGGGCCAGCCATCGAGGGCCGACCAATGCTGGTAGCGGTCCAACCACTCGTCGATTTTTGCAGGGGGGTAATATCCATGTGAGCGGTGAGTGGCATCTTGGCCGCCATGTCGGCTTCCTCTTTCTTGCTCATCGTACGGTCGCCACGCTTGCTTGGACCCCTGCCACCTCTACCGCTCGGCTGTCTTGGTGATTGGGGCATACCCATACCGCCCATTTGAACGGTGTTAGGCCTTCCCGCAGCCATGCCCGAAGCCCCAACGCCGAGATTGCTTGGCATGCGACCCATTTGCGCAGGCATGTTGGGCAAGCCAGCCGGACGACCACCCGTACCGGCCGCAGCGGCGAAACGCTGCTCAGAGGTAGTACCTCTTGCAGCGCCACCGAAGTTGCCCATGGGGCCGCCAAAGTTAGCCATAGGCTGCTGGGCCGGTCTGCCAGACAGCTGGCGACTGTTCATGCCAGCAGGCGTACGTGCAGAACCTGCACGTGCAGATGCTGGCTCGTCGCTTGGGCCTAACGTCTCCTTGATCTTCTGGTCCCAGTCGACCGATGGCTTTTCCTTGAACACAGTCTGGAACTGCATCAAGAAGTTGCGATCGTAAGCACGGCTCTTCGAAGCACCACCATGGTTGAGAGCCGGGTTTGGCGAACGGATGCCTTCCGGATACCGTGCTTCTTCCTTAATTGTCAGGAAGCGCGCAGACTTCAGAGCTTGCATGCCAGGCGTGGGTTCCGCAGGCTCGACACGTTTGCTTATCTCCAATTTAAGGGCTGCTGGCCGCGACTTCTGAGGAGCGGTGCCTTTGCTCGCCGGTTGTGAAGGAGGTGGCATGGCATCCTGTTCACCAGGTGTCGCAGGCCCTTCAGAGGGCGCCTCTTCGTCCTCCTCGTCCTTCTCGGAGATCGTTGGGGTCTCTGCGCCACTATCGGCACCTGGACCAACGGTAGGCTTCTTGAGCGAAGCAAACATGGCCTTCGACGCGTCATCAGGCTCTGCAGACTTCTGTTCACGCTCAGACTCTCGCTCGCGCTCACGTGCCTCTTCCCGCTCCTCAGCCTCGCGTTCTTGACGCTTCAAGTCTTCGTCCTTTTTCTTGTCAAGCTCCGCTTGGCGAGCAGCGATCTCGGCCTTTTCTTTCTGCCTCTTCTCTTCGAACGCACGCTCACGCTCTTCTCGCTCAAGTTCGGCGGCTTCCATCTCAGCAATCTCGCGCTCGAAACGCTCCTCTTCGGTCTCTTCCTTCTCGGTCTTCTCGCCATCGTCTTTGCCTGCCGCGCTCTCCACAGCCTTTGCATCCTCTTCGCCTCGCTTGTCGTCCGCGGCGATGGCGGCAGCTTTCTCTGCCTCAAGCGCAGCTTCTTTGATCTGGTTTTCTGCTGCGGCTTCAGCCTCTCGACGCTCCTTCGCCTTTGCATCAGCTTCCTGGAGCTCCTTCGCCTTAGCATCGGCTTCCTGGAGCTCCTTCGCCTTAGCATCGGCTTCCTGCTGCTCCTTCGCCTTAGCATCAGCTTCTTCTTGCTCCTTCACCTTCGCCTTGGCATCAGCTTCTTCCTGCTCCTTTGCCTTCGCCTTTGCATCGGCTTCTTGCCGCTCCTTCTCCTTGGCATCGGCATCGTCCTGCACGGCTTTGGCCTTCGAAGCCTCATCTTCCGCCAACTTGCGCTTCTGCTCCTCCATCTGACGCTTAACCTGCTCCTGGAAAGCGTTCTTCGTCTCTTCGGAGGACTTTGCAGTCTTGCTTTCCGTACGGATGTGCTGTGTACTCGGAGCACGTGGTGGCGGCGTTGGCGCGTTCGGGGTGGACACGATAACAGGAGTTTGTGGTGCAGCTTGGCTGGGAGTTGGCGGCGCCTTGTTAAAGTTGACCTCGTTACCTTGCGCATCCGTGATCTTGATGGCGTTGGTCTTCTTCGGGCGGACGAAGTTGCCAGATGATGGAGCTGGCGTCTGCTGAGGAGTCTGACCCGGCATTTGGTTCGGCAACGACGGTGTTTGCGGCTGACCCATACTTGACGGAGGACGTTGCGACGACTGCGAGGCGCTGCGTGACATATCCGGTGGGTTGTACGACGAGCCCATGGACTGTGGCGGCACGCTGTAGGGACTTGGGTATGGCGGTCGTGGGCTTTGCGGCGGCTGACCAGGGTACTGGCCGTAGGGGTAGGAGTTGTAGAACCCACCATACGCATCGTAGCCTGGATACATCTGTGCCTGGGATAAAGTCAGAGTATGGTCATCTATAACATCCGTTGGACAAGCTTCCGGAGCAGGTCTGGCAGCAGCCGCGCTAATTGCGTGCTGCACAACACTGTCCCTGCGATCGCTCGACGAGCTAACATGTCGCAGAGAGCTCGCCGAAGCTGAACGCGAAGCTAACGAACTCAAATAAGGGAGGGGTAAAAATACATGTTGTGGGTTCATATTCGGCGGATAGCCGTAAGGCGGCATGTTCGGCCGCTGGTGTGGCATAGCCGGACTTTGACTTCTTTGACCGGCGAATGGTGAGCCTTGCGGCTGAAACTGTGCCGGCATGTTGGGGCGCGGACCTTGCTGACCCTGAAGTGATCGGTAGTTCATGCTTGGCGAAGGCATGTTGCCACCGTACGCTTGCTGGGGGAAGCCCCGACCACGTCCAGTAGGTGGGATGAACGGCCTGTTCATTGCTGCCATGTTCGTGTTGCTTATGTCGCTCTGCATTGACTGAGACGAGGTCCTACGCTCGTGCAGTGAAGGCACGTTGCCAGGGCCTAGAGGCACTTGACCCTGACGGAACTGAGCCTCAGAGTCAGCTGTAGTGTCGACACAACGATTACGCAGAGCAAGCATCCTTACCTGGTCGCTCTCGCCACCAAGTTGACCGAAGGTCATGCCATTAGTCGTATTCTGTAATCCGGAAGGGGGCCGACCGCCGCTAGCCTGGGGCTGCGGGATGGGAGACGGAGAGTGTGCGGGTGAGATGACACGCGGGTCTCTGCTCGGCGCGGGAAGGGACGATGTCTGTGACTGGTATGGCACGCTGTGCTGTGGGAGCGGCGACGTGCCCATGGCGCCAAAGCTGATGGGCGGTCGGCCATTCTGACCGACTGGACCACCATTCGGAATGGTGCCGCTGGCGCCTGATGCATTGATCACTACGGATGGCTTGCGGCCGTGATCTGCGGATATTCCGTTCGGCTGAGAGCCTCCATGCGCCATCGGGTTCGCCCCGTTCACCGGAGGCTCAGTCGACTTTGCATTCTGCGCGGAGGCTCCTGCCGCAGCGGGCGGGGCTGTGGACGCCGTCTTTGTAGCGTTGGCGTACGACCTTACAGGCAGCTGTGCCGGCACAGCTCCTGGAAGCGGTGATGTCGTACCGGAAGCGTTGCTCGCTGCGTTGGTGGCGCTGTTGTTGTGGATGGATGGGGCGCTCGGAGATATCGCGCTTGTCATTAGAAGGTCGAAGTGCGTGAAAGCGCGGCGAGTCCGTGTGGTGTGCGAAGAGCGGTCGTTCTTAATTTAATATGACAGGACGGCAACTCCAGATATCAAATCTGAGCGCCACGGGGAGATGGTTGTCGCTGATGCGGCGGAGGGGAGAGCGCACGCAAATGCTGTCGCAGCGGGTGCTGGCAAAAAGGGCGTGCCGAACTGCTGCGTAACCGAAGTGACGAGCAGAGGCGGTGCCGGGTGTTTGGTGGTGAGTCGAACTTCTGCGTGGAACGCGAGAAGGACAAGGGGGAAAGTGTCTGTCGATGTTATGGACAGACACGCGACAGAAGAAAGGCTTCTGAGGTTGTGATGGAGAGAGGAGTTCGACGACGAAGGCGCAACTAAATTTTGGCTTGACGGATCCCTTCCAGCGACCCGTTTCGGCCTTGGCATCTCCACCCAGGAGTTAAATCATCGCCTTGCTCGCGTGCGACGCTTCCATTTCGCTCACGCCCATATACTACGTGTTTCTCGTGCCCGCAATCCACCGGAGAAAACGCATACGATTAGCTATATCTGAACAGTTGCATCTCTGGTAATTTGCATTACTACAACCCTCATCAAGTGGCTGCATCTGACGTTGCAGGGCATGCATGGGCATTACCGAGCTTACTCCCTCTTTCATTGACCCTCACCGGAGTTAGCATTGCAGCTTCAGAGTACCTTAAGCAATCAAGTGTCCGAGGAGTCATTAATGCCTCTGATTCATATGACATTCGAGGATGTGAGCAAGACGTGACGAAAAGCTCGCTACAACCTAGCATTCCTCGCAGCAACCTGCCATCAGACTCGTTCATTCATTGACCAGTAACTGTCAACGGGCGCAGCCCACGAATGACTCACAGCTACTCCCCGTGTTCAAACAGCGGCTTGACGGCACGCTCCAGTGTCGTGCAGCAAACCGAGGAGCAGCGTCTGCGAACCCTTCTACCGATTGGGCGAGAAGCATGAAGCTTACGGAATCTCGCGAAGCGCAAGCCAGATCACCCACTACATTGTAGATGTGCTCGAGCATCGTTCACTGACATGCTTTGAACATTGGATCTGTTCCATCGTGGAGGAGCTCTTCATTTGGCACGAGCTTCGTTGGTTGTTGTTCAGTCAAATGAGCAGGCAAACGTGGCATGGTCGTCACCGATTGGTACCATTCACGTTGCCACTCGAGCCGTTCGGGCGGCCATGGGTTTCTGCCCAATTGTAGCGCTTATACCGATGTAGTGGGAGATATTGGCCTGATTTCATCCGCCTGTTGGGCTGCATTGTCTCACTCAATGTTGCACAATGATTGACCCTTTGCGCCACAGCAGTTTGCCTATCTCGGAAACTCAACGGCTGTGGCGCTTTTCGAGAAGCCCGCTAGAATGAGGCTAAATGAGAAAGTGTATGTCGTTCACTGCGTCCACTGACCCTACCTGTTCTTAGTATACATGCTCGTTACGCTGATGCTAGGGTATGTTTCGCTACAGTAAATGCAGAATACTTTTGAGTCGTCGTGGAAGGCAACCGTTGTGTGTGTTTCCCGATCCTTCAGACAGCGCAACACATCACCGTCGTAAACTATCATTCCTGTCGTCCGCATCGCTGAAACCAAGAAAGTGATATGGATGAGTTGGTGTCGGCGCGAAGCTCGCACGCGGGCCAGCTGGAGTACGAGAGTCGGGCGGTCGGAATATGCCTGCAGGTCTTGGGGTGCCGTGTGCCGTAAAGCTACTCGACTCCTGGTAATGTGAATCGGGAATTGCAAGCTGAGATGGCTCAAAGTGCTCGTATAGAGTCGGCGTCAACGTCGGTTTCACCAAGAGACTGCTCTTACGTCGACTCTGTGGTGAGTCGCTAGGTTGAGTGGCTTCACGCGGCAAGGCATTGGGTTGCGGCCGGTGATATTGGTGGGGTTGTTGTCGGTCGACATTCGGCCAATGTGGAGTATGCATGTCTGGCGGCGGATATCAGCATTGAGGAGTAAGTAGGATAGCTGTGGTCAAGCGTACAAGAGAAGCCGAGACCGATCGGCTCAGGAGTGACCACAGTGTCTGCGAAGTTTCGCTGCATCTCATGCCCTTCGTGAAGTGTCGCAAAACGATTTGGTACCGAGGCCGCTCGTCCAAGTGATGGACCTTGCGACATCTCTCCCAAGCCAATCTCCGGATACGATGTGCTTGAACGTAATTGAGGACCGGCCGTCGCGCTTTGTGAGTGTCCCATTTCTTCAGGTATGCTTTGCCATGACGCTTGTGAGTGCTGAAAACCATACGTTGAAGGCACGCTTACAAGCGTCCCATACGTCGGGCTTCGGGTACTGCTTTGCATTGTCATGTTGAAAATAGCAGCGTTGCTGAGAGTTGTCCCAGGCGATATTAGATCGGTTGCAGATTGCGGCGGCGTAAAGGCGAGCGCGGCTAGTGCAGGAGTCGTACTGAATGATGACGAGTATTGCGGTCCATGCTGATCGTATGCATTGCAAGCGGAAATATGACCTGATGTATCTACCGCTAAGGGCCCAGTTCCCACCGCATTGCCGAAGGCCGGACGCAAGATTGGCGGTAGCATTGGCAGGCCAACAAAAGCGGCGTTCGGAGACTGTTGAGAGGTGAAGGGTGAATGTAGAGCTTGAGTCATGTCGAAGTTGACTGGCAATGCTCTGGAGCGCAACATGCGCTCACGATC
Organism: Baudoinia panamericana UAMH 10762; assembly: GCF_000338955.1. Lineage (NCBI taxonomy): Eukaryota > Fungi > Ascomycota > Dothideomycetes > Mycosphaerellales > Teratosphaeriaceae > Baudoinia > Baudoinia panamericana. The sequence goes on from NW_006911268.1 coordinate 314,731, forward strand.
ATCTGTGTTAAGCCGCTTCAGCTTCGCTCGTCTGCGAGCGGTGTCAGTCATGCCAACAAGCGTACACTCTGATACTGACCTGTTCTGAAACCAGACCTGTACCTGACGCGGACTTAGGCCTGGTATCTCGCGTGAAAGCCGCTCGCGATGCGCAGCGTCAGGATGTGGCTGTCTTGCAAACTCACTCATCAAGAACCGCGTCTGATTATGCGTGAGGCTACACTGAGTGTTAGCGTGTACGGCCAATCGAAGCGTCAATGCATGACGCACTCACCGAAAGCGCTTCATCTTGCGCTTGTGTGCCCTTAACTCTGCGGCGGTCATCGGCGGTCTGATCTCACCGTCATCTTGCTCAGCAGGGTCAAGCTCTGTGTCTTCATAGTCATGGTCCGCACCAGGCAATGGCTCTTTCGGAGAGGTCGACGTCAGTCGCGCTTGTGGGCTGGTCGGCGCAGAACCTCCGTATGTCGCTTGCGGCAGGCCTGGTAAGCCCAGTGTTGGCAGAGGTTGCCCAAGTGTCACAGATTGATCGTGAACGTCTTCGAATAGCAGCGCGTTTGTTACTGTTTTCTCGTCTTGTGCGACGGGGTTCTGTGTGAGCCCGCTTGTATAGGGAAAGCTTCTGTGCGTGCGCAGAGACGGCCGGCTCGGTCTCATTTGTATCTGCCGGGCGTTGAGCGACTGTGCATGTGTTCGAACTTCATCGAAGAGCAGCGTCTCGGAGATAGGGCTCTGACTGTCGACTGGAAGCGTTTGGGTGGGCCAGAAATGCTCACTTCGCGTTACGTTCGCTCCCGACATGCGCGGAGAATCTGGCGGCGAGAGCGGAATCCTAACCTTGACTTCGGGCATTTGCTGAGCCGCCAACCCAGATAGAGACCTGATGTGTAGTTGAGTGGGTGGTCGTTGTTCGCGCCCGTGTTGCTTCTGGGGCTACACGCGGCAGCCGACACCTCAACAATCAGAGAAAGCAGTCAGCAAGCCGTAGACGCTTGAGTCGTAACCACCAAAGCTCACAGAGTCTGCCGAAAGGCCGTTAGAGCTGTATCGCTCGTGGCTCACCGCTGGAGTGACAATGTCAATCCAATTGCTCCAGGGACGCTTCCCCGTTTCTTGTAGGACCTGGCGCCCAACTCGAGCCAATCCGCCTGACCACGATCCTCTAGGCAGCCCTGGCGAATAGCTAGTGTGCAGTGTACCAATCGATACAAAATGCGACGTAGTTACAGTGAGCCGAATACGCTTCGCCGGTCGAAAACGACCGCTGACTATGCGATTGGCGAGAGTCCGGAATGGGACAATTGTTGCATACGAGGCCTGCTCGTCAATATGCTGTGTCGAAGAACCTCAATGCATTGGACGTCCCCGCGCAGAACGTACACCGTCGAATGGGCAAAGTAGATCCTCGGCCTACCCCGACAAGCAAACCAGCTCCAAGTAATATGTATAGTCCTGCACCTAGACACTATGGTCGAGTGTCCCTCGGTCGTGAGTTGCAATTTTAATAAGTTCCAGGCTGTGGTCTCCGGTTAGGGAAGCGCTGTTGTCTTGAACATCAGAAGTTGTGGGTGGAAACTCCTCTCTTGTGCCGGTAGCAATGATCTGCTGAAAAGAGCCGGCGGTCAAATGACCGGCGTACGGCTAAGCTGGACCTCGTGAGCCCTAGGATATGCAACTCACGAGAAGCACCGCAAGAGACTGGCGGGGTGGATGCTGATTGCACCGGTGCGCTTTGCGAGGCCAGAAGTATACGCCCACCTTCACATAGAAATGGTAGATGTTGCGGAGTTCAGAAGTGATCCGAAGAGGTAACTCACAGACATTGTGCAGACCAGGCCCTTCGGGCAGGGCTAGACATGCAGTAGCCGCCGTCCGGGCCCGGGAGGGTACTGATGGTGGGACCCTGATACAGAGCACAACGTCTTGAAATGGTCGGCTGCGTGGGCCGGTTAGTGTCAGCCAGGATGTGAGAGGGCACGGGCAGTGCCACTTGCGGGGCGTCGTAACGGTCACCCTGCTCATGTCGGGCAAGCTCCAGTTGATGATGCAGGTTAGCAAGCATTGCAACCCCGTACGAGAGCAATGTGGCCAGAAGTTGCGTGCGCCGAAGCTTAGCATAGCTTTGCACGGCGACCAGAGAGCTTACCTTGAAAAGTTGGACGGAAGATTGTCAAGCCGCTGTTATGCGACCATCACAACTATATGATGTTGTCTCGCGTTGACCATTTTCGAAGTCCGTACAATCTCGCGTGCTCATTTGATGCTGCTAGGACTTGAAAGAACGGCACCTACCGCTTGACACCCCTGCAATGGCACCCGCACCGCCAAGGAGAGTTGGCTAATCACAGTAAAGCTGGCTTGTCACAGATCCTGCTGGGTCGGAGCTTTGGAGACTTGAGATCTAGCTGTCTGAGATCGCTTAGGCGAGAGTCTGGAACAAAGTGATCGGTGGCTTCTGCCTTTCCGACGCATGATTTGGCATATTGTTGGACTTTGCTGACAGTCCGATTAAGCATAAATTGACGTCTTTTGCTCGATGCATGTCCTTGAACATGCTGCGCATCTGCTCGGGGTGGCTGGAGAAGCAGGGCACACGCCATATGGCTCGGCTGTATGAGGGGAGCAAGTTATGCCGTGAGATTGGTACAGCATGGGTCACTTGGGAATTGCCATAAGGCACAAGCCGAGCAACGCTGAAGTCGTCATGCCCCTGTCCGGATCGACGTACAGTAACAGCCGGGCACGCGAGAAAGGCATGGCTTCACGTGGAAGACAATCGTTCCCTTAAGCGGCCTCGTTCGTCCTCCTATCCGAAACAAGCCGTCCCGCACTTGACGTCGCGGCAGATGGAGTGCTGCTGCCGCCCGCTAGACCTGTGCTGCACGAGCTGTGAAGTATTGGAGGTTATGAAATCGCATGCGAGGCGTTTTGGCTTGTTGCGGCTACTGCGATGTCTGCTGCAGGAGGAACCTTTTCAACGTCACCGAGATTTGAAGGGTTATGATCAGCGCCCAGGATCTCTCCACGCGAAACGGAACGCAATGGCTGTCGTACGGCTCGCTCCGCTGCCTCACATGGAAGAATAACCGGAGCAGGAAACAGACATCCTCAGGTGGTCAAACATTCATGGCGTCAGATTGTCCTCGCCTCGCAGATGCAGTAAGTGTTGATCGTCGAATCTGTGAGTGGCGTTTTCAAGGTCGACAGCGGGACACACGCCACATGCGCACAGACACCGGCATCTAACTTTCAATGGTGGAAATTCCTAGCATGAAGATGGCGCTGAAACTCTGTAGACGAACAGTCGCGTTTTCTGGGCGAGATTATTTGCACTCGACCTTGCTGGGCTTCATTCTGTTGCTGTACAGTACCTCGCTTAACAGAGATCAGCACAGGCGGTGCTGCTCTCCTCCCACTCATGCGAGCGATTGACATCTTTCCGAATGCGTACCTGACTGCAGTGTGTCGATCAGCGCATTGCATTTACCCGGCCATTGCCCTGCAGCCTTCCAGACTGCCTGCGCGCACCAGATTCAATGGCCTCGGTGACGGAGTTGCGCATGTCGCGGCTGCATTGCAACCCGCAAAGTGCGCCATTGGAGCAGTGGCCGGTCGCAACGAAGTGTCTGCACAAGCGACCATTCTTGACCATCGTGCTGTTCGTTTGCCCGGAGTTCTGTCGAAAGTCGTTTCGAAAATCGTCCGAAAGAACACTGTTATGTCGTTGTTCCACCCTCAGCGCCGTTCTCATGAACTTCAACACCTGCTTGAGCGTCTGCAGGCTCCGCATTTGCACCGGCTCCGGCCACTTGGCTCTCTGAGACCACGACGGTAGGGTTGTCCGCCGCCACCACATGTCCCGCTCCGTCGAGTTCCGCTGAAACAATAGTGTCTTCATGCATCTCCGCAGAACTGTCCTTCGCCGGCTCAAAAAGCGACTCAATACCTTTTTCAGGGTTGACTTTGTTGAGCAGATTCAGATCGCTCTCCCGTACTTGTCTCAAAACGCGCCACGTCTTGTTGGTGATGGCATTCTGTATGCTCTCCTTCTCCGCATCATCCATAGCCATCTCCAGATCCAGCTGATCGGCCTTTACTCCCTCGATCAGCTCCTCAACCGACGGCGCAGTGTACCGCGAAGGATCTTTAAGTGCTTCCAACCCGCCACCATGTCCCTCGGCAAGGAAGGAGAGATCAATGGCACCCATTGGCCTTTGCGGTACCTTACGCGGACGGGCAACGTTGCGTGCAGTCCTGCGAGCATCCAAGATTTGCTCGGTTGAAACCGGATCTCTAACGATGGATGGACAGCTCTCGAGCTTCCACCGTACCCAATTTTTGTCTCGCGCCAAAACCGTTTCGACCATGCGGTGGTAGAAGCGGCCTTCTTCGAAAGTGGGTGTGGCGCGCAGGTAGTCCGTGATGGCTTGCCGAGTGTCTCGGCACCATTTCGCATCCTCTTCGACAATGGTGAAACTGTAGAGCAGTGACTTATTGTTGACCTCGGGCACCGCAAGCTTCTTCTTCGCCTTATCCGTCAGGGAGATAAGGAAGTCTATGAGTATCAAAGCTTGCACCAGGATATGCCGCTGAAAGGCTAGATCACTCAATTCGAGATCGAAGAGATCGCGGCTCGTCAGATACTTTGGGTTGTAGTTGTCGACGAAGTGTTTTGATGCTTCGTCGTCCATACCTTCTTCGCCCAGCTTTCGCTTGACGCCTCGTTTGTCAGTCTCCGTGGCTTTGGTCTGGACAACCGTAGGCGTTTTCTTGAACTTCGTTAGGGTGTGGCTTAGGCCATCCTTGAAGGTCTTAAACTGCACCGGAGCGAACAAGCGCGTTGGTTCCGAGAAATCCTGCTGCAGTCGCCAAAAGATAGGATAGAGTTCGCCAGTTGACAGCACTACCTCTGCCGGGACCTTGTGAGGACTCTTTAGCGGTGCGCCCTTTCCGGCAGGCTTAGTTGGTGGTTGAGGCGTTTCTGCCTTGACCGTGACGGCACCACCTGCCTTTTCATCGACTTCCATCTTTTCTCCATGCTCGTCCGGGACTGCAAACTTCGTGACGTTTTCATTGTGGAACTCGCCACGCAGGTTGACGGAGCTCTTGTCGCCAAGCGGAAACGTCTGGAAGAGGAAGAAGAATACCCTCCCACAGAAGATAGCATCTTCGGCGCGACTCAACCTTTTGAGCAGCTCGTTGCACGACCGCAGGAAGATAAGATTCTTCTTGTGGAAATCCTTCGCCGCGAGTCGCTCTCGCCTTGACTCCAGGTAATCGAAGACTATGCGGCATCCAGCCGTGGTTTGGCTGTCCAGTAACTCCTCGATCAGGTAGCAGACCAGTTCGGACGCGCACACACCTTGGTCGCCGCACGAGGCCAGAACGTCCAGTAAATTCCAGATCTCGACAAAAGTAGGCTTCTCAATAGGCGTAGAGTTTAGCAAGCCATAGAAGATTCCACGAGCAGCCGTTTCCACAACATTGACCTTGTAGGCCTGATCATATCGCGCATCAACACCGTCGTGGAGTGCATTGATCTCGGGCAGAAGGTCCGACGTGCGTAACGGCGGGTCGATGGAGGCTTCCGGCTTCACCTCTCTGGCTCGTTCAAGCAGAGTCTTAAGTCGGGCGGTGGTGTTCGCCACCGGCTCTAGGTCTGCAGCAGAGTCGGCGGCCATAATTGCCTAAGTCGATGCTACGGCCGCTGCCTGCGATACTGTATGTACGACCATATGCTCGAAGCTGGGCGGGGTTGTGGTGAGAGATGCACACTTCATGCACGTTGAAGTCGTGAAAGCAATGCGGGTTGCGCGGCCGCCTACATCCGCTTTGACCGGTTCTGGAACACTTCAACATAAGAGAACGGAGCGAATGAGAGGGCAAAACATACAATCACACGCACAGTGTGCTGATGAACGAGCTGACCTATGATGACTGGACAAGTTTATGCTACAACACATCCTCTCGTTGGAGCAGAGCGCCTCACACTGTCTTCGCCAACGCTATCCCCCATTCCCGTGCCCAAGCGAAAGCGATGCTGACATGGCAGCCTTGATGCTTGTTCCTACCCAAGTAACGCAGGCAAAGGTATTGTTTGTAGACACTCGAAACCACATAAGAAAGCTCTCTCTCTCTCTTTTGATCTTGCAGCGTGTGCTCATTCTCTTGGCACAACCCCATCCGCGTCCGCATCCATGTCCACCTCAGTTTCCCTAATGGGAGACTCTCCCATGGTAAACGTGAATGGGAAAGGCGACGGTAACCTCAACCGCCTTTGCTGCTCCTTGCCCTCCACAAGCGAAGGTAGCAGTGAGCGCCCGTGACGAAGTCCCAGAACATCCGAATGGTGCGATCTACCTAGGAATGCCTTTCGACGACGGCGTGGAGGCTTCGGCAATGCTCCAAAGGTAGTGGTCCTTCTACCTTTACTGGGCGTTATAGGTTCGTCTCGATGCACCTCATCCGTCGGAGTTTGACTTCGTACCCTGCTTCTTCACAGAATCTCCGTTAGCCCGCTTTGTAATCAACCTTAGAAGAGAAAAGGCGCAGTCACAGCTCCTCTTCATCCTCCATCTTCGCCTCGACTTTGACTTCCGGCGTTGATGCCGCGCGCTGCTGCTGCTCGTCGTTCGGCTTCAAGCCAGGCTCTGGTAAGGCTGAGAAGACGCCGTTCGTATTTGAGCCGAGATGGCCAAGCGTGCCCAGACCGGGTAGGCTGGATCTTTGACGCTTGTAGGGGCTGGCGATGGACTCGGCCACGGGCTCGATGTGAGTGGGTGAAAGGCTTTCGGGAGGCGTGCCAGCGTTGGCGGAGGTTGAGTTGACGGATTGTGGCGTGCCTGCTGATGGTGACTCTTCAGACTTGATGTGAGGTGATTTTCGGGTTGATGAGGGCTCGCCTATCGGTTCCGCTGAGTGCTGGCGCTTGAGCTGTACGAGTGTTAGCAAAAGGGGGCTTTGCAAGCTCTGTTGTGAGACATACCTTGATCTTCTGCACACCCTCCGCAAGTTCCCGCTGACGTTTCGCATCCTCGGGTGACAGCAGTCGACCATTCTCATCCTTGACCTCAACCTCCGGCTCACCTTTCGGTAAGCGCTCGTCGTCCTCGTCGTCAGCGTCGCTGTCCATGGCGTCGCCATCCACGGGCTTGTTCTTCCGCTTGGCTGTTGACTCACGGTAGCCTGAGAAGCCGACAGTGCCTCCAGCCTTCAGCGGTCCGAGCTTGGAGAAGTCCGGTCCTGATGGTTTTCGCTTGGTCACTACTGGCTTCTTCTCTGCTTCTGGGTTCTGCAAGATGCCCATCTTCTGTAGCTGCTTCTCGCCTCTGTAAAAGAATGTGAACACTGCATACGGTGCTTCGGGCGGGTCTAGCCCTGTCACGGTTTGCGTGCTGATGCTCTTAGGATCCAGTGTCTTTGGCTTGGCGAAGCTCGTAGTGTGATCGACATTCTCGCCGTCGCCGTTGGCCATGCCGTTCTGCTCTCCGCTTTCGTCATCATCGTGCGCACCGAACTGCGGCGAGTACTCTCCGCGCTTGATCTCACCGCTAGCGAGCACACGGAAGAGCGCCACCTTGATCTGGCCCGCCGCTTCCGGTTGCGGTGGCTCATCTTCTGAATCCGAGTTTGACGAGAACAGCCCGCTCTGCTCCTCCAAATCTTCCACCGGCGAGCCATTCTCACCGCCGTACCGGAGGACGCCGTTACGGTCGAAGCGCTTGAAGCCACCATTCGTTTCATCTTCGTCTTCACTGTTCATGTCCTCCCTCTTCTTCCGCCGCTTTTTCTCCAACCGCCTCTGCCTCCTCTCTAACCGCTCGGCCTTGTCTTTGCTGCCTTCCAGATCTAGTCCGTTCAGCCACCGCTCCAGCCCCACTTCTCTGAACAAGAATTCGCGCTCAGCTAGACCGCCGCCTTCAGACTCCGGCACGCTGACCCATCTCGAGTTGACCCAAGTCTCCTCGCCGCGCCGTAATAACGTCGCTACTTCTTCTTTTTGCCGTCCGTCAAAGTAGATGTATGCCGCGATAGTCTCGTTCGGGTTCGATGTCCGCGGAATGTAAGGTTGGACGGGCGGTCCGTACTTCCCTCTGTCTGCGGTGTAACCTGGCAGACCGCCTACCACTCTTGGCCGCGGATACGGCTCCTCTGGTGTTGGATCCGGGGTTGAGTAGGGCACATTAAGTCCAGGCGTCAGCAGAGTGATGGATATGGCGAACTTTGCTTGTTCGGGCTTGCCGGTCACGGAGCCGGGGGGAACCTTGGCTGGTGGGACTGGGATGTATGAGGATATGCGTGATGCTCGTGTTTGTCTCTGAACTGCGTGTTCTGGGAGTGGCCCTTCCGCGTGGATACTGACCGCAAGGCCTTTGAAGCAAGGCATCTTGCGGTCGTGAAAGCAGGAAGCTCAGCAGTAGTCAGTACGGCTGGCGGTCGGTGGTGGGTGCAGTGCTCAGTGAGGGCCGTAGACAGCGTCGCGTTAATTGTGTGCGTGACTCCGAAGCAGTCACTTAGTGGCAGTGAGCCTTCAAGTCATCGTTCGTCGTTTATCTCATCTGTCCACGTGCTGCATCTCAAGCGTATCCGTTGTACCGGTCTTGGGAGCTGCTACGGAGCGGAAGTGCTTGACAAGTACCTCTGCACGTTTCTGAGCGAGCGTTTCGCACAGCAGTGAGGTAGATGCGAAGCTTGGCTTGAGAATGTATACACCGACTCTTCCCAAATCATCCCCTAAAATCAACAATGAGGATACCGACACGCGAATATGCTGGTACGTCACTGGAGATCCGCGCCTCGGAACTGGAACACCAATATCACGTGCATTTGTTGCCTAAGGCCCCAGCATTCGACTGCATTTCTACTTCGAGCTTTCCTTAACAGTCTGTCACACCAGACTACAATGTTCCTATAGCGCTTCCCAGATCGGTGGCTGCATCGTTGGCTACTAGTCACCCATAGCATTGCTAATAACAGTGGAATAAGGTCGGGGGCATCGTACTTGTACGCTGGCGATGACAATCCTCATGCATAAACCAATGCTACCAGCACCGTGCAGCCCATGGTCAAAGCGGTAGACCCAACGCCGTCGCTCATACCACCAGCCTGGACAGTGCACGGTGCAATATCCATCCTAACATCAACGAGGCGCGCTTACGAAGCGACCTCACCAGCAGCGCCGGGGCCATCTTCCCTGTTCTTGCCGTCTTCGTCGATTTTCCGCTTCTTCGAGGGCTCCTTGACACCCTTGTGTTCCGGCTTCACCCCTTCGAAGCCGAGCTGCCTACTCACCATTAATCCCTTTCTCTCGCAGAATCACCCAACCCAATATTCACCGAATAACGGTGAATGTGAACGGACTGCGAGGCGACTCACCTTTCTCCGTGCCTCCGAAATGAACAGGGTGATCACAGTTCATGATCTTGCAGTCCATCGGCGCTTACGTTCAGCCCCGTAGTCGGTGAGCTCCCGAGGCAAAAGACCAAGTGGACGACCGGCGGGATCGGTTCGCTGCCGGCCTGCATCTGCTTGCCTAGCTATCCGCTCGTTGAGTGCTACGAGCGGATCCTCGCCAACGTCCAGATAACGGCTGCCGTCTGGGCCACTTCCGATAGTGATGCCTCGGCCGTAGTCATCGATGACCCGGTAGCCCAAGTTGATGAATCGGGCGGCACCTCGGCGGTTGTGTAGATTGTTGTCGTACCGTGGCACGGGGACGTGACGACGTATGCGCGAGTAGAAGATATTGCGGGCAGAATTAAATGGAGACGAAGATATCTTCACTGTATATTGCTGACTCTTGGCTTCTAGGGATATACTTTTGCAAGTCTATCAGCCACGGCTAGACAACAGAGCTTGTAGTCTGGGACTTGCACCGTAGACCCGAAAGCGCCTCACAGGATATCTTACAATGTGCGCAAGTGGTGCAGAACAGGGCGCTAATTCGCGAGACTGCTGGAATGAGCAATGTTGATGCTGAGGTGCGCGGTTTGTGTGGCCCCACAGCAAGGGTCGTATTTCGCTAGCGTTCTTTGACGTGAATAACAACTGCGTTCCCCGTACACGTGGCAGCTTGCTCGTTCTATCGAATAGTCGCTAGGCTGCGAGCTGTTCTTTGGCTTCACAAGATTCAGTGGTGGCATTCATCGCCCAAGCAAAACAGCAATATCTTCTTCGCAGCTGTGCACCAGATACTCGACCGAACCATTTCCATTGGAGCTCGACCCAGCCGCACGGTGCTGCACCCCAAACCGTGGAGCTACAAAGCAAGCATGGCCACTCCTCGGCTTGGGACCTACCGCAGACCGCTACGCTCGCTTAGAAAGTGGCAAACCGGAGACGTCGATATATGTGCCCGAGATGCCGTATAAGACAACGTGGCGCCCGACCCAGTGGCCCTGGGCACCAGTGTGGTGATGATGCCAAGCCAGAGGTAGGTCAGTCGAGAGATATTCTCTTGGTTGTCTCATTCACGGCCAGTTGACCCTACCAACAGCGAAAGTAGCGCGGCCGCCATGGCGGCTTTGGAGCCTCCAAATGCTTGAAGACGTTGAGCCGCAAGCATGTCAAGGCGGCTGCGAGTGAGGAAGCCAATTGCAGCAAGGCGGCACGGCTAGTCAATATTGCAATCGCAATCACAGTTGGTGACAAATCAGCATTCAGAGCAGCTTGACACGGGGTGAGCGCGTCCAGAGATGGGTGAGGTGGAGCAACCTGCTGAGCGTCATCTCAACGCAACGCACCGAGGAGGATCATACAACATGAGCAGACTCTATTGTCGCGGGACGTGCTGCAGCGATTGCCGTGCATGAGCTAAGTTTATGTCACATCTCGCATCCTTCGGAGCTTGCAAGATTGTCGGTCGATCCTACATGAGTTTGAGTCGATACGAGCATTCATGGGAGCCGCTGAAGCGGTTACCGTGCATGTGTGTGTCATTAGACGTTACGTATATAGCCCACCTCGCGCCGAAGCAAACGCCAGAGAACCTTCTCAACAACACCGGCCTGACTCCTCCACACTTTTGAGTCCATATATGACGTGACATACTGTATCGTGTGTCCAGCGGCCCAAATCACTGAACGCCGGCCACCCTTCGCTATGCAAGCATAAACCACACACAATACATCAGTGCTGTTTACCACAACCCGGCAACCCCCGCAAACCAAGTGAAGCTGACAATCGTCATGGCCACAGCGCCCAACACGAACCCCATTGTCTGCTTCTCCACCGTACTAAAAGCCGCGCTCTTCTTGCACGTTACGCACTGCCACCCATCTTGGATACTCACATACGGCTGAGGATCGTACATGCCAAACGTGAACTGCTGATACGTCCCTAGATACCCCGCTGCAGGCGTTGCACTAACATCCTTCGCCGCATCGTGTATGATCAGCGTGTACTTGCCCGTAAGCAGTGTGGTAGAGGCGCTGGCCTGGAAGTCGTTCGTATCCCATGTTACTGCCTGTGTAGCGGCTGTGATGGTTTGGTTCAACGCGATGGTGTACGTCGCCGAATTCGACGCGCAGGAGGCTAAGATGTCTACGGCGGAGGGGGTGACGGAGAGGGAGGTGTAGTTCCAGGCGAAGGTGATGTAGTCGCTAATCTTGTAGTACTGTGTGGTGTACACATTCGGCGTGATCATTGACAGGCCTCCGGCCGGTAAGCGCGGATCGATGGCGGTGGTGGTGGTGCCATTGTTTTTGGCTGTTTGTGTGCCGGTGGCGGCGGCGTTGTTGCTTGTTGCTGCGGTAGTGGCGGTGTTGCCTTGCGGTTGCTCCGAGAAAGAGAGGTCGTACGACGTTGTCTGGCGGGGAAGGATGGCGCCGATTTCGTGGGCAAGGGGTGCCTTGAAGGCTGACGCTGCGGCGGCGAGGAGGCAGAAGGTGGAGAGGGAGGATGTGGGCCGCATCGCGACGACTGGAATGTGCTGGCCCCCTACTCTTCAGAACGGTCTTGGCGTTGGACCCAGAGTTGCGGGATAATATGTACAGTCGCAACTGCCTGTTAATGAAGCGAACGAACGTCCTGTAGCGAAGGTAAGGTGAAGCTGACAATGGCCGTTGATGAGTTGAAACGGAGAACGGACGAGTCGTGAAAACACGAAGGAGCGTCTGTGCGTAGAGGCTTCCGATTCGCTCACTCGCCGCTTCCCCACACTTCCACGCTCACCCTGCAGCTCATCCTTGTCGGCCTAAATATACCGTGGCAACGGTTAGAGCTAGCTTCTTTGGTCTACGAGCGTCGAGCGACACCTGACACAACGATATATGGATAACGAGGACGGAAATGAAGAACAGATTGGCACCGGAAAGGCATCCGAAATGTGTCACGCACAACCTGCGACAGCTAGCAGAGGTGAAATCGGTTGGGTGCGATGTAGCAAGGAGCAGCATGCCGCTCAATCTCGGTACAAGTCTTCCAAATGCGTGACCATCTTCCTCTTCAACGCCGTCAATTCGCTCTCCGTCACCAGTGGACTCCACTTGGGATGACCCTCCGGCAGGTCAACCGCCGTCACATCGATTCCATCCAATACCACCAGGTGGTGGTCGGTTCCGAAGAAAGGCACGCCCAATCCTTTCAGTTCGGTCGCCATCGCTTCCTCCATCGATACCTGCGCGTCGTAGATCTTGCGATCGAACGACGTAAGCTCGGCCTGCTTTGTCTCCTCCGAGGGCGTAGCAGGTTGAGCGGATGAGACCCTATTCTTCGTGGCGTTTGGCACCCTCTGTGCTTGCACTTGCTTCAGCGTCTGTCGTTCCGAATACCATCTTATCTCGTTCTGGCGCTGGTTGTCTATCATCTGCGTCATGTCAATGGGTTCTTCAAGGCACGGAAGCGGTAAAGAGAGAACAGCTTACTCTGCGTATGCTTACTGCGAACTGCGAGTTTTGCGCGGCGATCTTTGTGACGCAACGTAGACCCTCCTGCCATGTTGTGATGGCTGCAGGATCGATCATAGGCTTGGGCGACGCAGTCATTGTTCGACTTTGTGGCCGCAGTCTCGGGTCGGGTGCCCTGCGCTCGATTTGCGGTGGAGCAGCGTCAACAACAGCACTGTACGTTGCAGCATTATCATATGCGGCAGGCGTGGATTGAAGCGTGCTTCCGCCAGTCTGTGAACTCCCATTGGGATGCACAAACTGTGCGAGCGTGGCAAGAATCTCCTGTAGGTCTGGCGTACTGGCTACCGCATTGCCCGCCATATTACCACAATTCGTGATGCGTAAGCAGCACAGCACAGTACCTCACTCGGCCAGGAGGTCGCAACGCAAGCGGAAGGACGCATGGGAGAGTTGTGGGGATCGGATACGTGAGGTGCGAAGTCCACTGCATATCCTGCAAGATATCGGCGAACCGGGAGAGCGCTTGGGCCAGTGGCTCGTGCGGACATCCATCATCGAAAGCCAGCAAAAAGTTACCGGCAGTGGAAAGCCATTCGACAACATCAACCTCTCCTCTTGTGGCAAAGCTTCAAGGACCATTAAAGCTGAAGAGCCAGTTGGATAGCTTGCTCGTGATGGCCCGCTCGCCCTCAGACGCAACTCGCTTCACAGCAACCGGCCCCTACGCCTCCAGCTCCACCTCCTTCAACACGACTGCACCCCCTTCGGTACCTCCTCCACCGAAAGCCGGCACGACCATCAACTTCGGCTCTGCACCTCCCAATGAGACACCTCAACAAAAGATCGCACGTCTGCGCGCCGCTTCCCAGGCCGCGAAACGAGGCACAGAAACCGCCTTCGACACCACTGTCCGCGTGGGCCGGATATGGGCCGACCGCGTTCACCGAGTTACCGCAACCTCCCTCATAGGTCTAACAGTCGTGTCAGCATGCGTGGCCGCTGCGGGTATCACCGACATGCTGCTGCATAACCGGAGACGGAGGAATGAGTGGTTAGCGGAGAAGCAGGCGGAGAGTGCGAGAGATTTGGCGATGGCTATTGAAGCGCAGAAAGCAGGACGTGCGTCGGAAGACCAGACGTTGTTGATCAACCGGGAGCGGGCGGCGATGGAGGCGGCGGAGGCGAAGCGGAATCAGCCGGGTATACTGAAGCGAACCACAGGCTGGTTGTTTAGTGGGGCGGAGAAGGAGGAGCAAAAGGGTGGGAGATTAGGTGCAGGTGCAGGTGCATTATCTGCAAACAGTGTGACACCGCAGGTGTCGGCGACTACAAGCCAGGTGGCGGATGAGCCCAAGGGCCAACGGCACGACAGAAGCGTGCTGCAAGCTGTACAGGAAACTGTCGATTCACACCGAAGACAAGCCGAGAGGATAGAGGAGGTGGCACGACCACTCGGCGGACCATTGGACCAACAAGCGCAACTTACCATTGACTCCTTGTCCAGCAGCAAAACCTGGATGAGCTGGACATCGCGACGATAGCATGCAGCGTCCGTTGTATATTTGTACCATAATTGTATTACCAACGATCATGAGGCTGAATCACTTAACCTCGCTCCAGCCCTTCTCACCCCTTCCACCTTCGGCCATGACAGTCGGCTCACCGTCCGCAACCGACGTTTTTCCAGTAACAGCGTCCTCACAAGCGAGACGGAACGCTTTCACGAACAGATACACGTCCGCATACGTGTTGTAAAGTGGCGCCGGAGCAACTCTGATGACATCTGGTCGTCGCTCATCCACCACCACAGCCGCAGCCTCCAGACTCTCCATGACCGGATCCAGTAACCCCGGCTGAAGGAGTAGACTCAGCTGCGCACCCCGTTGGGCAAGGTCGCGCGGCGTGATGATACTAAAACACCTTCGCTCGAATCTTCGTTCTTGCTCCGTGGTGAGCATATCGAGAAGGTCCTCAAGATACTTAGTGAGCTGCAGACTCCTCTCTCTCAGCGCCTTCATATCTGTCAGCTGAAACGTGTCGAGACTAGCCTTCACCGCCGCAGTATCGGCGACGGAAGGATTGCTGAGTTGGAACCCGGCAGCGCCGGGAATGGGATGGAAACGATTCGTCATTGCGAACCGTGACGATTTGGAGCTTCCCCACCACCCGGACAGTCGAGGGTGGTAGTCAAAGCTGGGCTCACCGTTTGGCTCTATGGGAGGATGCTCAGTAACACGACCATGTCGTTCATGCACAAACGCGCCGCCAATGGCTCCGGGTCCGCAGTTGAGGTACTTGTACGTACACCAGGCCGCGAAGTCGACGTTCCAGTCGTGGAGATGAAGTGGCACGTTGCCGACCGCGTGAGCAAGGTCCCAGCCTACGATGATGCCGTGGCGTTGGGCGTGGGCGGTGATGGTGGGCATGTCGAAGTACTGGCCTGTGTAGAATTGGATGCCTGGCAGTAAGAGTAGCGCCGTTTCTGAGGCGTGCTGATCGATTCTGGAGAGGATGTGGTTGGTTGATATAATATGTGAATCCCTCTTGTCCGGTTCGATAAGCACCATACTATCTGCTGGTTCAAGGCCGTGGTGGCGAATGTGAGACTCAATGGCGTACTGTTGACCGCATCAGCTCTCTTTGCCCTTCTTTTGCCGAACCACGAAGAGACGTACATGATCGCTCGGAAACGCCTTGCCCTCCAAGATAATTTTCCACCTTTCCTTCGTCGGCTTGAAAAAGCTCGCCATCATCAAATGCAGATTCGCAGTCAACGTTTGCATGATCGCAACTTCCGACTGCAACGCCCCAACGATCTTTGCCATCTCGGGCACGCAGTCGCTGTCAACATGCAACCATGGTACGAGGTTTGAACCCTCGACTTCCTTGAAGTGGCCATAGACGCCCTTGGTCGCCCATGTGTCGAGGTACTGCTGCATGTAAGCCCTCGTCAAGGCAGGCTGAAGCCCGAGCGAGTTGCCGCAGAGGTAGATGCTTGGCTCATTGTCCCTTTCATCTGCGGGAGGGACGGGCGAATGCAGACTCTTGCTCGCCAACGAGGACTTGCTGGGTATTACGAACTTTTCGCGCAGGTAACTGAGAGGGTCATTGGCATCCCTGTCTCTAGCGTAGGCTGCTGTGAATACATCGACCTTAGACATGTTGCTCGGAAGAGGAGGTCAAGATTCAGTGACTGGCAGAATTCAGCACAGTGCTGCCAGCCCCATAGACAAGTGCACTTCGTTGCTTAATGGATCCACAACCGGAAGAAGGCAGTAGTTATGATGAAGTATGTTTGTCCCGGGATGAACAGTGATAAGTAATGCGTAATGACAGGATGATCAGAGTGGGTGCTCGGGCAGCCTGCCTTAGAGGAGCGTCTGGCAACAACAAGTATATAAGGCTTATTCGTCTGATCTACCTGCGCCAGATCTTCTACATACTCCTGCACCTGTGACTTACTCCAGGCGGTATGTTCACCGATACCGACATGCAGTATCAACAGAAGTGTCGACTTGGCTAGCAGCATTTCGTGCGAGTAAAGAAGGTTGGTGGATCGAAACGTCCACGGCTCGGCGCGAGGGAGGCAAGACAAGGGTGGTGAGCCGAGCAGTGTCACGCTGCAGCCACCATCAAGTCTACTGAGACAAGACAGTCTTGCTGCCTCCGTTAAAGATCTGCACCCGAGTCGTTCTTCATACTCCTCTCGTTTGCGCCATTATCAGGCGCCGCGTATGTCGCTGTCCGTCTATATCGGGCATACCGGCCAGCGACTCTTCCTCGACGACACAGCCGTCTACGCGGATGACAAGGCGCTGCGGCTATGGATCGCCCAGCAGACCGGCGTCCTCAAGGAGAACCTGATCTTGCTAACGGGGCGTGGCAAGCAGGTCAAAGCACAGAATCTTGCCACCGACGATGAGATCTTCGTCTTCGACGCGGGTCGTCTGAGCGCGAAGAGTGCAGGCGCAGAACCTACGAGTCCTACACCCACCGACTTCCATCCCGGCACTGCGCCAGACGCGATCGCGAATCAGAATGATCTGCAAGCATGGCAGAATCTGTTCCGCCTGCGGAAGAGCTGGGCTAGTGGCCTGCTTAACGGGTGCGAATCACGAGCCAAGCAGGTGGAGCGGTATCAGGACGAACAAGCTATTATAGAGCGGAGCTTGGGTGTTGCTGTCGTAAGTCTGCAACAACATGTCAAGAGCGCTGAGCAGAAATACCTGGCGGCGGAGACGTGGGCGGAAGAGTTGTTGCAGGAGCAGGATGCGCATATCGGCAATTGGGAGCAGCACTTGGACGATCTAAGGGCCGTGCCTGCGCGGGTCGAGTTCGGACGGTTTATCCAGGGTGCGACACCGGCAAGTCGTAGGACTTCGCTTCAGGGCAACATGACGACGCTGCAGGGTTTCGTGGATTCTACGGCCATGGCTAAAGCGGCGGGCGTGACTCGTTCGATCATGCAGGGTTTGGCAGATCGTGTGGGCAACATGCGCAATGAACTAGACACCATACAGAAAGACAGCGGGGAGCTGCTTCAAGCGGTAGAGCAAATCGGTGGCAGAAGCCCGGCGCACAGCAGCCAAGAGCCGAGCCAGTTGTTCGAGGAAATCAAGCTGGTGGCAACGAGAATGGCCTCGGACTTCGAGCATGTCCAGTCGTTGTCGCGTAACGCACAGTCAATAAGCAGTGCTTCCAAACTAGCACTTCAAGCAACGCGTAATCACATACCAACGCTTGGCGAGTACTGCACCGAGATGAACGACTTGGTGCAGCGCTCCAAGCAGCAAAAGGACACGGCCGCAGAGACAGCCATGGAGCACATGCGCACGCTTTCTCGAGTGGAAACCCGGCTTAAGGATCTAGTTGACGATGCGAAGAATCTGGGCGTGTCAGAGGATGACCAGCAGGTCTTTTCTACCGTAGCCGTCATTTCACGTCTACCTTCCGTATATGGCCAACTGCTGGTGGAGTCCGTTCGGCGGCGTGAGTGGGCTGCGAAGATGCGGCGCGACTCCGCAACGTTGCAAGAAGAGGTTGCGACCTACCAAGAAGAGGAGGACAAGCGACGGAAGAAGTGGGTACGTTCGGTCGAAGATGTCGCGGATGTCGGCGCCTTGCAAAGCAACGTGCTCGGCATTGAATTAAGTCTGCAGAATGAGGGCGGGAGCTGGCCAACGGTCACTCGTGAGGAGTTGCAAGAGTATCTCAATTCAGTTTTGCGCGTCTATGGACCTGGCGAGGTCACGGAGGAGCTGAACCAAGCGGTCAAGGACCTTGACAAGCCCACACGCAAGCAGATCAAGCATGCTCGAGCGTTCAAGAATGGGAGCATGCACGAGGCTGCATTCGGCGACACGTCTTTGCTTCTGCGTGGCGACGAGCAGCACAAGGTTCTGCGGGAAAGCAATGGGCGGCTTGAGGAAGACTTGCGAGCGCAGAAAAGCCGCGTGCGTAAGCTCGAGGATCTCTTGCATCGCCAGAGCCAGACCAGTCGAGCTAGCACGGGCGATATGTTCTCGCCGTCCACCGGGACGCCTGATCGCAACATCTCGCCGACATTTCCCACACATCTGCCATCGGGAGAGCTTCTCCGTGACAATTCTCTCAAGCAGCGCCGTCTATCATCCACGGCGCAAGCACTTGAGGATAAGAAGCTCGCCCGCCGCGTGGTGGATCTCGAGGCTGAACTACAAGCCCACCGTGACGAAGCCGCGACACGCAAAAACTCTGATGCGGAGACGCAGAAGCAAGTGGAAGAGGCTATTTCCACAAAGAAAGACCTGATGGAGAACATGGAAGCCCAACAGCGTGAGTTCGCGAGCGAGCGTAGGATCCTCGAGCGCGAGCTCGGCGAGGCCAAAGAAAGGGTTGAGGAGCTCGAGAATGATATGGATCGTCTGATGGGCTCTCGGGATGATGAGCGAAGTGGCATCGATGTAAAGCTCGCAGCGTTGCAGGCGGAGGTCGCGAGGCTGAAGGAAGATGCTTCGGGTCACGCTGCGTCGGCTGCTACAGAGCAAGCCGCCCGGAATGCGTTGGAAAGGCAGTTAGCGTCGGTGGAGAGCGCGAGAGCAGCTGCTGTGGAGGAGGCCAGGCAGATGCGGATCGAGAAACAAAAGCAGCAGGATGACCATGCTGAGCAGTTGCAGTTGCTTGCCGCTGCACACAGTCATCTTGTCTCCAGCGGACCGCCGGAAGGGCTTGCGGCGCTTGCTGCTGCGCTTGAGGAATTGGCCAGAAAGTCTGCGGCGCATGTCAAAGATCTGGCCGACGCAGTTGCTTTCGCGAAGAGCGAGAACGAGAGTCTGTGGACGAGCAACGAACGACAGGCGATAGAGCTTGCGAAAGTGGCTGAGAAGCAGAACGAGAGCGACGAGCACGTTCGGAGAACGCAAGAGTCGCTGGCAGCCGAGCAAGCGAAGGCTCACTCGCTTGAGCAACAGTTGCGCGATGAGCAAGACCAGATTCGCACGCTACGAGAGAAGTTTGCAGAAGGCGAGACCGGCTCTGAGGTGCTCCGTCAACGTGTCGCCGAAGAAGAGGCTCGCGCCGGCAAGCTCGCTTCTGAGCTCGCAGAGGCTAAGTCACACGTTAACAGCCTGGACATTGAGCTCATGCGTATGCAGAAGAAGCACAAAGCGTACCATACCTCGGCTGAGGCGGCCGTGGAGAGGCTTCATAAGCGAGCTGAACGTGCAAAAGAATTGAGCCAACGACTGTGGAGTCAGAACGCGCGTTTAAGAAGGCTGGTCGAGCAGTTTGGGCTCGCTCTAAGCTACTCCGAGGACGGCGCAATGATTATCGAGCGGGCATCAAAGATGGCGGCGAGCACCACCATAGCCGATACCACACTACCTTCTGGTCCTGGTGACTTTAGCCGCACAGTGTCGCTCACCTCACCGCCGCCCACGCGCAAGTCCTCAGGCGCCGACCACACAGAGCTTCCAGATATCCACTGGACCGATGCTCAATCGCCCGAGGATGAGAGCGCCAGGTTCGAAGCTTTCCTGGCCGCCATTTCCCGCTTCAATCTCGACTACTTTTGCGACCAGATTCACAAGCGTCTCCGTGACTATGAGTACACCGCCAAAAAGTACGCCAAAGAGTCCAAAGAATCAACGAAGCGTGCCGATGCGTACAAAGAGCGCAGTCTCAAACTCAAGTCCGAGTCGCACGCCAAGATTGCAGTGCGGGACTTTAAGGAGGGCGACTTGGCGTTGTTCTTACCGACAAGGGGACAAGCGAAGGGTGCCTGGGCCGCGTTCAACGTGGGATGTCCGCATTACTTCTTGGCGGAGAGGGAAGGCATGAGGTTGGGAAGTCGAGACTTCATCGTGGCGCGAATCCAGCGGGTGGAGCAGAAAGTGGTCGACCTCAGCCGCTCCAACACCACGGCCGCGACGACAGACGGTGGGAGCTCCATCACTTCCATGGACAATAACGACAACCCGTTTGATCTCTCCGACGGACTCACTTGGTGGATGGTCCATGCCATCGAAGAACGTACAATGGGCGGCAGCAGTGCCGGCATCGCGCCAAGTACGCCTGGCCTGGGTAAAAGCACTGTCGCAGCCGCGAACGTAGATGCTAAGGGCAGTATACGGATCAAGCGGAGCAGCAAGGGCGAAGATGCCAGCAAAGTGCTGGGCAAGAGTCTGGACAGCAGGCGTAGCTCCTCGAATAGCAAGAAGGGCGTTGTCGGTGCGCTGGTCCCGACCATTGCCGGCGGCGGTGGAAGTCCGGTTGTGGGTGACGTGGCGGTAAGATCCAGAAGTGAGAGTCAAGCTTCCCTAAGACCGCCACCAGGCGCTGGCGTCGGCGGTGGTGGGCTGGGCGTCATCGAGGACAACATTCACGACGACGCCCAGCCGCCGGCGGAACAGGTGCGGCATGACCTTCTCTGGGGCCCTTGAGAGGGCAGGTTATTGACTTGAGCATTGGCAGGTGCGGAAGTTGTCGCCTTTGAGGCCCGAGTCTCGAGCTGCTGCGACGCGGACTGCATCGGCGTCTCCGAGCAAAGCGCGGCAACGGTCAAAGTCGCCTTCCAAGTCCATACGGTCCCTTCAGCGCCACCTGGAGCCTCGGTCGCCAACACAGTCGCCGGTCAAGACGCCGGTGAAAAGCAAAGCGGCGTGGGAGAGCTTATGGACCGCGGAGTTTTCGATTGAAAGTCCCTCCAAAAGCGACAAGTCAAAGACGTAGTTGTGGAAGGTGATGGCATTGCAGAGCGAACTGGAAAAGCTTGCGCAGCGCTGGATGCTAGTTGATGGTATGATGGACGGTGCCTACGCTATCTTCATCTACACAACCAGGCACACCTAAGGTTGCTCGCTTGCTTTTGATCATGCATCATTTCATCTGCCACTCACTGCACACTTTGCTGCGTCAACCCACATGCCTTCAGGTCTTCACATCCGGCTCCGTCCTGCCAACATACTCCTGCAACTTCAACAGCTCCACCGCCATCTTCACGTTGTCCTTCAGGTAGTCCTGCGCATCCAGCTCATACTTACTCTGATCCGTCTCATGCTTCTCAATGTACAACCTTATCGTCGCGCCGCTACTTCCAGTACCCGACAACCTCACTACAATCCTGCTCCCGTCGTCGAACTTTACGTAGATACCCTGGTTCTTGCTCACACTGCCATCAAGATCAGTGTACGAGAAGTCATCCGCCTCCTGCACCTTTCTACCAGAGACCGAAGAGCCGACGAACTCGCTCTTCTTAGGCCCAATCAGCTCCTTCATGTGCGCAATCACCTTGTTCGCACCCTCGGACTCGCAACCCTCGTAATCGTAGCGCGTGAAAAAGGTACGGCCATACTTCTGCCAAAACTCGTGCTGAATCGACTTGATGGAGGGGGTGGTGTTGGTTTTCTTGCCCACGCCCGCGATAATGTTTAACCACGCGACTACCGCCCACAGGCCGTCCTTCTCCCGGATATGGTTGGATCCCGTGCCGAAGGACTCTTCACCACAGATGTTCATCTTGTCGGCATCGAACAGACCGCAGAAGAATTTCCAGCCTGTCGGCACTTCGTACGACTTGACGCCCTTCTTTTGCGCGACCAGGTCGATGGCTCCGGAGGTTGGCATTGAGCGTGCGAGGCCGTAGAGACCTTGCTTCTTGAAATAGGGAATGTAGTCTGTCGCGTATTCGGCAATGATGGCGAGGGAGTCGCCCGGGGAGACGAAGGAGTTTGCGCCGTAGATCATGTTGCGATCACCATCGCCGTCAGAAGCAGCACCGAAGTGCACGCCGTTCTTGTCCACTGCTTCGACGAGCGAGTGCGCGTAGACAAGGTTGGGATCCGGGTGGTGGCCGCCGAAGTCAGGCTTGGGAATGCAGTTTTGCGTGCTTCCCTTCTGGCCAAGCTCGTGCTCGAAGATGTCAACGCCGTAGCTGCCAGTCACACCGGAGAGGCCGTCGAAGAGGATCTTGAAGTCCTTGTGCTCGGAGAGGAAGGACTTGATGAGGTCGAAGTCGAAGATGTCCTTGAGCATGTCTAGGTAGTCCTTGGTGCTGTGCACAATCTCCACCTCCAGAGGGCCGACCTTCTGGGTGCCGATCTTCGATAGGTCGACTTCCGGGATGTCTGCGATCTTGTATGATGTGATCGACTTCGACACCTCGAAGATCTTGTTCGTCACACTCTCCGGTGCAGGTGCGCCGTTGGCCAGGTTATATTTGATGCCAAAGTCCTCATCGGGTCCACCAGGGTTGTGGCTGGCTGTGAGAAGGATACCACCCGTGGCCTTGTGTATCCGTATCAGGTGTGACGCTGCTGGTGTGGACATGATGCCATCCTGACCGATCAGGAGCTTCTTGACGCCGTATGCTGCACCGATCTTTGCAATCATCTGCATGACCTCCGGATTCCAGTACCGGCCATCACCGCCAATCACGAGGAAGGCACCCTCGGCACCTTCAGGTATAGACTGAATGATTGAGGCGACGAAGTTCTCCGAGTAATTCTCCTTCTGGAAGACTTTGACCTTCTTACGAAGACCGGATCTGAGGAGTGGAAGTCAGCATTTGCGGTCCTAAAGCACCCATTCTTAGCGAACGCGGATTGTCCTTACGTTCCCGGCTTCTGGTCCGTGTATGGCTTGGTCTCGACTGTCCTGACGCTCATGCTGGGCGACTTGTTGATTGTGTTGTTAAGGGAAGTATTCAAGGCTTCTCAGTTCTGCTGGTGTTAGGTTTGAGGCTGGAAACTATGGTAGAGACCACTCAATGCTCCGAAGTCACGATGTATCTAGGAAACTTTTCGGTCAGTGACGAAGAAGCTCAACAAACAGTACATCATCCTGCAGAGCACCCCGCCATAGCGACGTGGGGTCAGGGACACGGCTCACTTGCATTGATCCAGCCAATCATATGCGATCAGCCTGAGCGACTGTGCTCGAGTCTTTCGAGGATGGCAAGTTCGTGTGATGTAAAGCAATTGTGCATGTATGCTGAAGAGCGACATGACCACTCGAGGAAGCGTAAGAATGCAAACAGGTCGGGAGGGGGCGGATAGCCCATGCCACCAACGCCACGCCGAATTGATCGCTAACAAAACAGACTCCTCTACGCCAGGTACTTCACGCAATATCAAAGCTCGTCCCACACCCGCAGCTACTCTTCGCTCCAGGAATACCCGTGACCTTGAACTGACTCCCAATCAACTCCATCGTATAGTCAATCGTGCTGCCCTTCAGCAGTTCCAGACTCGGCTCATCCATCACCACTTTCGGCTTGTACCCGCTCCCTTCTTGCTCATTCTCAAACACCGTGTCTTCCGCAGCATCCACGTCCGACAAATTGACCAGGCTCATGAGGTATTGAAAGCCATGACAGCCGCCAGACTCCACGCTCACACGAAGCGCGAGATCTGGATTCTCGTCCTTCTGAGCGATTGCCCGTAACCGATGGGAAGCGCGAGGGGAGATGTTGATGATCATCTCGTCGCCGGAGTCATCCTTCCGTGGATTCTGGATAGCTTGTGCTTGTCGTGTTACGGCGGTACTGAATGTTTTGCGCTGACACAAGCTTCTTGGTCGATCGCTTGAAAGGGGCAAGGTGCGCCGCATTGTTGCTTCCGGTTGCCGCCATGATGGTGCCAGGAAATCGAGATAGAGTGGCGTATGTGAATATAAGCTCCGTCGTTGCGATGCTGTGTGCCGCAGAGGTTGCCAAGCATGCCTTGAGCGCTCCAAGATACGTTCGCAGCGCAGTATATTCCTAGAAGACGCCATTGCTATGCTTGCCGACTTGATCACTGCGGTGCCTGAAGAGAAGATGGTAGCGCAATTGGTTATAGACATCGAAAGCGGCGAATGCCGAGGCTTTCCGGCGTACAGCACGTGATGAGCGTCATTGCATGATCCCACGTTGATTGGTGGATTTGGCGACAGCGAAGCCTCTCCTCCTCCTACTTTCCCCTCATACCGGCACATCATGCTGCACTCTTCGCTACGTACAATCGGTTCATGAAAGCGAGAGAACGCAATACTGTTCTGATCATGGCTTCGTCGACTCGGTAATGGCCCACGCGCCATTCAAGGACTTCAAAAGGTAGGCTTTTCTTGCGATTGTAAAGTCTTCTGTACGTAAAATCTCTCGATCTCAGACAAGATGGCATACTCAACGTTGTTGTTGAGGTCAATCTTGACTTTCTGCCTTTTTTCAATCTCATTTGTTCAGGCCTACGACCGCCGGGCTTGTCAAGCACCCACCCGCAA
Organism: Baudoinia panamericana UAMH 10762; assembly: GCF_000338955.1. Lineage (NCBI taxonomy): Eukaryota > Fungi > Ascomycota > Dothideomycetes > Mycosphaerellales > Teratosphaeriaceae > Baudoinia > Baudoinia panamericana. The sequence goes on from NW_006911268.1 coordinate 339,315, forward strand.
CCCTCTCAGCGGGTGCCCTGTCGGAACTCTGCTTGTTGGCCTTGGGCAAAAGTTCACGAGTGTACAGTCCGCCGTGCTGAGCTTGGGCAATACGACGAATCCAGCAACGATCCTGATATTGCCGGGCAACTATACCGAACAGGTCAATGTGACACGTCAAGGGCCCCTTACGTTGCTCGGTCAAACCAGCTCCCCAAACGATGCTAGCTATAACGTGGTTAACATAATCTGGCACAACGCAACTGGTACAGCAACGACTGGAACTTACGACAATGCCTATACCAGCGTGCTCACGGTCGCTCCCACTTTTAACGCCTCAACCACTGGCTCCGGACCTACTGGCAATCCTGTCCCGCCTGGCACGCCGTTTGGGAATCTAGACTTCCGCACGTACAATCTGAACTTCATCAACGACTACTTACCGTACTCCGCTGGCCCGAGCTTGGCAGTGAGTGTCAGCTACGCTAACACTGGCTTCTACTACACGCAATTTCTCAGCTATCAGGACACGGTACGCTTGTGTAGCCTGCTTTGACCACATATTCGCTGACGAAGTGCAAGGTCTATATCGGCAAGCTAGGGTCCGCCTACATGTATTCCTGCATTGTCGGCGGGCAGACAGACTTCGTCTACGGCTTCGGCACCCTCTGGGTTACCGAATCGGAGATTCAACTTCGTGGCTGCGGGGGCGGCATCACAGCGTGGAAAGGCACCAACACGACGTTCGAGAATAAGTACGGTGCCTATATCTACAAGAGCCACGTAGCCAAAGCCAATAGCACCCTTAATATCACCCACGAATGCGCTTTGGGCCGCCCGTGGAATGCACAGCACCGGTCTATCTTCGCTTTGAGTTACCTGGACGATAGCATCCAGCCAAACGGATATATTGAGTGGAGTAGTTCAGATCCGCGTGTCAACTTCAGTAAGCCCATCCACAGACGTGTATGGAGAATGGCAACGCTGATGACGGCTTGCAGACACCACTATGGCGGAGTTTCATGACTTCGGCCCAGGCTTCAACCTTACCGCCCGCGAAGCAGCGAGCAATGTCACAATCGAAATGACACCCAAGGAGTATGCACCATACAGCACCCCAGCGCTGGTGTTTCAGTATCCTTTCTCGGGCGCTTTCGGAAATGTGGCGTGGATTGATGAGTATCCTAGAGCATGAGCAGCTAGTCTCCTGATTGAGTCTTTACGCTAAGCTCTGCGTTGTGGAAGGGAGCCACACGACCGAGGCGACTGATATGAGACCTGCATAAACGCCAAGCCCGCCGCTTCCCTTTTGTCTCATCCCGACTCCTTTCATCTTCACGTACCACGTGTTGCACGTTTCATCGCTCGTAGCCGCCCGGTATTACCTGGAGATTGTCTCATACGCCTTGACGTATGCTTTCAGTATGGGAGCCGCTGGTGTTTGGACTTGCACGGGGGCGTATGCAAGCCCGACTTCTCCCAGACTGCAGGTAGGTTTGATCACAACGTTCTGTGGCGCCAATACCGTTAATATGCAGGAGTACGCTTTCCATGATGTTCTTTGCAGGAGCACCGCATGGCAAAGGAGAGGTTGGATCTGGCAAAGTCAGCCGACGTGGCGAAGATGAAGGAATATATATCGCGTGCTCATGGCCTACAACGATGCCGTACTGCATTCCACTTTCCTCAAGTTCCGTCTGCGCCAGTCACGGTACATAAACCAAGTCACAGGTCAAGCTCTGTCGTCCGGTCATGGCTCCGTTGTTCATTATCGGCACCGTGGTGCTGGCTTCCGTTCTTTCCTCCACGACGGCATCAAGCGTCTGGACGCTCAACTGCGCCCCTCTTACTCAAGCCCGCCTCGATCCCATCTTAGCACCCGGCGTCTGGCCTTCCGGCCATGTCCACGCCGCGGTTGGCTCAACAGCCTTCGGTCAACAAATGAATGGCACATACGGTGCTCTCCAGGGCAATGCGACCACCTGCGACAAGTTCACGGATCACAGCAGTTACTGGGCTCCTCAACTATATCATATGCGCTCAGACGGGCTGTTCGACCTCTTGCCCTTCACAGGAATGGTACGCAGTCTCTCGAACATACGCCAAAATATCTGTCTGGAATGACGCTAACAATCGTGGTCAATACTTTAGGCGGCGTACTATGAGAACTACACCTGTGACTATAACGCCAGCGCTCCCGGCTGGTGCGTTGGAACCCGCAACCCACGAGCGTTCCCGCCTGGCTTGAAAATGCTTGCTGGTAACTCGCTGCGGCGAACTCAGAACATGAGCGACCCATGGCAGCAAGCCATCTTGCTCGAGTCCGGCAACAACGGTGAAGTCTACGGGATGCCGCCTAAGCTTGACGGCAACCAGCTGTCCGGCCACGTCCGCTTTCCCAGCTGCTGGGATGGCAGTAACCTCGATTCCCCTGACCACCAGTCGCACGTCGCATACCCGGATGCCTCACTCGGTGGCAACACCCAGGGGGGTATGTGTCCCTCGTCTCACCCTGTGGCACTCATCAACATTGGTGCTGAATTCGGCTTCGCCTTGAACGGAGTTACGGACCCAGCCTCTCTTGTCTTCGCGAACGGTGACACGACGGGCTACGGCTTCCACGGTGACTTCTATATGGGGTGGGAGAACACGACGGCGTTGCGGGATAGCTTTGCGGAATGCTTCACGAACGACAACTGCCCTTGGCGCGCCTTTGGTTCACCAACCGGCCGGGACCCGGTGGCTACGGCAATGAGCCCGATGGTCCAGCCTCCGTACGAAGATATTGGGCTGAACGGGCCGATTGCGAAGTTGCCCGGAAACAATCCGGTGTACAGTGCATAGAAAGGGTAATTATGGCTGACGGATGCTAGTCGGGAAATAAGCCTTCGGTTTCCGAGCAATACTGCCTGAGGTGGATACTGAGTCTTTCTTCAGAGGTGTTGTGGCATAACGCCCCACACAGCACTTGTTATGCTGTATGTATGGTTATACTTCGGCTCGCTGCCTCCCATTGATCTTGTGCGACTATTCTCGTCCCGGACAGAAATCGTATGTGCTACTGTTGGCGAGATGCATCAATTAAGGCAGCGTGGATATATGTTCGGAGCGTTGCGTCCTTTGGTATGATTCAGAACGGACGTTCGTCACATGAAAGCTCGAGGCGGACAGCGAGCCGGTATTGGCTGGGGCCCTTAACAGCTCTATCGTCTTGCGACTTCCTGGACTGAACGCGCAGCTAATCAGTGGCGGCGAGCGCTCGATATAATGTTCGTCACACTGGAAAGAGGTAGGTTGTGCAGAATCGGTCGTCTGTCGGCTCCTTGGCCGAGGCGCATTGATGGCTCAGCTCACAGCCTCGCTGAAGTATCGCTTGCTCCGCGCACCCTTCACAGGGGCCTTCGGGTCCCTTGGATCAGACGGCAGCTTGGTGTGATGGACCACGTGCGGCCTATACACAGCATCTACCGGCGGCATCCAGTCATCCAGGCCAAGCGGGAAATACTCGTAAAGCAAATCAGCACTTTCATCGGGACTGTTTATCGTATTGAGGGAGAAGGAAGGTGGTCTAGTCGGTATGTGTGACTTCTTCGCAGCTCGTTGGTCTGGTGGCGTAGTGCTATTGCCAGGCTGCGGCGAATCATCCTCCACCAGGGAAAGGTTGATTGGCGCCGAAGGCGGTGGTGGCGGCTTGGGTACCCGAGTTAGATCTGGCGAGGATGAAGCGTATACGTTGCCGCGCTGAAAGGGACTGGGATCCGGAGGTAGAGCAGTCATTGCACCTGGCTGCACCTGGCCGAGACCTTTCCAGTCATAGAAGTCGTTGTTCGCTGTACCTTCGTTGGGGTCGAAGAAAGAAGCTGGCCCGGCAACCTCCTGCTTGAGCGGAGCCGAAGTTGGACCATCAGGTATCTTATTGCCAGTTGACTCACGGGATACTGTTCGGTTCAGCTGACCAGGAAGGTTCGATGTCTTCCTTGAATGGCCTGCACCACTCAACGGCATGTCCTTTCTGCTTTGGAAGTTTCGCGGACTTCGCCCTCGTACAATGATCGCTCCTGAGCGGACTTCGCAAATTGGGACCTTGCCGCCCGTCGCAAGCGTCGCGATCACCTTGAGTCTTACAACAAAGTGTTGTTGAAGCTCTTTACGTCGACCATTGTTGGCTGTAGCAATCCGGAACTGCAATCTCTTCCACTGAAAGGGAATGCTTGCGAAGTCTGTGTCAACATCCTGCATACTCATCAAGTCCAGCGGGATCGTAGGAGGCTCGCGCTCAATCTTCTCATCGATCATCGCCTGGTTTCCATTCGTTGGTGTCTTCCAGGGCACGGAGATGACCTTCACTGCATTCCCTTCGGTTGACTCCGTTGCACTGATGGTTAGCTCCTGTCCGATGATCGGTATTTGCTCCCCGTGGTCTGTCAGGATATACCGGAGCGCCCTCGGCAATGTAATGTCCCCAGTAATTTGGAATAAGTTTCTTCGGTAGCATGTCAGTTCGTTCGGTAGCGGCTGCGTCTCGCCCGGGGCAGCCCAAGGTGATTCGGCCAAGAAGAACATGCCATGAAGCTGCGCCGCCAGGGAGATGGTTGTTCGTCGGAACGAATAATCAAGTAGAGCATAGTCGAGACTGGGTGGCGAGAAGCTTAGAAGCTTGTTATCTCTATCGATCGACGGCGTCTCAGTATCTTGCTGTTCCTGACCAACAGGCTCGAAGGCACTGACGACGTCCGAGAACGGGTCCTCTACGAAGGTGCTCGAGTATCGCTTCAATTGAGGTGTCCGTTGCGGCTGCAATGATTGCAGATTCAAGTCTTCACTGCTATCAGCGGGTCAGTTCATGTGCACTGGCACCTCGGCATCGGCAGGTCTCACACAGCGTATCCATAGGTAGATTGATGATCCGGCAGCTCAATCGGGAGTAGCAACTCTTGATATGGATCCGACGCTCCGCCAACATTCAGCTGAGTTAGTGATGGCAGATAGGTCATGGTAGACGGGTCGAAACCGGAAAGGTTGTCCATGTTTGCAACAGTGAATCAGCGCACCGTCAACGCTTGCGTAGCATGCAGACCATGCGCAAAAGCCAAAGCAGCGTCTACGCTTCTTCCAATAATTGCGCAAACACAGTACTTTGTGACGCAGTCCCAGCCAGCCGTTAGCGGTATACCGTCTGTGATCTATCTCTTTCGTGCTCGACGTCGCAGACTCCAAGCTCGGCTTATCATTGAGCGATGGTCGAAGAGCGCGGATTGGCTTCACCAAGACGACTTGAAAGACATCTTGCGTTGTCGCGCATTTGCTAAGAGCGCTGTGGGTTGGTGCGACATCCTCTCCAAGGAGAATGAAGAAAACGCAACGAGCAGTGGCTGTTTCGCTGTGGTCGGATACGAGATCCTTCGGTGATTGATCGACAGGTGGTCGCGAGCTGCTTGAGGTAATTGAGCTGTCAATCTCCGGCTCCACTCACTGGCGTGCGGAGCCTCGAGCCTTTTCCCCGGAACAGCTCTGTTCCGTCCGACTCCCGCGATTGTCTTTCGACGATGTAGATAGACAGCAGGGGTATCATTTATACAGCTCATCAGTAATCGCATCACTACGGATCAACCGCAGACTGGGTATCAAAGCAAAAATTGTATCCAAGAAGGCGCGCCCTTAGTTTACGACGGCGGTACCATCGTCCATGTCGCCGCATCGCAACTGACTTCCTCGAACGTGTGCAGGACGCTGAATCCCATAGCACTCAGCCCATCAAAGTTGCCATCCCCGTCTATATAGTCGAGTATACAAGCATTGCAGCCCTGCTGCTTGATCTGCCGCATACCCAGGAGGATCAGGCCTTGCAGCAGCGTAGAGTATTCGCCGACTGCAGGACTGATGACGGGAGAGGAGATGCCTCCCGCAAGCTCCCCGATGTCCTTCATGCCAGGTACAAAGTCCGCGAGCTGCGATTGCATGTTGTACAAGACAACCGTGCCGACGAGCGAACCGTCCTCTGGCCGTTTCGCCCGAATGATGCCGCAGGCTGAAGGGTCGGAAAGCGCCATCTTGTAGACTTCCGCGAGTCCTTGTCGATTATTGGTCTTGATGTGATCGAGTACTGGACCAGCATGATCCCAGCCGTAGACAAGATCAAAGTCTGCACCAGCACTTTGCAAGCTCTTCGCCATGCCTGGCGGCGGTGTCCAGGTAGACAGGTTGCGCGCTACCATGCTGCAAACAGAGCGACTCAAAGCCGTGTTCCAGCCGAGATTTGCGAACCAAGAACGCAGCCGCTTGCGTTCACCCCCATGACCGGTTGGTATGCCGAGGTAGATACTGGGCAGTCGCGAGCCCAGCTGAAATCGCTTGACACCATCTCTCTGCAGCATGGTGCGTATGGCTCGGTTGTGTAGGGAATGGCCGATCGACAGCTTCCGTCTTCCGGAATCCACGAAGACGGCGCCTATAACGCCAGTGCCGGTAGCTTTGAAGAAGTACGTCGTGCAAAAGCCGTACAATGCTTGCGTAGTACTGTTGCGCACAACGAAGTGCGCTTCGAGCACTTCCGGGTTCCGGAGGAGGAATGAGTTGGACGTTGCGCTTGCGAGCTCAGAGTGTAGGCCTGGTGTGTTATCGTCCACAGATGACTTGATGAGGACGTCGAGTGCGTTTGAGTCACGCTCCTCGTTGAAAGCTTCAACGAGCCAATGCTGCTTCGATTGGGAGAGTTTCTGACTTTGACTGAGAGTGCCGGGCAGGGCTCCAGCTGCCGTACATTCGCCGTATAGTACCTTTACTAACGAGGTCAATGCCGTTTCCGTGAAGTCGTATGTACAGACATAGGTGCCGATCGTGTGGTCCATTACAAAGTCATAAGGTGAGCTGACTGCCACCACTATCACCGGCTTCTCTCGCTTTTCCGCCCCGGATTTGTATTGCATGTTGCATATCATCGAGACATGCTTCGTGAAACCATGCTGGTACAGGTTGCGGTTCGCGTCGGCGGTTACGATAATGATTGCACTAGCTCGGCCAATGAGGTTCTCATGCTGCGGTCGAACTCCGTTTGCGGTGTATGATGTATGTAGAACCCGACCACTCCGTTGCCGAGCAAGTGATCTGCCAAGTTCGCGAAAGACGCGCTCTCCGCTCATAACAGATGCACTGCGCTCCCATAGTGCTGGCTCGGGCGAGTCACTGGTGGCATGTTCGCTCAGCTGTCGCGCTGCGGCCGATGCGACTAACGGCTTCACAAGAGGAGTCAAAAGCAGAAGTTCATCTTCAGGCTCCATTATATTCGACAGCGGAAGAAGCCTGTTCTTGTCGCGAACGACGGTAATCGATGAGTTGTAAGCTCTCGTTGATAAAGTCGTATGTGAAGGCTGCAGCTGTGACAGCAGGCCGATGCCGGGCGGAGCCAGCGCCTTCTCCCACGATGTGCTCCTCGCCTTCATGTCCAGGACTCGTCGCAGTGATGATCGGAGGCGCTCGGTGCTTATCATAGCATTCTCGATGCCGAGTTTAAGACCTTGGATTGCTTCCTGCTGGTGCACGAACGACCGGCACAGCAATACCACATCGCAGCCAGCATTGATCGCCATGACCGTACCACCACCGACGCCAATATTATGACTTAAGGCTTCCATTTCTAAGCAATCAGATATAACAACACCGTCGAACTTCAAATCATTCCGCAGAAGATCATTGACGACTTGCTCGGAGAGACAAGCGTGCATTACATTCAAGCCTGCGGAAGACATGGCGCAGCCACCCACCATCATGGCGTCCAAACCTTCCTTGATGGCATTGCGGAAAGGTACCAGCGCGTTCAGACTCAGTGACTCCAAGCTCTCAGTGATAGTTGGGACGTCCAAAGCCGAGCCTAAAAACTCCAAGCTGCCATACGAAGGGAAGTGCTTGCCCATCGAAGCAAGCCCGGCCTCCTTGTAGCCTCTCATGAAGGCGACGCCATACGAGGAGACCTCTTGAGGATCATCACCCGTCGTGCGGACGCCTAAGGGTTGGTTGCGTGCATTGGTCAACACATCCAGACACGGACCCATCATGAGATTGATACCGCATGCTGAGATCTCTTCTGCCGTAGCTTTCGCGACTTCGAAGGCCAATTCTCGAGATCCAGTTGCCGCCACACCCATAGCGGAGGGATATTGGCGGATGTAAATCTCGTCGAAAAGCGAGTTGACACCGCCATTCTCCTGGTCAAGGCCAATGGCCAAAGGCACGGGATGACCAGCATCGTATGCACACTTCTGGAGTTCAAGCACGAGCTGCGTAGTTTGTTCGGCAGCTAGAGCTGGTTAGTTTAAAAAGGGATATATGGACAGAGGGACTGCTTACACTTGAGATTCTTGGCTGTCAGCAGGATCGAGCCAAGGTGATCTTCTCTGATGAGTTTGCGGATCTTAAAAAGCCGCCGACGGTCAGTCTAACTCTCGTTGTTTCCACCGGAAACCAAAAAGCATGCAGTGTACCTGTGGCGTAACAGTAGTGCCCTCAAACCCCATCATCAGCAGCTGGCCGAGCAGCCTGTCCGTATCGTCCCACATTGGGTCAAGCGGAGCAGCACCGTGACTACCCATTTTGGCAGGCGCTGGAGGCTTGCCTGCCAACGCGATGTCCACGCGGTGTCACGAGGCTAGCTGAATGTTGCAGCGTTACCTTCAGTGGATCGGCAGGAGGGTCGGAGTAGCATAGCGATGCTACCTTGCTTAGCTAGCTTCACTCGGCGTGGGTAGGCTCAGCGAAGGGTCGCGGCAGCAACGGGCTTGTATGTATGCGGATGCAACGCCGGCTAGGATTCCGAAACGGTGCTGTATACTGCATGGCTGACATGGTGTGGCAGTCTGGTGCGGTTGCGTTGGCGGGCCTCGTATTGCGGAACCCGGAAGTATCCGAGGAGCTTCTTGCTTTCGGGCTCAGCTCCTTCTCAATCAATGTAACCTCCCCGTCGAGCTTTGGCACGAGCTTCACGGAAACGATAAGATAGGCTGACAGGCCGATAAGGTAAGCAGTACTATGTATGGTTGGTGTACACTGTGCGCAGGTCCGGGCATTCGCGATGTGTCCCGCACATTCATCACGTCAATGTAATAGCGATCTCTTAACCCTACGCTTGCCGGCTCGGTGCTTGCTGACGGACTGGACGTCTTCGAGTCAATGAGCTGAAACGATCAGCCTGCCAGAATCCACACACTGCTCGCGGACGTAAGCTTCCCGGGTCTGGATGCCGTTTCAAATACGGTCATCATGCCCACCGCACTGTCTCCCGAGCGGCCAAGGACGGGAGTCACTCGCCTCACCGGTGGTCGCTTGGTGAAGGGAGATCGCCTTGTCGAGGAAGACCTCTGGATATCGTCAGTGACCGGTCGCATCTTGCGCAGCCAGGAAGTCTTCTATGAGCACTTCGTCATACCCGATGAGACGATAGACCTTAAGAATAAGATCCTCTGCCCTGGTTTCATAGATGTGCAATTCAATGGGGCGTTCGGCTTCGACTTCTCCACAGTGCCGGAGGACTTGACTGACTACCAGAAGGGCTTGAAGAGATTTAACAGGCACTTGGTCCGTACAGGCGTGACGAGCTACCTACCTACTCTACCAAGTCAGAACGCGGACGTGTATCACAAAGTGTTGAGATATCTGGCACCAAGTGGAGGCTCGCGGAATGCGCTCGAAGGCTCGGAATCGCTTGGTGCACATTGTGAAGGTCCCTTCATATCACCGACGAAGAACGGTATTCACAGCCTAGAGGTCCTGCAGGAGGCGCCCAACGGCTTCGCAGACCTTGAGACGTGCTATGGCGCTGGAAATCTGAATCATCCGGCTGAAGAGTCACGATCGCCCGTCACCATGATCACGGCGGCTCCGGAAATTCATGGCATTTCTACGTGCATACCAGAGGTGACGAAGCGAGGAATACGGTTCGCTATCGGTCACACTGAAGCCAGCTACGAGGAAGCAAGCGAGGCAATCCATCTGGGCGCTACGATGATCACGCATCTCTTCAATGCCATGCGACCACTACACCACCGCAACCCGGGCATTTTTGGCGTGCTGGGCAAAGCGGAAGGAAGAGAGCGCCCATACTTCGGCGTGATCTCAGACGGCATTCACCTTCATCCGACCACTGTCAAGATCGCATGGAACGCACACCCGGAAGGCTTCATCCTAGTCACAGATGCTCAATACACCGCCGGCCTACCCGACGGAGTTTATCCGTGGACGAACAATGACCGCTGGGTCAAGAAAGGTCACTTGTTGACGAGAGAGGGCTCAGACACCATTGCTGGCAGCTCCGCGACACTGATTGAATGTGTGAGCAACTTCTGGGCTTGGTCTCACGCGTCGATACCGGAAGTCATCCGTGCAGTGACCGCGACGCCGGCGGAGATGCTAGGCTTGAAAGGGGTCAAGGGCACGCTGGACGCCGATGCCGACGCCGACTTGGTGGTGCTGGATGCGGTTGAAGACGCAGAGGGTAACAGAACGCTCAAGGTGGAGCAGGTGTGGAAATTTGGAATGCTCGTGAGTGATGCGGCAGACGAATCTTTCGGGCTTTAGCCACCACGATCTTGTTGCGACGCATTCCATCGTTGAGCGTAGGCGCTGGTGGTGTTGCAGTATAGAAGTAGACATGAAAACGATAAGACGACTGAACGTATCGATTGTTCTCCGGCAACTCGGAGCTGTTGTTGTATCTATACTGTGTATATACGAGCCCTTCCATGTGACAGCTGCATGACGTACCTAAGGAACCCGGACTGCATTCAGCGGATCAACAAACCAACGACAACGGTTCCGTACCACTCGAGGCCAACATTGATGCTCCACCACTAGGAATAGACAATATGGTATACTGACAGAGTGCCCGCTCTTGATATTACCAGACTAAGACTGTCCGCAACATGCGCTCCACCCTCCTTCTGGGGCGAATATGCTGGCGCTGCGCAAGCGAACTTCCTCGGCAGCAAATCACGCGAAACCTACAGCAGACTCTCCGTAGTGGAGCACAAAGAAGAAATATATCAATACTACATCACGTCCGACAAGGCTTCCGTCGCCCTCCCCCTCCAATACGTGGTGGTACCGTCCTGTTAGCCGCAGCCCTGAGTCCCGCAGTCTTCGTATCCATAGCCGAAGACGAAGGCAGCGACAGACATGGCAAGACGCACGAAGAGCAGATGCTAGAGCTGTCACGTCAAGAGCTCGAGGAGCGGGTTCCGGACCGATTGAAACATTCACGCAAATGGAGACGAGCGTTGTGGAAGTTCTTGGACGGATGGATCGTGGAACCCATTGCGACGGGGTTTCGGTTCCTACATTTGGTGGTTATATTCGTGCCGGTGTTAGTGACAATACCACTTATCTGGTTTGGGCCGCGGCAGGCCGATAGGGATAATGAGAGGTCGGGTACGTTGTGGTGGTATGGCTTTCTCGTGTCCTCGATGGAGCGAGCAGGCGCGGCGTTCATCAAACTGGGTCAGTGGGCTGCAAGTAGGACGGATATCTTTCCAGAGCAGATGTGCTCGATTATGTCTGCTTTGCACTCGAACGCTCCAGCGCATTCTTTGAAGGTCACCAAGCAGACACTAGAGCAGGCATTCGGAAGGCCATTCAACGACATATTCGAGGAGTTTCACGAAAAGCCATTGGGTGTCGGTGCGATAGCACAGGTTTACAAGGCCAAGCTGAAGCCTGACCTCGCCATGCTGGACGATGAGGATCTGCGAAAGCCACAGTCTCTACGGGAGAAAGCCATGAAAACCGTCGACCCATTACTGAAGAGCACACCACAACGCATACCGTCAAGCTACGTAGCGATCAAAGTGCTACACCCAAAGATCGAGCGCATAGTGAGGCGTGACCTGCGCATCATGGGCTTCTTCGCCAACATAATCAACGCGATACCAACGATGGAGTGGCTGAGCTTCCCAGACGAGGTCAAGCAATTCGGCGAGATGATGCGCTTACAGCTGGACCTTCGCATCGAGTCGGCCAATTTGACTATCTTCCGCAAGAACTTCCGCAACCGCACGACAGCCTCGTTCCCGTATCCTTACAGCCAGTACACTACCCGACAGGTGCTCGTGGAAGAGTTCGCGACCGGCATCCCGCTTGAGCACTTCCTTCAGAACGGCGGTGGCGTGTTTCAGAAGGAGATCGCGGATGAAGGTCTCGATGCTTTTTTGCACATGCTGCTCATCGACAATTTCATCCACGCCGACTTGCATCCGGGCAACATCATGGTTCGCTTTTACAAACCCGCTGTGGTGGATGTTGGAGTGAACATCCATTCCTTCACCGGCAGGCCAAAGGCTAGTCCGGAAAACAGCCGGGACGTGACCGAAGATGTGCTCGAGCGATTGAGACCACATCGCCACGAGAAGGGCGCGTGGACGGAGACACTGGCGCAGATTGATAAGGAAGGCTACCGACCCCAGCTCATCTTCATTGACACCGGATTAGTGACGGAACTGAACGACACGAATCGGAAGAATTTCCTCGACCTCTTTAAAGCGGTGGCGGAGTTCGATGGGTACAAAGCTGGGCATCTCATGGTGGAGCGGTGTCGGCAGCCGGAAGCCGTCATTGACAAGGAGGTGTTTGCACTGAGGATGCAGCACCTTGTTCTTGGGGTTAAGAGCAAGACGTTCGCTCTGGGCAACATTAAGATTGGTGACATCCTCAACGAGGTGCTTAGCATGGTTCGCGGGCATCATGTCCGTCTCGAAGGCGACTTTGTCAATGTCGTGCTTAGCATATTGTTGCTGGAGGGTATTGGGCGGAGTCTGGATCCTAACCTTGACCTGTTTTCTGGGTGAGTTACGCTACTGTGCGCTGTATTGTGGTATGCTAAGCTGACTTTCGATAGTGCGCTTCCGATCCTGCGACAGCTTGGCGCTCAGAGCGGCGCCTCCATGCTACGATCCGGCGATCTGTCGATGGCCAAGGTTTGGGTTGGCCTTGAAGCCCGCAAGTTCCTGCAAGCCAGCATCGAGAGCGTTGAGATGTGCGTGAAGTACGACCAGCTCTCCCCTAACATATAACCGGAAGTCGAGAAAGTGCGACAGGCTTCGTCTAATGATCAGGTGGTGCCCGTACGAACCAGCGTATGCGACATCGAGGTTGACAAGCAGCCACGTTTGAGAAGGTTTACACAAGCAAATCCAGTAGGAGCTCCGTAGATGCATGTGCTCTGTGGCAACTACACATAAGGAGAGACGGCATAGTGCCGTTTGCTGCAGGATCTCGGCCTGCAGATCATGAAGGCCCGGCACTTGCAGCGATGCTGCGAAGCCCGCAGCCGCCCATCCAACCACGCGAACATGTACATGCTTTCGCTTCAGCTCACAGCTCATGGCATCATGCTGTTCCTCTTCGCCATAGCAGTGCAAGTCCACGCATTCGACGGAATCAGAACACACGTTCTCGAGACAGGCGAACAAGAAGATGGCCCAACGGTTGAGCTGGGGATTCGTGTCAACTATTACGACGCGTGTTATTCGGGCACTCATGCGCACTCTCGAAGGGGTGGTTTGGGTTGTCTTTGTGTTGCGGTGGTGTCAAGCTGCTATTTATGCTTGTGGAGGTAACGTCACGGGCGAATAGAACAACACGATGGCGGAGTAAGCGTTCGCACAGTGGCTCTTCCGAGCTTTGAGTGAGATTATGTAAGAAGGAAGATTGAAGGCATATGATGGCACAGAGGCAATTGGTGAAGGTGCTCTCCCACTCCCCTATACAAGAAGGAAACTGCGGCTCCGACCAAGCGTACCTTCCGCATAAACCAAGCAATCGCCACTACCTCGCCGACCGCACCAGAAAATGCAATTGCCACTCGTCGCTCCGTCTGTTCGCATGTTCATTACTCTTCGATCTCGTCTTGGTGCTGTTGCCGGTGTAGCACCATGCCGTCCCGTCATATTGAGTCCATTGACGCTCCGCCAGACTCACGGCGGACTTCCCTACGGCGCCTTAGCTCGATAGCATCCTTTCAAGTGCTGAATCCATTCAATCGGCGTCGCTCCAACAACGCCACCGGTAACAGCACCGCGACCTCCTCCACCAGCACTCTGTCTCTGGCCAGTAACACAGCTTCCGCACTGCAACCACACTCCAGCTCCACTCCATCCGCCCCCATCACTCTTACCGGCGATGGCATCACCGCTCTTCCTATGCCTCCGGCGCCCAGTTATACTTCCACAAGGAACAGCTACATCTGCCTGCCGGACGATCCTGTAGGCGGGATGCCGCGAAGCCGTACGTTCAGCAATCTGCCTCTACCCACTCGAGCACGCCGGAATGCTCCAATGGCGCCTTCGAAGTCACAGTCACGTTTGCCCACCGCTCTGCTGCCTTCGACGCGCTTGCCGTCTCCGCCCGTCTCCCACCGCAAATACAGCCACTCGAGGCTTGCTCCAACAGAAGTCAGCATGAAGCCCTCTCTGATCCGTAACCGTGCCAAGCGGTCTGATACCGAGCCACTTCTCCCATTGAACGTCGACCTCGCCACAAACATGGGCAGAGCAACGGCGTTCAAGGAGAACCTCACACTAAGTCCCGTCAAGCCGTTGCCGTCAATGTCCATGTTCGATAACAAGGACTTGTACGGCTCTTCGCTGCCGTCTCGTAACTATGCCGGCAGACATGGGTGGGCGCCCAGCAGTGACAGCTGCGAGCAACTGCTACCCCAGCGTAAGTGGAGTCTCCTAAAAGTATCAACGATCGTAAGATGTCCTTGCTGATGGGGAGTTGTAGACATTGACGCCTGCGTCGATGACATTGGCTTCACCCAGCCTCTCCCACAGAAGCCACTGAAACTGCATGCTGCCAAACTATCTTACAGCAGCCCTGCTTCCCGCCCTTCGCGTGAACGTACTGCAATTCCAGGTAGACCGCAGCCTGCACAGAGGTGGAACTCGCAACCCATCTTGACGAACATTACGAATCGACGTCCGTCCCGTCACGGCCAGATTCCGGAGCGGAGACTCATGTCTGAAGTCCAGCCAGTCGTGCTATTGCCAACGCCAAGAACACCACTGGCCACCGAAGCTCTTACCGGCAGCAAAGTCAAGAGCGCCGTGTCGTCGTCGCGCCCAGCCAACAAAGTTCCCTCACTAACCCCGTTCCTACCCAAACCCAACAGCAATCCCAACCACCCTACCCCGAATCCCAGCACCCAAGCCATCTATACCCCCAAACCAATCCCCTACTGGTGCGGCCGCTTCGCCGCCCTAACCGACCGCTACCACAACGACGAACTCGCCACCAACCTCCACCTCTCCAAATCCGACTCGGACAAAATGCACAGCCCTGAAGCCAACACCCGCCGCATGCGTCGCGCCATGGAGTATCTGCACAGTCTGTGTGCGAGCCAGGAGGCAAGGGAGAGTTTTGTGGTGTTTCAGTTGCAGTTTGCTGCGGTGACGGGGAGTGCGGAGTTGGCTAGGCCGATGATGGTAAATTTGCCGCCGGTAAGGAGGGTGGCGGTGTCGGGGCGGCAGGACGTAAGTGGGGAGGCGCGTGAGGTCTGTGAAGGTGTGGTAGAAAAGAGTAATGGTTTGGGGTGGGGTGACGGGAGGAAGGGGACGTTTGTGGAGCGGCTTTTTGGGAGGCATCGGCGGAGTTTGGTCCTGTAGTCGATGGTGGCGGATGTGTGAGAGGCTGCGGTGCCTGGAGGGTTCAACGTCTAATGCGTGTAGCATATGTAGTATCTCGGCGCATGTTTGGAGAAATGTCGTGAAAGTTTGAGCGGGTAATGGTAGCTTGACTGGCTGAAC
Organism: Baudoinia panamericana UAMH 10762; assembly: GCF_000338955.1. Taxonomy (NCBI): domain Eukaryota; kingdom Fungi; phylum Ascomycota; class Dothideomycetes; order Mycosphaerellales; family Teratosphaeriaceae; genus Baudoinia; species Baudoinia panamericana. The sequence goes on from NW_006911268.1 coordinate 355,079, forward strand.
TTGAGCAGTGGCAGAATGTTCGTTGTGGAACGAAGTATGAGCCCCAAGACACTCATACCTACTGGTACCAACCGCTTTGAGCCTGAACTCTAACCCACCCAGACTCCATCGCTATGCCCGCACCTGAAGCATCTGACCCACAATCCAGCAAAACCACTCAACCCTCCCTCTTCACCACCGTCGCACCTTTCCCTTCCGCCTCCCTCCTCGCCATTGCCTCCTTCTTCTTGGCCGCCTGCGCCCGAAAGTAAACACTCATCTGATCCATCCGACTCACAAAAAACCACCCCTTCCCCCTAAACTCCTTCCGCAACACCCCCAGCGCATCCGCATACTGCACCGCCTTATCGTACTCCTCCGCCGTCCCCACATCCCTGATCAAAAACCCCTTCCACGCCGTCATCCGCTCGCCCTCGATCTGCCAGAGTCTGATCTGATCCACGACTGTGGGTGGTAAGACCGGGTTCTGCCGGCGCAAGATGGGGTGGGCGTGCGTGGTCAGGTAGGTTATTATCTGATCGCTTGTGATGCCGGAGGCGATGGCGGATTGGATGGAGGATTTGGTGAGTTTGGCGGTAATGAGGTTGGGGTAGCGGGTTTTGAGGGTGGCGAAGAGGGAGAGGATTGTGATGGGTAGGGGGCTGGAGGTGTAGGCGTAGAGGCGGTAGTTTGTCTCGAGGATTATGTAGCCCTTTTCGTTTGCACTCGCGCTGGGGTCGGTTGAAGAGGAGGCGAGGGTGGTGGTGCTTGTGGTGGAGGTTAGGGAGGTGTTGGGGAGGGCCGGGGCGTCGCTTGTTAGGGTTGTAGCAAGGCGGGTCGGGTAGTAGCGGGCTTCGTCATTGCTGCGGCGGTAGACGAGGCCGAAGTCGGAGAGGTCGTCGAGCATTTGTTGTTGGGTTGGGGTGAGGTTGGTGGTGCTGTAGCTGATGCCTAACTCGAGGGAGCCGAGGGTGAAGAGGAAGGATAGGACGTCAACGGGGTCCATGTGTAAGGCGCCGGAGACCTCGAGGTAGACGATTAAGAGCGTCCATATTTGCGCGTTGATCTCTTGTAGTAGGAATGTGAAGCCGCGTTGGGTGATGTGTGCTTCGCGGCCACGGACTGAGACGAATTCGCCTTTCTGGAGTAGTTGCTTTGTGCCGGCGCTGATGGCATCCGTGGAGCCGCCGAGGCCTGCGTGCGCACTGCCGACTACGTAGTAGAGGATGGCTTCCCACTGCTGGCGCGCAAAGGCATCCAAGTACGAGCCGGAGACGGGTTGTTTATCCGGCGCATTGCTGGGCACGCCAAAGGACCGGTGATTGCCACCACCCGTGAGCGCCATCCTCAGACTGCGCGCAAAACCATCACTGAGTTTGTACGCCGGACGGCCATCCTTCTCATCACGCGTGTCGAATAGAATGCGCAGGCGCTGCAGGATACTGAGCGCTCTATCTCTCGCCTGCAGACCCTCGGCATCGGGCTTGATCCACACATCTACGTCGGCGACGGCGAAGGGTTTGGGCATATACAACATCGCCATCACGAGTGTTTTAGCCAGGTGAGGCAGCATGCGGCGGAAGATGGCGAGGGCGGTGGAGGGCTGTTGGTACAGCTTGGTGAAGGTGGTGCCCGGCAGCTGCTCGAGGTAGTCGAGCGCACGCTGCGACGCCGTCGACGACATTTCGTGGTCGTCGGCGCCGCCAGCGGCGTGGTGTGGAGGGATGTGTGGAAGCCATGGTGGATGAACGGTTGAAAGTCATATGGAGCCGGCGGAACTCGATCGCATAGCGCGGGAGCTCCCGTCAGCCACCAGCTTCATTCACTTCGAAAGCCGCACATTTCAACATGTTGAAGAGGTGTTTCATTGCTACGTAAGTCACGATTCCTTTGTTGCCTATGAGTATGTCCATAGTCGCCGCCGCTGTGCACAATACCCTGGCAATTATCCAGAAAAAAGGCATGCTGCTTAGCCACGCCACAGTGTATTGCAGCCATCGTTCGGTGCGAGTAGATGAACAAACCCCGTCAAGGTACCAGCGATGGCAACCGGAAGGTGCATTACGACCAGCCCATAACGGAGGGCGTAACAGGCTTATCTTAAAGCGATATGGTGTCGAAGAATCTCTCAAAGGCATACTATCATCTCTCTCCGCCTGGTCCGTGTCCCTTGGGACGATCAATTCCAGCGTACAACCATATATGTAGCTGTTTGAGCGGAAGAGATACATCCAGGAAGTGCTATGAACGACAGGCAGACCTCCACGTGCCACAACCAACCTGTGTCTCCGGAACGCTTGTCTGGTGGCGGAGCCTACGCTACAACCTGTTGTACGGAAATGACTACCATATAGCTGACGGGCAGGAAAGCTCAGCATTGTCGCGTGCTCAAGCGTGTTCACGTTACCGTAGGTCGTCTGCTATGTGTGGCGTCTTACGGGCGATCAAAAGCCGGCCAATAGTACGACGAGCGGCGAGCAAGGACGGGCTCACGATGGAAGTCATATGTCGCAAGCCCGTAGTATATGTATCTACACTATCGTTCAGTGTGTCGCCAAGATGGTGGACAAACCTGACGAAGCGATGAGGTGCGGTCATCCAGCGCCACTTTCGAGGCAAAGCGAAGGCGACTTCATGTTGAACCGTTGAGGGTTGGCGAGGGTATTTGCCGCGATTGGGCGAGCGGGCGGAGGGTTTAGGGTTTAGCGCGCAGTTTAGCCACTGGACATCGAACGACGCAATCTGCAGGAACCGGTGCGGCGGGCGTTTGGCAGATGGGCAGACTTTTGTAGAGCTGCAATTCCAACCTTACGACACCATAACACTCGCCTTTTTCCTCCTCCTCCTCCTCCTGCTGCTGCTTGCTACATCTCTGCACAATCGTCTCGAGAATCAATCCCTCTTTCTCTCTGTGTTCTAGGTTTGTCTGGAGAATAAGTAGAGAGCAGGCATACTTTGTCGCAGCGAGACCACCCCACACAAACATTGTTCTGGCTTCACCGCAACCAGTGGAACGTCTCCGAGTTGCACGCGACCTGCACCCGTCATTGGAGAACCTCGATTCGACATCTGCCATCATAGCCAATATGGAGGGTCGACCACAGAATGTTGGCATCAAAGCCATTGAGCTCTACTTTCCAAGCCAAGTAAGCCAGTTCGCCATCGTTGGCTTCGATTATTGTTCTACGAACTGACCGATGTGCTACCCAGTGCGTCGACCAACGCGACCTGGAAAAGTTCGACGGCGTCAGCGAAGGCAAATACACCATCGGCCTCGGGCAAACCAAAATGAGCTTCTGCGACGACCGGGAAGACATGTACTCCATCGCCCTCACCACCCTCTCCTCCCTCTTCAAGAAGTACAACGTCGACCCAGCCTCGATTGGAAGGCTGGAAGTGGGCACGGAAACTCTGCTCGACAAGTCCAAGAGCGTCAAGAGTGTCCTGATGCAACTGTTCGAGAAGTCGGGAAACTTCAACGTTGAGGGCGTAGATACTGTTAATGCTTGCTACGGCGGCACGAACGCGCTGTTCAACACAATCAACTGGTTCGAGTCGTCGGGCTGGGACGGACGGGATGCAGTCGTCGTTGCGGGAGATATTGCGTTGTACAAGAAGGGTGCCGCAAGACCCACCGGCGGCGCAGGCTGCATTGCTATGCTGGTTGGCCCCGACGCGCCACTTGTCTTCGAGCCGGGTCTTCGTGGAAGTTACATCACGCACGCCTACGACTTCTACAAAGCCGATCTGACGAGCGAGTACCCGCTCGTCGACGGTCAGTACTCGATCAAGTGCTACACGGAAGCGGTGGACAACTGCTACAAGGCCTACAACGCTCGCGAGCAGAAGCTCAAGTCCCAGGCGAACGGCCACAGCAATGGAGTGCATGCGGAGCCTGAAACGCCTCTCGATCGATTCGACCACATGTGCTTCCACGCGCCGACTTGCAAGCTCGTCTCCAAGAGTTACGCCCGCCTGCTATACAACGACTACCTCGCCGACCCAGAGAACCCACTGTTCAAAGACGTCCCCACCGAACTCAAAGACATGCCATACGACCAATCCATCTCTGACAAGACCGTGGAAAAAACCTTCGTCGGCCTCTCGAAGAAACGTTTCGCCCAGCGCGTCCAACCAACCATCGAGGTCCCCACCATGTGCGGAAACATGTACTGCGCCTCGGTCTACTCCTCCCTCGTCTCACTCATCAGCAACATCAGCTCCGACGACCTGCAGGGTAAGCGGGTAGGCATCTTCTCCTACGGCTCCGGTCTCGCTTCGTCAATGTTCTCGCTGCGTATCAAGGGCAGCACGGACGAGATTCGGGAGAAAGTGGATTTGCATAAGCGGTTGGAGAGTCGGAGGACTGTGCCGCCGGAGGTGTATGATGAGATGTGCAATTTGCGTGAGCGGGCGCACTTGAAGAAGAACTTTACGCCGGTTGGGAGTGTTGAGACCATCTTTCCCGGTACTTACTACCTGACTGGTATCGACGATATGTTCCGGAGGAGTTATGCGGTTAAGCAATGAAGAGGGGACAAGACCGGCATTTTTTTTACAGTGCATACCTACATCGGGCGTGAGAGAGAGGTCGGTTGATAGACTTCTCGGCCATGTTTGAAGGTGCTTTTCACTTCTGCAGCGGCGCGGTTAGCATGACGCATTTTCGAGCAGTCTCTTCCGCGCGTTCCGAGCGGTAAGTAACATAGAGCCGAGAGCGTGGCTGATGGTGTCAGAGTTGTGACAGCACCGATGGCTCGTATAATGCCGTGCGCACAAAAGACACGCCTGCTCGGGAATGAAACATGCTTGAATTCATATCATTCCGTCATTGGGACATTGATCTCCTTGGCTGAAACGTGCCTGCTTGTCGAGCCGTTGTGACGTTGAATGCCAGCGAAGTAGAGCATTGTAGTTGTCTGCGGTCTATGAAGGAACGCCGCCGTGGGCTTATTAAGGAGCTAGAGAGCGGCCCTAATAACGGCGCGAGTGAGATTGGTGGTTGTACTGTAGGCTTGTAGCAACACGAGAATGGTAAAGTCACTGATAAGCACGGCTCCGAGCGCGTGCCAAGAGCAGGGCATAAGCCGGACAAGGCTCCGACGACTCCGCCCAGCACGCTGCCGACGCACATCTCTCCTTTGCTCTGCACAACAACAACAACCACACCACCTTCTCCACCCCCATTTCCGACCGTGTCATTCGCTGCTTTCATTTCTTGGACCATTATTGACGGAGCGGATTATCACAAAGGCATAATCAGTGGACCTCGGAGACTTACAGTTTTGCTGAGAGAAAGGAGGGCTTGGGGCTGTGTAGCCGGCCGGAAGGGTCGACACACGCATCGTCATGGAGCGACGGTCATTGCTGGACGGCGAGGCCACGCCCACGCATGAGAACCCGAATGTATTTGACGATGAGTTTGAGGTGGAGGACTTCGATGTACCAGTGGACGGCTACCGACCGCCGCAGGACACGGAGAGCGAGGGCCGGCCGAGCATAGAAAGTCCGCCCGTACGAATCGTGTCAGCGCACTACGCTGCGAGCCCAGTGTCACCCATATCGCGACAGAGTTCACACGCGACGGCGAGGAACTCGATGCGGAAGTCTCGGGCGGGCGCAGAGAATCCGTTTGCGAGTCCGGAGGATGATGGGTATGAGCACGCGCCACGTCTCACTTTTGAGCCGGAGAATGTGAGGAGGTCGGTATCGTCGACATCGTCAAGGCAATTCGCGGGCTCGTCTACTCCTCGACTGGGTGCAGGACCTAGTCATCCATACGGCGCGTATCCGCAAGGGACATTACCGCGAACGCCGAGCATGGCGACACAATCCACATTAAGGGCGCCTCGGGGTCAATCTGCGGCTGCGCAAAACGGTCCACAGCACCCGTATGCGCTGTACCCGCAAGGCGTGGCCGAAGACGATGATGAGGAGCTGACTGAAGCAAGTCCTATTCCTGTGGGCTTTACCGGACTCGGCCAGACGTACCACAGGCGGCGAGGTCCTGAGGGAGAGGAGCAAGACATCATTGGCGAGGATGGCCATACCGAGCAACTACCACCGTATACTCGCTACCCGGAGGATGCACCGGAGAAGATGCCATTGCTAGTACCGGAAGCGCCGCGAGCCTTGCATAGTCGAGCGCCTGTTGCAGGATCAGATCCTACCATGTCACTTATGCATACTCCGATACAGCCGTCACAGACGCCACAACCTCAGTCAATGACGGATGAGTCGAACCTCCGGGCCGGTAGACCCGCATCGATTGCTAGTGCGGAGGCGAGGAATGATAGTTTCGTGACAGACTCGTCTACGAGCAAGTCGTGGAAGGAGAAGACCTGGAAAGAGAGGAGGAAGACCAAGTTGTGCGGTGTCCCACTCGGATGGGTTTTGCTCGTCGTCGGCGTAGCGGTTTTCATGGTAATTGTGATTTCGGCAGTTATTGGAGGCTTCTTAAACCACCAGAAGAACGAACAGAAACAGTGAGTCCTGACAGCAGATCAACACCCTGTGTTGATGCTGACATGACTTAGGATCTTGACGTCTGGGGGCACGTCGTTGTACGATGCTAGTGCCATCCCAACTCCGGTCTCCGCCGCGCCACCGACTGGCACCTACGCGCTCTCCCTCAGTACTCCACAGGAGGCACAGGCTGCGTGCTTGGTGCAATCAAACCAACAAGCAGCGTGGGCCTGCAACCTCGCTGGCAACCCCGCGGCGGTGCTCACTGTGGTCCGGCCGCCGAACGTCAATCAGACCGGCGCGTATATGTCCTACTCGTCCTCCGACAAGACCATCAGCTACGGTTCGCAGAATTACATGATGCAGACCCTCTGGGCGCCGTTCATGACGGTGCAAGACAACGACGCACCCGGCGATGGACCTGCCTACTACTTCCAGCAGTTCTACGACAAGGTCGTCGTGGTACCGGAGTCTGCGCTTACCGCTCCAACCGCAGCACCAGGATCCAACACGAAGCGGCAGGCTCTCGATCTCGCACCCGGTTGGCTGCAGCAAAAGCAGGTCGCCAGTGCCGGCGAGAAGCCGTGGTTCTGCGTCTGGAACAACACTTTCATGGAAGGCTTCATCTACGTGCAGCAGCCGATTGCTTCCACATACAGCCTCGCGACTCCGACACCCACTCCCACCAACATCTCCTCGCCCGTCACAAAATCCCCTGCAACAACCGCCCCTATAACCGCCAAAGTCACGCTCCCTTCCACCACCATCACCTGGACCGGCCCTCCCTCCGCCTACGCCTCCTGGGCCACCCACCTCGCCCAATACCAAACCCAAGGCGGCTACGACTACGACGGCTACGACGGCAACGACGGCAACAACAACCACAAGGAAAAGCGGCAATACGACCCGGACGCGCTCTACGACTCACTCTCCGTGTACCCGAAGGTCGTGAAGATCGAAGAACGCAGGCTACCCGGCAACACGGTGCAGCCTTACTGCCAGCAATACCAGATCCTCGACGACGGCGGATACGGGCTGTTGACGTATCCTGGTACGAGCCAGGTGATTGCTATACAGCTTGATGAGGTGGACCCAGGATATGGTGCGTATCAGAGTGCGGGCGTTGCGGGGTCGAGGCGGAAGCAGATGTTGGGGGAGCGGGCTACTGTGCCGGGGACTTGTCATTGTCAGTGGATGAGTGGGCAGTCGGGTCAGTGAGCCTGGTTCGCGTGACCTACGGACGCCTGTAAGGGGTAATGTTATGATTATGATTTGGCGTTTGGGCGGGTGTATGCCTGTATATGGACGAGGCGCCGGGAGTTGGGACTGTAGTAAGGTTTCTGGTACACGAGGTAAGGTAACATTGGACGAGTTGGCGCAAAGGCTTTGGAGGCAACGATTGCAAGCGCCGGAGCAAAACACGGACACTGTGGGTAGGTACGACGTATGGTCTTTTGAGCATAGATAGGCGTGGCGCTATGGCGTGCAGCACTACTGCTTGTGTAGCGTTCGATGTACACAAGGTTTGACTATGACTCAAATGCTTTACGTGCCAGATATATATCTCCTTGCCTCGCACTTGGTAGTAGTGTCCGTGCACACTAAGTATGATTACAACCGACAACTTCTGCTTCCGTCCAGACGTCCATCGTTCGGCAACAAAATACACTTCCGTCACCTGCATGCAAGCACGCAAGTGTTAATGGCTTCACCAAACCATTCGTCAGCCTACGCCAACGCGACGTGTTTCGGTCTTTCCTAAACTCCCATGTGCCTTCCGTACGTGACTGAAAAGCAAAAATCGTTCTTTCACCGCCGCAACACGACAAACATGATTATCTCAAACGCAAACAGCCCCGGGATGCTCTCTACACCTGTCAAATAAGACCGGAAAGACTCGTCAACACGCCGTTCTCAAAATCCAAGATTTCAAGATGGTTTTCGGACCCATCCCCAACCGCGAGTACCACGAAGGCTTCATGCGGAAAGCCATCGAGATGGCAGAACTGGCTCTCTCCTCCGATGAAACGCCGGTAGGCTGCGTCTTCGTCCACGACGGCGAAGTCATTGGACGTGGTATCAACGGCACAAATGCCTCGCTCAATGTACGTCAATCCCAATCCTCCGCCATGGCAAGCATCGTGGGATATTTCGACGGCTTACTTCAATACAAAGGGCACCCGCCATGCCGAATTCGTCGCCCTGGCCGAGATCATGGCCAAGCATCCCCCAAGCATCCTCAAGGACACCGACCTGTACGTCACCGTCGAGCCGTGCATCATGTGCGCTTCCGCTCTGCGGCAATTCGGCATCCGCGCCGTTTACTTCGGCTGCCTCAACGACCGCTTCGGGGGGTGTGGCGGTGTGATGACCGTGCACTCTGATCCCGGCGTCGACCCGCCGTATCCCGTCTACGGTGGCTTGTTCAGGGAGGAAGCGATCATGTTGTTGCGCAAGTTTTATGTGCAGGAGAATAATAAGGGTCAGTTTCGGTGGCTCAGCCAAGCTGTATCCTGCGAACTAACACTGGTGAATCATCTAGCACCCGATCCGAAGCCGAAGAAGAATCGGGAGCTCAAGACTGAGATTCTGCCGATCACGACGCCGAATGTCGCTACGCCTGGTGGGGGTACGCCTTCGCTAGAGCTCAACAAGCCTATCCTAGAGAAGGCGGCGGTGGCGGCGAAGGCTCAGATTACTCAGATGAAGTAAAGCGTACATACTTCGACTCATCTAGGTCAGAAAGGACTTCACCGCCGGAGTTTCGCGCATCTTCATGCTCCATGGACCGCATTAGACAGACACTCTCAGCCACAAACGCGGCTTATATGCACGGCTGCGGGCAGGCTTCGACAGTGGCAGTAAACGCCAGAATGACATGTAGTTAGAAAGCATTTGCACCGAACGAAGCTTGTGATTGTCTCGTAGAGTATGTAGCTCGGCTTCAATGTTCGTACATTGAAGAACAGGGGTATCCATCTGCGTCTCCAACCTCATAAAGTAACTCTGCTGCTATGTCTGTCATGTGGCATTCTCACCGCCACCAGCTTGGCTCAAGCACCGCAAATATCACTAGTATGTCCGCCATGCAAGCTGAGTGCTTTCTACGCTACAACCGTCGTCATCTGCGTCACCCGTGGTCTCACAAGCCCTCTGCGTCCGCCTCCCATTCTTAACATTCTTTTAAGTTGTCGATTGAGCCACTTTGCCGAGGTTCACCAGACCGACTGCTGCTTGGTAAACGAGCGTCGGTCGCCTTTGCTGGCGGTATGTGTGCTGCAATGGTCGCTCGCGCTGTCCGCCGATTCCATGGCCTTAGGACAGCAGCGATCATAGTATGGCGATCAAGTCTGCCCCTCCCGCTCACACACCGCCCGACCAGCCATTCCCACCACTGTTCCAACCCTCCTCAAGCGTCCGATCCTCAAGCACCCGCACAAAGTTGCGGTTATCGGGGTGTCGTGCGCCCCTGCTAGTCCTACGTCGACCACCCACATTGCCAACCTCACTCGTCGCCTGCCCTTCTGGCGGCGGCGGATAATAGGCGGGGGACGGCTGTAATCTAATCGGCGCGTTCGGATCCAAATGACTGACCACGCGCTGAAGCGCTGCGGGGATCCCATTCCCGTCCATTGTGCTCGCCCGTTGTCGCCCAGCGCGGGTCGTAGCTTGTGCATAGAGATTCGGCTGCGTTTGCGTGCCATAGGGATTCATGGACGCCGCTGGTTGGGGTGGTTGGATCATCGGCATCTGCTGGCCGTAGGCCGAAGGTGGATTTGACGGGTATGGTGGTGGCGCGCCTTGCGGGTTGGGAGTGTACATAGTCCCATACATTGCTGCTGCCTGCGCTGCCTGCGCTGCCTGCTGTTGCTGGGCAATGTGTGGACTTGTTGGATAGCCTGGACTCATGTGATACGCTGATGCTGCGGCCTGTTGTGCGGCGGCGGCTTGCTGTTGCTGCTGCTGAGCTGCCCTTTGCTTGGATAATGCCTCTGCTTGCTGTTGCTGCTGTACACCCGGCGCCGGTGATCTGCTCGTTACTTTCAGGTTCATTGAAGGCTGGAAAGGGCCGGTGAACTTCTGCTGTGTGATGAAAGGGTGGGTGCGCGCTTGCTGTGGCGACCACCGCTCCAGCGGATTGATGTTGAGTAAGCCATGCACGAAGTCAATGAACGCTTCGCGATTGGCCATTTCTGTAACCGTATCAGCACAGCTATCAGCATTTCGACGTCTAGCAAGCGTACCTCTTTCGATCTCGTTTTGCTTCATGCCTTTGCGCGGCATCGGATAGTTCCGGATGATTTCCGGCAGCCTGGTTGAGGAAAAGTACTTCTTGCTCGGCTGCTCTTTCGTGCCGTGCTCCCTCGAATACTGCTCCATGGACTTCAGGCGATACGACTTCCGTCCAAACTCATCATGGCTCTTCTCGAAGAATTCGCCGGCCTGCTTGCCCACCTCCAGCATCCAAGCTGGCGGCAGACCAAGCATCTCCGTGATTCGCGACACCTGGTTGTACTCTGACGAGCCCGGGAAGAGTGGCAGTCCCAGGAACAGTTCGACGACGATGCAGCCCAGTGACCACATGTCAATCGCTGCCGAGTAGGGCAAGCCTAGTAGCACTTCCGGTGACCGGTAGAAGCGCGATTGTATGTACGTGTACACCGTCTGTCGCTCATCACACGCCGACCCGAAGTCGATGATCTTGATGATCGGACTTTCAAGGCTGGTAGACAAGTCAGCGTTTCTGCACAAGGTGTATCTTGGGTGGCACTCACTTCTTCAGCAAGATATTTTCCGGCTTAAGATCACAGTGTATCAGCTTTGCCTTACTCAACAAGCAAAGACCGTTGAGCAGCTGCTGTGCAAACACCCGCACAAGCGTCGTGCTCAGACCTCTGAACTGATTCTGCTTGATCAGCTCGTACAAGTTCACAGACAGCAGCTCGAACACCAAGCACAGATGTTGCCGGTGTATGAAGGTGTCCTTGAGCCGCAGGATGTGGTGATCGTCGTTCTTGTCCATCCGTCCGTTCAATAAGTCCAGCACAGACACTTCCATCATGCTCTGGTTAAAGTATGCGGTCTTGTTCTTCACCACCTTCACCGCCACCACTTCCTGCGTTTTCAGGTTCTGGCATTTCACGACCTGTCCGAATGTGCCCTGCCCTAGCACATCCAGAATCAGGTATCGGTTCTTGTGGTTCGTCTCTTCCGAGCCAAGAATGTCATTGACATAGAGAATGTAGTCACTGTCTTCGTTGTCGTACCCATCATTCTTCACGCCTTTGCTGGGCTTCGTGAGCACTCTCCGTGGGTTTCTCGAAGACTCATACTGGAAAGATGGGTTGCAGATGCGGTAAGTGGATGGCAAGTGCGATGTGAGCGCTTGTAGCGGACTGATGAAGCCGCCCTCTGGGTTCGCTCTCCGGAAAGGTGGCTGCCGGTTTATCCGTGGCTGCAGCTCGGCCACGTCATGGCACTTGGTAAACTGCGGTACCGGACCCTTTTCGAACGTGCCTGACTGCAATTGCGGTGCTGTTGGTGACTTTGGTTCGGTGCCGAAGACTGCATTGAGCTGCTGAGTCGCGGACTGCGGGTAGTAGGACGAGTTCGGTGACATGCTAGGCTGTAGGGGCGGCAGCTGCGAGTTGTTCGCTCGCCCGGACGAAGGCGGCGAGGTATAGTATCTTTGCTGCGTCGGTGAGCTATACGGGTTTTGCCGACTTGGAGATTGTCGTGCCGACTGCTGTGGGGTATACGAGGTATAGTGATTAGCGCCGACCTGCTGCTGCGGGCTAGACGTGTAGGGCGACGTGGGCGACGTGTTCATTGGCGAGTATCTTGCCGCTGCCCTCGACTGTGCATCGTCCTGTTGTACCGGGAGGTATTGTGAGGACAGTCTGTCTGGGTTCGTCGGTGGGCGGGCGTATTTCTGCGTGTTGTACGGATCGGCATCTTCCATACGCATGTCCCCGTCCATATCGCCATTGTACTCCATTTCGCGTGCGATAGTCTGATCCGCCGGCGGCGATGAGATGGCCAAGGAAGCCGCACGTGTTGCGATTGAGGGCGAGTTGTACGCGCCGTACTGCGCGGCTAGTGGGGAGGTGGTGGCAGTGTCAACTGCGGAGATGCTGCGCTGGCTCAACCTCGAGTCGGCAGACGGGGTGGGCACATAGTTTGCTGGGGTGGTGGCGGTGCTGCTTCTCGTACTGCTTGCCTGCTCCCACTGTTGCTGCTGCTGCTCTTCCATGCAAACCTCAGGCCAAGCACCTCCGCCAGGTGCGACACAGTGTAGCGCTCCGCGACGCCCTTGCGCTGCTCCTACGCAACACTCCGTAACGGTGCTTGCGAGCCTGGTCAGCTAAGCGACGTGAGGTGGAGCACTTAGCTGTCACAGCAGCTTACACGCGAAGATGTGCGTGCGGATACTGCTGAAACGCGCGGGAGCCGTGACATGCGGGTAGGGTAGGTTGGCTTTTGTCGCCGTACGCTCGTTCCGCGACTCTAGGCGAGACAGGCACAGGCGTGAAGCACAGTCTGCAGATAAGAGGTCTGGAAGGGTGCACGCACGCTCGTTACTGGCTCAAGCGCGCGCAGGTTTCAAGGTGCGCGGGATGGAGTCGGCGTTGTCGCTGCCGATATGCAATGACGATGCTGGCGACCGTGGGCTGTGGTGGAGTCCTCGAGCCAGCCCGCCGCTACACGATGTGGATGGTGCTTAGTGCACTTCTACAACCAATATTCTGAACAAGCTAACAGAAATCCGCGCGCCAAGTTGGAATCTACCTGCGGATTCTGCGTCAGACACGGGGCCGTGAGACCGTCTTTGCCTTGCTACTCTACTTCCATGGCACTCAGCCCCCGAAGGACCAGTAACTCATGACTAGCCAATCCCGACCCAGTAAGCGCTCGGCCGGATCACCGAGCCAATACGGCATCACGTAGGAAAGCAGAACGCTCATGAAACCGCTCGGTGCGTTGGGATGCGCCGTAGCGCCTACCATATATATATGAGCTTACCTGCTCCCAAATGAGAGTAGCTCTGTCCGCCGCCATTTTACCCACATCTCTATGCTGTATGTACGTGCCGCCGGAAAAGCAGTGCAAAAGCGGCCTTGGCCGTGTCTCTCCAACATGATTATGCAACGCTCAAGAGCTAGAACAGTAAAAGCCAGTTGTCTCGTTCAAAGCCCGTCAAACGCCATCGCCATGCATTAAGCCAAGGTTCGCACCATTCAGGTACATTTACAATGTCTCGCCATTGCGTTCTCACTCCTATCGCCACTCAAGAAGGCCTCTTGAAGACTTCCACGCCCAAAGTCGGCGTTTCAACGAACTTGTTGCCCGGCACGCCCTCGTTCTTCCGTCGGTCGAAGAAGCTCTGGCACTCACCCACAATCAAAGTCCACTCTGCCAATGCGCGGCCGCAGTAGCGTGCGTTGCTCTTGCTCGAGCCGTTAGGCTCGGTGGGAGCCGTGCGTAGCGCTGCATAGGCCACCTTCGAATGCTCCTGCAAAAACGTCTGGGCGGGAGCCGGCAGTCTCGGCGGATGTAGACGCATGGGACCCGGTACATGCTTGTTATTGTGGTGATACTCGAGGCTGAATTTGAACAGATAGTTGCGGTGCTGTGTCACGACGGGAGCAGAGGGAGTAGGTGGCTTCGCAGTAGTCTCGGCCTGTATTGAGCTGCGGCCACTCCGAGCAGTGGGCTCGGCCTGAAACGAGCTGCGGCCGCTTCGCATACTCTGCATATCTTCCACGGTGGCAGAACGTGTGAGGCCACCATTTGGCAGCGGAGGCTCGGCTTTGGGTGTTTGCTGGGGTGTAGACCGTGTCTGCGCTGGGCCCTGGGATTTGGATCGCGCTCTCGAGCCGCCGAGCATCTTCCGGATGAACCCACCAATACTCTTCTCACTAGTGGACACAGGATCCGTTTCTGGAGCGGAGCGTGGCGCATCTGCCCTGCTGTCCTGCTCGACGACGTGTGAGAGCGTGGAGAATCGCCTTACAGGTAGCTGAGGCTGGCTGGGCGCCGCCGGTGATACTATGCCGTCGAATGACAGGAACGACATGTTACCAGGTGCGATCTGCGAGTCGGTGCGGATGATCAGCATTCGACGGCCAGGAGCAGGATTGCAAGGATTTGTCGGTGGCAACAGCATGCGCCTTTTGGATGCGTCTTCGCGTAGGTAAAGATAATGGGACCAGTTCGCATGTAGGCGCTGTAGCATCGTCTCGAGGATCACAATATCGACCTCCTGGGGATAGCCGTCGTAACGCCCCACCCTCCAGCACAACAAGCGCATGAAGTAGGCCCGCACCATAGGACACCAGTGGTTGAAGGTGCTGTCAAAGATCTCCGGGTCCAGCAGGAGGCCCAGACAGAGGTTCTTTTTGCGGCCCAAATCGCATACAACAGTATTCCAAACGGTGTACAGAAACGCATACAGCCGTATCTCCGTCAAGGTGTTATGACTGCTGATCATCTTCTTGCACACTGACTGCCAGAATGCCGAGTCGATGATGGCCTTCCCACTGATGTGCTCGTACCGTGACAAGATGACCAGCACCTCCTCTAAAAAGTCCAGTAAAGTGTAACAAGCGGCATGGTCAAAAAGTGAGGTGCCCTTGGCTGTCGTATGGAGCAGATCATTGAAGGACTCTGCAAAGAACTCGCGCGCCACTGGGTGCTCCGCACTTCGTTCGGACAAGAAGTCGCGTATTAACATTACAAGCCGGTTCTCGGCCATTATTCGTACTGCGTTGATGGGAGGCAAAGGGAGCGCGGAGGCGACCGCATCTGGCCCGCTAAGTACGTCGTCAAAGGCTGGTGGTGCGCCCAGACCAGCTGCGTCCTGCTGGCTTTGGGTAGCATCTCTGTGGATAGTCGCATCCAGGTTGATTAGTATTTGGGCGTGCACCAGCAGAACGCCAGGGGCACACATGCGCTCTTTCTTCGAAGCCTCGGAGGGTAGGAAGTCAGTTGCCAGGATATGAAAATGCTTCACGAAGACGTAGAAGAGGTCACTTTCGCGGCCACTCCAGCGTTCCAGCCATTGGCCCCACCACTCGATGTTTGCGGTCCCAAGAGGTAAAGGTGGCGGTGTCCGCAGCTTGCGCATGTACTTCATCAAAGAATGAAATCCGAGTTGGTGCAATGCAGGCGGAAAATTGGACGCTATAAGCTCCGTTGTTGACGCCACATCATCAAACTTGCCTATGCCGTTACCGTCCAGTACTCGCCGGAGCGTGTCCATCTGCAAATCCCAGAGACGGGTGAGCACGTCCGCCATACCCGGCACAAACATGAAGGCGTATGCGCAGGCCTTGCCACAGAAGATGACCAGGCTAGCCGACGCGTTGCGCAGCGACATTTTGTCTACCACAAAGGCCATTTGCGCGCTCAGATTCTGGACGAAGATGTTGCGCACGTTTTGATGCACAGACTCCGTTAAGAATTCCGAGGTTGCTGAGCTTAGAGAGGTCGTGGACCGGCTTCGAGGACTTGCTGTACCCTTCATCCGTTGACTGATAGGACTAAACGGCGAAGGAGCCAACCTCCACTCTGGTCGCTCCATGATACCCGAGATGCCATCTAGGATCACTGGCCGATCTGTACCGGAGATTGACTGATTATTGCGCCCATGCAGCATTTCGATCAAACCCGTCCACCACTTATTGAGAATGTTCGCCCGTCTATCAAGGTCTTCCGGTCGTAGCGTCTTGTTCGAAGGATGCGTAGTGTAGGTTCGTAGGAATGGTAGGAGGGTGGTGCGTACTACGTTAGCCTTGAAGGCAACCGATTTCGAGGCAAATTTCGTGTAGTCTCCATCGAGAGCGCGAAAGACACTCCAGAGCTCGTCTCGCTTTCTGATGGGTATCGTCAGACCAGTAGTCGGGATACGGTCTGCAGACAGCATTCTAGGCATAGGTGCAGCACGTCCCGGTTGTGGCGTATTCGATCTATATGTCGGCAGCTTGTCCGTTGAAAAAGACTTCGGCAGGGATGGCACACGCGGTATCGCCGGTACAGCAGGCACTCCATTTGCTGGAGAAACATTCTCCTTACTGCCGCTCAAGAACATGCCACTAATCGGCCGAGATGTTCTTCGCAAAAGCATGGAGCGCCGCGAGACTGGCCGCTCTGTCTCAGACTGCGCTTGTGCATCCTTCTCTGCATTGTCCTCCTTGCTCGCTTTCGTAAGCTTCAGAGAATCTCTTCTCCGTATGAGCGACTTCCGCCGTTTCGGTTTGGGCTTCTCCGCAGGAGGTGGCGGAGTCACGCCATTCGTAATTGCTTTCTGCTCACCAATAACGCTATCTTTTTTTGGTGAGGGCGAGCGTGACGGCGCCGAAGAAGATTGCGAGGTGCTGTACCATGACTTGCGACTAATCTGTCGTGCAAAGGAAGGTCGTGGTTTTGGAGTCACCGAGCCTGGCGTAGTCGCTTGCGTAGAGCCGGTCCGATTTGACTCCAAGCTGGTAGCTGCCACGCTGGAGGCTCGTGAGGGTCGCCTTGACGTTGACTGGACGCTGCTTGAGTCATCGTCGACAGCCGTCGCCGAGCGCTGGACACTAATCTTGGGACTCTTGTGCAATTGAGCGATCAACTCCTTGGCATGCTCTCCAGACACTTTTGGTTCTATCTCGTCCGGCGTCGTCCAGCCAGACGAGTCCGGCGGCGATATATCGACCAGTTCATCCGCGGGAGCTATAAGATCTACCTCGGAAAAGCTGCCCTTGATCGTGACAACGCCGGGGTTGGCGTACGGGCTTCCATGTTTCGCCTGCGGTAGGTACGTGTACGACGCGGAGCGTGGGAAGTCTGCATTTCGAGGCAGCGGGGAGACATCCATTCGCTTAAGTGGTGGTATTGGTGCTTCGCTCCTCCCACGCTCAACGAAGGTGCGCGGTTGGATAGCATATCCGTTCATGGTCTCAGTCGCGACCGAACCCATGCCTGTGCAAACTCACAGCGCTTCGACGCACCCTGAACCCTAACGCTGACAGTACAAACCAACTCTTTCTGACTACCGTGCCATTACTGTTGTCGTTGTCGTTGTCGTGGTAGACCTAAAGCGAACGGTAACAATGTACTCTTGCCAAGTATTGCCCCGGCTCCGAGACGCCCTAAGGAGAGTCGAGTCAAGATCAACACGCCGGGTAAGAGATGCTGCCTCCAGCCCGTGCTGCCTCACAGACTCAACATGACAACTCCGCCACCCTACTAACAAAGAACTGGACGTAAGCAAGAAACACACGATCAGTCAGAAGGAGGCCGACAGCAAGCTATGATGCCTCTGCCATGGCCGGCGGCTGGAGTGGAGAGCCAGTTGCAAGACGCTGGATTGTCCACGGCAAGCAGCAGGGACCCCAGTATGTTTCAGATGTCAACGTCGCTAAATTTAAAGTTCCGTCTGAAGAGTTGAGCCCACGCTTCCGCCACGCAAGCGAGCAATCACGGCGAACAAGTTACTCGTCGGCTAATATACGCAGCTTGCTTTCTCACTATAGTCGTACTACTATTCATCAACCATCGAAGCAGACACCCGCATCAATCTCAACATGAACAGCCACCTCGCCAAGTCCAGATCGAGCTGCCAATGATGCACTTGCGGCAAGCATACGCGTCCTGATCTGCGTTTAGTTCGCGCCAAGGGAATCAACGAATGAATGGATGCGTGCGTCGAGATGCGCTTGACCGCATCGGCTGGCTATAGCAAGCCACCGAAGCACGTTCTGAACAACATTTCGAGCGCCATACCACGTTCTGTTATGTAAGTGACAGCAAACGTCACTGGCGGTTGTGAAGTGGTCGCTACTGCACTTCGCGGCACGACGTTTTTTCTTCGGTAGGCCATCTTGCTTGCCTGGCGTAACCGAAGATCTTGCGGCTTACGGATCTGACGGAGCTTTCTGGCTGTCCCCACCATGCGACCCGGTGCCACTGCAAGAACAATGCAGGAAATGCTTCGAAGATGCATATCTTTCCGATGTGGCGGCAGCTCTAACGTGCATATACAGTTCGCTTCGGGGGCGATTGCGTCGTGGACTCATATGCCATCTCAGCT
Organism: Baudoinia panamericana UAMH 10762; assembly: GCF_000338955.1. Classification (NCBI taxonomy): domain Eukaryota; kingdom Fungi; phylum Ascomycota; class Dothideomycetes; order Mycosphaerellales; family Teratosphaeriaceae; genus Baudoinia; species Baudoinia panamericana. Next base: position 373,599 of record NW_006911268.1, read on the forward strand.
CTTCGCCACCGTGTGCATCCCAATATGGCTTTAGGAGCTGTAATAGGCCGCATTAGCTTGGCAAGCTTGACGTACTTTTGAGAGTTGCATTAAGTGGGCACCGTGGGGTTGCCCTTGACGGCGTTGCAGCGGTATGCACAGGTTCTCAACCAGCGCTGTCGCCAGATGAAGCACGCGCTGCTAGCAAGGGCACAGCTTTCTCTATTTTCTACCAACATCCCGCACGCTGCTGTATGCGTCAAAGAGTCCGCTGCGGTGACTGTGCTCATAGTCGAAGGCCTTCAGTAAACCTACCAGATGAGTTGCCGCCGCCAGTAGGACGAGCACATGGAAGATCTGGTGCGAGTGGCCGAAAAGGTCGAAGGCACCTGGCTTGAAGCGCTCTGGTATCCGTGCCTGCTATGAGGTCAGCAACCAACAGCAGTCAAAGTGCGGTATTGACGTACGGCATATATGACTGCACCAGCTATGTACAGCACACCCTGGCTTATGACCCACGAGAGACCCATTTGTCTCTCCATTTGCGCTGCACCATATCTCCAGGCGCCATGTATTACGGGGAACACTGCGCTCAAGCCCATTGCCACGAACATTGCAGCTCGAACGGGCCGCAATTCCGGTGATCTGAATCTAGGCAAAGTGACGACAGCGAGAGTACCTACGCCGATTGAAGTGATCTGTCGCTGGTCAGGAAGAGCACTCTTGCCAGGATATAGACATACCATAGCCCAGTAGAGCCTGACAAGCCCTGGTTCGCTACCAAACCCGTAATAGATTGATGGGATAAAGCTCCCCCAGATGAGCAGGATGATGCCAATGTAGTCCAAGCGATTGCCAAACTTTGCAACGGCCGGGCTGTGATTACAGATGGTATGATAGGTCGCACTCATGCCCAAGCATAGTACCGCTCCAAGGAAGTAGCAGCCGAAGACCTTGACATCGTCATTCGTTGCCATATTGAAGCGAGGCTTGATAGCCGTCCAAAGGACCGTACCAGCGATCGCGGCAATGATTGCTCCCAGCAAATGGGTCCAAACGTTGACGCTTTCGTTGTGCAAATACCCTAGGCTCGCGGCCGACTTCATGTATGAATTAGATTGTGGCCTATAGCCCGAATGTATATAATGGTTGTCTTGTAGCCAGATTGGCAGGTCGTTCCAGAGGACGGTCAGGGCCTCCTGCGTTTTGATTTCTGCCTTGGTTACCAGATCGACCTTATCGTCCATGGTGAGCAGAGCGAAGCCTCGTCCAGTTCGAACTCTAAGGATCTAATTGATACCCTATTACATCGATCTGCAGATGCTGTTCACTACAGTCGTGTTTGTCGTCGCTTCGGACCACGAGAAAGTAGGGCAGAGGTACAGGACTAAGTCGCCGCCCGCGCGTACTACGTTGAGTGAATACACATTCATTGATCGCTCATGGGTCAATATTCGGCCGTAGTCAAGCGTTGAGGTGGAAAGTATTGGTCCGAAGCGTTCCTGCCCGTTTTCGATGTCGGCCAAAGCCTGCATGCACACCGACCCCACTCTACTTGCGATTGCCTCCAACAATGATATCAACCTAGACCGGCACATTATGCGGAGAGGCGCAAGTTGAAGGCGTATGCAATGACTGTCATGGCGCAGCGATCGTAAGAGGCGTGCCTAAGCGGAGGGTGTACGTCCTATGTTAGAAAAATGTCTACATCTGCGCGACCTCAACCTCGCCGCGGTCCGTCTGGTGCATGGACTCGACTCAAGCCTGCAAATATCGACCCTTTCGAAGTTTTCGGCTTACCATCGAAAGGCGAAACAAAGTATTATCGTACACTACACTACTCATTCCAGTACGCGACAACTAACGATATGATAGACTGCATGATTTCAGGGTCCAGGAGTCATATTTTCAGACAATTGTGGATCGATATATGAAGTTCATCGCCTCTTCCGGTGGCGGAGAGGAGCTGGAGAAGGCCTTTGCGGCATTGTCGCTTCAACATAATCCACCGCACTTCACTCTTAACTCTAGAAACGAGGAGAGACCTGCTCGTCCACGACAGCCGTCCGCCACAGAGCGTCACAATGATATGCCAAATATCTTGATGGCGATGCGTAAGCTCCGCGAGGGCATATTAGGCTCCCATCGCCGTGACCACTTCGCCCAGCGGGCGTACATCTTCATGGTGCAGGCCAGCATTCTAACTCGACACTGGGAGTCATACCAGCCTGCATTGCTGTACCTTCTGAACGATATTCACACAGTCACGCCGCTATCGTCCACCGAGCTCCACGATTTGGTGAGCTATCGGATCCTTGATCTCGCATGCCGGCAGTACAAACTCACGGACGCCTTCGAGGTTAGACACCGGTACGGACTTCGGGATCGCGGAGTAGATACAGTCTTGGCGGCCCTTGTACACGACGACTGGGTACGTTTCTGGCGGACCCGCCGGCTTGTGGACGGATACTTGCGCTCATTGATCGACTTTGCTGTCGAACAGATGCGAATGCATTCTCTTAAGTGCTTGGGTCGCGGTTATTTGAACGCTGACAAAGCCTTCGTCGAACGGACAGCCGATGCCGCCTGGCACGACCTTGTGAAGGGCGGCGTCGGCTGGCAGTTGCAAGACAATGGCTCGGTCATGATTCGAAAGCCCAAGCCTAAGTGAGCGCAGCTTAATCATAGCGTCCCCGATCTAATGACAACGAAGCGCTTGCTCATCAACACTCCGGCCGGCGTCGACTTAAGGCATGTGCGCTCACAAATACCTATGCGCTTCGACGGAGTCTTCCATGACGCTCATAAGTCCGCGGTGTCTCCGTCACTTCAGGTATGTACGCCTCAGTCAGCCGGACGCCTCCGGCTTCGATCTCGCGTGCTCCTCCGTTGACGCACTCCGGCAGGTCTGAGTACGTAGTCTCTTGTCTCTGGGTCGTATTGGAGCAACTCAGTCTCCAGCTGAGCCAATGGCGCTTCAGGCAGAATCTTCGCGAACCCTTCTTCAGGCCGAGCTCTTGACCTCCAGAAGACGTCCGGTAACTTTCCGCCGTCGTCACGAGCCTCGATCATCAGTTTCCAATCACGTAGGGCTTCGCACTCGTACCGGCCACGGTCCTCCAACCCTGGCCCACCAAGCTTGATGCGCGCTCTGACAGACGGATGTATGTACTCACATGTATCAATCAACGGGTCGCGCGTCTGCCGGCCGTTGTAAGGATCTACCGCGCAATACCGCCCAGGCGTCCGGACTTTTGATCCACCAAGAGCATAGATGCCACCAACCCCGGTAAAGGTCTTCCCGAAAGCCCAGGGTCTTACTTTTTGGTCATGTCTTTCGTAATAGTCCTCTGCGGCTTCCCATTGGTCCATGAGGTAGTCGACATCAAAATCCAGGAATTGTTGACACTGCGCCATCATCCAGGCTAGGGTTGTTGTCGCCATTTGCTGATCCTCATATGCTCCGCCGATGTTACCGTGCGCCCCCGCGAACCAGACTTGTCGTAGGACGGTCTCGTTGTCTTCGAACTTCTCCCACAGTGTCGGCTGAAAGGCGTACCGCCGCTCGTCCAACGCCAAGGCCTGAAAAGCATACTCTATACAGTTGCTGAGGCTCGTGTCATAGAAGGATAACTCTCTCATAGCATTCGATTGCAAACCGGCGCGCTGCAACCACCCAATCTTTGGAAAGCCAAGGCTTCCGACAGTGTCGAAGACGCCTATAACTTTGATAGGAACATAAAGCCTGGTCAAGCGCCTCCGCTGCAACTCCTGATTGTACGCCGGATCCAGGGCACTCGGCTTATCCGGGAAAGGTATGTCAGGGTTCTTCGGTACATAACGTTTATCGTGCTTGTGCTGCACGTCCCGAAAGATCTCCGCAAGGTACGGCAAGCCTTTGTTCGTCAGGACACCCACCTCACCAATCAAGCCTGCAATTGCTCGCGCGGTGTATGCGCCTCTGGAGAAGCCGAAGATGTAGATCTCATCGCCGGGGATCCAGTTCGTTGCGATGTAGTTGTAGCCTTCGCGGACGATTTCGGCAAGACCTCCACCGGTGGCGCCTGCGAGTTTGTCGACCACACCGCCCCCTGCGCCAACACCGAAGTGATAATAGACGATCTGAGGGATGCCATCGCTGCTCAAAGGCTTTATGGCTCGGGCGAGCCGTGTTATGTTACTGGGTGTGGCGACAGATGCTTCGGTAGAAGAGCTATCGGAGTTTAGCCAGGTGCCTGTTTGGGCGTCAGCATATAGTATGTTCAAGTGGTAACTCCAAGTGATTCATCAGCATACCATCTTCACACAATATCAGACGCTTACTAGGTCTGCCATTTGGTTGGCGCGATCGTGCGCGACTCCGTCCCGTGTTTGCGGCCCTCGGCTCGTGTGGTGGAGGAGCTGGGCTAAGGTGTGACATTCGCGTAGCGGATTCCCAGACCTGGAATCTGCACAAAGACCTTGTTTTACGGCACACTGCGGATCCCGAACCAGAGCATTGGGACACGCCACCTCGCTATTCGCTCAGGACTCAATCCCCGATATCCAAACCAGATGCATCTTAGAACAGCGCAAAGCCGGTAAGAAGACTTGAAGTTCAGAAGATGCAGCGTGGCGCTCCCTCAGCCACTTGATTTCGTACAACTACACGGAACCGTTGGCGCCAAGTGCATTGCTTTGACGACCGAATGCAGATCATAACGCAGGCTTTACGAATCAAGTGGCTACAATGGCATTGGGTATCGTTAACGACAGCGTTACAATTTACTATCAAGTGCTTTAAAAACTTCGACAAACAGCTTCATCGCTGCCACGGGTATCACATCCAAGAGTAACGCGCCTGGTCACGATCGCAACGTGCCGCATCCAAACCCACATCCCAACGTGCTTTGCGAAGTCGAAGCACCAGAGGATCATGGCCATGTCGCATTATCGCTCCACTTCACCATCCACAGCGCTAACATCCACCGTCTCGGCTCCTGCAACGTCCACCTCCTCGATTTCCCTCTCCACCTCCTGCGCAACGAACTCCTCATAGCCCTCTAAGCTTGTCTGCACATGGATCTTAAATCGGATAATTTCGTTCAACATCCGCTCCAGTTCCGTATGCAGATCTTCCCGCAACGCTGAGGAGCGAAGGGTAAGTTGTTCGTACCTGTGAAGCACCTTCCGTTAGCTCATCGCTTCATCGTCTTCACGATCAGAGCGCGAAGCATACTCAAGATTAGTGCTCATCTCCGTCTGCTCCATCACCTGCACACTCTCCACCAATCCAGCCCTCATCCGCGCCAACTCCTTCTCCATGCGCTCGATCTGCGCATCCGAAGCCATATTCTGCGCTCCGGTGATCTCTCTGCTCCTCTCAAACTCCTCCTGCGCCGCTCTCACTTTATGTCTCAGAGTCTCCAGCTCCGCGTACTTATCATCCAACGCTTCTCTCGTCTTGTCCAACAGATCCAGCTTCGCCATGTCCTCTTCCAGCGCGACACTGCGCCGTTCCGAAATCTCCTTGCGGAGCTCTTGGAGTGACTTGCGCGAGGCTTGTAGGGAGGTTGCTGTGGGCGGGAGGAGGTGGTGGGGGAGGTAGCCAGTTGTAGCGTCGAGGAGGAGGCGGTCATTGCTGGAGGTGATCACTGAAGTGCCCAGTTGGGAGGTGGTGAAGGCCGGGCCGGTGATAAGTGCAAGTGAGATCTCGTACTCGATGCCTCTTGCGTTTGCCGCAGTAGAGGGTATGATGCCAACCTGATACCCAACACTGTTGAACCGCTGAACGATAGACTCCAGTTCATCTAGCTTCGCCCCCGTCTCGGCCTCCTTCTTCGCCGTCCGATCTTTCGCCTCTTCCAGTCGCAGAGACGTCGCTTCCACGCCCCTCTGCAAGCGCTCTCGCTCTGAGTTCATCCGGTCGATATCCTGCACGCTCAGGCCTTGCTCGTCAACTCTCCGCTGCAGTTCGTCGCGCTCGCTTTCCGCCTCTCGCACTTCGGCTTCGCACTTCTCGATCTCTTGTTGCAGTAGCTCGGCACGTTGGAGATATCTTTCCACTTTCGCTTGCATCGACGCGTTGTACGTTTCAAGCTTCTCCCGATCTTCCTCCAGAATCTTGATTATCTCGTCCAGTTCCGCCTGCTTCAACGTCGACTTGGCGAGCTCATCGATCTGGTCCTGCATCGCCTTGCTCTCCGCTTCAAGCTGCCGAACCTGCTCCAGATTCGCTTGGTTCGCTTGCTCGAACCTTGCAGCCATGGCGTCTATATGTGGCTGGATACGCCGTTTTGCCTCCTCCTCATCATCATCTTCGTCTTCGATTGAGAGCCACTCTCTGTATGCATCTGACAGAAACTGGAACGTAATGCGATCGGAGCTCACATCGTAGCCGGCTTCTGTGCATGCCTCGTCGTACATACCCGTCGAATATTGCTCCATCATCTTCGCCAAATTCATCATCCAGTGCAGCAGGCCGAGAAAGGTGGACCAGTTGTTCCCACCCACAGCCGCTAACTGCATCTTGGAAATGTTCCTCTCAAATGGATACCGAAGCTGTTTCAGCAGAGGCGGAACCTCGGCGTCAATATTCTTCTGGAGTCGATACGACGGGTCGATGCAGTGGTACAGAAACTGGAAGATGAGGTTGAAGTCTTTCTGCGTCGGAGAATTCATGCTTTTGTGCGTGAGAGTGTGTTTCATCTCCATCTCAAAGTTGCGTTGCGCGAGAAACTCGAGCAGCTCTGAAGCTATCTGTGAGCGGGTATTGGCGTCTCGTAAGCGTCGCGGGTCGGTGGGGATGCCGTTCTGAGGGGGTGCGGTCGCGAAGAAGGATTGATGCCCGGCTGGACCGAGGCCTGCGGAAGGCCGGGCGCTGTACACACTGCTTCGTCGCTGCGTGCTGTCTTGCAGCTGCAGTGGATTCGCAGGTGTGCTTGTGATCGGCGCATAGCTCTTCCTGCCGCCGGTGCTGTTGAAGAAGTTCGCTGTGCTTGGACGTTGCACGGTCGAGAAGCCCATATCTGCCAAGTTTGTGCCAGAAGATGATCGCTGGAATACAGGCTGCGCGGGCCTGTTCGGCGCAAGGGACATACGTGAGGCGGAGGTTGTGCGCACATGGTTGGTTGTGTACGGCGCTTGTACCTTGTTCTGGGAGCTTGATCGCTTCATGGCCGATGCTGGCATTGGGATGGCGGAGGCATTGTGACTAACAACGCCCAGCGTCTGTGGTTGATATCGTCAGTATGTGACATATAAGGACTCGACGGACGATGTGCGACAGACCTCGCGGGGCCGGCGCACTGAGAAGGGTCCTGTTTCTTGCGACATCGCGATGGCTGAGGATGAACAGAACGGCGCTTTCTAGTGTGTTTTCTCTCTGCGATGTGATGGAGGCGTCGTGTTGCAATTGTGCTCTTAGCCGATAATGATGCTGTCGTTGGCGCACGCGACTCGTCTGGAGTAAACACAACCGATAAACACCGTTGCTGGCAGCGCTAGCCTCGGAAGATCTGCACAACCCCTGCTAGCTCAAACGGCCGAACCCGCCCTCGCGTGACTGCATGCTTCGATATCGACGCAGAGGCCAGCCATGATTGGTTTGACAGAGCTTCAATGTTCATAATAGGTGGTCAAAATATCCGCGAAACCTGAGCGGAGTATGGTGCAAATGGGCGAGGACGAAGTGCAGCGATGAACGGCGGGACAGTAACGCTACGCCACCTTTAGTCCCAGGCCGTCCGCCGTCATGGCTCAACAAACGTACAGAGATAATCTGGATGGCATCTTCTCCGAGCTCAAGGCGCGTAATGATGCAACTCGCCAGACTGCGGCGGCGCGGTTGGGCGAGCAGGTGACATCTGCCTTCCGCGAGCTCTTACCGGCCGAATTTGCAAGATACTACGACGATGTCAATCGCCGTATCAACCATCTTGTCATAAACGGCATCGATACGCACGAGCGCACGGGCGGGCTTTACGCCCTTAACGCCCTTATCGACTTCAGGGGAGACGATGCTGCATTGAAAGTCACGAAATTCAACACCTTACTGAGACGGACACTCGAAGGTAGCGACACCAGTGCTATGGTCGTCGCAGCGAAGTGTCTAGGCCGACTTGCAGCGCCAGGTGGCGCTCTGTCCAATGAGCTTGTCGATGCGGAAGTTAGGCACGCGCTCGAATGGCTTACGTCAGAGCGCAACGAGAACAGAAGGTTTGCTGCGGTTCTTATTCTTCGCGAAATGGCTCGTCACAACGGTCCCCAAACATTTCAAGTGGCCGCGCAGATTCTAGTTAACCTCTGGGAAGGACTACGCGACCAGAAAGTCGTGATCCGTGAGACGTCCGCGGAAACCATGAGGGAGATCTTTAAGGTGCTCGCTGCCAGAGATCAGCAGACTCGGCAAACATGCTTAACGAGGAGCTTCGAAGCCGCTCAACAAGGCTTCGGAAGAGGGACCGTCGAGTGCATTCACGGCTCACTCCTGGCTTATAAGGAGCTACTGATTCAGGGTGGCATGTTCATGCATGGCAACCGCTTTAAGGAGGTGTGTGAGCGCATTCTGTCGCCGTCTTACCGTGAGCACAAAGACCCCACCATCAGGCGCACCGTCGTTGAGATCATTCCGATACTGGCAGCATACGCACCTCAGCAGTTCTGTCGTGATTGTCTGGCTCGTTCAATGCAGCATCTACAAACCCTGCTCAAGGATCCGAAGCAACGGAACATGGCTTTCGTCTCCATCGGTAAGATTGCCCACGCTGTGGGGTCGCAGATTGCACCCTACCTGGACACGATCCTTCTCCACATCCGGGAAGCGCTTTCTGTGAAAAACCGGAGCAAGCTGACGGACGAGGCGCCAATCTTTGAGTGTATTAGCATGATCTCTATCGCCGTGGGTCAGACGCTGAGCAAGTACATGGAAGCATTGCTCGACCCGATCTTCGCATGCGGCTTGTCGGATGCCTTGACGCAAGCATTAGTGGACATGGCGCATTACATCCCGCCTGTGAAGCCAACGATCCAGGAGAAACTGCTTGATCTGCTCAGTCGGACCCTCTGTGGTCGACCATATCAGACACTGGGCCATCCGACTCAGGGGCAGGGGTTACCTCCGATATACACTAAAGACGTGCGTGAACAGCGCGACCCACAGCATCAAGATCACAAGGACCATGAGGTTGCCCTGGCTCTGCACACGCTGGGATCGTTCGATTTTAGCGGGCATGTGCTCAATGAATTTGTTCGAGACGTTGCAATCCGTTACGTCGATGACGACGACCCCATCATCCGGAAGGCGGCCGCTTTGACATGCTGTCAGCTCTTCGTTCGGGATCCGATCGTGCACCAGACCAGTCATCATGCAATCCAAGTCGTCTCGGATGTCATTGAGAAGCTGCTCACAGTTGGCGTTGCGGACCCGCAACCGGATATCCGGCAGACAGTGCTTGCTTCGCTCGACACTCGCTTCGATAGGCACCTAGCGAAAGCAGAGAATGTTCGCACATTGTTTCTCGCGCTGAATGACGAGAAGTTCGCGATCCGCGAGGCGGCCATGACAATCATTGGCCGGCTAACATCGGTGAACCCGGCTTACGTCTTCCCGTCACTGCGAAAAGTGCTGATACAATTGCTTACGGAGATCGAGTACAGCAACAACCCGAACAACAAGCGCGAGTCAGCACAGCTCATCAGCCATCTGGTCAGCGCAAGCAGCAAGCTCATCAAGCCTTATGTCGATCCTATGGTGACGGTGCTTCTCCCGAAGGCAGAAGACGCAAATGTTGACGTTGCCGCGACTACGCTGCGAACCCTGGGCGATCTAGCTACCGTTGGTGGCGACGAGATGAAGAAGTACATCCCGGACCTCATGGGTATCATCATTCGGAGTCTGCAGGACTTGGCTTCGGACAAGAAGCGCGAGGCCGCTCTCTGCACACTTGGGCAGCTAGCGAGTAATAGCGGCTATGTCATCGATCCGTATATTGATCACCCGCAGCTGCTCAACCTACTCGTGGGCATTGTGAAGCACGAAGAAACAGGGCCGCTCAGACGCGAGACCATAAGATTAATGGGTATCCTGGGTGCTCTGGACCCGTATAAGCACCAACAAGTGGTCGAAGAGTCTCCGGAATCGAATCTCAGAGCAGAGGCAGAAGCTGAGTCGGACGTCACGCTTATCATGAAGGGGATTACGCCGAGCAATGAGGAATACTATCCAACGGTGGTCATCAACACGCTGATGGCCATGCTGAAGGAGGACACCTTGAAGCAGTATCACTCGGCCGTTGTAGAGGCTGTGATGAACATCTATGCCACCATGGGCATGAAGTGTGTGCCCTTCCTCAACACGGTCGTGCCAGGTTTAGTGAGCGTGCTGGGAGAGGCGTCTGATGAGAGGTTAGAGGGCTACTTCAGTCAGCTCAGCGTACTCGTCAAGATTGTGCGGCAGCATATTCGCCCCCATCTCCCTGTGATCATTCACGCCGTGTCCGACTACTGGTCCAAAGGCGTTCGACTGCAAGCGACAATGCTTCAACTCATTGAGAGCGTTGCCAGAAGCCTGGAGGGCGAGTTCAAGGTCTATCTTGCAGGCGTGCTTCCACTCATGCTTGGGGTACTGGATGCAGACGCCAGGACTGAAGCCGGCAAGTCCGCTTGTCAAAGGGTGCTGCATGCATTTCTGGTTTTCGGCAGCAGCGCAGAGGAGTATATGCACTTGATCATTCCTGTAATCGTCCGCATGTTCGACACGGATAGGGCCCGACCGCGGGACGTCCGAAAGGCTGCTATCGAAACGATAGGACGCATGAGCAAGCAAGTCAACATCTCCGAATTTGCAGCCAAGATCATTCACCCGTTGTCGAGAGTCCTGGCTGCGGGTGATCAATCTTTGCGGCAGACGGCGATGGAGACATTGTGTGCTCTCGTGTTTCAGCTTGGACCGGATTACCTGCACTTCGTGCCTACTATCGACAAAGTTTTGGTGCAACAGCGAATACAGTACTCCACTTACACGCTGATTGTCAACAAGCTAAGGAAGAACGAGCCCTTACCACAGGATCTTAGCCCAGACCAGCGTTACGGAGATGAGGATGACGACCCGTTTCAGGCCGATATCGCTACGAAGAAGCTTCCTGTGAATCAGCAGCACCTGAAGAACGCTTGGGAGGCGAGCCAAAAGTCGACGAAGGAGGACTGGCAAGAGTGGATGCGGAGACTGTCAGTCGAACTGTTGAAAGAGTCGCCGCAACAGGCTCTTCGGGCTTGCACGCCGTTGGCCAGTATCTATCCGCCTTTAGCCCGAAGTCTGTTTAACAGCGCGTTTGTCAGCTGCTGGACGGAGCTGTACGACCAGTACCAGGAGGAGCTGGTCAGATCACTCGAGGTGGCTCTCACGTCGCCTCAGATCCCACCAGAGATCTTGCAGATACTGCTCAACCTGGCGGAGTTCATGGAGCACGACGACAAGGCTTTGCCGATCGACGTCCGTACTCTGGGTGTATATGCGGCAAAATGTCATGCTTTTGCTAAGGCGCTACACTACAAGGAGCTCGAGTTCAATGCCGAGCAAAGCGCGAGTGCCGTCGAGGCACTCATTAGCATCAACAACCAGTTGCAGCAGACTGATGCGGCTTTTGGCATACTCCGTAAGGCGCAAGGCTTCAACGAGGTCGATCTCAAGGAGACGTGGTTCGAGAAGTTGCAGCGCTGGGAAGAAGCGTTGATGGCCTACCAAAAGCGAGAGAAAGACGAAGGCGAGAAGGCAGGTTTCGATGTCATCATGGGAAAGATGCGCTGTTTGCATGCTCTTGGTGAGTGGGACACGCTCTCCTCCATCGCGCAGGACAAGTGGCTCAATGCCTCGAATGAGCATCATAAGGCGATAGCACCGTTGGCGGCTGCGGCTGCGTGGGGCATGGGACAGTGGGAAGTTATGGACACCTATCTTGGCGTGATGAAGCCAGCCTCGCCCGACCGCTCCTTCTTTGGCGCCATCCTGTCAATACACCGCAATCAGTTCGACGAAGCGCATGCGCACATCACAAGGGCGCGGGAAGGGCTCGAACAGGAGCTTAGCGCGCTCCTGGGAGAGTCGTATACCCGAGCGTACGGAGTAATTGTCCGCGTGCAGATGCTTGCGGAGCTGGAGGAGATCATCACTTACAAGCAGCACTCCAACGATCTTGACAAGCAGGAGCGGATGAGAGAGACCTGGACTAAGCGGCTCAAAGGCTGTCAGAGGAACGTTGAAGTCTGGCAGCGTATGATGAAAGTCCGCGCGCTTGTCATTACACCGCAAGAGAACACGGAGATGTACATCAAATTCGCATCCATCTGCCGCAAAGCGCAGCGGACCGGTCTGGCGGAGAAGAGTTTAAACTCACTATTGGGTGGACAAGGCAGTATAGTCTCGCCTGCCAGCATCACCAAGGTCCATGAAGCGCCGTACCCGGTGCAGTACGCAATCTACAAGTTCCTCTGGAGCAATAACCACCGCGAAGGCGCATTGAGCGCGCTGAAAGATTTCACGGGACGGCTTAAGAGTGAGTACGAGGAACGCGGAGCAGCGCTTTCCGCTGGCATCGTAAGCGGCAGCCACACGCTTGTGAACGGCGCCAACGGCATGAATGGACTTCATGGGGTTCAAGCGCCTTTCGGACCCACCAATCCAACTGCTCTGCCTAAAGAGAAGGCAGAGCTTGATGAATGGCGCATACTGCTCGCACGCTGCTACTTGAAGCAGGGAGATTGGCAAATCAAGCTGCATGACGGTGACTGGGAGTCTGACCATGTCCAAGATGTTTTATATTCATACTCGCATGCCACACGGTACAATGAGAACTGGTATAAGGCATGGCACGCTTGGGCGCTGGCGAACTTCGAGGTAGTCACATCGATGACATCTAACACCGACAGGGAATCGGCTGATATCTCCCGAGAGACCGTCAATGAGTACGTTGTTCCGGCCATTAAAGGCTTCTTCAAGTCCATTGCGCTATCGTCCTACAGTTCCTTGCAGGACACGCTCCGGCTGCTAACGCTGTGGTTTGCGCATGGGAAGCATCAAGAGGTTACGCACAGTGTCACTCAGGGTATAGCAAGTGTGAGCGTGGACACATGGCTGGAGGTGATACCGCAGCTTATTGCTAGGATCAATCAGCCGAACAAAATCGTCCGGGATGCGATCCACAACTTACTTGTTGATGTTGGCCGAGCGCACCCTCAGGCGCTCGTCTATCCGCTAACCGTCTCGATGAAGGCAGACGGCGGCAATCGATCACGCTTCGCTACACGGATTATGGAGGCGATGCGTCAGCACAGTCCAGACTTAGTTGAGCAAGCCGGCCTCGTCAGTCATGAACTCATTCGTATTGCAGTGCTGTGGCACGAGCTATGGCATGAAGGGTTGGAGGAGGCTTCGCGGTTGTACTTCGGCGACCATGACATTCAGGGCATGCTCGCTACCCTCGAGCCGCTGCACGAGATGCTGCGCAAAGGGCCCGAAACACTGCGTGAGATATCGTTCATCCAGAGCTTTGGTCGCGACCTGGCAGAAGCTAGAGACTACTGCGAAGCGTACAAGACCACGCAAGAGATCGGCGACCTCAATCAGGCGTGGGACCTGTACTATGGAGTGTTCAAGCGTATTGCCAGGCAATTGCCGCAATTGATGAGCTTGGAGCTGCAGTACGTCTCACCGGAGTTGAAGCATGCGCATGACTTGCAGCTCGCCGTGCCCGGAACATACCAGAGCGGGAAGCCTATTGTTCGGATTCAGTCGTTCGATCCAGTTGCGACCGTCATCTCGTCCAAGCAGAGGCCTCGCAAGTTGTCCCTGCGCGGAAACGACGGCAACAGGTACGATTTCTTGTTGAAAGGTCATGAGGACATCAGACAAGATGAGCGAGTCATGCAACTGTTTGGCCTGGTCAACACGTTGCTGGCGACTGATCCGGAGTGTCTTAAGCGGCATCTCAACATTCAGCGCTACGCATCAATCCCGCTGTCAACACAGTCCGGTCTGCTAGGCTGGGTGCCGAACAGCGACACCTTGCATGTGCTGATCCGCGAATATCGTGAGAGCCGCAAGATCTTGCTCAACATCGAACACCGTATAATGCTGCAGATGGCACCTGATTATGACAATCTCACACTAATGCAGAAGGTCGAAGTGTTTGGGTACGCTCTTGACAACACCACAGGTCAAGATCTCTACCGAGTGCTATGGCTGAAGAGCAAGAGCTCGGAGGCCTGGCTCGATCGACGCACGAATTACACTCGCTCACTGGCCGTCATGTCAATGGTAGGCTACATTCTTGGACTAGGGGACCGTCATCCTTCCAACCTCATGCTAGACCGCATAACGGGTAAGGTCATCCACATCGACTTCGGCGACTGTTTCGAAGTGGCCATGCATCGTGAAAAGTACCCTGAACGAGTGCCTTTCCGCCTGACGAGAATGTTGACCTTCGCAATGGAAGTCAGCAACATTGAGGGCAGCTTCAGGACGACCTGTGAGCATGTCATGAGGCTTCTGAGAGGCAACAAAGAGTCCCTCATGGCCGTGCTCGAGGCCTTTATCCACGATCCTCTCCTCACGTGGCGTCTCGGCACCCGCGAATCCCCGCCTGAACCTTCTTTCCCCTCCGAGCGCCGCTCCTCGGTAGCTGCGCCCGCGCCGCAAGAGGGTCGTCGGCCCAGCGTCATAGGAGGCGAGCCAGGTGCCATAGGCGAGCGCCCTGGCGGCTCTTATCACCGCGGCGGTAGGTTGAGCATTGCACAGGTCAACGGCGGGAATCCGGACCCGGCGGAGAAGGAGGTACAGAACGCGCGGGCATTGCAGGTTCTCAGCCGTGTGAAGGAAAAGTTGACGGGCCGAGACTTTAAGAAAGAGATCGAGCTACACGTTGACGAACAAGTGGAGAAGCTGCTCAGCGAGGCGACGAATCTGGAGAACCTCTGCCAGCATTACATTGGGGTGAGTCTAACCCAGGTGACCTGATATTCGATCAGCAGCTGACAGTGGTCGCAGTGGTGCTCCTTCTGGTGAATCACGACAGTGCATTGCGGTCGACTTGTCCACTTAGCGCGGCGTTCATTGGGGGATCGAAGGCTTCCGAGAGACTCGTCACCTCCTGCATGTGCCAATTCACGGTGAACTGTGTATAGAACAACAGCAAGCTTAGACGTCTCGCTACACTCGTTCACGGGTTAGCCCCCTTTGAGCGACTGGTTTGCGAAGCGTCTTCGTACCCAATAAATTGGACTCGCTTGGCTCCAACTTCGTTCGTAAACCCACGATGCTGCACTTGCAACCACTACAACATGATCAATTCTGGTTGTACAGAGTCCGAGCATTGTAAACAGCGCCGAGTCTGCCCTGTTCGACGAATGCCGTGCAAAGGAGAAACATAGCGAAGAGACAGTCTGGACTGTTTGTACGAAAGTGCAAGGAAGCTACCCTACATATGAGCCAGCCCGAACACCTCTGATTCTATTGCATGAATTTGTAGATTGCCACGCTGTGAATGGACGGTAAGAGGGTAGGGGATCAAATGTGCCGGGCAACACGCTACTACGGCTCCGTGTTGAGATATTAAGTCTGGGTATACTGAGACAAGACAGTGTGAGGATGCGAAAGGGAGCCTTCACTAACCTGGTCCAAGCTTCGCGCTCCGATGTGGAAGAACACTTTGCATGCAGCAACACACACAACGTTCTCAGACTTTCTTCCTGTCCTCCGACGCGCACTACATAATCTTGGAGCTAAGAGTGATCTGCAATGATACTCTAGAATTGAGTGCGCCCCTGCCAGGTTTTCGCGAATAGACGCAATGCTCGGCTCGATCGCCAACCTCCAACCGCGCCAGCTGGCCGCCCAGGTTCTCAACTTTGCACTAGTACTCTCGACGGCGTTCATGCTATGGAAAGGTCTCTCAGTGATTACCAATTCCTCCTCACCAATCGTGGTCGTTCTCTCGGGAAGTATGGAGCCAGCTTTTCAGCGCGGTGACCTACTGTTCCTTTGGAATCGTGGCATGGAAACACAAGTTGGCGAAGTGGTAGTCTACAACGTGCGAGGCAAGGACATTCCGATCGTACACAGGGTCATCCAACGATTCGGCGGAGGGTGTGTGCCAAGAACACCGTTGTGTTTGAAGGTACTGTGCTGACGCATACGGCAGAAGCGCACCATTACAGCTACTGACCAAGGGCGACAACAATGCTGCGGACGATACCGAGCTTTACGCACGCGGGCAATCATATCTTAATCGAAGGCAGGACGTCATAGGCAGCGTGCGCGGTTACATCCCGTTGGTCGGATATGTAACGATCCTGCTCAGCGAGTACCCGTGGCTGAAGACTGCCATGCTGATTTTCATGGCGTTGACTGTTGTCCTGCAGCGAGAATGAAACTCGCTGGCGCCAGTATTACTTCGATTAGCGAGGTGTTGGGGAACAAAGATGCATCCAATCATCTAACCGATCCGTTACCGGTGGCCTTCCTGCCTCAACCGGTCACGCACAGCCATAATCGCTTTGCCCAGCCTGTTCTCGCCCCACTCGGCGCGATTTTCTTCGGCATTCGCAGCACCGAAACCTACGCCCCATATGCGGTCGACCGGACTGGACTAGAAATGAGTTTAGTGTACCAGCTAGAACGGAGCAACAGCGAAGGGCGAGGAAGATACCTCGACTAGCTCTCTGTCACCGGTGTCGAGCAACATACGAAGCATATCTGGATTGCTCTTGCTTTTGGTGAATTTGTGGTAGTTGCCTTCTTCGACGATGCGGGACTTATCTGCGAGACGGCCATCAGTCGCCGGCTTTGAATGCCATTTCCGATACGGCAGGTTTACGATCATCCCACCTAAGTGGTAGATGTTATGGTCAGTTAACAGTCCACAAAGCTGGATTGGAGCTCGCAATGGCGCACTTCTTTCTATCGAAACCCTTAGCCTTCCGCCCGAGCGCTTGATGTTCGCCTGGGATGGTCGTCTGCATCATTTGCTGTGCAATCTCCTGCACAATGTCAGCGTTGTGTAGCGTAAGCATAGTAGCCATCGTAGCTACCTCATCGCCGAACAGCCTCGCTTTCTCTATCATCATCCACATTTCCGCTGTGAGGTAAGTGACGCCGTCAACCTCGAACGGGCTTTCATACCACTGTGACATGAAGCCATATGGCTCTTCGAACTCGCGCCAGAAGAATACAGGCCCAAAATGCTGGTCACCTGCTATCGTTGCCGAAGCCATGATGTCGCAACGTGAGGATAATAGTTCCAATAAACGAATTGTTCAACTCGTTTAAAGCTTCGTCGCTCGAGTAGATGTGAATCGAGTCCAGGCTTTACGTAACTTGGGGAAGGTTTAAAGGTGCAGAAAGCGGAGGAACGACACGCCATGTGTGAAGCTAGCGACAGTAATTACTCGCACGGACATGCGTCCGCTTAAAAGCGACCCGCTTCAATGTTTAGTATACAGTGACTCCCGCTTGCTCACCATATATCGCTGGCCTGGTGTTTGGCGATCAGAACCCACGTCAACACCGTGTTGCGCCTGCACACCAACATTTGATCTATGGCCCGCCGCAATGCCCACCTCTTGTGGACACATGGGCCTTATGTTCTCCTCTTCTGCCCACCACGCATGCTCGGTGAAGACCACGGCTAGCAGGCTTTTAGGTAGTTGCTGGGAACGAGTCCAGCACGGTCATCCTTGCCGCAAACTTCAGCCTCCCACCAACCATCATCTTGGTGGCGTAGTACGGCGAGAACGTCGCCCTTAGCGAACGAGAGTTCCTCAGGAATGGCCGCTTGGTACATGTACATGGCCCGCGCTACAAAGCTGTTAGTGACTGGAAAATATGGGTTCATGTGCTGCAAGACTTACCATAGTGAAGAATAGGCTTGCCGTCTCTGGTGCATTGCCTCTGCGTACCAACGCTCTGGGCCCGGTTTCTGGATGCGAGCTGCTGTGTGCTTTGACCGCCTTCGTAGGAGAATTGACCCTGGGTTCTGGGAGCAGGACGCTGAGTGGCGTACGGATCTTGGTTGCCAGCCGGAGCAAGGACCATGGCGCCTCCACCTCCGTGGTCAGAACCGCGACTGCTCGTAGGTCTGCTACTCCCTCCGTTTACCGCATTGCCTGCAGGACGGACGTAAGCCGGGTTAGGCGAGGCAGCACGCGGCATCTGATAGCCTGGCGACCCGCCGCGGGAATTGTATCCACCATAGTTCGGCTGCGGCTTGATCGGGCTTGTAGACTGCGCTCGCGGCCGGGCTGCTGACTGACCGGCGTACGGGTTGGGGGACGGAGCTCGGTAAGACTGCTGGCGCTGGTCGTTGTTGATCAAGGGTCTTGGGCTAGTTGCACGCAGTGGCTGCGGCGAAGCTGCACGAGGCGCCTCCTGTCCGCGTCCAAGTGTACTGCCAGGCCTCGTGGCAACCCCAGAGTTGAACATGTCGCGCTTCTGGTTTACAAAGCGCTCGGTCGTCCTCTGCATCTCCTTACTTGTATGAGCCGG
Organism: Baudoinia panamericana UAMH 10762; assembly: GCF_000338955.1. Taxonomy (NCBI): domain Eukaryota; kingdom Fungi; phylum Ascomycota; class Dothideomycetes; order Mycosphaerellales; family Teratosphaeriaceae; genus Baudoinia; species Baudoinia panamericana. Next base: position 392,092 of record NW_006911268.1, read on the forward strand.
CTGCGGTGCGCCGAGTCGACTAACGACCGGACTGTCATACGCTGGCGGTGGTGTAGCGCCGTTGCTTCGGTTCGCAAAGGGCGTGGGTACAGCACCCGCGGGCATACCTCTGCTATCAAAGCCAGGCGTACCGGGCGCTGGAGTCGCCATGCCGTAATGGCGGTCTGCAGACTGGCGCACAGAAGCTTGCTTGGCGACACCCTTGAGCTCCGCGAGTGCTTGTGCGATCGGGTCGAGCTCTTGCTGCGCGTCGTTCTTCGATGACGGCTTGCTACGCTTGTCCGGTGACGCAACGTCGAACACATTGTTGCCGATTCCCAGCTGGTACTCAGCACGGGGGTCAGCAGGATCCGGATCCGGAGTCGGTGAAGCCTGCTTCTGTTGCCATGTGCTTGCTCTGTTGCCAACTCCAAAAGGCTTAATTGGGCTCGTCTGAGGTGTATCTCGGACAGTAGCTGGCGTCCATGTGTTGCGATGACTAGGAGCGGCCATGGTAGGCTGTATCGGCTCCTTGCTCTTATTGCTGCGCCGGCGGAACGGACTATGCGACTTGAAGAAACCGGTCTGCTTCTTCTGCACCTGCATTTCATCCGCACTTGAGGATACGCCAGAAATGTTCGAGCCATTGTACTGCTTGATCGGCGACTGCTGGCCGCTGGTAGGCTCCATGCTGGAGAAGGAGGTTGGTGCAGAGTAGTCGCTATGATCTTGACTGTCACGACTGGCGGGACGCGTTGGCGACGGGATTGAACTACGTTCGGAAGGCGGACCCATACGACAGAACTGTGTCATACCGTCTGCCGGATACGGATTATGTGGAACTTGAGATGGGTTCGCGTACGGATCCGGCGCCGCTGAAGCTTGACTTGGAGCCAGTGGCGGAGGCGCGGCACTGCCATGCGAGCTGCGACCATTGAACGACTCGTCACCCTGTAAGGACGAGCGACCAGGAATGCCCATATCGTCCCGCAAGCTGGAGTCCGGGTCATGGTGCGACTCGAAAGTACTGGGCTGTGGCGACGATGTCCTGAAGGCTGGGTTGATCGTGCGTTGGAATTGAGCGACCGAGTAGTCCCCGTCCTCTGACCCAGCCTTTGACATCGCGTCATCCGCATCGCCGCGACAGAAGTTGATGTACTTGGGCGGATCTGGTATTTCTTGGCCGGTACCGCGCTCCTTAATGAAGTTCATGATGTCCTTCTCAACCTCGCAGTCTTCGAGGGACAAGCGGACCTTCTCGCAAGACGCATCGTCACTGACGCAGACCGTCGAAGCGATGTTGGCGAAGTTCCACAGGCTACTCTTGAAGTAATCAATGCGCTCCTCCTCCAGATCCTGGAATTTGTCGCAAGCGGCCTTCCACTCACGGTTCCATTTGCCGGTAGTCTCTTCAAGCACTTTGACCGCCAGCTCGTACTCGTTGCTGTTTGCAGACATCTGGATCTGTGTCTTTTCGAGCTTGGCCTTGTTCTTGCGTTCTTCTTGGCCCATCACCATGTGGCCTTGCGCAAGATAGCCCTTGATCTTCAAGCAATCCTGCTCGAAGCGGTCGCGCGCCTTGTTGACTGTCGTCGTTTGCTGCGTCTTGACCTTGAGCAGCTTCTCGATACCGGCCTGTACAATTTTTCTGCGCTCCTTCATACCGCCATGGAAGGCTGCAAGAGGCTCCTCCAGCTCGCTCTTCATCTTGCCGGCAATGTTCTGATGCTCTTTTCCCATAGTCTCCAACTCGCCCCGGACAACATCGAGAGACATACGAAGTGTACCTGCTTCGCTTGATCCCAGCGGCTTGCGCGCGAGGTTAAGCAGTTTTCGAGCATATTCTTCTTCGATCTGCGCTCGCGCGGTGTAGAAGGCTTTCAATTCATCGCCGGTGACTTTCGCATTTTGCATGCGCTCAAGGAGAGGGTTAACTCCAGCATCGTCCTTGCCCCAGAAGTTGTTTGCAACTACAAGGCTGTTAGCTAAGCTGCGAATACGTTGTCTAATCAAGCGTACACGAGAGTGATACTGTCGGCCCATCGGAGGCCGCAGCGCCAGCAGGCATTGCGCCTTAGGCGATGGTGTTGATTGTGACAGTTGGCTGATTGGTGCTATAAGAGATGTGGCAGTAACGATGTCGTCTGGTGAGCGTTGTCCCAAGTTGTCAGTGTGGAATGTATGCTCGCGTGTTCGGTATCGAAGCCGAGGAAGACGGTTGAGAGCTTACCGCGCAAACAGTCCGGCTGGCAGGGCAACGACACTTGGCGCCAAACACAATGCGGACTCCCTGCTGAGCCATGCACGAGTCCGTTTTGGCAAGGTTTCCACTACGTTACTCCTCCCGCCCTTCGTGCAATAGACACTCGATCACATCGTCATGTCTCGACTGTCAGTGCCATCACCATCGAGTCAAGAGGGTATCCTAAGGGTCAAGTTCGCCTGTTGCGACTGAGGATACACACCGGAGCTCTAGCTTGAAAGTCTGCGGCGGTGCAGGTGGCCGAAGCGAACAATGCCTCCGCCAATAGGCTGAGCCGCTTTCCCAACGATCGTCGCCCAGACAGGTTCGCATCGCAAGGCTACGAATGTGTCCTGAACTACTCGTGGGAGACTCGTGGGCGTCCTCGAGCTTCGATTGAGAGCACATCGGTGTGGTAGTGGTAGAGGGTGTTCAGTGTCAGAGATTCCACGCTCCAACGTTCAGCCTCTTGGCGGTCGGCGCATGTAGGCTGTACGTCGGATACTGCTGTACTTCCCCTTGTCGGCGCTCACATCGTGTTTGATATTTCCTTGCTTGTGGAGGGGCATCGCTTACCACACCTCGTGATTGGGTTACGCGCTTACAATCCCTCAGCCTTGCAATGGACAGCACATTATGCCTAGCTTCGGAAGCTACACCTCTTTGGATGCTATGTAGGTTTCATCTTGTGCTCACATGGCGGCCTCAGGGTGAATCTCGCTGTCATTCGTACCGTAGGCTCTCATTCCCCAACAGCGCGGCTTTGAGGGAGGCTCTGCACCACTGCCGCTGAGTCAAGACCACGACCATCTATGTTGGGCTAAGACTACTTTGACTCGTCTTGTACGACTAATACCCCCAGCAACCGCCTGGCTTCGTTCGTTCTGCGGTACAGTTAACGTCGCTGGTTGAAGCGTCTATCGGCAGGAGCGACGACGCATCCTTTTGCAAGTTCGGGAGCATGCCCACACTGAAGAAGTTCGCTAGCACTTTCGGCCTTGCCAAGAAGCAGAAAGACACGGGAGCAGCAGAAGATGCAGCCAGCCCAAAAGTTGCAGCTGCAAATGCGACGCTCAGAAGAGCAAGCGGCAAGCTACGCAAGCAAGCACCTCGCTCGGACGCCATTCAAGAACATGGTCAAACCGAAGAAAGCCGTGAAGATCAACTCGAAACAATTTTACTCGAATCGATCATTCACTCAAGGTTAAGCTTGGTGTCTCCGAGCAGCAAATCACGAGCCAAGGTTTCCAAGCCGGAATCGTCCTCTGCTGGAAAGCCTGCTCATTTTCGCGTGCGGTCGCCAGTTGCTGGCCCTGTGGCAAAATTTGGCTTGAAGGTGAACACCAACGGACTGGAAGGCGTTGAATTGCCATCCCCGGAAGTCGACCCTTTCCAACCCTCGACATCATCTCAGGCGTCTTCGGCGCGCAATGCACTGTCGCCGACTACTGCAGAGAACGCACGGTTCTCGTCGCTTTCGCATGGCACCTTCAGTACGGCTCATGATGTTCCTTCAATTAATAACATCGACTGGAGCCAAATTGACGAAGCGGATCTGGGTCGGATCTTGAAAGCGTACAATGCCGGAAACATCTATTCTCCAGCTAGTGAAGGGGGCAGCACGGCCACGCCGAGCCCTCCGGATAGCGCAGTTGCCTTGCCCGAGCTACATGAGCAGGAATGCGCCGGAAAGGGCAAGGCTCGAGCGGTTGATGAGGAGGATGAAGATGACGATCCGTGCGTTGCCATGGCCAAGAGGTTTGCCTATGTAACACTCAAGAGGGAGGAGGAAGCTCGGCTTCAAAGAGAGGAGGAAGACCGACGGGCCGCCGAAGAGCTGGAGAGGCAACTCCGGGAAGAAGACGAAGAGCAGGAAAGGCTTGCTGCTGAACGTGCACGCTTCAGGGAGTGTGCCGTCTGTGGCGAGAAGAAGGAAACGCTTGACTTTTCGGCCCGCGCACCAACTTCGAGATGCGAGCATCTTCCTCAAACCTGCAAGGAGTGAGTAAACCCTCAGTCAACGCATAGGTCGAGCTGTTCTAACCTACTGTTCAGATGCCTTGAGTCATGGATGGCATCCGAGTTCGACACCAAGGGCACCGATGGCATCAAGTGCCCTGAATGCCCTGAAACTCTGGAGTATGCTGACGTGCTGCTCGCGGCCTCTGAGGCAACATTCCAAGCGTACGACCGCATCTCCACTCTGAACGCACTGTCCGCACTCGATGACTTCGCATGGTGTCTCGGACCAAAGTGTGATAGCGGGCAGCTCAATCCCGAGAACAACCATTTCATGGACTGCGCCTCGTGCGGCTATAAGCAGTGTCTCAAGCATAAAGTGCCATGGCACACCGGCGAGACGTGCGACCAGTACGACTACCGGACCTCGGGCCAGCAAGCGCGTGATGAAGAAGCAAGGACGGAGGCTATGCTCGACTCCGTGAGCAAGAGGTGTCCTGGCGTCAATTGCGGCTGGCGTATCCAAAAGACGGATGGGTGCGATCACATGACTTGCCGGAAGTGCAAGCATGAGTTCTGCTGGCAGTGCTTGGCGGCGCAGACAGAGATTCGGCGAATTGGCAACACGGCGCACCAGACGTGGTGCAAGTTCCACTCGGACCGTCTCGACGTCGCCTGGCCCTTCAATGTGCATTGAGTGGTCGAAACCGATGAGAAGGACATCGGTACGCTGCACACCCGCGTCGAATCATGGAAACGCTCGAAAGCCGTCAAGACAGCCAGAAGAGTCATCCAAGGCGGCGTAGCTTTCTAGGAAGAAGCAGTTGTCGCGGCATTATGCATGTTTGCCGGCTGCATTATGAAGCTCTCGACGCCTTACGCTGAGCGCTGCTTATATGTCAGTACTGAGCTGAGATGATCCAGCACGGCTTGTTGATGATGATCCGCCGACGCTGCGTGGCTGAGAGCAGGCTGTAGCGGTAACTGTTGGCGACGCCATCGCAGTGACTGTATTCTGGCGAGAACCTGTGTGTTTGGCGAGTTAGTGTTTGTCGATTGTCCCGTGGGCTGCTAAAATATGTATCGCAATCTTCAGAATAGAACATGAATCAGGAGCAGGGTGCTTGCAGCATAGTAGTTCAAGGGTAACATCATGCGAAATCTACGCTACGTGTTTGAAGATGTTACGGCAGTCTGGATGTCGAACAGTGGTCTTATGAAGGCATCGAAGGCCATCTCCCACCACTCCCGGACCCTTACTGGCCTCGTGGCGCGCCATTGGACCCTGAGCAAGCCCCGAATTGGCAACATGGTTTCAGCTGGGGAAAGGTCGCCTTGTCTTTCGACTCGTGAGCAGGTGGTGTCGCAAGCTCTAGGCACTCGCATCGTCCCTTTGCCATATATTGCGCAACTCCACCATACAACCCGGCTACACCCTGTTTCTGATAACCACCTTCCAACAACATCGCGCCGGTGAAGCAATTGCGGACAGCCAGCGCAAGCGAAGCATCTCCTGACTGTCAACAAAGCTGAAAGAGCCTGTCAACACTCGGTCGGCTAAGGTTGAACCACATCTGAGTGCAGCCAAGCAGACCGAAACACCCGCGCGCGTATTCTCGGAGTAGTTGGAGGGTAGCAAGCATGGGCACGTTCGCGGAAGAGTTCAGGTCGCGGAACTTCAGTAAGCGGGTGTCTCGCAGGCATGGGAAGCATATGCTGACAGACTCTTAGGCATATACGGTCAATGGTCCGTATGGATGATGCAGCACGCCAATACGGACGAACTAATACGTGCTTCAGGACCGGCGTGCTCTGCGTAATCCTCTGCTTCGCGCTGGGTATCGCCAACATCTTCCACTTCCACTGGGTCATCCTCTTTAGCGTCTTCTGCCTGTCCGTCCCACCCCCTCCCCTCTCACGCACAGCTTCACTAATCCCTTCCTCCAGTGTCTCAGCCTTCATCATCCTCTTCATAGAGGTACCGCTCCTACTACGAATCTGCCCAACTTCCGCCGGCTTCGACGCCTTCATTCGCCGCTTCGAGACCAACTATATGCGCGCGGCAATCTATCTCGTCCTCTCCATCATCCAATGGCTCTCGATCATTGCGCTCACGACGTCGCTTATTGCGTGTGCAGTAGTGCTCCTTATTGCGGCTATCTTCTATGCGTTGGCGGGAATTAGAGGGCAGGCTTTCATCAATAGCAAGACGCTGGGTGGACAAGGTGTTGCGCAGATGATTGTGTGAGATTAGGGATGTACCTTATCTTTGGTGGGATGCTCCGTATCGATCCGGTCCGAGGCGCGTGTGTGATGTGCGATGGTAGCAAGCGGGCGTTACGGAGCGCTGGATATGATGGCGGCTAACACGCCGAAACCCAGTATGTACTTCTACATTACAATGCTGCTTGCATGATGTGTCACATCCCTAACGCATGGGCGCTGCCTCGAGGAGCTGTCGAGTTTTACGATTCCTTGTTGGCGCGGCTGGTGAATCTGAGAACAGGGAGCATGACATTCAGCCAGCATGTGAGGGCGAGCGTCCCCTGAGGCGCTCACTGTCGTCAGCTGCTTGTGTTGGACCTCAAAAGAGCCACATCATAAACGCGATCGTCGCGGAACATTAGGATTGGGTATCTATCAATGGACGAATGCACTGCTAAGATCGCAAGACTGAGTAGACTCAGCTGGTGCCGTTCGTATGCGGCACCGCTCCTGCAGCGCCACCTTCGGCTTGTGCTTGCGCTTGCGCTTGCGCCTGTAAAGCTGCTTGGTCTGCTGCAATCTTGTCCGCGTTCTCTATCGCGACTTTGATGATCTGCTGCTCCTCGGGACCAAGCGCGCTTGTGAGTTGAGCGTACAGCTGCGGTTGTTGCTGAGACATTGCTGGGTCACGGTTAGCGAGACGTGGTGCTGCGAACTAGCAAAGGAATCACACTTACCCTGCAGCGCCGTCTTGAACAAGCCATATGGCTCCATGGCATCAAGCGGCGTTTCAAGTAGACTCTCTTCTTCGAGCTCGTCGTCATCTTCGTCCTCACCCACCGCGTCATTGAACTTCTTCGCTTGTTGGCTGAGGAAGTCGAGGTAGGCCGTGCTTTCGTCTTTGACGTCAGTTGTTTCTGCCTCCTCCTCGGCCTGCCAATCTTCTCCTTCCCATGCGCCTTCGTCTTCTTCGTCTTCATCGTAATCACCACTGAGGCCGAAGTCCTCTTCCCGCTGAGCTTCCTCGCGGTTCTTCAACGCGGCGGGCAAGGTTTGGAATAATCGCACTATACCTTGCAGTAATCTCGGCCAACCTTGTTGCACGCTGTGTGGTACTTCGTCTCCTCTCAGCGTCAGCAGCGCGGTAATAGCGCCTACTGAGAGCTTCTTGTCGTGCACCCTCGTGAAGCTGTCAATGCTGCCGAACCAGAAACTGAAGAACTTGTTGGTCCATCCGTTGGCCTCGAGCACGTTCAGCGACAGCCGCGGGTTGTAGTACACTGCATTGATGACCATCTCCATAAGGTGTATCCGGTATGACTTCACTTTCAGCTCATCGTTCGTCAGTACTCCCATGGCAAGCGAAATAAACTCCGGGACCTTATCATCAATGCCACCTCGCAAGTTGAGCATGAGAATTTCAGCAAGCTTGCAGCCGCATATCCTGTCCACACCTCCCACCTTCTCGTCCTTAAAAATGGTGCGGACCATATTCACAATGGCGTCAAGGTACGCTCGATTTTCGAGCAGCGCTTGTGAGCCATAGTTGACAAAGTTCTCCAGCGCGGGCAGCATGTCTTCAAGGTAGAGCTCCGCTCCTGATCGAAAGGTTGCATGTATGAGCTCGAAGGCCTTCCACATGGTAGGCGTGATGACCTTGGCGGCAAACGTGCAGCTGTCAATGATTTCAAAGACTTCATTATACAGGTCGTACAGCTTATGTTCGAGTGTAATCGTGATGACTGGCATGAGGATCGTTTCCAGGTGCGCGAGAACGTCAGGAGTGCTTTCTAGGGTGAGGATTAGTGTGCCGATAGTCTGGAGCACGCCAAGTGCAGTAATGCTCTTGTCGTCCAGGAAGTCGCCGTAGCCTTCATCTGACTCCCTTGTCTGGTTGCGCTCGATGAGCTCCTTGACTATCCGTACGTACGTATCCCGAAGCTGTTCGCTTAGCGCTACGGCGAACGGCGTCAGCTCAGGCGCAAAGACTTCGACAAAGTCCTCCATCACGTTGGCAAGCGCGTCCACGTCAACTTCGTTCGCTAACTTGAGGAGTTGCTGCATTATCTGTGGGATGTTCTGCTGCATCATGAGGCGGATTGGGTCATGCCGAATGAGCGGTTGCAACGCGAGCGCCGCCTCTACCCGTACTGGAAGGCATTCATCCGCCATAGACTCGAGGATGTTGCGGTAGATAATTGTTAGGTTGTTCGGATCCTTGAAGTCGAGAGACTCGAACTTCTCAAGCGTGTCGCACGCTCGTGCGCGCAAGAAGCCGTGCGGACTCCGGAACTCTGGGAATACATGTCGCACGAAGAAGTACTCGACTTGGTCTGCAATGGGGCTTTTCTTCCCCAGGATGACGTTGGCAAGAGTGCCAATCATCCGCAAAGCGCCCTCCTTCTCCCGTGGGTCTTTTTGGTCGTCCGGTGCAGCCTCGTACCGGTTGACAATATCGTTGATGAACGTTAGAATCTCAAACGTTTGTTTCCGTCGAGCCTTCGTGAGTGTGACCAGGAAGTTCGTGGCAGCAACGTCGGGCGCTGAAGCCTCCTCGTAGAAGTTGAGCTTTCGGTGCAGATACTCTGCAGGCTCGTCGTGGAATTGCTCAAGATCCTCATCTGACTGACAGAGCACCGGGAAGATCAGGTGACGAACCAAGACGGGCATATGTGGTCTAAGGCAGTCCCACATTGTCTTCGGTTTCACGCATTCGTCCATGAATTGCAGAGTATGGGACAAGCAGGGCTTGCTCAGCCAAACTTGCTTGTGCACCCATCGTTCGATCTGCTGCAAGTAGCCTTTGAGAATCTCCGGCGCGAAGTTGTCGACGAAGGATTTGGCCACTTGAGTATAGTCTTCGCCGTTGCCTTTTTGCAAGCTCGCAGGGTTGCCATACCGCACGAAAAGCCGGTTCAGGTTGACGTATGCCCACTTCTTACACTTCCACCAGTGATTTAATTCTCGCTCGTCCAAGTCTTCAACCATGGAGCAGGCTGGTGGCTCTTTGCCTACAACGCGGAGGAAGAGGGTACACCAGTTCACCATCTCCTGCTGTGTCCGGAGCGGCACCGGCAGCTCAAAGTAAATCGCGTGCTTGTACGCCTTGAGCACTGTCCGCAGCATCTCGCCGGCCTCTATACTTTCCTCCGCAACCAGACTATTTCCTATTTGCAGCAAGTGTGGGAAGGTGACTGCTACAATCTGGTCGAAGTCGCTGCGGTTGTCGCCCATCTTGAATCGGTACGTCCGACATATTGCCAGCAAGCACTGCAACCCAGCAAACACCGAGCGGACGTCTTGCGCGTTGAGGAGGTTATTGGTGATATCGACGAAGTTTGGCCAATGCCTAACGTCAATGGGTGAGATGGTCAGCTATACATCACACACGCCATACGATGTTAATTGCTCCGCTTACTTGGGAAAGTCTGTGTGGAGTATCTTTTGCAATGCCACAACAAGTTGAGCTCGAGCATTGGGCTGTGCTGTAGCAATGATCGGCACCAGTCGCGCCCTCACTGTGGCCTTCTCTTGCTCTGGTATCCCATGCTCGGGTGATGCGTCCTGCGATAGGCCCCAGCCCTTGTTGATGCGGTTCTTGAAGTAGACGACAGTGGATAACCTAACGCCATTGTCCTGCTCCGCCTCTAGGATGTCCAGCAATGCGCCCAGGAAGCCTGGCGAACTTTCGGCCTACACCCTCATTAGCATGTATGCTTGGATCTTCGCCTGCGCACCACCGAACATACAGCTTTCAGTTCAGTCTCTGCCTGCCGGCGGATATCCGCATCAGCACTGAGTATGCTGTGGATACGGCTCCTTAAACCGGCAGCGTCCATATTGACGGCTTCGCGGCGACGTCAGGCAATCCTGTCTACCAATGTGTAGCAAAGTGTGGGAAGATGCACATGCACAACCACCTTAGCTTCTCCAAGGATGTTTGTGTGGCGCGCGGAAGACGGCCGAAGTGTGGGTTTGGGTTACACTGACTCGTGCCCGCCAGGAACAGGAACATGAACAGGGTCTTCGCCCACAGCACGAGAAAGTTGAATAGTCACGAAGGACGAATTACGTGAGTAACGGACAATCATCAACATGGACGACTGGACGAAAGCGGCGGAGAAGCTGCACGGGAGCTGCAGCCCTACACTCCTCGCGTGGACAGCAAGGATGATGTTTCAGCGCCATGCAGGATGCACTGACGCCTAGGTGATCACATGCTAGACACATCGACTGCACAGATTCGCCCATTCGTGAAGTCTAAGTTATACTGGATCAGATCGCTTGAACACCACGCTATGCCGCCAAATGCAGGATGTCGGTACAAAGCTCGAATCAAGCTTGCGGTTCTTGCGGCGCAACCGGCTCTGTTCTGTCGTCTTTCCTCAACTCTGCAGCATCGTTCTTTGGAGTAGTTTCACCATAAGGGATATCCTCCGCTGCGCGCATCTCGAGCGCCTTCTCTGCGTCCGTAGCGTTTACTTCTTCCTGGCAGTCGGTGCCGTGGTGGTGTGGATGTTGATCTCTATGCCCTTCCGCCTTCTCCACATCAACATCCGCCAGCCGAGGTACCTGCTCGTTGGTGTCCAATCGCCTGAGCTCGTTCCGCTGCTCCTCTACCTTGCCGTCTGCGCTGTTCTTGGACTTCTTGGAAATGCTGAGACCGCCATGCCATCCCACCCACCCTTCTTCCCACGGCCCACGTGCAAGTGTGATCAGCAAGGCCATGCCTATGCTGCCCATACTATAGCTGCCACTGGCGATCCAGCCTCCTCTGGCATAAAGATGCGCACCGGCAGAGGTACCAATAAGCTGCCCGCAGAAGGTGGCAACCATGAAGGCTGTGTTGACTCTGTTTCGGCCCTTCGGCTCGACAGCGAAGATGGCTGACCTATTCGCAATCTGTGCCGTTTGCATGCCGAAGTCACCGAAAAACGCCTGTATGACCGGTCCAGCGACGGTGAAAGTGCCAGTGTAGGTCCCAATACTAATACCAAGCAGACACCAACCCATCCCAAGGATGACAGAGAACCAAGGTACGAAACGATCGATGACCACGCGGGCGTAGATTGGCCCACAGATCATGCTAGCAATGCCAATAAGCGCAAAGAGGCCAATCTTGACTGGATCGTAGTGATATGGCGCGCCCGCAAGCAAAAAGGTAAGGACCGTCCAGAAGCTCGTAAACGTTGCGCTGGTGAAAAGCGAGATTAGGCACGCTTGCACGAGTACAGGATGCTTCACGACCATGACTGGAATTGAGGCGAGTATCTTAAAGTAGTTCATGCCCCCCTTGTTCGTAGCCGGATAATCTGGCATGAAAGCCCACAGTCCCACGAAGATGGCAAACTGCAAGGCCACCGAAAGCCAGTAGACGTACCTCCAGGACACGTACTGCGTCATGATGCCAGAAAGCAGACGGGCCAGCAGAATACCAAGCATAAGTCCAGACACAACAATTGACATGGCGGCGGCTCGTCGTTTGGGTGGTGCCAGATCGCCCACCAGAGGAAGCATAAGCTGCGGCGTTACCGTTGATACGGCCGTGATGAACTGGATTGCCTCGAAGACGGCGAGCGATTTCGTGACAGCCAAACCAATACTCATCGCCGCCGTGAAGAAGACCAAGGTCAGCACGAAAGGTCGTCTCTCTAGCATGTCGCCAAGCGGACAGAGGAACAACAAACCGGTTGCATAGCCAGCCTGCGCTAAAGTTGGGATATTTGCCACCTTGACATAAGGTACACCGAAGTCCTCAGCCAAGATGTTCAGGATAGGATGATTATAATACAGATTTGCCACGGTGAACGCTCCAGCGAAACCGAACAGTATGTTGAGAGCCATGGAGAACTTGGGCGGTGAAGACGGATCCCATCGCAGACGCGGCGGTGTCCAGTAGACGGTGTCGTATACTCGGCGCCATATTGATTGCTTCGTAGCCCCAGACTTGGTCCGCTCCCCGTCTTCTGAACTGTTGCTGCTCACATTGTGCGAAGTCAATGCCGTCTTGTCTTCAATGGCGACGCCGCTCTCGGTCCGCTCATCGGAGACTGCCGCGCCGCCATCATTTGGCTGCTGATGGCCCAATACCATGGCCACGTCTCGAAGTAGGAGATGCGATCTCTATGCACTATACATGGTGTATCGATGTTTCGGTAACACACTCATAACAACTCGGGAGTCTTTAAGCGCTCAAGAACGTAGAGTTTAAAGATAGGGCAACATTAGCGGGATCTGAGAATAAACTACCGGCCTTTGGTTGACAGCTAGATCGGCTCCGGTGGTGCCGCTTTAACCGTTTACTTTTGCATTGGGCACGCCTCGCACATTGCTGCCGTGGCGCAGAATAGACAGCTTACATTACTTCGTGCATGTGTACCATGACCGTCCCTTCATCATCTGTACCAACTCGCGGATCTTGTCACCCGACGCCAAATGAAGTCGAGACTCTCTGCGCCTTCGATTGCTACTGAATATCCTTGATTTTGCCCACTTCCCGAAGCCGGTCCCTACAATAAATGCCAGCCGCGTGTCTACAGGTCTTCGACCAAACTCCAATCCTCAGAATCTATATCAGACTCCGCAGTAAGCTGGTTATGTTGTGCCGTTTCGAGATTGGAGCGAGTCCGCAAAGGAATTGATTGAGAGGCAGCTTTTGCACCTTCCACTATCACTGCGTCCGTGCCGGAGTCGCTACTGGAATCGATAGCTTCGACCTCTCCAGGACCTGCGACGAGTTCATATTCACTGTCCGACGGATCCTGATCGCTGAAGACGGGATCAGATATTTGCTCGTCGAGAATTTCTGGCGCGATATCAGAATCGACTGCTTTCCGTTTCGCCAAGGCTTCCGTGATCGCGCCCTTTACTGCAAGAGCTGCCTGTGGCCTCATCGCCAAGGTGCGCTTATGGGATGCAGAACCATTTGCTGCCTCTAATACCGGTGTCACTTCGTCGTCGGCTCCGTGAAACCTGAAGATCACATCTCCAAGCTCTTCAGACGTGCAAACCTTCTCAGGCGTATGCGCTTTGAACGGCAGACGAATGATCGCAGTCGCGGTCTCATTCTCGAACTCACGCTGCATACTGTTCCAGCATAGCGCCTGGTGAAAAGGGCGAAGGTTGTAGGCCAGATTTCGAAAATCCGCATTGTCTGCCAGTCTATGGCGGAGGAAACAGGCGACACAGTAGTTGACGATGGCGTCGGCCAGTTTCTCATGGCTGCCGAGATGCTCGTAGACGAATCGAATTGCCGCACAAAGATCGATTGGCTTGTCTGGCGAAGAGCAGCCGAACTCACATTGCCGCAGAACGTTAACGTATGCTTGTGTACGAAGCTCAGCCAGGTCGAAGATGACACCCAGGCGGTAAAGCTGCACGTGCAAGAGCAACGATGTTGGGACATCCTCGAAGCAGTCGCCGGAAGCCGTGGTCAGGGCGTAAGAGCCTGTGTACAGAAAGCGCAGGAACGGATAAGCTGTCGTTCCGGTTAATGCCTCGAGATGCAACTGTGAGCCGGAGCGGACGTCTTCGAAAGCCATTGCCAGGAGCGGACAACGCTTTTCAATGAACCACGTGTTGATCTTGTGGATGTAGTGTGTCTCGCCGTCATTGCCTGGGAAGCTCACCGTCGCACTTCCTGATGGGTACCAGTCCATAAAGGAGGCCTCGTTGACACTGTCGTCATCTCCCAGTGAGAATGGACTGCTAGACTGCATGAAGCCGCGATTCCTCGGATCAGGCGGGTTATACTCGTCAATGAGGTCCATCGCTGGCAACCTGTCATACTGCTCCTGGAATTCAGTGTGTGTGGATTCTGCCATCAGGCTCTGAAGCTCTCGCTGTACATTGTCGCGTAGCTCGGTCTCCAGCTCATACGTATCGAACGGTCCCCGGCGCATGCGATTTGGCTGCTCTCCATCCTCAGGCGCTGGGCGCGATTCAAGCTGCCATTGGAACGGTTCTGCACAGCCTCTGTATGCACGTTGGCCCAATGGGAAGGAGAAGTCGAATTTTGGTGTGTGAAATTGCGCCATTGCAAGTGTTGTCCGCTCGACAGCAATTTGAAAGAGATGAGCCTGGGAAGTCTTCCTCGATGTCAACGGCCTACTATGAGTCACGCATGATATCTGTTAGTCCCTTAACAATGGCTCAGCCGCTGTTGAAGCGCGAGTGAAGACAGTTCGAAAGGCTGTGAAGAGTCAGGCGAGCATCGGGCGGTGCGATTGAAAGAGGCCGCACAGCAGCTTCAGGCATCAGCTTGCTTGCTCCCGTCCTGCTGCAGGCGGAGGTACAATGAGGGGGGCCCAGCTGGAGGTTAGCTTAGCAGCATCGACTCACAGCCACTTTCTGCGCGACCGGTGAAGGAATGCATCGGCTCAACCATCTGCGGCAAGGCAATGTTTCACATTCCTGGTTAGACGCTAGAGAGCCGCAGCGAGAGCTGCTTACACATTGAAGTTCCAAGATTCGTGGTGTCTAGAGCAATTGTGAGGTAGAGAATAACTGTCGTCAGTGCCGTTGTCACTGAAAGTGGGCCCGTCCAAGTGTCAGTGTCTCCGAGCGTGGCAAGGCTAGCTGGCCAGATAATTTGACACGTTGCTCACATACACTTCACCCTGTACTATCTCGGCTCGAGACTATGTTAGTTTTAATGTACGGCACGTCTTATTCGCGTACAATGTCTTCGCTATATGCACAAGAACACGAGATTAGAGCGTCTAATGGCTTGTTGGCCTTTCCGAAGCCGCCTGCCGCAACGCCGGTCGCTAGAGGGATAGACGAGATAGACAAGATGTCAGCGCTCAACTCTTCGCTTTGGTCTCGACTCCCTCATATCCTCTCCTCTCCACGTATTCCAACGTGCGCTGGAAATGTCTCCTTGGATTCTCCAGACCCGAGGCATTCTCAGTGGTGTTGAGGTTGCTGTGAATCAGCTCGATCAGCCCATTGAGGTACTTCGTCGTTACAGCGTCGTTTTCTTGGTCAAAGTAATACACGTAGCGGTTCAGGATTTCGACGAAAAGTTCGACGGAGACGGCAGTGTCCATGCAAGCATCGGCCACGCGAAGAGCGCGTTGAAGGCACTCGAGCACGCGTTTGCCATCGCGGTAGGGCTGTGAGGGTACGTTAGCAGTCAGAATCGGGCGCAATTATGTCGATGGTACAATGATAGATGCGCACCTCCGTCCCACCCTCCGTCTTCTCCCCCTTCTCCACCGCCCACCACAAATGGCTCGCCAAATATACAGCCCGACATTGATCAGGCTTCTTAAGCAGCTTGCTGCCGTGCAATGCACACTTTGTGATCAGTGTATCGTAGTTCTCCCGAGTAAAGCGCTCCGAGCATCCTGAAAGCGCTCCAGCGATGATGCAGATAGCCTGGAATTGACTTCGTGAATCTGATATTGACTCCTCGTATACTGTAAACGCTTGCGCGAAGAACTCGTACGCCATGTCTTCGTTCTCGCACTGGCTCGCTACCTGACCACAGGAGACGAAGAGCCGGAGGACGAGATCGGGAACGCCGGTTGCTGAAACTCGCGTGTAGAGGGAGGAGAGCGTGCCGTGTGCGAACTTGTACACGGCAGCAGATTGGGTTGCGTAGTCGTCATTTGAGAGGTGCTCTCTCCGCTTGAACGATCTTGCGAGTTTGAGAGACGCCGTGAGTAGAGCCGGCGCGGTGTACTTTGTTCGCTCGGTGCCCTCAGCGAAAGCTGTCCGTGCTTTCTGCAGAAGCTGGAATTGAGCCGTGTTGTCTGTGCCCTTGATGAGGTGTACAATCCGTGCTAGCCAGCCTTGTTCTTCGACGGTCTCGTCGGTCTCCGCTGCTGACCGTCGGACTGGTCCGCCAGGGTAGCCAGCTGGTGTCTGCATGCCTTCCTTGATCAGTACGGCCAATATTGACAAGACCCCATCGAGGTTCTCAGTCGTCGTGATCTTGGTCTCGTTCCGTAACAGACTTCTGGCAACCTCGCCAGCCACTGAGCGTCGCGTCGGATACGTTTGTTGTTGGTAAAGTGGTAAGAAGTTAGGTAACGCCAGCGCAGTAAACAGGGAGAAGTACGCTTTCACAGGCGCTAAAAGCAAGCTGAGTAGGTTCGACTGTGCAGGTTGCGAATGTAGGTCGGCTGAGTTCTGGAAGCGGGCTACCTCCTTCGAGGCGTAATGGAGCACTTGATCAACATAGTCCAGGCGCTCTGGGTAAATGTTGAGTGCGAGGTTAGCAAGCGAGACAAGCAACGCCGTGATATCCTGTATTGGCAACCTTTGCATGCCGATGATGTGCACGACTTGCTCATAGAAGATCTCGAAGAGCTTGACATGGTCTGGAATGCCTCTGTGCTTGCTGCTGACACCGTTGACTTGTGTCCCAGACTCGGCCTTGTCTACAGATTCCGTGGACGCGCCCGAAGCGGCAGCTTCTTCAGCCGACTCGGTTGGCTCGCCGTTCGCTTGGCCATGCTCCGTCGACTGGGAACCGTCCGTCTGCGTGCTCTTCTTCGACAGCTTCAGTTTCTCCAGCAGCGCAGAGACGGACTCCTCTTCCTGTCTCTGCTTGTCTTCGGGTAACTGCCCCTCTGCTTCTCGTTGAGCGTAGGCTGCTAACCGATCCATGAGCCCAATGATGATAGCCTTGACATTGACGTGAGGGTTGAGCCGTGCGGTTGCTGACAGGAATTGATCGAGCGTATGCAGGTGAAACTCGTCCGGGAAGACCTGGGTGATCACTTCAAGCAGATACTCCTGAGCTAGAACATCCCGACACTGCACTACTTGCTCCAGAAGCGGTTGTAGTATGACGCTCTTGTAGCTCTCCAGATCGACTAGCTGACTCAAGCGAACGAGATTGCTGCCTACGAGCAGTTGCAGCTCTTGCCGCTCCTTAGTTCGTTGTTCCCGCTCTCGAGAGTGTCCTTGATGTTGTAACCGTACCCACAACTTGTTCATCTCCACGAAGTTTGTCAGTATGAAACTGATGCTGTCCTGCAGGTTGCCCTCTGGGCCGTCTCCCGTGCCTGTGGGTAGCGCGTCTCGCGCCTGACCACTGAGATAATAGCGCAGGAAGAGGCCTCTGATCGGGTGCTGTACTCCTCTGCTCATCTCCATCATGTCCTTCATGATCTCCTTGACCGGCGCATCCTCTATGCCCATATACACCGTGCCTACTGTGATCATTAGGTACAATCGCGGGACGACGTTGCCAGCGTACTGGACAAGCTCATACAGGTCGGCGAGGTGGTTGGTCGGGTGCGAATCGCGAAGATATACGGAAAGATGTCGCAGCGCATCGAAGACGGACATGTACAGCTCGTAGTATTGCTTCGGTCCCAGGCTTGAGGTTCGTAGTTCGGAAACAAGCGTGGAACTGCACTTCAGTGCATCCATGAGCTTGCCGGGCGTCTCCAGACATCGCCGCATCATGATGGCCTGCTGGCGCACCACCGTCAAGGCATCCTCCAACAGCCGCGCCTGGTCCTCCACTGGAGGAGGCGCCGACTCCATGATGCCCCGCTCGTTCACTCGCTTAGGTACCCATGCAAGCCTGCTCGCACCTCTCTCGCAATGTGTCGAGCATGTAATCCAGGGAAGCTTGCAATTGCGCGAGGATCATCAGCATCAATGCTCTCCATCGCCAATCCTCGCTTGTCGTGGCCGCAGCCCGATGTGGCTCGCCTCAGGCACGAACATTCTCCCGTGCTTGTAGAACAAGTTCATGCACTTGTGCGGAATGGATTAACACAACGAGCTTGACAGAGCTTTTCACTGCTCGAATATGACGATTCTAAACGTCGCTAATCATTGCTTTATGCTCTATATGCATTACTACCATTTATAGACTCTGCCCATGTGCTGCACTAGCGGAGCGGTCGTATGATACTCGTCGAACGCTGTCGTGGAGACCTCGCTTCCCTCATCAATCCCATTATCGATACCTCATACACCATGCTTCAACGCTCATCATACATTCAAATGCTCATGCTCGTCATCCTTACTGTTCGTTTGTCTCACATTCACGCAGAGTTCGTTGCGTTCCGGTACGCACCACCAGTGAAGGCAGGCCTTATTGGATAAGAGGTGTGCCACATGCCATCATCGTAGGATGTCGAAGTCTGCACGGGCAGCTCGGTGGTGCTAGCGATCGGTGTCACCGTGAATTCCACAGCTGGCTGGTTGATGATTTGTGTAGTAGCTGGCTGAGTGCTCAAGACCAGAGATGGTGTAATCGTTACCACGGATGCAGCAGCCTCGACAGTCACGGTAGAGCCTGGCCCCTCGCTAGCCATCACGATGGTCGCTGTGGTCTGCTGTGTGATGAAGGTTGTTTCGACACTGCTCACAGGTGTCGCGACGGTGATTGTAGTCGGCGTTACCATTGTTGATACCATGAGGCTTGCCGGTGCGGTGCTTGGCGTTTGTACTACGGTCACGGTGTTCTCTATTGTTGGTTGTGCTGCGGGCGATGCAGTGACAGTTTGATACACAGTTGTGGGCGAGCCCGCTGATGCTCCGTCTGCGGAGCCACCATCGACATCCACCACAGAGTAGGTTGCTGCGGGTTGCGGTCTTGGTAGCGCTTGCGCAGTGATAGCGAGGTATGCAAGCAGTGCAGATGGGAGGATGAGCAACATCTTGAGTGTGTATGTGGTCGAGAGGAATAGGATTGCTCTGATGGTTGTTGAGGTCTTCACGCGTGGAGTCGTATCGCGTTAGGGAGGCAAGAAAGCGTGTAGTGTGGTTTTACAATTATGGGAGGGAAGCTTTTGTATTGGATGGCTCTTGCACACGAAAGATGCAGTCAAGAAACAGACGCGATACTTACCTTTTCTATGAAGCGTACTTGAAAGGCTGGTTGTTGCGGCGATGCGTTGCTGGGAGGTTGGCTTTAGGTGGAAAGTGCGAGCTGGGGAAAGTCGCAATGTGGCTGGGGGCATGACGCACGGACGTCTGGCTTGTCCCACTCCCCAACTTGTTGTCTCACCTCACTTCGGGCATCCCGTATACACTTCCGCTTCTAGATCATAGACATGCAGAGCAGAAGCAGACATTCGCTACTCGATCGATGGCGAAGGTCAGCCGCCGTTGAGTGTTACTACACACTGACCCTATCCAATGCCCAACTGATATGACACATGTCCGGGTCGTAAGTCCGCCGCCTTCGGATGATCGACTGTAGAGCGTTCGGATATTGTGTGTAGCTGCGCAAGTTGTAGTAAAACGACGTTAGCCTAACGCAAGGCCCGCCTCTTTAGCTGGACACCGCTTAGGAGTGCGGAACATAGGCGATCGTCGAGGCTTTCCACCCCCGGAAATCGTTTTCAGGTCGTTCGAGACCTTGGTCCCACAAACACCGAGCCACCTTGCTCCAACAATAACGATCTCGAGTAGGTCGGCCTCGTTAGAATAGCGTTGCGGGCAGGACATGCACTGCTGGTTACGTATGTCATTGTCATAACCTTGTTCCACTCTCACGATCGAATAGTGTCTGCATGGCAAACCTTTCGCGGAGACTCACAATCGCTCATACCCTTCTCAACACCTCTGCACCCACTTCTTGATCGAATCTCGTTCGCCACGTTGTACGAAGGCATGAGCAAGATAGCTTATGGATGCTTTGTCAAAAGTGGCCGGAGATGCCATCAACGGTGACTGTACTTATTGGGCTCCGCAAGATTGCTCATGTTTACTGCTTGCTGTGGGTACTAGGTCCAACTGGAACCTTCTTCTAGAGATTCGGCGGTTGGTGACTCGCGGGAAAACTGCCATTTCGTTACAGTCAAGACAATCTACCCGCTTTGCTCTCATTACCACTCGCCTCCGAGGCCAGCCATGGCTTCTTCATCATCCGCAAAATCATCGCACGTCCGCGATTCTGTACCCAAGTCTGCTCGGTTTGCCGCATTGGGCGCAGTAACATAACTCTGCTCTGCCAGCAGAGCGTCCAGATCGTCTTCCGCGTCGCTTGGATCGTCTTGGAGTGGATCCCTACGTTTCACTAAAGCGCCTTTGCCGGCTTCGGTATTTTCAGCCAGTAACGCATCGAGCTCATCGTCGCTGGTCTCATCGTTATGCAAGAACGATCGTCCCCAATGGCCGTTGGAGGCATGATTGCTGATATAATTCTCGCGTATCATGTCATCAAGCTCGGCTTCATTGGGAACGTCTCCACTCTGTATTTGCTGCTGGTGCTCAGACAAATGGTCGTCCTTGTCGCCAAACGAATCAAACCCGCATTCTACCTGTCGGTCGTTGCCCGCAGGCGGACCATCAAGTGCGCCGCTCATTGCATATTCCTCTCGCCTCTCGGGACTGTCATCACGTCTGTTCGGCTTCGTAGCATCGATCCACGCCTTTCTTGTAACCTGCATACGCTTGCTGTGGCCAAGCTTCTCAACCATAGCTAGGGCATCCTTGAACTTCGCCTTTGGGTAGAGATCATCCAGCCATAACTGATACGTGTTCAGCAGCCTGCCTATATCGCTGCATTCGTGGCCTTTTCCTCTGAACTTTAGCTTCGACTTTGCGATGCGCCGTAGCCGAGGCAGGCCGTTACTGGAGAGAAGTAGATTGTCATCAAGTTTCGGATTTGGCGCTCGCTTCTTGCGGACCTTGATTTCTTCGTCAACGTCCTTGATCTGCGGCACGTAGTGGTTTTCTGCAGGCTTGTCGCGATCAATGGGAAGGTCGCGCAGAAAGTCATCCACGTCTTGGTCGAAGCTGTGAGCCGGCGCAGCCGATCCAGTCGTTGCGGATGGCATTGTTGTAGAGTGATGGAAGTAGCAATATTCAGTTGGAGGGACTAATGGAGACGCGCCGGAAGACGCGCCGGCTGACGCTCCGACCAGGCGTCCCTTTTAGCGCGCGACTCTCCCAAACCGGATGTTCTGCGCTCCAACCACTCTTTACTCAACGTTGCATCCACACGCCTTCAGCAACACCGACGATATCACATCTGACTCGGTTTACTCTGACCTCGTCAACAGTGACACCACCATCTTCGACATACAACAAGTGATCATCTATGGGTTCCTACAAGACCACCGCATTTTCCCCTCTTGTCAGCGCGCCAATCGGCCTTGTTGCTGTCTCTCCAGAGTCTGCCAGCGGACTTTCTTATACCGACTCGGGCTTTGTATCGCTGCTGTGGCTAGTTGTGGGAGGCCCGCGTTGAAAGACGTGGGCGAAAAGACGACAGCAGACTGCCGAACCTGCGCATAACAGAAGCGCGAATGCGCAACGAGTATTGACCATCCATAACTTGTGAACGTCTCAACATCCTGCGGAATCATACAGCCTAACTTCGCTTGCACGATAGTTACATCCTCTTCACAACGTCGACAGAATGCCCGCTATGGACATCGACGGCCATGCGCTTGATGTTCCAGTCCAACGATCCCCACCAATGCGGATCGCGTCACCCGCACAACGGCCTGTGCAGAATGCGATGATGGACGAGCCGCTACCAATTCCGCGACTGGATCATGAGGCGATGAAGGAGAAGGCCAAGAAGCGAAGGAAGAACAAGAAGAAAGCCATGCCTGCAGCAGCACCTGCAGCTAGCGTGACAAGAGGCTTCCAAACGCCAGTCGCCTCCGCCGGCGAGGAGTCAGACATGTCTTACGCCGGCACTCCCCGACTAGGTGCGACTGGTAGTCCGCTAATGCGACCAGCCAGCTCCGGCATAGGCGGCATCAGTGCGCTGAAGGCGCGCCTAGACGCTCTGTCACTCGAAGGCGGACAGCCACGACCTAGTCTAGTGCACGTTATGTCGAACGACTCCGTCACTTATGATAGCACCGCCTCTTCCCGCGCTAGTGACGGCGACAAGACGGAGAT
Organism: Baudoinia panamericana UAMH 10762; assembly: GCF_000338955.1. NCBI lineage: Eukaryota > Fungi > Ascomycota > Dothideomycetes > Mycosphaerellales > Teratosphaeriaceae > Baudoinia > Baudoinia panamericana. The sequence goes on from NW_006911268.1 coordinate 414,314, forward strand.
GGAGACGTACGATGTGCCGCTCGACGAAGACTTCGCTAGCCCAGATGCAGGCACTCAGACGCCACTTTTCGCATCTCAGGCTGTCGAAGGTGGCTTACGAACGAAGTCTATCTACCGCAAAATGTGCGCCGCAGACTTCGAGCCTCTGCGCTGTCTTGGCAAGGGCGCTTTCGGCACAGTGCACTTGGTCAAGCAGCAGACCACGGGACGCTTGTTCGCTCAGAAGCAATTCAAAAAGGCTAGCTTGACCGTGCACAAGCGCATGATCGAGCAGACGCGCACAGAACGCAACATCCTGGAATCAGTGAACCGTCACCCGTTCGTGGTGAAGCTGTACTACGCATTTCAAGATCACGAGAAGCTCTACCTCATCTTGGAATACGCGCAGGGAGGCGAACTGTTCACCCACCTGGCCATGGAGCGCATGTTTAGCGAGGAGGTGGCAGCCTTCTACATGGCTGAGATGACGCTCGCCCTCGAACATTTGCACCACAACGTGCGGGTCATCTACCGTGATTTGAAGCCGGAGAACTGTCTGCTAGATTCTGAAGGCCATCTCTTGCTTACTGACTTTGGCCTTTCCAAAGTCGCCCTCGAAGACGACGAGCGTGCCAACAGCATCCTCGGCACTATCGAGTACATGGCACCAGAAGTCGTTCAGGGGCAAAGCTATGACTTTGCAGTGGACTGGTGGAGCCTTGGAGCTATTGGCTTTGATCTTCTGACTGGCTCACCGCCTTTCTCAGGCAATAACCATGCTAAGATTCAGCAAAATATCCTCAAGCAAAAGCTACAGTTACCATACTTCCTGGGACCCGATGCGAAAGATCTGCTTACCCGCCTACTGCGCAAGGAGCCGCATAAGCGCCTCGGAGGCACGACGACGAAAGACTTGAAGACGCTAAAGTCTCATCGCTTTTTTCGCAAGATTGACTGGAAGAAGCTTGAGAAGCGGGAGCTTGAGCCACCTATACAGCCTCTGATCACCGACCCAGAGCTGGCGGAGAACTTCAGCAAAGACTTCACTGGTCTGCCCCTGAGTCCAGTAGTGACTCGGAGCAGCAGGAACTCCGAGGACTACATGCCGGCTATGGAGAGACCTTCAGAAAATGACCCGTTCGGCGGCTTCAGCTTCGTAGCAAGTAACAGCTTACTGGATAGCGACGAGATGATGCTGGAGGTATGACTGCATGAAGGCTTTGCAAGGCGGGATTGACGGCATCAGGCTGTAGCGCGGCGGATTGGCGTTATGCATAAGACATTGGCTGATGGAGCAAGTGTGGGCGACTGTGCATGTGATCTGCCTAGCAAATTACCCGTTACATTAATTGCAACATTCGGCTGCTCACTAAGTAGCTCACTGTTTGTTGTCGCCGTCTAATACCCACACCATGCAGGAAGCTTTGTTTGCCAAGCAGGACTACCTTAACTACTATTCCTGATTGATCTGAGTGAGGGGTTCGAAATGCCATGCATTAGCGTCCGCTTAGTCGGTGACGCCTATACGCGGAAGTGGACCGTACCTGGAGCTCAGTCTCCTGTATAAGATTTCACTCTGCCGTATCTGGGCAACACAGCGAGCGCAACGAGCAGAGAGGGCGCCCGGCACGCGCATAATCACACGAAGGCTCGCATTTAATGCACGTATATCGGACATCCCACACTTCGGCCCCGGACGTTCACCCGCGAATGTCTCGCCAAGACAAAGAGCCCACTCCTAACGTCGATCCTTCTCTGCTGCATTGTGTGCAGGTCATGCGGTGCCTGCTGTATAACAATTAGCGCATCCCTGGATCTTCGTAAACCGGATCTTGAAGTCCAGCTCCTCCACTGATCTACCACGGAGATGCAACTCCAATGAACGACCATAAAAATTGTCATTGGCTAACTGCAATGAAACTCTTTGTACGTAACCTGGAACAGGAAGGTTGTTCGATGTCCATCTTGTTGATCTCTATGCTACCGCGTTCGCTTGAGCGCATGTGGTATACACATGCCTGCGAACGGTCCACTGTATGGTTCACTTGCGCGGACTCCACCATCGTTTCCATTAGTTCGTGCAGGATGGATGTTGCAGCTCGGCGGAGCGTAAGCGACTTGTCCACAATGGACATAGGCCGAGGAGGAGCGCGTGACAGTAGATTGCAGGACGCGTTTGAGTAGGAAGAAGGTGAATAAGATGAGCAGGACTCCTCAGAAGATTATGCTGGCAAAGCTGCTCATTATTCCGTCAATTCTGGTGTCTTCCTCGCCCTGATATCTCAACCGCCATCATGCGCTTCGCTACTTCTTTGACCGCTTTGGCGGTGCTTCCTGGTATCTTTGCCGCACCGACGACGCTTGGCCACCGGACCGACTCCACGAGCAGCGCCAGCTCTCGGGCTGATGCGGTAAAGCAGACCTTCCAGATTGCATGGAACGGTTACCAGAAGTAAGCATCGATTTGTGGACTTCACACAACAGCTCGAGGTTTGACGAGAGCAGATACGCCTTCCCAAATGACGAGCTGCATCCCGTTTCGAACTCCTTTAGTAATTCGCGGTATGTGTGCCGCCGGCAACACCTCGATACTGCTGCTAACAACAGTAGCAACGGCTGGGGCGCCTCCGCTGCAGATGCCATTACGACCGCCATTGTGATGGATCTGCCCGATATTGTCAATGTGATCCTCAACTACATTCCTACGATCAACTGGGGCGTCAGCTACCAGAACGAGGCGGTTAGTTTGTTCGAGACGACGATCAGATACATGGCTGGGGTAAGCGCACGCTGCTTGACCCACAGAGTATGAACGATGATGCTGAGGCATGCTTTCCGCAGATGCTGAGCGCTTACGACTTGTTGAATGGACCTTGCTCCGGCATGGCCAACAATGTAAGCTGCGAACAATCCTTCACCTTAGCGAGGAAGTTGTCTGACGGGTCGCGAGACCGGCAATGTCGCCCAGCTGTTGCAGCAGGCACAGAATCTGGCGAACAATTTGAGCTACGCCTTCGACACACCGACTGGGATCCCAAGCAATAACCTGATCTTGGCCAACCGCAGCAATGACGGCTCAACAACCAATAGCATTGCCACCATTGGCACGCTTGTGCTTGAGTGGACACGCCTGTCCGATCTGACAGGAAACACTAAATACGGTCAGCTTGCACAGTACGTCGTGATCAGTTTCCATACCCACGGTTACTACGCTAATTCTGCTATTGCTGCTTACAGGAAAGCCGAATCGTACCTGCTCAACCCACAACCTTCGTGGGCTCAACCGTGGCCAGGCCTTGTCGGTACCAACGTTGACATAGCTAGCGGTCAGTTTGCTGATGCATCGGGCGGATGGAATGGCGGAGACGACAGCTTCTACGAATACCTTATCAAGATGTACGTTTACGACTCATCCAGGTTCGGCACTTACAAAGATCGCTGGGTTGCGGCCGCCGATAGTACCATCAACTACCTCGCTTCGCATCCATCTTCCCGTCCAGACCTTACCTGGCTGGCAGCCTTCAACAACCAGACGACGAACGAGAACAGCGGCCACCTGGCGTGCTTCGACGGCGGTAACTTCATCCTCGGTGGCCTTGTGTTGAAGAAGCAGCAATATGTAGACTTCGGTCTGTCGCTGGTGTCCGGCTGTGAGGACACGTATACCCAGACGTTGACCGGCATCGGTCCAGAGGGCTTTGGTTGGAATAGCTCGACAATCCCGTCCGGACAGGAAGCCTTCTACCAGAAAGCTGGGTTCTACATCACCTCGAGCCAGTACATCTTGCGGCCGGAGGTGATTGAAAGCTTCTACTATGCCTACCGTGCGACCGGCGACACCAAGTATCAAGACGTGAGTATCTTCCCCCAACCTCATCGTAATCAATCACGTCTGCTGACAAGGTTCGTTAGTGGGCATGGAACGCCTTCCTTGCCATCAACAGTACGACGCACGTGGGCTCCGGTTATTCCGAGATTTCGAACGTGAATGCCGCCAACGGTGGTAGCTTTCTTGACTTCCAAGATTCGTTCTTCTTCGCAGAGGTGAGCAAGTGCCGTGTTCGTCGCAGGTTCGGCACTTCGCTAATGCTTGCTCAAGGTGCTCAAGTACTCTTACTTGATACAAGCTGCAGACGCCGTTTATCAAGTGAACCACCGAGGAGCAAATCAGTTCGTCTTCAACACTGAGGCTCATCCTGTACGTTACCGTTAACGCACGCTCAAACATACTTCCACTGACCGTCCGCAGTTCAAGGTTGCGGGCACACCGATATGATATGCTTGATAGGCCTGCCGCGATACTCGTGATCTAGACAATTGAACGACCGTATGCGGTCACTGAACCGGCCTTCTTGGACCATTTAACTATCTCAGCCTGGTTCAGCGCCGGACTGTCGCTGCTGTTCCGCCATGCGAGTGGAGAACGGTGGCTGCATATAGGCGAGCAGCGGGTCTGACGGCTGGTAGATATCCGAGCCAAAGAACTCAGCAAGGTCAACGTCTGGACCAAAGCCAAGATTTTGCATAAACTGTGGGTGCTGACCAGTGTCGGTCCGCTCTAACATGGCGAATTCCTCGAAGATATCCATCATGGGCATTGCTCGATTCGTAGAGTTTGCAGCTGCCATGAAGCCTTGTTCTTGCGGCATCGAATCTGCTGCCCACGCCGAAGGCCCAGCGGCCGCGCCAGTAGCGAATAGAGCGTGGTCTTCTGCCACGCCGATGCCGTGATCCTCAGGAATCGGTATGAAATTGAATCGATCTTGTATATGATCCGAGATGCGTAATCGAGGTGACTCATGGATTTCAGAAACAACAGTCCCGGCTGTGTTATTCGCCAGCACCAATCGAGTCTTCTGGGACTCCAGATCTGTCAGAATATCTAGCGGTCGTTTTCTGGCTGTCGTTTGGGTCGCGTTTTGGATCAAGGCAAGGACGGCGTCTCGGAGCTGTTGGGATCGCTCAGTGTCCGTGCTCGCGCCTAGACGCAACACTCTATTGAGGGCTTCATACGGCCTGCTGGGTGTTTTGATTGCTCCAGGCGCGCCGAAAGGGTCAGACCACGGCGCCCATTCTTCGGAGTCGTCTTCCTTGATGGCGGTTTCGATGTCAGTCGCAGTTTGCAGCGAGTGGCCAGGGAAGTTAAAGGCGGATCCAATCATCCTCTCAACCATTATTGCTGCGATACGCACGACTATTAACCGAGTCTTCTGGGAGTGAGATAATGATTTAGCGTCTGGCCGGAGACGGTCCGGGTCGCCTTTCTCGGACCAGATATCGTCCGCTTGCATGACCGAGATAAGTCGTATTGCGGAACCGATCAGCATCCATGCGGCGAACCAGTCTGACTCCGAAATTTCTAGTAGCGCGAGTATGATGAGTGCTTTTACATGACTCAGCTCATAGTCACGAAAGTGCTGAGGTAGCATCTTGTTCACGGTCTCACGAAGGCGCTGTGTCTGGTCAATGTCTTCATGCTGTAATTGAGCAGAGACAAGCGCCATTATGCTCCACAGCTCCGCATATCCAGCTTTGAACGCCTTACCGTCGAATATTTCTGACTCCAGAGGCATTGCGTACATGAGCTTCAGCATCTCCTGCTTGTCAGTGATCGGCAACCACGAATGGGTAAAAGCGAAGTAGTACTCGAGGAATGTCCACGCATTTGCTGGTAGCTCCGGCCTTTCACTCACAGATGGTCCTGAAACGGGCTCGCTGATAGAGTTAGTATGACATGAGGCAGAAGCGAACTGTGTTTCGACTTACTCATGACGTGATCCAAGCGAAGGGTCAAGGTAGTAGAGCTCGAGATCAGGTCGACTGTGCGCCAGATTCGTGTGCGACTGCGGGTCCGGTGTTTGCTGCGAGACATTTACCGATGGTTGTGGAGAGACTGGTGTCTCTGTAGTAGTCGGATACGGGCACTCGACAGTCCTTCCGGACAGCAGTTGGTCGATCTGTCTCGATATGAGGCTATTGCGCCACTGCTGATGGAGCTCTTCCGCCTATGGGAGTACTCAGCAACACAGTCAATACCAAGCAACGCTGAAGAAGCGTACAGCGGCAGCATCCTTGCCCGTTATCGTAAGGCGTACGTCGCCAGGATCGAGGCTGGCGAGCTCAGTAGCAAGTCTGTGCTCGACTTGAGTGGAGTGGCGTAAGACCCATGCCAGGCTCAATTCGAGGGTACGAATATAGTTCGGCTGAATACCGCGCTTCTTGGGCTGCTCATGGTAGGTGCACTCCCGGCTCTACGCTTTCGTCAGCCAAATCTCTGAAGTCCTATGATATGGGGAATGGTCTTGCTGATGATAATTGTCAGCTATAGTAGGTGGAGGAAGTCTTTTGAGGCATACCCTGGCTGCTACATGTAATACAATACGGTTGTTCACCGTCACACCGTTCGCGACTTGCACGGCTTCATCAATGGTCCGTATCAGTTCCGGTTCTGTTCAAGATATCGCGGGAACCACGAACCACTGATCGCACGCTCGCGAAACCCGTGAGCGCTTCGACGGCTGTCGCTCGTCAAGGTTGAGTTCCGAGGTGCGTTTGCGTGGAACCCTAGTCAGGTCCCCTGCTCCGTTCGCTTCAATTGGCATGGCGTCGCAGATGCGATCTACCCATGATCGCAAAAGTCCCAAAACCAGGCTTGTGAGATCCTCACGGAAGGTTGGACACAGCGTGAGTCGACAGCACGCAATAGGCTGTAATCCGGAGCCTGGATGCCTCAATTACAATCGCGAGCTCTTTATGTACCTTGCCGATGGGAGAAGGAACAGGATGATGGAAGGTTGCTTCCGGGGGATGGAGCAACGGACGGAGGCATGCGGAGAGAGAACCAATGCAATGAAGGAGCGCTATCCTCAATAGTACGTCAGTGTACTCGCATTGAACTAAGATAGAAAAAGACGCATTCGATTCGTTGTCTTCTCCCCTCCGTAACAATGCGTGTTTACGTCAGCCTATGTTACCGGCCGAAAAGTGTTAACTTTTGGCCGAAAGTCTTATCACCGACCACAGAGTTTTGTCCCCTTCGCGCTTCGTCTCAGCGTTCCACCACTTCACCCGCCGTCTATGATGTTCTCGGGCTTTTTGGAGCCACGATAGCCAGGAGCGTAACCAGCAGCAAGAATGGCCGGCTCTGGCAAGCAGCCACCCGAGGTGCAGGCTCGGATCAGAGAGCTGCTCGAGGCAGGCTTTGACCCAACGACTATACACCGAAAGCTGAAGGTGGGAAGAAGTTCCATCTATCGCATGAAGCGATGCCTTCAGCAATATGGATCAGCCTATCTACCCGTAGAGCTGAACAAAAAGAACGGCAGACCCAAAACGCTCAATGCGGAGCAGGAGCTCGTGTGTTTTGCCTTAAGCCATTATAGTATCATGCCTGCTGATAAGCCATAGGAAGTGAGAGAATGGTTACGTGACTCCAAGAACAGGACTCGGTACCTTGACGACCTTGTCTGGCTAATACATGACCGTTTCAACGTCGTCTGCAGCACCACTACGATGTCGAAGTTGAAGCGGAAATGGTTACTTGTCATAGAAGCCGAGGAAGCCGGGCAGCCGCTGGATGAAGAGACCAGGAAGTTGGTCGCCGAGACCCATCCGCTCCTATCAATCCTACAGCAACAGCCACCGCTATCTGGGACAATGACGATGTCAGAGCCCCAGCGTGACGAGGCGCATGAGTTTGCGGTGCAGCAAGACCACGTCTCGAAACCGAAGCGTGGTTTTCTCGACGATGATTCGCCCGCGTACCGGCAGGCCGAGCCTCCGATCGATTCGCGCCTTCTATTGTCTAGCCCGCAAATTCGTGGGATGGTATCAGACTTTCAATGTGCACCGCCACCACCGCAGCAACTCACAGATGCTCATCTGGAGCATCAGTTCCAGTGCGGCGTGGGTGCTCCAGAATGAGATCCTGTCTAAGCAGACAAGCGCCCCACTCCGGATGGATGCGACGCTCTCGCGAAATGCTGTACTACCAGCACACTGTTACTTTATCATGAGCACTTCAGGCAATCGACGAAGAAATTGCACAGCCGAAACGGCACCGGAGCGTCGGGTTGCGGCTCATGAAACCTCGATACAATGCGCCGAGCATTCTGACGATGGCCAGCCAGATATCGACGTTACGACGGCGTACGCTGCATCCCCGGGGCAATGCAGGCAGCGGTTGAGCTAGAGCGCAGTCCGAAGAGGGTACGGAGGCATTGGTTAGACGTACCCAGCAGCTCTGGACCCCCACAATCGAGCTTCGCCGCGGGCAGGTCAGTTTATCACTCATACGTACGCTGGAGAAGCCTAACTAAGCGTGGACTAGGTTGCTATTGGCTAACGGGAGGATTGTCTCTCACATTACCGTCAAGGACACTACCTTGTCCCGACCATAGTACTTTATTGTACCGCTACCCTTTAGGCGGATCACGCCACCTTTACAGTTAGGCTGGTGATGTTGATAGCGCATGCGTACATGTAATTGCCAGTACAGGTAGGTTTTTCTGCCGGCTGTTTCTTTATCCGTAGCGTGCAGATTCATGATTCACACCTTCGAACAACATCTCGATTACAGTGTACCCATACTGCCTTCTTCGGCCACCTCAGCCTCGGAACAAGAGCTCATAACAATGTCTACCAAAGTTCTCCTGATTAACGGCCCAAATCTCAACTTGCTCGGGTTGCGTGAACCGCACATTTACGGTCATACGACGCTCAAGGATGTTGAAGAAGCGGCGCGCAAGCAGACCGAGAGCTACGGCTTGACACTTGAAGCATTCCAATCTAACAACGAGGGAGCCATTATTGACCGACTCCATGAGGCCCGCCGCAAGTGCAAGTTCATCGTCATTAACCCCGGAGGTCTGACACACACGAGCGTTGCTCTCCGGGACGCTTTGCTTGGCATCGAGGTACCCTTCATCGAGGTGCACGCCAGCAACATCCATGCACGAGAGCCATTCAGACATCACAGCTATCTGAGCGACAAGGCTGTTGGTGTGATATGTGGACTTGGCGTTTTCGGCTACACAGCTGCCTTCGACTTCGTTGCGCAGAAGCTGGGCATGACCGCAGTGTTGAAATAGACGGCATCACGACTGTCGCCATCTGTGTTATTGGTTCCACCCCGAACGTGCTAACATACTGTGGCGGGCAAAGGTATCAGGATGGGGAAGCGGCGATGAGAGAAACGAGGCGAGACAGACATAAGCCGAAGCGAAGCTCCGGCACTGACCAATGTGGGGTGCACCAGAGTTTTTGTGGATTCCTCCATCGCGGGGTGATTCCGACCAGTATGATGAACAACACAGATTCTGTTATTAATGAGCCTCTCAGTCTTGGCCACTGAGGGCGAGAGTAAGTGCGGAATCATATCACGGTCCAGAACGTATAGCGCTTTTTCCTCTCCCAGACTACCGCCCCTCACTCTCTTCACCCATCTTCACCATCATGGATCCATCTGATGTTGATGTGCCTCCACTGAAGAACCTAACAATCGATAACATAACAGAGAATGTTAAGCTCATCAACTCTCGCTGTCCGAATCCAAGACTCAAATACATTCTTGAAAGAGTGGTCCAACATCTGCATGACTTTGCAAGAGAGACACGACTAAGCCACGATGAGTGGATGACTGGGTTGCTGTTCCTAACATCAGTCGGCCAAATATGTACAGATGTTCGGCAGGTGAGTACCCGTACCTAGAGACAGGTATATGGTTGAATGCTGACAAGGAATGCAGGAGTTCATCTTACTATCGGATATACTTGGCCTCTCTCTCCTCGTTGACAGCATTGACCACCCGAAGCCACCACAAAGCACAGAAGGCACAGTCTTAGGACCGTTCCACTCCCATGAAGCACAAGTGGAACCGAACGGTGCTCAAATCGCCCATGACCCTGATGGAGAACCTTGTCTAGTCCTGTGTGATATCAAAGACACCCACGGGAAGCCGATCGAAGGCGTTAAGATCGACATATGGGAGACGGATAGCAAAGGCTTTTATGATGTGCAATACCCTGGCAGAGAGGGGCCGGATCAACGAGCTGTGATGCACAGCGACAAGGAGGGTGTCTTCTGGTTTAAGGCTATTGTGCCCGTACCGTACCCTATCCCGCATGATGGACCTGTTGGCAAGTTGCTGGTCCAACTGAAGAGGCACTGCTACCGACCAAGCCATATGCACTTCATGTTCGCTAAGGAAGGCTATGACCATCTCATAACGTAAGAGCACTCCGACGAGATTTGCAAGCTCGGCTGACTGACTGGCAATTAGTGCCTTGTATCTTCGCGGAGACCCCTACGAGACTTCCGACGCAGTCTTCGGCGTTAAGGACTCCTTGCTGATCGACTTAGGCACGGTGAACAAGGACCAAGCGTCGAAGTATGGTGTCAATGAAGGAGGCAAATTGATAACATACAACTTCGTGCTCGTCACGGAAGAAGAGTCGCGCAAGCTGCGTGAAAAGAACGCAATGGACGCCATGCACAAGCTGGGTCGCAGTATGAAGTTGTGGAACGGCTTGCCCATTCCGGATGCTGATTGATGTATATGTCTAGCGAGTTCGAAACCCAGCAATCCTGAGTGTTCAATGTGCTCTCGTTGCACAATAATCCCTTCACCAAGTCTGGGAAGCTTCGCTGGTATCCATCTGGACCGCCAAAGTGCTTATAACATCAGCGCTGAATGCAGGTTGACTGGCGAACGGATCCTCGTCGATCTCGAGGTAGGGAGTAACGAGCTCAGAAGCAGGCAATGACTGGGACAGCAACATCGGTGAAGGTTCGGTAGCATACGCTAGTGACCCATGGCCCATCCTTGCCGGATTCACCGTTGCCGCCCGAACGAGAGGTGAGCCGAAGCGCGTGAGATCTCCGCCTCGCCACCATGGTGGTGTGAATTCGCTTCGCACCGAGGTGTTCGACACTGAATGCAATGTAGTGTGAGCCTGCAGAATTCGCACCAGGTCAATAAATCTGTAGACGAACGCTCGGGCCCGCCTCCACTCGCGTGAGCCCATCTGGTAGATGGCTCTCGCTACATGCGCCACGTAGAAGCTCTTGCGACTGACATCTTTGGAGACGAAGAGACCATGAAGAAAGATGAAAAGCGCCAGATAGGGTGTCGCCCTCCAACTAGAGTCTTCTACCGCCTTGACCGAAGTGAACATTCCGTCCGCATGCACCATGCTATGTGAGTGACTCGAGGGATACCCGGACAGAGCATTGTACCACAGTATCATGCTTCGATGGAAAGCCCGCGCCAGATGTTGGTTGGTGCGCCGATGACCGTTGGGGTTCAAGTATTCTTGTCTGAACTTGTCAATGTTGCACCACCATGCCTGGGTCAACAGATCGTTTGGCAACACCTGCTCCACTGCTTCCGCGTCTGTTAGAATGGCATGGAACGCGACGGCTGCACTAGTGAGTAACTTCGAATATCCTTCAGATCGTGCAGTTTGCTCGTTGCTAAGAGTTTGGCGATACCTGTCCTGTTCCGCCAGGAGAATGGGGAGCAGACCAGAGAGACATTCCGCGCCAGGTCGAAATGCAGGTGCCGGATTTTCGTCATGACACACGATTGAAGGAGTATTGAACATGATAGCGTGCAATAAATCTATTCTATGAGGACGTGGTCAGCACGGTATCACTCCTGCTGTGACGGGCCACAGTTCGACTTACGTTTCGAGCATTATTGCGAGCCCGCTTTCTCTGGCAGCTTTGATAGCGCCCTTCAGTTTTAAGATGCTATTGAGGCCTTGAAGATGGGTTCGCGCGTCTTCGCTTCCCCGCGAGATCTGTGCCCTCGTCAGCAGCTAAAACGCGCTCATCAATAGGTCATGTTTACCTCGAATGATGTGAGCAAAGTCAGCGCACCGATCGTCTCTCCCGACACGGCGGTGTCTGGTGCGCAGACGCGGGCATTGATTTCGCGCAACACCCTTGCCTTGTACAGCTCATACTGCCCGCTGGGCCTGTTGGGCTGCACAGCATCAAGGTGGCCGACAGATGACAAACAGCAAGCCGCCAACAGCATGCTATTGGAAGACTTAGACCAGGCTTGTGTGAAGACGTTCTGTGCATGATCTCCGTCAAGCCCAGGCATCAGCCAGTGGCAGTCTATCAACGATGCCGTCAGCGCAGTCGTTGCACAACGCCAAACTCATCGTGGCGCACGCACAGCTCTTGCAGAAGCTGAACATTTGGTCGATCTGCGCTGGGGACTGAAAAGGATCTTCAAACTCCGATGCCCAACTGGCTGGACTTCTGGGTACCGAGTGCAATTGCCCTTCAACCATCTGTGGAGACGGATAGGAATAGTCGGAATGGGCGCGTTGAAGTCGTGAAGGCCCGAAGTATGGACTTTGCGCCAAGGGTGCAAACGAATAGTCCTCGAACGATGGCTGCATGGGCACATACTGGGCAGGAACGGAAAGCATCCCATCTGTGCCAACGTATGTTGCCTTAGACTTGTGAGCGGCGGTGCTGACTGCAGATTTGGCACGAGGTCTCGGTGCCGGACGGCTGGGCGTAACGGACACTGATCGGTCGCGCTGGTGCCATTCAAGAGTTGTTCCTTTCACGGCGGGGACGGAGCCCTTCGTAGGCTCCTTCTTGCTGACTGGCCGCAGTGGTCAGCATCAAACTCAAACAGCCTGCAAAGAGCACCACTAACGAGACTCTCGTTCTTCACGCTGGCGACGTCGGAAATCTCTCATAGCTTGAGATCGGACCTTTCGCCTAGTTTGCAGGTCCTTGCCCGCCTCGGCACCGGACAAATGGACGAATTCGAGCATCGTTGCGACGGTCCTGGCTGTGATGACTGCTTGCGGAAAACGCTCAGTTGAGCAGCAGGGGCGGGATTGGAGGCCTTGCGTGTACCTGACAGCTGAGCAGCCCCAGCGTCTGTCTCAAAATTGAATAGTGCGTATATAAGGCCTCCACTGCAGTGACAAGACAACTCTGCTTTCTTATAGCTGGGTGGCAGACCAGGAGCAGGCATGTATATAACCATGCCAACCCACGCATCCCGCTAACATTTCGCTTCAGGCACGGCATGGTTTCAGCACCGAGCATAAAGGCGGAGCAAATTGGCCGAGCTGAGGATGGAGATAGCATGGATGTAGACCACGGCACCCTAGATCGATCGAAGTCCGTGGAAGCCGTTTGCTGTATTGCAGCACGCCGTTGAGCGTTGGCTGAAAAGAGCATCGTGGAAGCAAGCGTAAAAGGCCATTCGTCCAATCACTGCGGTTCGCTTACGCTCGCTTGCTGACTGATGCACAGCGACAATCCTCCTCACCGAGTTTTAACGTCACTCAAGCTTCCAGCCCGCATCCACTGCCCGTGTTCTCAGCCTTACCAGACGCTTAAATAGCGCGTTCAGAGGCGTGCTGGCATCCGGGTTCCCTGGGATTGGTAGCGTCCCTGCACAGCCTATGTATGCTATGTGTTACCGTGCGTTGCTGACTGAAGACGACCAGACTTCTGGCGAGCAATATGAAAGATAAGCGAGAGTGCCGACGTATTCTAGATCAATCCATGGCTTCAGCTTCGCTTCGTCACCTGTGCCGGTGTTGGTCGCTCATGACGCGGCTGAAGCGCTGCCTACCCGAAGACGGTCATCGAGCTTAATCATGCCCTGCTTAATCTCGTGTACTGGAAAGGGTTAGCGCGTCTCTGGAGAGACGGTAACACAGAGCGGACATGGCCGACCATTCATAACCCGGCTTGACGGCAGAGCTTCGGCGAGGCCGGCTCCAAACGCATGGGTCCATGCATAGATATACATACATTGTGCGATGTTGGCTGGTGTGATGTACAATCAGCATGCCGGAATCGTCCACGGTCATCGCTTCGCCTATTGCGATGTAGCAACAGCGAAGCCGTGTCCGCTTTTGATCCATCCGTAGAGCCGCTCAACGATTAGGCGTCGAGCATCTACCACCGTCATGCGTCCATTTCCTGCTTCACTACAGGCTCCGTCTCCCATCATCCATGTACTGGGCTCCGTCTCAGAAGTCAATACTGCCGCCTTCCACCCAGGTCTTGCACTTGAAGAGCAGCGCATCATGCGCCTTGCCGGTTGGAGTATCACCTTCCCTGGGATGACCAGGCAGGTCCACGATGACCTTGTGGCCTTCCACAACCGATTGACAATAGGCTAGGTGTCTGCAAACCGTCAGCAAGGCTTGTCAGAAGTGAGGTTCGGCGCCGTACCGATAGCCAGGCGGGTACACCTTCAGCAGGTCGTCTTGGATGGCAGGCACCTTCCTAGGGTCCACCGGCAGAAGATGGTCTTTCTCGTACCAATGTCGGACATAGCGCGCTCGCCATTCGCCTTTCGGAATGTCTGTCACAGTATCGGTGCCCTTCTCCCAGAAAAAGCAGAAGCGGCAATCGGACTCGGCATCGACTTCGCTTTCCTCAACTTGAAAGCGCTGAGTGATGGTGGCTTTCATTTTGGTCACTGCTCGCGTCGCCTCCGGATTGATGTCCGTTGTCGCACCAAGACACCGATGCATGATAAAGGCACCATTGTCCATGCCGGCCTTGGAAGCTTTGATGAAGTCTTGAAAGTGGGTCTTGCCCGTCCAAGATGTGTAGATGTATGCATCTTGTGCGAAGATGGATTCTAGGTTCTCCCACTCGCAGTAGTCGCGATACATCGGCCAACCTTCTGCCAGTTCACGCAGCTTCCAGCGCTCAAGGGCGAGATCATTCGGACCGTTGTTGCGGATGGCATGCTCTGGGCGCCAGCCAGAAGGAAGCGAGTGCAGGTCCGGCATTGCTACTCACAAAATATTCCAAGAGGTGAGGCTCTATTATTGTTCGTTATAAGGGTCCAACAACTCTATCCACACCGTGAACTGTTAGCTGCAGAGACTCCGCATTTCGAAAGCCGGCAGTTCGTACGTCACAGCTAGCCGTGATCTGCGACCTCCATGGCACTTGTTTGATGTATAGAACTTCCCAGAACAGTGCCACTCTATCACCACGTATCTTTGGTATCAAGTGGCAGGCGGATTTGGATCCATGTTGACTGACGCGGCCAAGCTCTCCTGTTCCTGCCGGTAACGGTTGATCACCTGCTGTCTCATCAGTTTTTGGGGAGCCCTCCGACCAGTCAGAAACTCAAACTGTGAGAATGCTTGCTCCGGCAATACATCGAATCCATCCATAAAGATCCAGCCTCTACGCGCGAGAGCTCGCATCTGACGTACAATGGGCGTGACCATCGGATGGTAGGCAAGCTCAATCACTACGCCACCTGTAGGACTCCTCAGCCAAGCATCTGGCAGTGCAAAGTCGATTGGAGATCCGTCTGAAAGCTGAGTCGGTATGCTGGACACGATCATAGAAGGTTGGCGAAAGTTTTTGGGCCAAGTGCTTGTGAAGCTTTCGATTACCCTGACACGGCTATGCGGGGCGTCTTCAGGATCTAGGCCAGCCATGCTTTGTTCTTCCAGGAGCTGATTGTAATGATCAGCAAGCGCGTGTGCTCGACTCAATGTCCGGTTGCAGATGAAGATATTCCGCACGCCGCACGAGAGCATGGCGTAGATGCTGTTGCGAGCATGCCCACCGGCGCCGCACACCAAAGCTGTGGTCTGCGGTCGAACACTGTTCGCGTGGGAAAGACCTCGTCTGAGGCAGACACGAATGCCGATCCAGTCCGTGTTCTCTCCGTAAAGCGCCTTCACGGGTCCGCTTCGATTCATCTGCTGCAGCAAAGAAGCTTGGTCTGGAATCGAGCCATCTTCGTTAAGCTGCCGCACTGGTATGATTGTGTTGACAGCGCCGATCGCCTTCGCATGTGAGCTCAAGCCGTCCATTAAAGGGACTATGCCAGTCTTGTAGGGTTGCACTACAGCTGCGCCACCGAAGCGGTGCTCTTTTGACAGCTTTTCGAAATCGTCCAGAGTGGGCGACGAGTGCGTACCGTACTGATGCGTCATTCCGTAGGCCGCAAACGCAGCATTGAACATCGCCGGAGACAGGGAGAAGCTGACACTTGCGCCGTAGATCATGAAGTGCAACGGGCTGTAGAGGCCAGACGCAAAGAAGACAGTAAGCACGTCCCTGACCGTCAGCGTGTCGTCTTCTCGGCCAGTACGCTTGAAGCGGCTCGACGCTGGCTTGATTGGCGTCATGATCGGGTTGAAGCATCTCGATAGCCTTCCCTCCTTGTGGGTCAAATAGACCATGAGCTTTGTCTTCGTGCTGCTCAAGCTTGCCTTCTCCCTGAAAGTGTTTACCGCCCAGCAGTCCGTCACACTCCGAGCGGACATGGTAACCTTGGCAATATCAGCACCAAGCCCAGCAATACGGCTCTGAAACGCGGAAGCAGCTCGGTCGCTCCACCCGCCCTCTGGTAAGGGTTCAATTTGCGCGCTTACTATGACTTTCGTTTGCCCCTTACTGCTGATTAGAGAGCGGATCTTTTGGCCGTCGCACTCTACTGGTATAGTGCAATAGTCGGGCGCTAACCGGAAGGAGTAGTGCACAAGGGCAGTCACAGGGCTATGCAGCGGCCCGTTCATATCAATGACGGTCAGAACTATAGGCAGAATGGACGCTTGTCGAAGCCTTGCGAATGCTTCGGCTACCCTCAGTGCATCCAGTTCGGCCAGGCTGTGTCCTTTGCTGTAGCTCGATCCAACGAGCAGTTCCACGGCATCAGCGCCTACGACCACCTCGTCCAGATCGACGTCTTCATCCAGGACATCGCTGACAGTGACCTGCGAGCAGAGCGTGTATGCTCGCTCGTGCAGCGGAATCTGAGAGAGTGGGTACAATGTCCAATGCGATGCTGCGTGTTTATACTCTCCGATCACGCTCCTAAGGAAGCGAAGAAAGTCCCGTTCGGCGCTTTTCAATGTCAGGAACAGCCCGCTTGGCTTCACCTTGCTGTCACCGCCATATAGTTCAGGCGAGGCGTTAATATGAGAGAGATTGAAGTACTCGAAGTTCGCGCATGATCGTAATAGAGGTCCACTCGATTGAAGTAGTTGTTGCACGTGCTCAAAGCTCCAGACCTGTAGATAAGCCTGGATCCCAGCAACGTCCCTCGTGATATGAACAACGGGATGGTTCTTCGCATAGTCGCGTAGCAGAACAGCTCCGTGATCTTCGAGATCAAGGAAGCTGCATACGATTACAGCGCCTTGGTCGTACACCTTCAGCGTATGATTGAGCACTTCGCGGTGCCGTCTGCGGTATTCAGAGACACCGTGCAATTTCCGGAAAGCTTGTGGATTGGTCCCAGTAGCCTCTGCGAAGACTTTCTCGGTCTCCACAAGGCGGCGACCGTAGGCAGTAGCGGCAAGCACTCCAAGGGAACTTTTCCCGACGCCTCGCACGCCGATTAGGACGATGGACGCGTTTCCGCTAAAGTCCACATGACGTGGGAGTTGGGTCCAGTCCTGAGTTGATACATCGCAAACCTTCGTCGCATTGATTGCTTGATTGTTCTCAAGAAGTTGGCGTGAAGTCGGCGTTGTCTCGTGGGAGGAATGTGATGCAGGCGTCGACTTTCGTCCGTCGACGTCGCTAAAGTGGTCGAAGGAGCGCTTCAAACCGGCATGCACCGTCGTCATCTCGTTCGAGGCATGTCCCACTGGTCAGGTTGTGTAAGTCACTATGTATACCACCGGGTTTCGCATGTATCAACGCCTTGCGGTGAAAGGAGATGACCCAGACCTTCTGTCAGATAGTACCGGATGAAGTCTCTTCCGGACTACAACGACGACCCTCGTCTAGGAGCGAATAGGCACCCTGCACATTACTTACATACATACTAGGTAGAGTAGATGTAGTCTTACTGGAGAAAAAAAAAATGATGCTGCTAAGATGAATTCCTGTAACGTGATTAACGTGATACATGCTGTCGAAACACATTGCTCATTCGTTCCCTTGGCTGGCTACCGTCCTTCTCCGACTGGATGTTCCGAACAGCACTACCGTCAAACTCCTCACAATGCTTGACGCCTTCCGTATACACTAGCGCCGTCGAACTCCACACCGAGTACGTGCAAGACGCCCGCTGCGCCATCGCCGCTAATAGAGAAACATCATGCGCTTCCGACCTTGATCCTTCCCATTCACAGTATCACACAGCACCCTCCCTTGTCCCCTTTCCGGTCGCCACTTAGCAAGCTTTGCCGTGTAGCCGCCTCGAAGACATCGTCGACACCCTCGCCGGTTAGCGAAGAGCACTCAAGGTACTTCTTCGCGCCAATCCTTCTCCGCACGTCCTCGCCTTCTTCATACGTAAGGAACTTCTCGCTCTTTTTGCGCATTTCTTCCTGTGCCACCGGGTCGTCACGTAGATCCTTCTTCAAGCCGACAAGGATTATGGGGACGCCTGGACATCGTTCTAGGACTTCCGGGTGCCTACGCATTGGGTTAGCGGTGCACGCGACTTGTCAGAGTACCGGATGAGCTAACCATTTGGTTGTGATGTTGTGTAACGAGTCGGGACTCGACACGGAGAATGCGATGAGAATGACATGTGCTTGGCTGTATGCTAAGGGCCGTAGGCGCTCGTAATCTTCTTGACCTGCTGTATCCCACAGCGCAAGCTGTACTGACTTGCCGTCCACTCGGCAATCCGTGACGTAGTTCTCGAAGACTGTTGGTACATATCGCTGTCCTACAGATTAGTGCAGTATCCCATCATTGCAGGAAGGCTGCCACATACTGTAGGAAAGTAGCCTAATGTGAAGACTGAAAGCAAGCTGGTCTTGCCGCAGGCACCGTCGCCGATGATGACCAGCTTTCTGTACGATTCGATCAGCCCGCGCCTTGAGCCAGTTCGTGATATCGCGGTATCCTACCTTCTTATCACTTGCTGGTCTTGTTGAGCCATTTGGTAGACTCAAGCCAGCAGGCTGTATTCTGAAGAGGTTGTTGTCGGACTCGATGAGGCGCTCACGCAATCGCGTCCGTCTTCCTCAGTGTACGACTAGATGCGGCCTTGTAGCCACAACCGGAGTTGGAAGCACACTGGCAGAATGGACGATGTAGAGACGTTGCTGGCCTAGTGGTCTCCGGGAGTGTGTCGCTGATTGCTGAGGACGTTTTCGGCTTTAGGAACGTTGCCAAAGGAGGGTACTTGGTCAACAGGTGCAGTAGTACGAACACTCCAATGCCGTGTCGTGTTGTTTCAAGTCGTGGAGCAGGCTACCGGAAGAAACGGCCGACCCGGAAGCTTCTCCTTCGTTGCCGCTGCGTGCGAAAGGCTCGACGCCACTACCGTCCGGAAGACGGAGCTAAGCGTCCATGCTGCTGCTTTCAATCATTGATTTCCACACCTAAGTTACCATTACAACCTACAGTGAACCATCACTACGGTTTATTACGACCTCCAGAGTCAGCGAGCTCACGTCTAAGGACGGCTGAGCAGAGAATGCCAGTTCACCGCGGGCGAAGGTGTGCCGGGTGTAGACAGAGTATGGACAGTATGTACTGAAGATACAACCCCAGTGCGATCTCTGCAGTAAACCCATACTACTGACTTGGGTCGACATAGCAAGCGTCCTTTCGTTGGCCATGTGGCTGTCAGTAAGGTCACCTGATGCACGCGCCAGATGTTCTCTGTCTACCTAGGCAATATACCATCAGTGAATCTAAGTGAGCCGAAGTGAAGTACACTTCCTTTCTTTTCACATGCTGAACAACCTCATGTGGTGTACTGTCACTGGATTCCTCATTGCACTGCACCAGGTCTTCTCGCAAGCATCATTCCGTTCCTGTTATACTTTTTGGTGGCGCAGTCTTCAGTCACCGCCATAACCACCAACTTTCACCAGTTTTGAGACATTTCTCGAAGGTCAAACCGTAATACTTGCTCAATCGAAAGTTCTTCATCATTACTTACCAGCGACGACCATCCATAAACGATCTCATGGGTGACGACATTGAGTATTCCATAAAGCAAAGACGCAAGAGCAAAGTCGGAGCGCCACCTTCTCCAATACGGCTCCAGCGGCTCCACCAGCTTGTGGTATCAAGCGCAGGTCTGATGGCACGATAATGGCCCCCCGGGCATCAACCAGGTTTCAGAAGTTTACGCTGTCGACATCCACGCCTAGGGCTACTAACGCGGACAATGTCCGCTATGCAGAACCTTCCGGCTCCCTCGAACCGCTCACAATGGGCTCAGCCCCCGTGCGGCAGTTGCTCGTCAATCAAGCTCGGGCTAGTCCCCATTACCAGAACACGTTCCCTGAGCCGACTCTCCCGGCCCTCTATTTCCACAGCTTCGACCCGAAGAACGAGCTCAAGACCTTGGTGTTTGGCAACTCCCACAAGGCCCCGTGTACGGCGATGACCGGATGTACTACAAATGTACTGAGCAGCAGTACCAGGCGGACAGGGCACGCTTTTCCGAGAAGTCCAAACCAGAGCGCCTGCGACCGAGTCAAGGTCCGTGGCACTTGCAATGGCGCAGCAGAGCCAACCCTGGCGGAACTTGTGGCAACCCGTTATGACCTCTGACAGCGGCACATACGTGGCTGCCTCGACGAGAGTCTTGAGTTACATCGTCGGCCGGCGGGATGAAGTCGAAAAGGGCCAAGCGGAGTTGTTGGTCAACCAATCTCCTCAAGTACGAACAGTGTCCCGTCGAGCGTGCGTATATTGCTAGGCACAGGTAGCCATCAGCTCGTGCACACCAGCCGGTCGAACGCGACATGCGGGATCGACTTTGCTTGCGACAAGAACGGCATACAGCACGGCAAAGGCAGGGGTCCGAGAGGAAGCCGGCCGTATGGGGCTTGAGTCTGCTCGGCCGCGCCCTGATGGCAGTGCATCACCGTATACGCAAGCGTCTGTCAGATGATCCTCACTACTTGCATAGTACCGACCACGCGCCTACGACCCACGTCCTTACCATCGCGCAACCAGAGTTCGCTTTCAAGTGGGGCGCATTCGACGTGGCTCGGTGTGTTAACTGCCTCAGTCAGCACGCTCAGTTTCATTGTGATCTGTCTGCAAAGACGTCTGCCGACGGGCCCACGGCTCCTTAGATCGAACGTAAAGGCGACGATCGGGGCAGAGACCGTGAGTGTACCCTTAACACCGTGCCGCACAGGACTTTGTTGACCTCGCGTGCAGCGTCTCCTACCCGTCGGCGAGCTCGGGAATACACCCTCGCGGAAACTCGGACCATTCGCAATCTGCAACAGCTCCTACGTGCAACCATGGGAGCTGGGTTCGAGGGCGAACCATATCAGATGGAAAATGAATATGCAGACCTTTTATGCCGATACAGAGTGCTCGGCCTGCTGCCATTTCATCCAGTGTTAGCGGCCGATTTTGGCTCCATAAGAGTTCTCTGAGCACGTTTCGGAAGCAGGCGGTGCGGTCAACAGGCCTGGCCTGCGACATGCAGTACTGAGAGCGCAGGACTCCTTGTACGTGGGCAGTGACGACAGCTTGCGTGACAGGGTACACATGCAACAGCGAGGCTCGTCACTGGCTGAGCCAACGACACACAGTCAGGAAACTGGATTAGCTCGCTCAAAGGAGGTCGTGGATGGAGTGTAACTAAATATGCCCTATGGTGTGCATAGAGTCGTATTTAGCTATCGGCTGCACTCGGCGCAAGCCAGGGAGCTCCGGCGGTATTCCCTTGCGATAAGACTGTGCCTTGAATGTGTCTGCGATTCGTCTTTGCCTTGCTATCCGCCGATGCGACATCAAAACGCATTGTGTCGAAGCTCAAATACATGCACTGTCTGGTTGTATGTCCTCTTCCGATATAGATTAGGGTTAGTGTTAGATCAGCCGGAATGAACGGTCCGAATACGCACCAAGGCCGGCCATGTTCGTGATGCCGCTGCGCGACCTACAATCACCGTTTGCAACAATTCTCTAACAACGAATGAGCCGCGCAGAAGTTGGAGGAAGTGTCATTGCTTGCTGGGATCTGTCGCAATTGACGCGAAGCAAGCAGACCAGCGGAGAAGGCCCGACGTAAAAGGCAGGTCAACCTCCAGGTGGGGCCTGTACACCACTCGCCTTCACTACACCGGACCGTCCACCAACACCGCCGAGCACGCATCCACTGGTCTTCGTCAGCAGGACACTAACACGTGACGTCCTCAGATCCAGCTGACGCCCCTCTGATACACATTGACGGCCACAAGGATGGCGACAAACGCGAAAGCACCACCACCTCCACCACCTCCGCCAGCCACCAACGGCGTCATCACCGCTCCACCGAAAGGTGCTGTAGGCGTTAATCGCAAGAAGCAGAAGCGGCGAGCCAAACAAGCGGCGAAAGCTGCGTCACATGTCCCTCTGAACGATGCCGGCCAGCCTGTAGATGTGGACTACGATGAGGACCCGCTCGGATACGGCGAAGATGATTACGAATACTCCGACGCGGAGGCCGAGCAGTATCACGATCAATACATACCTCCACACGCCGGAGCCAACGGGATGGACCTTCCCCATTCGCTCCACGACAGGAAGAAGAACAAGAAGAAGAAAGGGAGCGTAGGGCATCATGGTAGTTACGATCCAAGCTTGCTGCCACCTTTACCGAACCCTCCAGCGGGCGCATCCGCAATGATGCGTGCGGCTGGTCACAAGGACGTTCACAGCCACGGCAACATATGGAACACGAGTACGGCGCAGGAGCGGCAGAACATCAAAGACTTCTGGCTGAGTCTTAGCGAGGATGAGCGCAAGTCCTTGTTAAAGATCGAAAAGGAGGCCGTCTTACGAAAGATGAAGCAGCAGCAGAAGCATTCATGCTCATGCACTGTCTGCGGGAGGAAACGCACGGCAATCGAAGAAGAACTGGAGGTGCTTTACGAGGGCTATTACGAGGAGCTCGAGCAATACGCACACCACGATCAGCCGCCCCTGCCATCCAGCGACGGGTTGATGCCTGGTCCATTACAGCATCGCAAACCGCACCCTCTTGCGGCGCCGCCGCCACCCCAACCCCAGCATAGAACGAGTCAGATACACGAGCACATTGACGATCCGGAGGATGAGGAGGAAGAAGAGTATGATTCGCAAGATGAGTACGACTCGCAGGAGGACGATGACTACGAGGATGAGGTTAATTTGCCTCGTTTGGGCGGCGTGCCTGACTTCTTCAATTTCGGCCAGAATCTGACCGTCAAAGGTATCCTCACACCTTGGCTTGAGAAATTGCAGCAAGGGCTAAAGGGTAAACCAGACAATCTACTGACCGTCGCCGACGATCTGCTGAAGAATGATGGCCGCAAATTCATCGAGATGATGGAGCAACTGGCCGAGCGGCGCATGCAGCGGGAGAGCGAGGCAGAGTATGCGGCGGCCAATCCGACCCATCCTGGTGGGTATCCGCCCGAGCCGACGTACAACCACGAGGATCCATTGGCTGCAGGTGGCGACGAATACACCGACGAAGAAGATTATGACAGTCAGGACGACTACGACGAGGACATGGACGAGGAGTCCGAGAACGTGAGTTGGTTTCAGTTCGCAACTGGTGATGTAAATGCGCTAACATTTGCAGGGTCTTTCCGAGGAGCAGCGAATGCAGGAGGGCAGGCGGATGTTCCAAATCTTCGCGGCGAGGATGTTTGAGCAGCGAGTTCTAAATGCATATCGAGAGAAAGTGGCAGCAGAGCGCCAGGCGCGGCTCCTGGAAGAGCTGCAGGACGAAGACAAGCTTGCAGCGCAACGGCAAGCGAAGAAGGAGCGGGATGCGGCGAAGAAGAAGGAAAAGAAGAAGCAGCAGCAGCAAGCTAAGGCGGAGGAGAAGGCTCGCAAAGACGCCGAGAAGGCTGCGGAGGAGGCGAGGTTACGAGAAGCCGAAGAGAAGAAGCAAGAGGAGCAGAGGAGGCGAAAGGAGGAGCAGCGCAAGAAGAAGGAGGAAGAGAAGCGGAAGCAGGACGAAGAGCGAACCCGTAAAGAAGCCGAAAAGGCCCGTCGGCAACTGGAGGAGCAGCAACGTCGTGAAGAAGCTGAGCGTAAGGCGCGAGAGCAGAAAGCGGCGGAGAAGTCTCGCAAGGACGAAGCGCGAAAGCGAGAGCGTGAAGAGCGTGAGGCCCGTGAGAAAGAAGCGCGGGATCAGAAGGCTCAGGAGGAGAAAGAGAAGAAGGAGCGCGAGGCGAAGGCGAAGGCGGAGAAGGAGGCTAAAGACCGGGAGAAGAGCGCTCAGCAGGCTGCCCAGCCGCCCCAAGCCCAGCAGCCACCACAAATCCAGAAGCGACCTTCGCAGATCGGCATGGTGGCGGTGCCTGGAGTCTACCCAAAGCAGACGCCTTCTGGTGTTTCTTCACCCCATCCATCGATTGCAACGCCTGCCATACCGAAGGCGCCAACTCCGGCTAAGCAGAGGCAAGCCTCTCAGCAAGGCTCGCACGCTTCGTCGCCAAAGCAATCGCAGTCACAAGTGTCGAGTGCTCCCAGCAAATCCTCGTCACCAAATAGCGTCCAAGCTCAGCATCAGCCGGCAACCCACCCCAAGTCGATCATGCAAAAGCCGAGCAATCAGCATATGGGTCCACAACATCCAATGCAGGCCACATCGCCTATGCCTCACCCAGCAATCCAGCCACCTCCAGGAATGCACCATCAGCAGCAACACCCAGGTGGCTTCGGAACGATGTCACCAATGGGTTTCCCGGGCTTTTCAGGGCCGCAAGGCCCAATAATGCACGGCAACGTGGGCCACCGTGGCCCCATGCCGATGTATCCACAGCAGCAACACCACGCCCCCCCCATGGGCGTACCGAATCGGATGCCTTTCAGCCCTGGTATCAACGGCATGCCACCGCCACCACCGGGCATGATGCCGCCTCAAGGGAGAGGTATGGGCTTCCCTTTCGATGCGCCTTTAGGAAATCAACCTCCGCCCGGCTTTGGGCAGCAGCATGCGCAGCCCGCTCACACGTCAGCGATTGGCCAACCACCTATGCATCATTCCGGGCCGGATGCGCCTAGGATGGGTATGCCGGCCCACTCGCGGCAGCCTTCTGTGAATGAGAAGGAGCGCTTCGAATCTGCCGCTAACCAGCCAATTGCGCGACCGGCGCCTATCCAGCGACCTAGTAGTGTCAAGCCCGGTAGTCAAGAGCGCAAGGGCTCAAACACAGACATTGACGACCTGTCGAAGCACCTCGGTAGCTCAGCGCTCCTTGCAGATGACGACGAGCCTCTACCAAACGCCACAGACAGCCGTCGGCACTCTGGAATGCAAGGTGTACGAAATGGTCCTCTTAGCGGCCTCAGCGCACTTGGAGGTCTCGGCTCACCACCCGTCAGCTTCGGCGCACCCGGCAGCAACTGGCACACACCCAGTCTCCCCTTCGGTCAAAGCTCCTCCCTCAGCCAGCAGTCCTGGGGCAACCTCCCAACCCAAAGCGCCTGGCCTTCATCCCAGAACGCCTCCGCCTTCGCGGCAAACGGTGCCTTCAGCGCACTCGGTCCCATAGGCGGCGCCACATCCCTCGGACACCGCCCCACCGGCACCAGTCTCAACCGTCCCCTCACCATCCGCCTGGCCATCTGTCAGGCCTGCAAACAACTTAGCAACGCCACCCGCGGCGAAGGCGACGGATACCACCCCATCAACATCTTACTCCGCCAAATCGAGCATAACCGACCCTTACTCGACGCCCCGCCCACGCTGCGCGAGATCGAAGAGATCTGCGAAACGGAGGGAGATAGTCAGAACGGCGGCGGCGAGCTCTCGATGCGGAGGACGGGCGAGGCGGGTGGTGACGGCTTGGCGGTCAAATTCGAGCCAGACGCTCGGACGCCGGACCAAGGACGTGGAGTCGCTGGGTTGGGCGAAATTGGAAGTCCTATGCCAAGTAAGACTAGTCCTGCTTTTGGGGCTCCGGGCATGGGCAGGGCGCCAGGCGGTCCCGGTGCGTTTCAGAGTTTGGGCGCTGTCGGCTCGTCGAACTTTTAGGGCTGTGCGGTCGTGTTTGTACGCTATTGATCGGATGGTGGCTGCTGGCTTGATGGCCTGATGGCCGAAGAGAGAGCAGGCATTGGAGACGTACGTAGCTTCTTGCCGATGCGGCTGTATGCATGACCTGAGCTTGATCTCGGTCTTTGTTCGTGTGCCCTACTGTTGCCCTCTCGTTCCCACTGCGTACTCGAGATGTCTTATTGTACGGCTCAGTCACTGCAGCATAGCAGTTGGCGGTTCCTCGTGCGATGCTACACATCTGGCAAAATTTCTACTAGCTTATTCGCTGCGTCTGCGCCAGCAAATACGACAGTCCGGTTCTTCGACATTGCTACGATTCTGAGCCAACGGCGAGGAAGATGGCCGAGAATGGTAGCAAACGATCTATGCGATCGAATACTCGACGATCATTCACGATTGACAGTGATGTTCATCTCCCTGTGCGAGTAAAGTGTACGATCGTAAGCATAATGCATAATCTAGCAACGATGGACACAGAGACGCCACCCATGTTCCCATCGTCACCACGATATCCACAATTCACGAGTATGTGATGTACACAGACACAGCCGAGGAAGTTGGAATGCGCCAGCCTTCCGCGATCCACGGACCCTTTGATCATCCAGCATTTCTACGACGCGTAGACTCCCCACCCCAAGCAACACCTAACTCACGCAATACCATCAGCCCTCGCGCCTAACACCGCCCCCTCACGCCGTGACAACCACCTGCCTCAACCTCACCTCCAAACTCCTGCCCGTCTTCGCCGCCGGCATGAAAACCAACCATCCCACCACCAACCAAGTTCCGCCCGCACCCCGCATGCCTTGCTCGAAGTCTCCCAGTACGCCATTCCCGAAGCCCAGCGCGAATACCAACACGTACCACGCTTTGATGATTGCGCTTTGGAAAGTCGATACCAAGCGCCCGAGGGTCTATTGGGTCGATGTCATCGCCATATGAGCTTCGAAGGAGATCTGCGCTGATGCTGATGTTTCCAAGTGGGGGCGGCTTAGAGCGTCTCGGGGTCGGCGGGATGTGGTTAAGGCAGTTCAGTGGTATATCTTGAGTGCTTGGAGGCCGGGTGGACGAGGTTGGGGCGAGGCGGGGGACGAAGACTGCGAGGAGGACACCGGTTGTGGTGCGGAAATGGAGGGTAGCGTGGCTGAGTGGTAGAATCACGCCGTGGTGGAGATGGCTCCGTTGGGTAATAGTGTTGCGGAACCCGGGATGTCCTAGGGATGTGGAGCTACGCGGACTTGGTATAGCGTGATGGTGGCGATTCGCATGTCGGCTGCTGTTGGAGTGGAGTTTATATCCTTCCCACAAACCCAGCTTCACGTCTTCCCAAACACAAAAATTCCCTTCCCACTCCTAAACCCCTCAAGCGTGCCCTGTACCGCCTGCACAAGCTCGTCCTGCTTCGTATCATAGTCCCACGTCACCGGCTGCATCGGCACATCCTTGAACTTCCCCTGCCTCGTCAGATCCAACACCTCGCTCACACAAGCCTCCTTCTGCTCTGGATTCTCATTGCTCCACTTGCTCACCCAGAATCCATCGAAGTGGATGTCCTTGAAGATAAGTAAACCTGTCGGCAGGGAGACGGGCTGCTTGCTCATGGCGCCGTAGGTCACCATATGAGCGCTCGGTGCGAGATGCTTGGCCATGCTGTTGACGAGGGAGCCGCCTACGCAGTTGAGGCCTAGGCGGATGGGTTCACGACCACCGTTTGTGAGTTCTTTGACCTGATCTCGGAAGCCTTTCGACTCGACCTCCTCATCCGTGACTACTGCGTCTGCGCCAAGACTCTTCAGGTCCTTCTTCAGCTCAGCCATGCCTTGCTCGCGCCTTCGCACAATGTTCAAACTCTTGTAACCCCACAGTCTTGCCAGCTGTATCGCTGCCCGCCCCACACCGGAATTGGCCCCGTTTTGGACGAACCACTCCCCCTCCTTCAGCCGCACAAAGTCTTTGAGCATCCTGTAAGCCGTCATCGGATTGACGGATACAGTTCCTACTTGCTCCGGCTTCAAACCACTCTTGTCCTTGACCACCATCAGCTCATCGGCCTTGCATTGAGCGTGCGTCCGCCAAGTCCCGAAGCCTTGCTTCTTCATAATCCCCCAATCACCCTTCTGCATGCCCTTGACTCCTGACCCCGCGGCGATGATCTCAGCGACACCTTCATTACCGCCCACCGCAATCGGATCGGAGGTGCCGAGGGCGGTGGTGAAGGTGGGTTTCGTAGGGTAGACGCCTTGGATCTGGTTGATGTCTGCTGGGTTGATGGGGGAGGCGAGGAAGCGTACGGTCAACAGGTCGCCGTGGGGTGGGGAGATGGAGTGGCCGTGGAGGTGGAGGACGTCTTTGGGCTCGCCTAGGGATTGAATGGCGAGGACCTTGGCTTGTTCATAGCCGTAGGCGGAGATACAGCGGTGTTGCGGACGTTGGAGGATGGTAGATACGGAGGCCAGCCGGCGGAATGCCGTCGTGAAGGCCCTTGACGGTGCCATGGTGTGTTGACGCTTCACAACTATCTCGATGGAAGTTTATGAAGCTGGAGCTCTTGTCACTGCTATGAGCAGCCGAGGTGATGCGCGATGACAGCGGGATGCAGATCCTGCCGCACGGTGCGCTCCGCCGATGGCGCCACGGTTGGGTTGGGGGCCGACAACATCTCCTCCAAGGGCATCCTACTACCCACCTCTATCTTGACAAGGACAACAAGAGGCACATGCACGGGTGCAACGAGCTCAATGTAAATATGTGGCGCTGTCGGAAATACTTCTGCAAACGTACAGTGGGTATCTCCCAAACGCCTTGCTAACACTCCAAGAATGCACCCCATGCGGTGCAAGTACTCCCGCCCATCTGCTTAGACCGCTCAAGCTTCGACTTCATTTGCTGAATCGTCATGCCGTCCACACTTACCCCTCGACCTGTAGGCGTTTAATCCATCTCGGACACCGGCTGTAAGTGAGTGCGAACGGGCTCCGTAATTCCCATCCCCGTCTCCGCGAACCTAGAGCGTCGATAACGCTTCCTCTCTCCCTTCCCTGCGGCTCCCTCCAGCATCTCCCTGGGAACCCCGACAGGCTCAAGCTGCTGCACACTTTTCATGACAGGCACGGAGACCTGAGTAAAGACCGAATCATGGCGCAAAGCGTCGTCCGGTACCTCCACCGGCTCCGTGCACGGGATATGCAATGTCGTCGTGGCAGTAGTAGCCTTTACACCCGATGATAGATCTGAGCCTTCCGTCCACCAAGCCTCCGGCCATGACGAACAAGCTCCAGGTGAGGGTGAAGCAGCACTCTCCCCCCGTCCCTTCACAATCGCCTCAGCCTCTGCAAAGCAACACTCACAAGTCGCCTTGACCCAGACAAGACCGGTCGTCTTGCTGATGACACTGGTCGATCTCACAACATGGCCGTCAAACGTCGCTTCCTCCGGACCAGAAACGACTCGACTGGTGGTTGCGGCGGGGTTGCTGACCACTGCCTGCTCGCTCATGGCGCGGACCGGCGGCCAGTCAGACCCGATGACCCTGAATCCCTGTTGACGGGCGGTTTGCCTGACCTTTAGGGATGGGAAGGCGGCGGTGATGGTGGAGGTGACTTTGGCGAGGGTCTTGGTGAGGGTCTTCACGAGGGCTGGGCAGGCGGTGGCGGGTTTGTTGTCAAGGCCGGTCATGGTGACTGTGGGTTGGTTCAACTGGTTGTTGAAGGGTGTCTTCTTCGTCTACGCGCTGTTGTATCGGAAAGGGTGTTGGGTGCTGTGAGGGTAGAAGAAGGTCGGTTGCAGTGCGTTGGGAAGGGAGTGGTGGTTTTGTGAGCTTTGCTAACAGGTGTATGTGTGCAGATTTTGCAGAACAGCAGGACGAAACGGCAACATCGAGGCCCTCTTATATGTTCGATTGTCATTAGCACAGACTACAACATTACTTCCTATCTGACCGCATCCGGACATTTCCATGTCATTACAGCAGCGCCGACAGGCGCAACGCTGCGTAGGGATGCCAAGTACAAATACTGCATCCACGACGGGCTGCGCAAATGGTGAGCTTACGCCAACCCCACCCCAAGGGAGGACTCGGATCCGAAATCCTGTGCCAAATACGGATAGATGGCCACGGCGACCAGTCGGCATGCTGCAACGAGTGCACAGTAGTTTCCTCTCGAGCGAGAGTAGTCTTGGTATGGAACGGGGTGGGCAGTATCGAGGGCGGCATACAGTAGCCGAAGCTGGGTCGTCCAATCGATTAGGGTTGTTGGGTGATTCGAGCCCAGGACGGAGTTGCTTTGAGGGCACGGATAGCGGTGGGTATGACAGTGACGACGAATTCAGATTGTCGACCGACGATGGAACATCTATATTGGCTCACCAAGAAGACGCTGATGGGGAGGAGATCATATCGCAAAATAGCTTGCATGTCGATGTAGTCGGTGTAGCAAACGACAAGCACGAGAAAAAGCGACAAGACAGCGCCCGAACCGCAGAGAGCACAAGGAGGAAATCATCGATCTGGTCGTTCAGCCAAAGTGTTCCAAACAAGCTGCGTCGACTCGGCTCCCACTTCCCAATCCGCCGAATCAGCAAGTCAGCAGAACAAGACGACATAAACCCTTTGACCGAACAAACTGTCGCAGGTATCCCCAGATCCACCTTCCTGGAATGTGCACGCGAATACGCCACAATAGACCCTTCCGCGGCGATGTTTGAGGGAAGCAGTAATGACTGCACCGCACCGGACGAACAATACGGGGTTAGTGACGGACTACCGGAGCTCTTTGGGTGTATGGAGATACTTGCCCGACATCACCAGAATGATGTACGGAGAAGGGAGGGGCGAGCTGGATATGGACCACATGGAGCATCTGTCGCTCGGATGATGTTTGTTCGTTCCCACGACGGTGGAGCTGGGTAGGGGAGAGATTCTGCCGTTGAGCATGCTGAGGCAGCGGTGGTGTTGGGGAGTGGCGCGCTTCGGCCATGAGTGACCGAGTTTGTCGAACTATGCTTCCCTGTTTTGACGGCTGCGCGACTGGTGTATGGGATGCTCCAGCGTACCGGTTCCGTTGGCAAGACAGCACACCCCAAGACCCAGGTGCCAGACACTCACACCGCACAACAAATCTCTGAAGCAAAGCGTCTCAAACAGCCCACAAACCCTCCAGCTCCCACCATAATCCACCAACACAGCGCGAAGCCAGCGCGCGGCAGGTTCCTTGTATCGCTTTTCGACTTGGCATATCCCCGGCACCCCAGCAACCACATAATATTGCCCATTACGTTTTCAAAAGCAACCCGCCAGTCCAATGAGGACCAGCCAAAGTTCGTGGAAAGCGGGAGTACTACTATTAGCAGATGGCGATAATGGCAGGCGACTGCCGTCATGAGTGCGAAAGAGGGAGCACGAGCTTACCATCACGGGTCACGGTTGCAAGCCCGACCGCAAGTGCAGATGCAGGCATGCGCTTGGACTTGCGCTTGGACTTGCACTTGCCTCTTGCCAGTATACACCACAAATCCCCTTCACCAGCAGTCCGCACATGTTACCTCACGCCATCCGCCCAATTCACCGCCAACGAACCCATCCAAAACCCTCCAATGCCACGAAAGCCGCCGCCGCCGCTGCAAAAATCCCCATACCTAACTTACAATCCCCACCACCATTACCGCCACCACATACAGGCTCCAGCACAGCTCCCGTGAGTCCAATAACACCGAGACCCCACGTCCACCCGACCGCGGCAGGAGAAGAGCGGCTGAACAGAACACATGAAGCAGGGAAGCGGTTTTGACTACCACTACCAACCCCCCTTCCCCGTCTTCCGGACCCAAACGTAACGTAGCATACAGCGCGGACAACAGGCGCGCGCGTAAGGCTTAGCTTACGCTTTGCTACGATCAACAACGATCCTTCATGCCACGGTTAGACCGGCACCCCCATTTCTGTCTTGCAAATCTGTGCTCGGCCGCAATTTCGATCGCTTCCTGGTTGGGGAAAGCGGCGGCGGCGGCATCGTTTACCAGGAGTCACGCGATCGCCGCAACGCTGCCACCGGTGTGAAGCGTGAGCAGCGTGGCACGGAGAGGCAGACGACGGGATTGTTGCGCGTAGTTCGCAAGCTGGTGAAGTCGATGAACAGTTCCACGGCTGCGCTGCGGACCCGGGCGGTTTCTTCCGGAGGCAGCAGCTCCAATACCGGTAGCAGCAGCATCAGCAGCAGCAGCAGCAGCAGCAGCAGAGGAGACTAGGGGATGATGTGAACAGGGATTGATGTGGCGAGGCGCCATAATATCAGCTGGTGGGAATAGTGTGACTGGTAGGAGGTGGTAGGTGTTGATCTGGGTACGGATCTCGGCGTGTGTTTCCGCTATACAATATATGCGCTTCCTTTCCAGAAATACACGCCGAATACTCGCCCGCATCCTCGAGCCCTGAATCTCTGTACGCCTTTCGCTACCCGTCGGCCCGCGACTCAAATACCCATCACCCCCCTAGCGCCGATACAGAACGCTCTCAACACTCACCATTCGCCAAAAGGGTTGCATTCGCTCAAAGACCAGCCATTACGGCTTCTCAAACGCCAAGGCATGCTCTTGTCAGCCCAAGAAATTCGTCATATTCGCCCAGCAAACCCACAATACTACCGCGCAAAAAACCCCTCATCCCACCCCAACTCCCCTCCGTCCAGCTTCCCTCCCCCCAACGCCCCAATCTCCGGCAGCATAGGTGGGGAGGGCGAGGGCTGTACTTGCTGTACTTGCTGTACGATATGACAGGGGTGGTTGTAGTCGAAGTCATCTTCTTTCAGCCGCTTGCTCTCGCGCGTCTCGGGGCGATACAGCTGCTGCTGCTGCTGGTGAGTAGATTCGTCCACGGATTTCAATAGCATGCCTGACATGCCGCTTCCTCGCCTATCTGCTGGTGGTGGTGTTGGTGCTGCTTCTTCCTCCTGTGTGTTCTCATCGTTGGTGGTGGTGGTGGGGGCGCTGTTGTTGAGCATGAACAACCCGCTCTTCCGCCTGAACCAAGAACCGGATTTGCGGGAGCGGAGCTGTGGGCGAGGAGCGGGCGCTTCTGAAGCTATGGCGGATGGTTGGTACGTGGAGTAAGAGGATGCCACGCTTGGGGAGGAGGGGCGTTTGAGGCTGTTCCCATTACTACCGTTGCCGTTGATGTATAAGTAACCTGACGCTTGAGTGTTGATGGTGTGGGTCGTGTCGTTGGATTGCCGTCGGGGTAGGCTCAGCGAGGTGCGAGAGCTGCCGAAAGAGGAGCGCAGGCTGCTGATGCTGAGGAGTCTGCGGACGCCGGTTGAGGGTCGACGTTGAAGGGGTTCGGGGGAGGATGTGGTCGTTGTTGTTTGACTGCTTGGGGCTGTGGCTGAAGCGGGGGAGATGGGGACGCGGAAGACGTGCTCTGGCTGCTTGTGCTGGTGGTAGGCGTTGGTGGTGAGGTGAGGGGATGATTGTTGAGCCTTGCCTTGCCGGTGAGTGTCCGGTGTGGGTGGGAAGAAGCCGGCGGCGTCGTCGGGAGTGGTAGGGTGGGAGTTCAAGGGCCCGCCGCCAGGGGTGGGTGGACGAGCGATGTGTCGGTAGCCTGGGGAGGGCGGCGGGGTGTCGTGGAGTGGGGTGGGAAGGTTGGTGGTGGGTGAGAGGGAGTAGTTGAAGGGGTGGGCGGAGAGGGTGTAGCGGCTGTCATTCGTCGAGGCCATTGTAATTGTAGTAGTAGTAGTAGTAGTAGTAGTAGTAGTAGTAGTAACAGCAGCAAGACGTGTGTGCTGTGCTGTGCTGTGCAGATGTGTTCGGTGCCTGCCCCTCTCCCTCTCTCTCTCTCTCTCTCTCACAAAAGCAAGTAGTAGCTGCTTGTTGCCGCCGCCCGCACGTGCAAGGTCTGTACAACTGCAGAAGGTGCAGATATGTAGAATGCAGAAGGTGCGGATATGTTGTGCAGCTTGCAGAAGGTGCAGATGGGTGGCTGCAGCAGCTTTTCCTCCGAATCAATGTCGATACATACATGTACCTTATGTAGCGTGGAGGGGGAGTACATGTACTGTACATTCGATGTGGATCAGGAGGGGATCTTGCCTCTGCATCTGCAGCTCGCCGATGCAGGTCCCACAAAACTTTACAAGGGTGTCTGCCGTTCACATTTCCCAATCAGGAAGTCGCGTCAGGGCCTCCATGTGTTCGGCAGCCATTCAGCGTGCTCCGTGCGCTGAGACACGGGTGTCACCTCGCGTCTTTCGCGTCATGATCGCGTTACGCGTCAAATACTCCCCTTCAACTCCCATGCATTTGCTCGACGATGGGGGGAGGGTGAAAGTGTGGACATCTCGAGTCAAACACTCACGATACTGCATTAGGTATGCTCAGGTAGCCTGGAACAAGGCATCCAACATACCCACCAGCTGAATGTACTGCGGGGTGTTGCTCGCCGGGCAATGGTCGGCACTGGAGGCATCTGCCTGACTAAGGTACCTTATATGTCGTGTTCGAATCTAAGGCGACAAGAAGTAGCCCTCAAAGCCTGTACCGACGGCTACACGGCCCTCTTGCTCTTACAAGCCATGTCCATCTCGCTCCTGCTTCAGCCCGCATCCTCCCTCCTCTCGCTAAAGATGAGTCAGCTGACCAAGGTGTGAACGATACATGCATATTCCACATCCGATGCCGACAGGTTACATCGGAGCACAATGATGAAGAAATGCCACCCAACAGTTCCCATACATATAACAGCACAAGGTCGCCAACGGATAGGTAGACGTTCACCCCGTACTCATCGTCACCCACATAAATCCCAACTGCTTGATATTGTACTGTAAACATGGAGCACCTCCAAGAGAAGCACCTCACCACCACCCGCAACCTCCACTACCGCTACTACACCTCGCCTACCCCTACCACCACCACCACCACCGCCCCCAACCAACCCGCCCTCCTCCTCCTCCACGGCTGGCCCGACTCCGCCCTCCTCTGGCAACCCCTCCTCCCCCACCTCCTCCCCCTCCCCCACCGCCTCATCATCCCCGACCTGCTCGGCTACGGCGGGACCTCCAAACCCACCTCCGTCCCCCTCTACAACTATCGCCTCATGCTGCAAGACCTCCTCGAAATCCTGCACGCCGAAGGCGTCACCACCATCCTGCCCATCGGCCACGACTTCGGCTGCTGGCTGATCTTCAAACTGCAAAACCTCCACCCCTCCCTCTGCGTCGCCGCCGTGCACATCGGCATCGCGTACGCCCCCCCGCTCTCCCAACGCCTCGACCCGGCCACCCTCATCGACACCCTCAACACCCTCACGACGCACCAAGTCGGCTACCCCCGCTACTCCTACTTCCACCTCTTCACCTCCCCCCGCGCACCCTCCCTCTTCGCCCGCAACCCCCGCAGCGTCTGGCACGTCCTCCATGGCGACGCGGAAGACTGGACGAAACACATTTTCTGCACCCCCGACGCGATGCAGAATTTCCTCGCCTCATCGTCCACCGACGTGCCTTTGAAGCCTTACGCTCAAAACGCAGCACTCTATTCGGAATGGCACTCCAACCTGCAGACTCCGGAGGACTGGGAAGCGAGTTTCTGCTGGTATAACGCGTTTGCCCGCGAGTCCGTGCAGATGGAGGAGGATCTGCGCGTGGGGAGGGAGAAGTGGGTGCTGGAGAGGCCGGTGTTGAGTGTGATGTGTCGCGGGGATGGGGTGAACCCGCCTGAGACGCTGGAGGAGGCGAAGCAGGCCGGGTGGTTGCCGCAGGGGAGGGAGGTGGTGCTGGAGTGTGGGCATTGGTGTACCTATGAGGCGCCGGAGGAGGTGGGCAGGGTGATTGTGGATTTCGTTAAAGATCTGAAGTTGTGAGGGGTGAGTGAGCGGGATAGTGGTTGACATCGTAGCGTTGAGTGGTGGTATGTGCACATTAGCCACGCCATGTAAACGACAATAGATCTTTGCAGAGTGGCGATGCAGACTGCATCGTAGACCTTCCGACCTGTGCCCAGATAGATAGAAGAGCAATCGTACTCCTCACCTTCACTCACCCCTCTTACCTCTTAACCCCTCCTACCCCTCCTCCTCCTCCCCCACCTCCCATCCCACTAGCGGCTTGTGCGCTCACCTCCTTCCACGGATACCTCACCTCATCATCCACCCGCATCCAATGCTTCCGCCTCTTCCTCGTCACCACATGCTCCACCACACACTCCCTTGCCGCCTCCCGCAGAAACCTCCGAATAAACCTCGGGTCCCACAATTCCGACGCTATTCCCAAATCTTTACAACACCGCATCAGGGCGTTGGATTTACAGCCCTCGGTCGCCGTGGGGATGCCGTCGGGGTCAAAGTAGGCTTGTTCGCCGCGGGCGATGGATATCAACCTACCCCAACGCCATTGCCATTAGCGAGAGAGACAAATAAGGATGCTTAGAGAGGTGAGATTATAGATGAGATGATACGTACCGTCCCCCGCAAACAAGCCCATACTCCCTCGTCACCACCTTCCCCGTCACGATCGTCTCCCCCCTCGGCGCTAACCCCCAGCCTCCCGGCCCGAAAGCTTTGTTCAGGATCCGCCGGTATTTGATCTCGGGGAGATAGATGATCCCGTCCGGTTTGATCTCGATGTCGTCGGGTTGGATTTCTTGTTGCAGGATGGCGGCTTGGGAGTCGGTGAAGGGGGCGGAGGAGAGGCCGTGGTAGGAGCGCGTCCAGTCGACTTGTTTTTCGTGCTCGGAGAGGAGCGGGGGTGGGTCGGAGAGGCCGGCGGTTAGGGAGCGCAGGGGGAGGGAGGAGGGGGAGGGTTCGTCGGGGTCTTGTCGTTGTTGGGGTGTTGGGGTGGGGATTGGTTTTTGTGAGGTCGATGCTGTTGTGGGTGGTTGAGGGGTCCTTGGCGGTGGTGGTGCGACTGGGGAGGGAGTGGATGATGCTTGGGCTTGTGTTTGCTGCCGTCGTGGGTGCGCGGAGGAAATGGCGCGGTGGTGGGGGAATCGAGTCGCTGGTCTGCATGGTCTTCGCTGTAGTGGCCTACATCTCGATGTACTTAGGCAGTCGAATAGGGCGGCACTAGCGCTGCGCGCTGCGGAGGCTGTACAATTCATCGTGCATACAAATGTATCGGACAATGTAAGTCGGAGATCCATTTCAGGTCGAGCATCGAACACCTGGTCTGTGCGCGATATGTATTTCTGTATGAAACGAGCACACGACTCGAGCTCGATATAAAGTGGCAACCTTCGCAGAAACCTGCTACTCTACCCAAGGCCGCTCACTTGTACAGACTACGGGTTGGAGTGGAGAGTGCTGCGATTTTATCTACAGGACTTCCTGCCTCGCTACCCCGTTGAATAAGACGGTATCAAGCCTCCTCACTTCGACTCTGTGCGCCGCTCGTTCCCTTGCCGCTTCCAGCATTGCTTGAACGCCTCCATCTGAGCCATTTCAGTCAGCTCAAGCATACCCAGCGTCCCGCAAGGTAGTCCACAGCTGAGAGATAAGGTAGGTCGGATCTTTCATTCTCCCGCATTCCGCCTTACCTCGTCTTTGCAAGCTCTCCAGTCTTTCTTCTCGAAGAAGCAGTCGTTTAGCCTCGTGTTCTCGTCTGGATTGCATTCAGCGGCCTTCAATCTCCTCCAAGGTGGACCTAGGAGTTCTGGCCCACCCGCACACCCAGTACTGAAGATCCGCTTGTCCCTGGTTGATATCAGCCAATTCCACCGACCGGACCCCATTGGGCCAGCAGCGTACCACTCATCGGGCTCATCCTCGGTTTGAGTTGCCTCGTCGACCTGTTGCTTCCTCTCCGTCGTTGACATTGTGACCGTCCAGCTTTACAAAAATCTCTCGAACCAATCAAACCCCCTCCGTCGTCTAAAAGTCATATCTCAACGCACGGACCACACCTCCTTCCTTCGCCACCCAGTATGGCCACCCCCAAACGTCCCAATATCCTCATCTACTCCGGCCCCGGCAGCACCCTCTCCTCCGTCCGCCACGCCACCTACCCCCTGCGCCGCTTGCTGGGCCCGCACCACGCCGTCCTCCCCATCACCGCCGAGCAACTCCTCCGCGAACCCTGGCAGGCGTCCTGCGCACTCCTCGTCATGCCCGGCGGTGCGGACCTGGGCTACTGTCGCTCCTTTAATGGCGAAGGTAATCGCCGGATCAAACAGTATGTGCAGGCGGGAGGGGCGTATCTGGGCCTTTGTGCGGGAGGGTATTATGGGTGTGGGCGATGTGAGTTTGAGGTGGGGAGGGTAAGGGAGGGGATGGAGGTGGTGGGGGAGAGGGAGTTGAGGTTCTTTCCTGGCAGTTGTAGGGGACTGGCGTTTGGGGGGTTTGTTTATCATTCTGAGGCTGGCGCAAGAGCGGCGGAGGTGGTGGTTAACAGCTCAGCGTGGACGAATGCTATTGCTGTACCAGAGCGCTTGAAGGTGTATTATAATGGTGGGGGTGTGTTTGTCGATGCGGAGAAGTTTGCCGAGAAGGGTGTGGAAGTGCTGGCTAGCTATACTGACGAGCTTGACGTGGAATCGGGTGCCGGTAAGGCTGCGGTGGTGTATTGTAAGGTCGGTGAAGGTGGAGCCATACTGACTGGACCACATCCTGAGTATGCCTCTAGTCGATATGTCTGGCACGTTGGCCCGCTGACAGTCGGTAGATTCTCCGGCACCAACCTCAACCCGAACGAACCATCCGGCCACCACGATTATGCCAGCGTAGTCTCCGCCCTAGTCGCCGACGAGAAGCATCGCGTGGCTTTCATGAAAGCCTGCTTGACAAAGCTCGGTCTGCAAGTGAGCCAAGAGTCTGAAGCGGTACCGTCGCTCTCTCGTTTACACCTCTCTTCTGCTCACCCTTCGCTTGTCGCCGAGCTGGTGCACTCGTGGCATGAAGCCGGTATCGTCTCGAAAGATGACGATGAGCGTGACACGATCAAGGGCGAGAACGACACTTTCATCCTCGAACAAGCCGGGCGCTTAAGCATGGCAGAGGTCAAGGCGGCCTTACCTCCGCCATCCGCACCGCAATCCGAAGACGGCAATACGCAGGCTGACGGCTCCTCATCTGACGACACTGGCCTGCCCGACTACAATGCCCTCCCCAAACACGTCGTCCTCCACGAAGACAACAGTCTCCCCGACAGTAAAGCAACCCCCTACTTCAACCACTCCGCCTTCTACTCCCACCTCAAATCCTACGACTCCCACTCCACTTTCGGCCAGACGCTCCTCTACGGCGAAGTGGTAACCAGCACCTCCACCCTCCTCGAGAAGAACCCGACCCTCCTCTCCCATCTCCCCACCGGCCTAACCGCAACCGCGACAACCCAAGTGGCCGGCCGTGGCCGTGGAAGTAACGTCTGGGTGTCACCCCCAGGCAGTCTAATGTTCAGCACCGTGCTCCGCCACAGTCTCACCCTCTCCAACACCACGGCGCCGGTAGTCTTCGTGCAATACCTCGCCGCCATGGCGACAGTAGCCGGAATACAGCAGTACGCTCGCAAAGGCGAGTACGACAGACTCCCCATCAAGCTAAAGTGGCCGAACGATGTCTACGCACTCAACCCCCACGCCGCGGCCACCACATCATCAAGCACAAAGAAGGCTGAGGGCGAGCGAGACAACTACGTCAAAATCGGCGGCATCCTAGTCAACTCCTCCTACGCCGGCGGCGACTACACCCTCGTCGTCGGCATCGGCATCAACGCCCTCAACACCGCCTCGCCCACCACTTCCCTCTCACACCTCGCCTCTGCCCACAAAACTCCAGCCTTCACGCTCGAGAAGCTGCTCGCCTCCATCCTCACGCAGTTCGAGACGCTGTATACCCGTTTCTGCCGCACCGGTTGGGACGCGCAGTTCGAGGAGCGGTATTATGCAAGTTGGCTGCATACGGATCAGGTGGTGATGTTGGAGACGGAGGGTGGGGCGAAGGCGAGGATTAAAGGGATTACGAGGGATTGGGGATTGTTGGTTGCGGAGGAGGTGGTGGAGGGGAGAGCGAGGGACACGGGGAGGAGGTTCGAGTTGCAGAGTGATAGTAATTCGTTTGATTTCTTCAAAGGGTTGTTGAAGAGGAAGGTGTAGTTACTGTGGACTAGGGGGAGCTCCGGCTATGCTTCATACTCATGGTCACGTTCCTGTCGTGCCTCCAACGCCGCGCTAACTCAAACACTACGTCGTTCTTGTCCTCCCTCATGCAATCGTGGTCTCATCAACTCAACCCCTGCACAACTCCCTCCCCAATACTCCGATCCCACTCCGTCTGCCGATACCGCTGCACATGATCCTCATCCGGCCCATCCCGCTCCCTCGACTTTGTTGATCCCAAGCTCCCCGCCTTGCCCGAAGCCGCATCGGGCGACTTCTTCGTAGCGGAAGCAGAAGGAACCTTCTCATTAGTCGCACGTCTTGGCGTTGAAGGCCTCGAGCCGCTGAACCAGGCTTTGCGCTTGGCTGTGCTCTCGAGGCTTGGCGTTGTGACTGGTGTGGAGGGTGTCGGGGTTGGGTGATATTCAGAAGACTTGCTGGAGATCTCGGCTGAAGTTCGAGTGGTGGTGGTCGTGGTAGAGCTCTTGGATGGAGTAGCATTGGTGCGGGAAGTGATGGTAGATGAGGGAGTAGCGTCGACTTTGACGAGCTCGGCATCGCGGATCCATTTGCGGCGGCGAGTGTAGCGTCCCCAGCCATCGGCTTTCTGCCCATTCTGCCACTTGTTGTCATAGTAAGTCCAGCCAACGTCGTCGGCAGAACCATTGTGTTCGCTGTCGGCACGTTTGGAGGGGCTATCGGTACCGCTAAAGGCTCGCTCGACGTGCCACTCACTGCCAGAAACCCAACGCCACGCTGCATTGTCACTCTCTGTGTCAGGCAGCCCAAAATGCTCCGGATCCGGGCATGTACTGAGGTGCTCGTCTGTCCAAGCTTGCCTCTCGTACGCAAATAAAGAAGCTGTCCAGCCTAGACCTAGCCAGCGTCGCTGATTTTCATAGACGGTGAATGTAAAGCGAACACCGGGTTTCCCACTCTCCACGGACAATGTGCTCGTGTTAGGTGCTTTGCTTCGTGGTGGTAGCGTTGGCACAGCCGCTTGTCGATGGTCCACGCCGTCAAATCGCAAGCCTGTCACCAGTGAGGCCAGTCTGCGTACCGACCGGCTCCGCCATAGGATTGTTCGTGTCACTCGCGCTGGTCGGCTGTGCCACGACAGTCCAATGGTGCCAAAGACTAGAACCACACGCCTAGTAGTGATAATATGCAGTGGTGGTAGGGTCAACAAGATCCAGAACGGCATTGTTGCCAATATGCGCAAGAACAACGATACGAGCGCTGGCCTTGTTGTCGCAGATGTAGCAGTCGACTGCGTGCTCAAGAACTCAGTGAGCCTTAGAAACGGATCTAGCAGGGCATCGCATCGGCCGGTGAATGTCTCCAGCGACTCCAGGAGATCGTCGAGACTCTTCCGCTGCTCTGAATCCGCTGGCTTCCGCTTGGGCTTGTCTCCGCTCCAGATAGTACTCGAGAGAGGGCTATAGCGTCGCGAATACATGCCCAATATCAATCCCGTGACCAGCACAAGCGGTCCAGCCCAGCGTACAACGTGGTCGCCATACATGGTGATGAACCAGAAAGCGGAGAGCAATAGAAAGCTTTCCCATGGATCGCCTGTTGTCCATGATAGCAAGCCGGCAACGAAGTTCAGTGGTAAGATGAAGGGATGACTATACGCTAGCGCCCGTGTCACCTGCGGAGGCGTTGCGACGAGGAGCGGACTTTTCTGATGGATGAGCACCGATGCGCGGTTGCGCTTCGTAGCGGCGGTCTGCTGATTCGGCGAGAAGGCAGCCACCGTGGCTTGAGGGGTTGCGGCAGAAGAAGCGGCGGAGTTGGCAGCGCCATCGTTCGTCTTGCTCGGTGGCGTACTGTTCGAGGTCATCGATGTCGTCCAAGGCGTATCTGCAGCATCACAGCGCCTCGTCAGCTTTGCCACTTTCCCTTCAGACCTCGGACCATAGTGCTGCCGCTGCATATCGTCGTGTAGGGCGGGTGACTTGTGCATACCAAACGCTGCCATATATCAACCAAGCCTCTTCCACAGCAGTGAAGCCGGGCATGTGACACGACCAGCCGTTGCTGCCTGTTTGCCCAAGTCGCTTGCTTCTGTCTTTACACACAAGCACACGAGATGATTGTCTCGCCGTCTGCATGTTTGTCGACGGACAGATTGATGTTGATTCTTGGACGCACGACTAGAGTCATGAGGATGGTGGGGTCGAAGCACGAGACGAAGGCATGTGAATGATCAGGGTCATAACCGCACGGGCCCTATTCGGCATCGGCATCTCGGGAGATCACCAACGCTTCCGCTTCCCGAAGTTGAGATGGAGATTTTGGAGGCGACGCCGCAGCATCGCTCATTTGTTTCAGTTCGTCGCACATAATGGTGAGTATACTGCCGCGAAAGGACTCCTTCCACGCGATACTGTCGGCAACAGCAGCTAACGAGGCGACCAGGCACATCGTATAATATCGCAAGTCGTCTTCACAGGCGCAAGGGTCTTCGGGCGAGCGTTCGCGGAGGCATACAAGCAGGCTGCGGCATCACAAGTGCGTCTGTTTGAACGTTTGACAATTCTGCGACATTTCAGATGGAGCACTAATGTTACTGCCAGAAATACGCCGCGGCGAATAACTCCCAGACATCGGCGAACACGCTCTCCTCTTCCGGACTGACTCTTGACGAGGCATGCCGAATACTCAACGTCTCTCCCCCTAAAGGCGGGCAACAGAATCTCGACAGAGTGCATGAACAGTTCAAGCGGTTATTCGACATGAACGACCCGAAGAAAGGAGGTAGCTTTTACCTGCAGAGCAAAGTGCTGAGGGCACGAGAACGAATAGAGCTGGAGGTACGTGAGGCTGCCGAGGCTGCAGAGAGGGAAGAAGAGCTACGGAGAGGGTGGAAGCCGAAGCTTTTTCGAGATTGAAGTGGCGTCGTGATGGTACGTGTGCTGACGAATCGTTTTGCACGCAGGCACAGCGGCTGAGATTCCAAGAGGCACAGCAGCAGCAGACACAGTCGCAGAACCAGGCGCCACCGAGCTGAAACCTGGAGTTGTCCTCAGGGTCTGGTTGAATGTATGAATATACTGGGATTTTGGCATAGCGTGGAGTTGGTTGCATCTGAGCGAGCATCTTCGGCGTTTGATTGTGGAGCGTAGAAGGCTGGGCTGCAGCATCCTCTCCCCGCTCCGGTCGCGCCATGCTGACTGTTCATGGCACGCTCGTTGAGCACAGAAGGATTCGGCCACTATTGCAGCAAGCTACGGAAGGTGCAAGCGGAGCTTGGCCCTATGCGCGTAACACTGTACACTAACAATGCTGCAAGTCTCGGACACTTTACAACATGGAGCCGTTCTAGGTACTGTCGAGATTGACTTAGCTTGGGCGACACGTAGCCTACGTATACCGAAGCGGCATTGGGAAGACCTGTCGATGCGATGCATTCTCGCATACATGGATGCATTTGCCATCTGTGAGTAATTACCTCTTGCTGTACAGTCGGAGCTACACGGTCTAGGACTGCGTCTACATGGCTTCCGCATGCCGCATGACTTTCCGAGGAGTCGTACATTGCATGCATCTACAGCGGCAACAGCCAGCTCAAGACGCAGAAGCTACAGCGCTTGCTGCGCGGCCTTCGCGGAGCCGTCGAAGCTCAAGTGGTCATGGCAACTCACTTCTTGCCAGCCTCCTCCGCAATCTTGTCGACCGTGACGTCCTTCTCTCCCTTCCCACTGCCCTGCCCAATTGCCGAGCTTCCTCCGCCTGAGGCGTTCAAGCCTTCAAGTGAGTCGCCCTTTTCGACTTCTGGAGGTGGTGCGGCTTTTGACGAACGGTCTACCCCGGATGAAGAGGGGGCCTAACGTGTTAGATTAGCAAGCAGTCAGATGAGCAATATCGAGGCGATGGAGGGACGAACATCGTTCTCTCCAGCACCGTGGACGAGGTCCTGGCCTTGCTCGACCGCGTTGTCTCCCGCTCCTGAACCGTCACGAGGCATTCTGATGGTACTTGACAGATGATAAACGTATCGGTATTGGCGAGGGTGAAGTTGTAGAGAAAACAATGAGGAACAATGTACAACTGGCACTTGATGTCGAGCACGCGAGCAGTATTGAAGATTACATCACCGTCCCTTCGGCGGATTCGGGCCGAAGCAATCCACTTCCGTCCCGACGCGTTCCTCATCGCGTCCTTAGGTCAAGATTGCCTTCCGACCACGTCGTATATAAAAACAGCCTTTGGGACAGGGTGTCTTTGACAGAGCCATAATAATTCGAGAGCGAGGCGGGGCAACTGACATGCACGAAAATGGCAGTTCCGTCGGTATGGCTAAGGCTCCCGCCTGCCGTACGGTTACATCTCTTCGCCCATGCCGCGGCAGCAGAGCGGCTGAGCTTGCTGCGTGCAACTGCACTCCAAGCAAGGACTAAGC
The DNA here is from genome assembly GCF_000338955.1 of Baudoinia panamericana UAMH 10762. NCBI lineage: Eukaryota > Fungi > Ascomycota > Dothideomycetes > Mycosphaerellales > Teratosphaeriaceae > Baudoinia > Baudoinia panamericana. The sequence continues at coordinate 458,731 of NW_006911268.1, forward strand.
ATGCAATCCAATGTAGTGCATCTAAACCCTACCGACGTGCGTACGCCACCGTCGCTCATCAGGATGCCAAGGATATGCGGGAGGCGTACCATTTCAACGTTAAGCCGGGCCCGACCGCTGAACCAGCGCAGACCAAAGGCCAACACCAGGGGAAGCCTGCAGAGATATTTGAAGGTCAAGGATCGCTTGTGCTACCTCCACCGGGTGACTACATAGGCGCGCCAGCTGATCTATTCATACCTGAGCGGATGTCTTCAGGTGTCCATGCACTCTGTTCTCAAGCCAAACAGAAATGCAAGGCTACAGAGACCTTCTCTGCTGGTTATACCAGTAAGAAGATAATCTGGTATTCCTGCGATCTCAGTCTTACTGTAAGCAATGGCTATAGTGACAAGGTTACCGCGTCTGGATCCTCGAAGAAGGCAGCGAAACGCGCAGCCTGGGAGCAGATCCTCGCCCGTATGCACGCCAACGGTATCTTGAGGCAGTTGATGCAGCCCAGAGCGGCTAAGGCAAGGTCAGATCCTGTGGCATCATTTGTTGAGAAGCAACGCCTACCGCCCAACTTTCCTACCAAGGATCAATACCCTCATGCCAACAGTGCTCTTTTTGATCCGAGGTCGATTCAGAGTGAAATCCACAACCACTGCATAAGTGTAGGGCTTGCGTTACAGAGTGACTATGACTATAAAGCGAGTGGACAAAGCTGGAGCTGCACACTGAAGGTTGAAGTCCCGGATCTATGCTCAGAGACAACCTCCGCGAACGATACCTCGAAAGCAGGTGCCCGACATGCAGCATGGGTTGCTATGCTGACACGGATGCATGAGAAAGGCATTCTGCGCGAATTATGGCCCAATGCTCCTGGCCAGGAGCGTCTCGTGGATGAACAAGGCGCTGAATCCGAGGCAACGGTGCTAAGTAAGGAAGTGATGGCTGCAGAGAAGGATGCCAAAGTGGAAATATACAACTACGCTGCAGGCTTCGGTTTGGTGCCAGAGTTTGACATTAAGCAGGTACAAATCAGACCTTCTCGTTCAAGGCTCGGCCGGCTCGCTCGCAAAAGTCGCAGCGCAAAGCCTGGGGTGAGAGTGACCATCAAGCTGGCGGAGCAAGGTATAGAAGCTACTTGCATCGGTGACAACCTCCAAACCGCAGAGATTACAGCATCACTTCGCCTCAAGCAGCAAGCTGAGGCAAGACAACAGTCTCTGCCGTCAGATGCCTCCGTGCAAAGTTCACGTGTTCTGAATACTGAGTCTGCGAGGCTCTATTTCGACTTCTACAAGCAGGAGAATCCACGTACTTGGATCGAGATTGAGCATGAGCAAAGCTCGTTACTCGGAGTGACACGTCAAACTGCCCAGGTCACCATTAATGGAAGACAGATCGGCCAAACCGTGGCAATGAACTCGAAGAAGCAGGCGGAGGCTGTCGCGCTGCTCGTTGCCGCCGTAGTCTTGTGCAGAGAGAACCCTTCGATGTTGCAGGAGTTTGAACGGAGACTGCGAAGAGACAAGGGCAAAGTTCTCAGACAGCTGTCGGCCATTGACCTACCTGTCGACACAGAGTCTGCATACATCATGCGCACTGCCTTGGTTGAAGCTCGCAAGGCAGGCTTACCGGACGCGCGGGAGACTCTGTCTGCTGAAGAAGACGACAGTGTCACAGCTATAAACTATCCTCGCAAGCGGAGACAGCTTGATCGGAAACAAGTCGATTTCTTGAGCAAGCACCTAGTGAAGAAGCAGCAGGCTTTCGAGAAGAATTCAAGTCTGCAGAATCTTCACGCGGCAAAGGCCGCGCTACCCATGAATCAGTATCGGCAAGATGTCATTGGGATGGTATCGAATCATCCTCACAGCATTATCGTCGGCGCCACCGGTAGTGGGAAGACCACGCAAGTACCGCAGATCCTATTGGAACATGAGATCGCCTCCGGCCAGGGAGGATCATGCAATATCGTATGCACGCAGCCTCGCCGAATCGCTGCCACTTCAGTCGCGCAGCGTGTTGCGGTCGAACGTAATGAAGATCTGGGCCAATCGGTTGGTTACCACGTTAGGTTCGATCAACGCCTACCAGAATCCGGCGGAAGTATAATCTACTGCACGACGGGTATACTGCTCGAGCAACTCAAGCACGACCCCGATGGCACGTTGGATGCAATATCACATCTTGTGGTTGACGAAGTGCACGAGCGTGACATCAACATTGATTTCCTAATGATCATAATCAAGAAAGCCCTTGCAGCACGGCTTGCCGCTGGCAAGTCAACACCAAAGGTGGTGCTTATGTCTGCGACGCTCGATACCGAACTCTTCGCGAACTACTTCTCCACCGAGGGCAAACCGTGCCCTTCTCTGACCGTGCCCGGACGAACCTACCCCGTTCAAGAACAATACCTCGAGGACGTGATGCTGGATCTCCACAAGCACGTACCTGGGCTTGACGCACTCCTTGCCACGGACAAGGCAAGCGAGGAGTATCTTAAGTCGGAGCGGGCATTCAGTGCCGTGGATGTCGATACGCAGCCGCCGACTGACAGTGTTATCGACTGGAAACGGGCCGGGCAGCACCCCGTTGGCGCCGAGGAAGCCGGCAATGCTGCAGCCGAAAAAGAAGAGGCATTAGTACCTACTGCTCTGCTTGCCGCAGTCATCGCACGCATCTGTAAGACGACCAAAGACGGTGCAATATTAGCGTTCCTTCCCGGCATCGACGAGATTTTGAAGACACAGGCTTCTTTACTGGAGTCTATCTTCGCAGATCTTGACTTCGGCGACCCCTTGAAGTTCCGCATCTGCTTGCTGCATTCTATGGTCCCCAAGGATGAGCAGGCTGCCATCTTTGGACAACCACCACCAGGATGCCGCAAGATCATTCTATCGACAAACATCGCTGAAACCTCCATTACGGTCACTGATGTCAAGCATGTCGTGGATACCGGCAAGCTTCGAGAGCTCAGGTATGACCAACTCCGACGCATTACGAAACTCCAGTGCGTCTGGGAGAGCAAATCGAATGCGAAGCAGAGAGCCGGCCGGGCGGGCCGTGTGCAAGATGGCTACTACTGGGCACTGCATTCGAAGGAGCGACACAACTCTCTGAAGGCTGTGGGCTTGCCGGAGCTACTGCGCGTTGATCTGCAGGAGACCGTGTTGTCAATCAAGGCGCAAAGGTTCAAGGAGCCTGTGGAAGAATTGCTCGAGCAGGCAATCGAGCCCCCGCCCACCCAAGCCATAAGAGCTGCAAGAGACAATTTACAAGCCATTGAGGCCTTGACCGGGGACGAAAGGCTCACGATGCTTGGGCGTTTGCTCTCGAAGTTGCCGGTGCATCCTACCCTGGGCAAAATGATTGTGCTCGGCGTCATCTTTAGATGCCTGGACCCCATGCTCATTTTCGGCGCAGCAGCAAATGAGCGCTCGCTCTTCATCAATCCGATCGCAGCTGAGCCTCGAGCCGCAGCCAACCGAGTCCGGCGTGCTTATGCAGGCGAGCACTCAAGTGACCATTTAGCCATTCTTAGGGCTTTCAGGGAGATCCGCGCGATACAGCGTCAAGACGGCCAACCCTCAGCTTACCGCCGAGCGGTGGAGCGAAACATTCACATTGGAGCTTTCAAGACCATCGACCAGACTGCGCGGCAGATCTTAGAAGTCCTTGGAGAGACTGGACTGATACCCAGAATATTAGGGAGCCATCAGCGCGAGACGGTCTACGGATCAGCCGAACTGAACCGCAACTCAGACAATCCTATCTTAATACAAGCACTTCTTTTGGCAGGTCTGTACCCTAATCTCGGGGCCAAGGTATCCGAGAGAGGGTCCTCGTACAGAACGCCGAACGAGCACGGAGTGCTTATGCATCCCGCGTCTCTGAACGACGACATCGGGCGCAAGGAGAAGAAACATCGCTCCGGCACGCTCTTCGCCTTCAGCAGCCTCAGCCAGAGCAACGATGGCAAGTGCATCTTCATGCGGGACTCTACAATGGTCAGCCCACTCACTGCTGTCCTGTTCGGCGGAAGGCTGCAGATGAGCGACAGCATTCGGCTGTCAATGGATGACTGGCTGCCTTTCTTTGTGCAGGCTAGCGACCGGCAGTTTGCGACGAAGCTTCTGTTGGAGTTTAGAAAGGCATTGGATAGGGTGCTGAACAATGCGTTCAGGGATCTTTCGAATCTTGATTTGTCAGGGCATGGCACGTCGTTTGTGGACGACAACATCCGGGCAGCGTTTACGGATAAGGTGGTGCAACTGCTCGATCAGACAAGCGGAAGAGCGCATGCACAAGCGTTCAATCTCCTTCAGCCCCTGTAACCGAGGGGCCATTGGTAGCACGATCACGAAGTATTGTAGCGGGTCGCTAGGACCATACAACCTACCGTGCTGTCATCGCAGCAGTCGGCCGACCGGCCTGCTGTGGTTTAAGCTGGTCTACCATGTTGATTGCGCCTTCAACGTCGCCCTTGTTGTACAGGAACAATCCTTGCAAGGCGGCTGTGCTTACATTGTCGGTCAGGCCAGCGTTGATCGCCTTGCTCAAAAAGCGTCGCTTGCCTTCTCCGTGGGCATCCTGTTCAGCGTAGAAACGGTCCCACAGCCGTGCCATCTGGCCTTCGGTAGCATTGCCAAGCCTGACCGTCATATCTACACGACCAGGTCGGATCAACGCATCATCAAGGCGATCGATATGATTCGTCGTCATGAAGATGATGCGTTCCTCCGCACTCGCTACGCCATCAAGCGCGTTCAGCAAACCAGAGTAAGTCACATTCGCCCCAGTATATCCGTCTTCGTCGCGCTGTCTTCGGTTGCTGAAAGCTGCGTCTGCGTCTTCCAGGAGTACGATCGTTCGTGGTGGCACCTCTAATAGTAGCCTGTTTAGCAAATCATCTGTCAACCCTCGCTGGCTGAGCGATAGCATAGCGATGTTAAAGTCAAGGCTTCCTGCTAGCGCCTGTACGAAGGACGTCTTCCCAGTACCAGGCGGCCCATACAGGAGGTAGCCTCGTCGATATGGGATACCTCGATCAAGATACCATGTTCGTGTGTTAAGGAACTCGCGCACGTCACCGAGGATCTTCTCGGCTAGACCTTCTTCAAGAACAACTGAGTCGAAAGGTCTTCTTCGCCGAGGCTGACCTGACGGCTTCCAGCCTAAGTTCTGCATAGTAAACACAACAGTCTTGCCCTCTGTGCTTTGCTGAGCCATAAGGTGCGCTTCCCGGAAAAGCTCTTCGAAGACAAATCGGTAATGGTACAGCGTGGTCAAGGTGACCGTTTCAAACGGTTTGCCATCTGCGTCAAAGCTTTTGCCAACACGTTCGCGGTTGACGGCGATGAAGGCGTTCCTGTACCGGAGAATGTGCCTGCCTTGACCCGGAACCATGGAGAATGCTGTCTGTTCTGCTCCATTGGCAGATCTGAGCGTCGCAGTCCTGACTTGCAGATGATGTAAGCCAGGTGTGAAGCGGCGCACAAGGTACTCAATGGTCCCGACGTGCTTCCGCGACTGCGTTGGCTGGAGCTGGTCCTGGAAATGCGCAATCATCCAGTTAAGCACCCAATCGTAAGCTTTGTCGTGGCGGGTGACCTCTACGTCCACAAGCAAGCGTTGACGAAGAAGGCTGCCGACCTGAGCCAAGCCTCGCGATCCATAGCGTACAGCTGCTGCTAATCCAGCAAGGCCGAAGCCTGCCGTAAAGAAGGGGTTGTTCAATAGCTGTGTGACAAGGGTACCGTCGCCACCAGTGGCTGCAGCAAGCTGCTTGATCGCATCTTCCCTGCTACCGTGACCTGCTGGTGACGTTATTGGGGCTTGCGACGGTGCATTGTTGTCCATCAAACCCAACGGAGCGCGTGAACTGCAGGAGAACGCTCGGATTATAGGTGCAGTTTAGGAAGCGCCATATTGCGGCTTAAACAAGGCTTCACTAGTCACGGACCGGATTTAAGCACCTGCGTTAAATGACCGCGCTAACGCTGGCCTTGTCACTTTCCCAGACGTGCATCTAGAACTCGTTGTTGCTTGTGATCTATAACAACAACCCACCTCCTAACGGACGAGGTTGCTGTCAAGATCATGGCAGCCTCCGAGAAGGTGACGGTCGATAAGACCTACTTTGATGCTTTGCTTCGCAGGTGACAGCGTACTTCCGCTCCCTTGGCAATAGTTCGGGCGCTAACCGCTCGTTTAACCCAGAGCCGACTTTGTATGAAAGACATCGAATGGGAAGCTAAGTACGGTTACTGACAGATCATCGTATCTAGCACACTTCAGCGCAGACACGTAACAGTATAGATCCGGTGAATGTGACCATCTCCAGAGTCGAATATGACAGCCTTGTATGTCCAGGACGGGGATAATGAAGGCATGCATTTGAGCTAAATGAACCTCAGCTTCGTTGCTCTCGCGAGTATGAACTTCTCAAGAATGCTCTATTCCAAGGCGGAATCACTGGGGAGACCCTCGATCTTCTCACCTCTGGCGCAAACAATAACGTACAGCGCAAGGATTCGGTGAGCGCCATGAACGCTTGGACGAATGAATTTCCCGACCAGATGCTGCTACATGACCAACTGTCGTCGCAATATAACGCCAGCGGACAGTATCGTGACATGTCTTGGAGGCAGCCCGCATCTCTACCTCCCATCAACCTAGCTCTGGGCAGTAGACCGTTGCATAACGGAGATGGCCCCTCTTCCAATCTCAAGATCCCGCCATCTTCGCATCAAGTCAGCTTTGGTGCTGCAGGGTCTACTGTACCTGATGATGCTGCATTCTGCGACAATGACAGCATAGGCGACGACGGCATGAACTTTGCTGCTGATATGCCCAACCTCCAAGCACCGCAAGAGCGCCGCACTCTCTACTTCTCTGGCCTCTCCGATCGAACCACGTACAAAGATCTCCTGTCTGTCGTCAAAGGTGGCAAGGTTCTGAGCGTGAACCTCCGATCCGACCGAAGCGCTACCATAACGTTCTGGGATGGCGCCGCAGAGTTTCTGGCTTGGGCTAAACGCAATGACATTTACTTGCACTCCAAACGCGTAAGTATGCCTGCCATTGTCGAGTAGATGTAGGCTGACAGACACTTCAGGTCGAAGTCGAGTGGGCTGCTCGACAATACAGAATCAAAGGTCACATATCAAACAAGATCCTAGGCGGCTCTACACGAAACATCCTTATCCGCAACGCCGTCAGCAACGGCATCACAGAGGAACAGATCCGCGCGGAGATGGATCACATCCACAATCTTATCATCATCGGCGTTACCTTTAATAGTGGGGACGCCTATGTTTACACCAACTCGGTTCACAACGCTTTGTTCGCCAGAACCTGCATGATGAGCCGCACAGCCTACAAAGGCTGCAAAGTGGAGTTCTTCCGAGACGAGTGTGATGTGCCACTACCGGTGCCGGTGCTGAAAGGCAAGGCACCACTGCCGGGTCCGGTGAAAAAACAGCATACGATGACGAACCGCTTCGACTTGCTGAACATTGAAGGCGACGAGAACGGTAGCGACGAAGAGAACCGGGCTCCGGTCGCTGACGTGAGCGACGACGACGGCACGGTTGGCTTGATGACACGCAGAGGTGTCAGGCTCGACTTTCTCGACTCTGACAGCGTTTAATCATGAGCGACCCAGGATCTCGGCAAGCTCCTGCAACCATAACATCGCAACAGGTCTGCAGCATGGCAGCAAATCGGCACCCCCTGGACAAATCGATATATTGCACAAGGCTCGCAGCTGCATTGCGGGGATCGATGAAGGCATTTTTTACTTATTCTTCGGTTGTAACCACACAAGTGCAAATTCTCGTGTTACGTCGATTGTTTAGGCGGAGCATGTGGAGTGAATATGAGATACCCCAATAGCGAGCAAGGCGCTCGGAGTTCTAGCTTGTCTGCAATGGACATTTCCTGCATTGCATAAGGGACGAAAGGCATGCAACGCCTTCAGAAATTATATCGTACAGTCAAACAACGCATTCTCGCAAAACAGTAGCGTACCTCACGGGTCACTGTCTCTGCCACCACGACCTGCACATGAATCATTAGTTCAATTACATTGACTCGATTTGCGATATATGCATTAACTCACCTCCCCAGAAGCCCTTGGGTACCTTGTCTTTCTCGTAATCCTCTTCACTGACCTTCTCGTTCGCTTTCTCAGCCCGTTTGTCCATATCGCGATTGTGCTCTTGAACATCCTTTGACGCCTCATCCGACGGCGGTGGCGAATCGGCGAGGATCTTAGGCTGGGCTCCTTGCGTACCTTTTCTCTGTGATTGCTGCTCGGCACTACCGTCCGACTTCTGCGCGCCCTGCGGCTGCTGTCCACTGCTCCCTTGCTGGCCTTGTTGGCTGCCATTGTTGCTGCCACCGGTCGATGGCGCTGGTGGGCCTGGGTGCTCCAGGTGCTCCGACGGGTTCTTGCCGAGCTGAGCACCCTTCTCGGCTGTTGGGTCGCCCTCACCGGAGCCGTAGTCTTGGGAAGCGGCACGCCGGGAGATGTATCCTAAACGAGGGGTGGAGCGGCCAATTGGGCGGAGGAGAGAGGTGTTGGCTGAACGTAAGAACGACATGGCTGTGTGATGATGTGTGTGTGCAGGTGGTGTTGTTGTTATTGGTTATTGGTACTGGAGCCTTTTGGGTTTGTTTTCCGATGCTCCTTACGAGCTTACTTCGTTGGACCGTAACTGAGACTTGGGAGCTATGACCAATTACATCATCATAAGAAGCACAGGGCAGGCACGTCGCTCAATCAATGTTTACAAAGCATTGATGGACGCTTAATCATTTAGGCACTCCTTAGGTCAGATTCAGCTGCTCGTCGTCCGCTACTGTACGTTACGTGAAATGCATCATCAGCACCCTCCGTGACTTGCGATCTCTCTCGTGGCCCAATGCTGAAACTTGTGCCACCGACACCTTTCCTTCAAGGATCTCGCCCAGGGCACAACTTCTTTAAACGATCCGTCATGCTGCTCCCTAAAGATCTTCTGGAGGTAACACGTGCGATGGCATAGGGGCAAGCTCGCACAATCGACTTTACCACCACTCTCGCGCATCAGACGTGCTAGTTCAGCCTGCCAGCACCGCTCGTGGCAGACTGGCAAGTGGTCGATCTGCGCCGTATGCAGCGGACTCTGGAACTGAAGTCGAAGTGATGGCCCCCTTCGCTGCTTGAGGGAAGCATTTGCTTGACGAGCATTCGAACGCCAAGTTCTGTGATCTGACACTTCCGGGGGTAGTGTGTAGCAACAGTTCCAAGCGCAGAAGTGGTTGGGATAGACACGGTTCTCTTGCGATCGCCACTCTGCCACCTCTCGCATGTCGTAGTCGTCCTCGTTGGCGGCTGGCAGAAGCGCAACGATGGCACCATTCGGGATGGCGCCGCTGTTCGCGGAGGTTGCATAGCCGGCAGCGGCAGCAGCTCGTCTGGCGTCGTTGTGTTTGACATCGTTGCTCGTGCCCACCGCCGCGTTGGCACTACTAGTGCCATACGCGATGAATGATCTTACAGGTGGCGAGCTGGCGCCGTCATAGCCACGCTCGAGTCTGTTTTCAAAGACGTCCGCGGGTGGCATGTTCGGAAGGTGTGCGCCAAGGTATCGGTGTCGGGCGCCTAGGACGTTCAGTGTAATATTGGCGGTGACTTTGAAAGTCTGCGTAGGTCTTGCACGGTCGGATACGGTTGTATGTTCTGCTTGGAGTGAATGTGAGGATTGTTGAAGCGATGACGATGAGGAAGGACGGGTCGGTGCTAATGACCTGCTACAAGCCTGACTGTAGCAGCCGTCACTCGCTTTCGTGGTATCCATGTTCGCTTGAGCTATGTTCTGTTTGTGTCAAGTGGGTCGGAGGCAGGAGGGGACTGCTTCCAAAGGGGAAACGGCTTGATAGAGTACCTGCCCCTACGCATCGGTGGGCGCTGTAGCAGGCGCACATTGTTCGTATGACGATCATCCGTTCCGCTTGACTTCAGATATCTACAAATGAAGCGTAAGCAATGCACGTAAGACCAGTGATTATCGCCTGGGATCTGCAAGACTGTCCTCGTTATACAAGCAGCGACCGTTATTCTTCTTTTAACCCAATACAGCATCATCCCACATACTCCCCACCTCATCCACTGCAGTCACCGCACTTCTCAATACCCGTGTACTCTCGGAAACCAGTGACGCCGTCGCAGTTTGCGCCCAACCTCGCCCATATTGCAATGTGTTTCCCGCAATCTCCATGTCACCATCAAGATCATACAAGTCAAGGTCATTCCAAGGATGAGTGTCCATATACGTAGAGTCCCCAAAAGCGTAATGGAATGCCACACCAAAACACCACGCCAAAGCCTCCCAGACCGGTCGCCACATCGGTTCGAATGGTCGGAGCAAGAGCGTTGGAATCACGAAGGGGAACATAGGTGCATCCGGGTCAACACCGAAGCCAATCATGGACTCGGCATACATGTGCCAGCAATAGTAGTGGCAAAGCACGCTTTCGATGGTGTACCAGAGCAGGAAGAGGACGACGGCAATGCCAAGCCGGGTCAACCGCACGCGGTACGGTAGGGAACGATCCCAGGTGTAGAAACATTCCTGGAACTCGGACCAGAGAGCGGCCCAGACGGAGGTGTGATATTTGCCGCCGCAGGTCGGACAGATGGCCTTGCCGTGCTTTCCGTTCGTCATGGTTCTTTTAAAAGTGGGAGTCGAGACTTGGACGTCGGCAGACTGCGCGACGTCGATTTTGTTCTCAACACGGCGCAGGCCATTGTCAGCGTCCTTGATGCTGGTACGTGCTGCGCGAAGATGCTTGTTCATTGCCTCAATGGCAAGTTGCTCCTGCCGACGATCTTTCTCTGCTTGAGTGGCTGGCGCCTTACTGTCGGCAGCGTGGAGCACGGCGTCCACCGCTTCTGTGATGTCGGTAATCATCGTTGGGTCGGTGGGGTCCGCACTTGGGTTGATGATGTTCTCGAGTGATTGGATGGTTGTCTCGCCGAATTGCGCATCATTCTGCGCTTTCACTTCTTTGAGCACGTCCGCGAGCGCCGACTTCGCGTGCATCGGCTCGCTGAACTCGCGTCTGAGATTTTCTGGAAGGGGGTCTTCGTCTAGACCGAGTGCAGCTGCTCCGGATGGAGTGCCGAATGCTCGGATGATGGTCGAGTCTGTAGCCTTCAGCAGCGGCCGCACATCAGGCAAAGGCTTAGGCGTATCAATCCAGGCGCCCGTGACCACTGGCGTTTTCGCGTCGTGCGTTGAATAATCGTGTGCAGGGGTGACATCGATGTCAGGCGTTACCAATTCGCCTTCCGGCATTTCATCCGCACCCTCTTCCGCCGCCATAGCTGCCGGCTCGTGCTTTCCGTTTGGTGCAGAACTCAGTTCTTGCACTTCGTCCCTTGTAAGTGTCTGAGTATTTCGTGAAGTAAGGTCCACAAGTTGATCTTGTGCAGAGGTGAATGGCTTAGCAGGCAGCTCCGGCGTACTCTTCGTCATCCGTGTGTCTGCGCTTGGTGCCTGCTCACCGCCCGCCTTTGGCTTCGCCGGACTCGGCGACAAGCTCGACACGCGCGCAAGTCTCTTAAGCAAGTTGTACGAGTCGTTCCGCTTGTGCGGAGGTCGTTGCACATTCACAGCTTCCGCTGTGCGATTCACCAGACCCACCGTTTCGGCGCCCTTGAACGTGCCATTCACGTCGCCGTTGGGTGGCATGTTCTCCTTGTTAGCGATCAGGCTACGTCGTCGTCTAGGCTGAGGTGCAGTATCACGAGAGGGCGCGGTCACAGGCCTCTTCTCTGTTGACTTAACCGCTGACTGCTCGAGAATTTGCTCCAGCGTGCGCTTTGCGACACCACGACGCTCGATGGACTCAATCTCTTTACGAGTCAGCTCGTCGACCTTGCGGTCTCGTTGATTCACAGCGGGTGTAGAGGCGAGTAGCGACGCGCTGGAGAAGTCATGGTCGTCAATGCCGAAATCGCTGTTGAGTGTCGTGTTCATATGTCCCATCGACGTTGGCGTTAACCCCGGCCTGCGTCGACGCATTGACGGCGGCGTGTCCTCGAGTGAGGCAGTCGGCTCGTCTGCGAGAGCATCCCAATCTTCATCTCCGGTGTACGCTGTCCTGTGCGGAAAAATCGCATCATCGTCCGCCTGTCGCGCATCTGGTGCAGCTTGCCCGTTGGCTGCTAGACCGTCCTCGTCGGCCGTTGCATCCTTCTCTCTGAGCCACTCCGGTCGCTTTCTAGCTCTCCTACCCCACTGTCTAGGAACGTTCAGCGGGGGCTCCAGCTCCTCGCTGCCCGCGCTTCGAGCTCTGTCTTTGCTCTGCGCAGTCTGCACATGGTTTGCCAGTTCGTCAGTATCGAGACGCTCCGCTAGTCTCCGCGGTCTCGGTCGGGCGTGTCTGAATGCTCGCTGCCCAGGCTTGATCGCATTGTTAAGGCGCTGCAAGTCCCGTTGATGCTGCAGTATTCTTCGGCCGAATTCATCAGTTTCGTTCTCCAGTGCGCTCAGGTCCGAATACGCAGAGCCTCCTGAACCAGAGTCCTGTGTCGTCCCGTCCTGGTTGCCAACCTTGTCCATCGCCGCCAGCGTACCCACTGCGCCAAGCGTGAAAGCGACTGATGCCACTTCAATGTTCTTCGAACTTACGTATAGCGACGGATGTTGTGCGGTTGCCAGCATCATGAACTCAGGGGCATGCTCACCAAAAGCATGCCGCGATTGTAGATAAGGTTGGATATGCGTGCGCGGCTGCAATGCAATGCGCGACGACGGATCGCTTGTTTCGTGCGCCCTGCGCGTCGGTCGCGTGCTACGATCGTCCAGATCCAATCACCGTCCACTAGGGTTCGAGCTTTCCAGATCCCCCTAGCCCGGAATGCTGGACCGCTGGCGAAATAGTGCTTGCTCGCATCATTCACTCCACATCTGCATCGGCAGGCACGAGGTGGATCGCTTGTGTGGCTGGACGCATTGACGCAGATCTGAGTCGCACCACTGCGGGGACCGGGAAGGAGTATTACGCTTGGAGATTGTGTCGAGCATATCGGCGACAAGGACGGAGCAATGTCGAACATCAACTGGCGAACGATCAACATCGATGCGCTCGATCCAGAGTCAGCGTACAACTTCGACCTCACGACCCTAACGCCAGCGGTACAACCAGTCTCGACATCCGACGTACAAACACTGTCAGGACAGATACGACAGCTTGTCCGAGGCGGCGATGCGGAAGGCGCGTTGAGGGGGGCGTTGGAGAATGCGCCCTACGGAGCGGATGACCAAGGGAAGCAAATACATCTCTCGACCGTGACCGAGGTCTTGGGGCAGATACGGCAGACCGAGATGACGCCTCTCTTGCAACGGATGTATCAATCAGAAGGTGGCAGCGAGCTGTGTGACACCCTGATGAAGTACTTGTACAAGGGTATGGCACAAGGAACATCGCATACAACAAACAACTCGGTACATGGCCGGAGCATGACACCGCAAGCTACTGGCTTCTCGCAGGCGGGAGGGCGGAGCTTTGGCGCGGCGGAAGGAGGGGGCCAGGCTATGAGTGTGTTTCTAAGCTGGCATGAAAAGGTGCGTTGAGGAGCTGTCCCTTCCGCAACAGGTGCGCCTAATGAACGCTAAAGCTAACTGTTCACTTGGTACAGCTTGTGGAGATGGTGGGACCAGGCAGCATTGTTCGAGTAATGTCAGACCGCAGGACGGTGTGAAGCTGGAATGGAGTGACAAGCCTTGACGTCCCACCCACTGACATTCCGGCGCGAGTAGTCTCAAACACTCTTCAATGACACTGTACAGCAGAGTCGATGTCGGCATCAGGCTGACAGACAGCAAGCATGAAAGTCTGCATCCTGTTACGGCTTAGCGCTGGTACATGATCTATGGTCGACTGGACACCGAGCAGTCATAGAGCAACTGCCGAGCACAGGCGAGAAGGTAGTTGATCACAGCTTGGTGTACACATTGAACAGCTGCAGAGCATAGCCGGCGGACGGAGATGCGACGGGAAAGGTACCATGTAGCATGAACCGGAAAGTCTATGCACATTACCGCTGATGGTGACGTTGCTCATATTGCCTTGACTGAAACCGAAAGTTGTTCTAAGCGATCGTCCAATGTGCTTTGGCGTCCAAGATGTTCCCAAAATCATGTGACAATGTAGAGGACTCCGCTGCACTACGGAACGCTTGCCGCTTGAAGAAGGCACGCAGATCCATCAACCGCTCAGCGCCACATAACCACTTTACATGCACATATAACCATTTCCGCAAGACCAGTCACAGGAGCCAAACGCCATCCGCATCCGAGGTCTCTGCGCTGTACTTGTAACACGTTGCACAAACTTGCGGGCGAGCCCACCATCATTCTCACATAGCGCTCGCTTCTAACAGTCACTCGTTATAGTGTATAACAGCTATGGCTACCAAAGCCGCCCACAAACGCTTGGCGAAAGAATACGCAACCCTCGCTGCCAATCCAGTCGAGTACATTACCGCCCACCCTTCCGAATCCAACATCCTCGAATGGCACTACATCCTCACCGGCCCACCCAATACGCCCTACCACAACGGCCAGTACTGGGGCACCCTCACCTTTCCCTCTGACTACCCCTTCGCCCCTCCCGCAATCCGCATGCACACTCCCAGCGGCCGCTTCCGCTGTAGCGAGCGCCTCTGCCTTAGCATCTCCGACTTCCACCCGAAAAGTTTCAATCCGGCGTGGGAAGTCTCGACGATCTTGCTAGGTGTGCTGAGCTTCATGACAAGCGAGGAAATGACGACGGGATCTGTTTCGGCAACGGAAGCGCAGAGAAAGGAGTTTGCGGCACGAACGAGGTGGTGGAATAGTACGGGTGGTGGGAGTACGAACCGGACGTTGAGCGGGCAGGCGCAGACTCAGGGGAGTAATAGTAGAGGATTTGGGGCTATCAAGGCTGGGGATGGTGGGAAGAGGTTTAGAGAGCAGTGGGCGGAGGAGGACGCTGCGAATTGGAAGTGGATTGAGGAGAATAGGATCGATCCGCAAACGGGCCAGAGTTTAGTGACAAAGCCTGCATCTCATTGTGCGCCGGAGACGACCGCTGCATTGCGGCAGAGAGCGAGTACCGGTCAAGCAGGTCTGGGTGCCGCGGTGGTAGGTGGCGGGCAGGCGGCACGGCAAGCAGGCCATGGGTGGTTAGGGCGGAATTGGGGTAAGGTGCTAGCTGGTGTCATCTTCATCTACGTCGTTGCGGCTCGGCTGTTAAACGATGTAAAGTCGTGAAGACTCAACCCCAGGGAAGGGCGTTCGTTGTTAGCGTGGAGTTTCGGCGAATTATATATGCTTCACCACAGTATCAGACACGGGCTCTGACGAAATAGGGCATGATGTGGCACGATATTACTGATGTTAATACGTATTGATGCAGCTATAGAGCAGCTAGCGAAAGCGCAATGGAGACCAGGCAAGGGTTGCCGTTCTCCGCGACAGAGTCATCACCATCACCACCGTCCATGCAATCCCAGCAGGAACGCCCAGTTTGCGACGAAGCGCTCACAGACGACGACCACGACGACCGCCCTTTCTCCTCGTGCTGTCGGAAGGAGTCGGCGTCACGTCCTCGATACGGCCGATCTTCATGCCGGAACGAGCCAATGCGCGCAGAGCAGACTGTGCGCCTGGACCTGGAGTCTTGGTGCCGTTGCCTTGCCACAATGTCAGCATTTGAGATTGGGTTGCACAAAAACGACGCTTGATACATACCACCTGTAGCCCTAATCTTGACATGCAGCGCCGTGATACCGAGTTCCTTGCAGCGCTGAGCCACATCCTGCGCCGCCAACATGGCAGCATATGGAGAGGACTCGTCACGGTCGGCCTTGACCTTCATACCACCAGTCACACGGCTGATGGTTTCGCGGCCACTGGCAATCACCCAGGTTAGCCTATGAACCATATGCAGCCATGTATATCTCTCATCGCCTGCCAAGCCCGACTGTTGCTGGCTCATTGGGAGGAGTTTAGACGTACGATAGGTCGGTGACGTGAACGAAGGTGTCGTTGAAGGAGGCGAAGATACGTGCGACACCGAAGACGAGCTCGCCTGTATGGTTCTAGTCAGTTGATGCTCGTGAGTGACTGGTAGTTGTGATGGAGGGCGCACCTTCGCGTGCCTGCGGGCCCAATTGAACGTTCTCTTGCGCACCACGCTCGACCTTCCTCTTGGGTGCCATGACTGCTGTATTATCAGAGATTACTGGATGTCGGCTCTCGTGTCGTTGATCTCGAGCGAACAAATTCAGTGTGGGCTGAAAGTTCGTCGGCGAAATGTTTCGCCAAGGCCGGGTGTATGGTCCGAGCGTGTTCGCTTGAAGCATCCAATTTTCGCGACATTCGTCAACTTTATCCTCGATGGCACCGCAGACTAGCAGTCATGTGTGACTCACAGGAAGTGCGAACCTCCTAGAGACTGACAGCAGACCCGGAGTTAGTGCTCCTTGGGAGCTCGTATCTCACGCATGCTTCAGAGCTGGTCAGACATCGACCATGTGTGACGCAGTAGTTGGCATTATCGGCATGGGCGACATGGGGAGGATGTACGCGAGAAGGATCAGTCAGGCTGGATGGAGGTGAGTCCGAGGAGATTACGGGAGGCGCTCACCTTTGAGCCTGCAATACGGTACGTACGAACCCACCGCCACCTTCTCCTCCCTCGCTGCACTGATGACTTGAGTGCATTTGGCTCGAGTATGGCCGTCTTGGCACCAGCTGCATCATCTCGAAGCGGTTGACCGAGCGGCTGTCACTGATGTAAAATCTCAGCTACCTAATTAATTTTGTCTGACACGCATCCCCCGCTACTATTCGTACTTGCCCTTGACGTTCTGGAGCAAATACTGATTGTGTTGCAGGTCAAGCCCTTTGTCCGACACTGACGTGCTGTCAGAGTACATGCTTGCGACGTTCCCGATAAGCTTGAGGCGCTCAGAGCCGAGTACGCGGACAATGTAGGCCCGTGTCATAATCAAGCCTGCTGTAGACGCGCGTGCTGAAAGGTAGGCAGAGTAACGTCTCCATTCTTGACAGCGGACATCTCGTATCTCGTAGTTCAGATTGGATTATGTATGCTGTCGAAGCGAAGAACATTGATGCTGTTGTCGCCGCTTACGGTCCGTCCACCAAGATTGGTGCCGTTGTCGGCGGACAAATATCGACAAAAGCACCAGAGATTGCAGCTTTCGAGAGGCATCTGCCGAGTGACACGGAGATCGTATCATGTCATTCGCTACATGGGCCTGGCGTTGACCCAAAAGGCCAGCCACTTGTGATCATCAACCACCGCACCTCCGAAGGGTCGAAGGCGGTAGCGTTGGTCGAACGCATACTCTCATGCTTCAAGTCCCGGACCGTACACTTATCAGCAGAGGCTCACGACCGCATCACAGCGGACACGCAAGCCGTCACTCATGCGGCCTTCCTGAGCATGGGTGTTGCATGGCAGGCCAACAATCAATTTCCCTGGGAGCTGCCCCGCTACGTTGGCGGGATTGAAAACGTCAAAATCAACCTAATGATGCGTATATACAGCAATAAATGGCACGTCTACGCCGGCTTAGCCATCCTCAACCCGGCTGCCAAGCAACAAATCCGACAGTATGCCGAATCCGTAACGGCGCTCTTCACATTGATGATTGGTCGACAGCGACAGGAGCTCGTCGAGCGCGTCTATGCCGCACGAGCCGCTGTCTTCGGCAAAGCACTCAAAGACGGCGAGGAGCTTCTGCTGCAAGATGACCTCCTTGAGCGCTACAGTCTGCGCACGCAACCCACGCAGCGTGTCCGCAATAATCACCTTTCGCTTCTGGCCATGGTGGACTGCTGGTCGCAGCTGAACATCAACCCTTACGATCACATGATTTGCTCGACGCCCTTGTTCCGTCTCTGGCTTGGAATTACGGAGTACGTTTTCCGCAATAAGGATCTGCTTGACGAATGTATTGAGACGGCTTTGGAAGATACATCGTTCCGCGCAGACGACTTCGAATTTGCGCATGCCGCACGCGGTTGGAGTGAGTGTGTTGACTTAGGGTACATGGACGCCTACCGGTTGCGGTTTGAGAAGATTCAGAGGTATTTTGAGCCGAGGTTTGAGGAGGCAAACAAAGTGGGTAATCAAATGATGCAGGTCATCGAGGAGAATCTGAGGCAGAGAGGACATAAGGCTGAGTAGGTCTTACGAATTGAGTTATGGCACGGTCATCATTACACAAAGTAGATGAGAAGCCCTCAGGCAGCTAGACTAGCCCACCTGTCGAATGCAAATACCTAATCATACCAGCGCAAAATCACGAGTCTGTACAACTACAGCGAACCCTCTCGGTGCCGGTTCAGTCACGCTCCGCCTGTTCACCATAAGGCCCTCGAAACTCTTTAGCCCGTGCTCCGGCGTGTTTGATGGACCGCGTGGAACTTCACCCAGGCTGAGCTTACTCAAACACAGACAAACATTGCTGGGTAACGCAGATTGCCTGCTTTCGCTTCCCAACCAAGGACTTGCGGTCAAGCTTTTCGTTGTCGTTGTCACTCTGTGGTGATTGAGCTGGTTGAGGGTGAAAGCATGCATCGTCTTCGTATAACTGGGGAGCGTTCCTCCTGTCGGTGACTCGAGTTGAAGCCTGGTGTGGTTATGCATAAGCTTCGAGTAACTATGAACTCTGCCGAGGAAGTTGTCTCTCAGCTCAATAGCCTCGCTTTGCGATCCATCGTCTGAAGATTCGTCTCCGCCATCTTCGTTACTGCCCGGTATATGTCCACTGAAGAGCCGTGGAAGGCGTCTGTGGACATGGTCATGTTGTGAAGGAGGTAGTTGGGTTGATCTCCTACGTGAGTGACCAAGGCGGATATCTATGTCCGTACCCGGAGGGAGAGACATTGTAAGTCTAGGTAAGATTCCGTCAGCGCATTCCACCTTGCTCGATGGTGGTCCAGCCGCAGATGCTTTCCGTACCCAGAAATGGTAGCGTCGCATATGCAATAGAAGCTATAGTGCGTCTGCGAAGATCAGGCGTCTTGCTGAGTAGATTGTGCTCCGTGGCAATACGTGTGTCCTTCTTTGCCTCGCCGTTCCATCACTACGGATAGCACAGCAAGCCATTGCCGTCGTTGTCGCAAGTGGCTGCCCTGAAATCCTTTGTTCGAGAAATAGTGGCGTCATACAGGCTGTCGTACTTGCGGAGTCCTCTGCTACCTTTGTTGCAACCAGTAATAGCTGTAGGCCTTGCTTGCGAACAATGAACGCTCCCAGCCTCCGCGAAGGGCGGCCCGTGCCATGGTGTCACATTCCAGATCTGAATGCGGCAGGAATGTCGACGTTGCTGGAGCGCCCGGCCTTGAACAGCGCTGGAAGGCAGATCCTGCATTAGACCAGACGAATGGCACAGCATGTCGCATCTTGAGAGGACGCATGCGTTGTCGAGACGACTCTCGCAAGCATGCAATGACCAGTAAGTCAGGTTCTCCGACTTGTTTCTCTTCCCTTCTCTCGTCTATCTCACACTGCATCACTACCGTACTTCCTCTGGCAGCGTTAGCATAGTTGACCTCCACCAAACAACACCACATCCGTGATGCAGCTCTTCATCGCAGCATTCGTGCTCACTGCCGTACGAGTCTTCGCCTCACCAGCAGCGGTCACCCTCCGCAGCGTTGCCGCCTCCACGGTACTTCCAGCTGCCCTTCCAGCATGCGCCGAGCCAGCCCTCCTCGCGGCAATCCAAGCTTCCGGCTGCGCCGCGTCCGATGCCCAGTGCATTTGCTTCAAGCCGACCGTAATCTCGTCTCTAACCGCCGCAATCCAGAGCGCATGTTCGCCGGCAGACCAGGCCGCAGTTGTCGCTTTTGCTTCCACTTATTGCGGAACCGCCGCGGGCTCCGCGTCTGGAGCCGGAGCGTCGGCGGCTCTGGCGAGTGTGACAGCCACCACGGAGGTCGCAGTGACAGCCACAAGTCAAGTTTCAGGGACAGCCGGCGCGCTGACAGTGGCGAGCATGCCGAGTGACATTACCACGGAAGCCGCCGCACCGACGCCAACAGGATCCCTCGTGACGGATACAAGCTCGTTGTATACTACCACAATAACAAGTGCTATGGAAATGCAGAACAGCACAACCACCACCACGACCACGCATAGCTCCACGGCGAAGCCGACAAATGGGACATACATAGGTGCGGCAGACCGTGTAACTGGTTTGAGCGGTCTGGCAGCGGTTGGCGTCGCTGTAGGAGCCATCGGTCTTGGGTTTGCGGAATTCTGAGGTTTGGAAAGGCTGGTTCTTGGAAGTCTATCATCGTTCATTCTTGGTAGCCACATAGCTGTTTGACCGGAGCATCTGCGAGTTACTTTAGCGTCATAGTGAAAGTCAGATGTAATGGAAAAGGTGCAAGATTCAGCAGAGCGGTTCAATCGTGACTTCAAGTCCGTTAACCCTGTCAGTAACAAGCATATCCCTACCTGCTGCAAGTCACCTGTATTCGTATGTTCAAGCTGTAACCGGTCTGCAAAGGCGGCGTGTGCTCTCTTAGTGTGAAGCGAGTGCAGAGGCTCCCTACAGTCCTTAGTCCAGAAAGCGCCATCGTTAAAAGCTACGCTATCATTACAGCATCGAGCGAGGTATCACCGGCCGCTGGGTTTCACGTAACATACATACCAACCTTCACCCCGTTCCAGCTACACAGAGTCACAGCGAGTTTCTCCCTCCACGGCTCACTGTCCCTTGCTTCGATGTGCCTAAAGCTCTGCATCAAGCGAACGGTGACATAGTACGTCTCAGTCAACGCATACTGCTGCCCAAGGCATACTCTGGGCCCGCCACCGAAGGGCAGGAAGCCCCAACTTGGGCGAAGATCGGGGTCAAGCCACCGATCTGGGTTGAAGGATTCAGAATCCTGGCCGAAGATACTGGGCTCGCGGTGCATGCTGTACATATTGTACGATGCGACCGTACCCTTGGCACAGAACAGAGGCTCGGTGCCGTCTTTGCCACCGCCGTGAGGGAGAATGGTATCTTTGATAGCAAGCTTCGGAAGCATTGGGACTGGAGGGTAGAGACGTAGAGCTAGAAAACGGTCAGCTTCCACAGCTGGCATAGGTTAAAGGGGCGACTCCTCACTTTCTTGCGCGCAGTACTTGAGATACTTCATATTCCGCAGCTGCTCGTACGTCGGTAGCTCACCATGCAACTCATCGACTTCGGCTTGTAGCTTCTTATAGACCTCGGGCTCCCGCGCCAGAACGAACCACAGCTCACTTAGCAGACTTGCTGTCGTGTCGCGTCCTGCTAGGAGAATGTTGAGGCACTCGTCGCGGACTCGGGTGGAGTCGACTTCTTCGTGCTTGGCGAGTTCATCCAGAAACACGAACTTGCCGTCTTCGCGCCGATGCTTTTTCTCACCGATCGAGCCCAGCGTAGAGTTCTTGATTTTCATAGCCTGCTCGACGTACTTGTCAACGAACTTGTGGCTCTCGCTGATGGCCTTTTCAGCTTTAGGATGACGCCACAGCTTGTACAACCTGCCGACTCGAGTGCGGAGAGCCCCATCAACCATGGCGTACTCAAAATGGTTCACGAAGTCTAAGGCTTCTTCGTCTTTCTCCCCGAGTGTGTCAGTGCTGCTGCCGAAGAGTAGCTCGGTTGATGAGTCTATTGTAAGGCAGTGGAAAAGATACTGCAAGTCGACAGTCTTGCCGTCAGCGGGTATGCGAGCCACCAGCTTGTTGACATGACCTTCAAACTGAGCCAGGTCAGTAATTTGAGATTTCTCAAAGGTGGGCCTGAGCATAGCACGACTGTGGGACCAGAAAGCACCGTCGGTCGTGAAAATGCCATCTCCGAGCAGCGAGCCAAAGGCTTCCTGGCGAAGTGTCTTGTTCTCCCTTGGATGCGACGTCAACTCTGCCTCCAACGTACAAGCGGCGCAGCACACTCACCAGTCATCGAACTTGGTCGCCAAGAGCGCCTTGATGTTCTCCGGATCGTCGGTGAAGATCACGTTGCGTCTCGCGGTGTAAAACATGAACGTTCTGCCATGTTTTCGAAACAAACTGTTGAAGAAGTCTAGGAGTCGCTTGTTATTGTGCGCGCTGAGTGCTCGGAACATGAACGTGAGCCCGAAGTAATCCGTAGCCATAACCGAGGAGGGGCCATAGCAGCCGTGTGCCTTCTTGAAGCGTTCGTGTTGGAAACGCTGCCGAACATGCTGCACGAGGCGGTAGCCAACATACGACACAAGCAAGAACAACACGAGAGGCCATGCATAGCCGCTCTGTAGGCTCGAAACGCCTGCAGTCTTCGCCATCTGGGCTGAGTCCTGCTTGAGAACGTGCGACGAGCCCTTCTGGTTTACGATAAGATACCGACGGCCGTAGGAATTATATCTACACTACCTCAACATCCGGAAAGTGCACGAAGGATGAGCGCTCAGCTGACGAAGGATGCCGATGCTGCAATTGATGGCTGTGCCGCACGGTGGCGCCAGCTCTGCAGCTGCGGAAGCCAATCAACGCAGCTTACGGGAGCTGATGGTGTTAAAGACAGGCCTCGCATCGCTTGCTCGCGCTCGTATAGCTGCCACGATGCTCTCGGCCGTCTGGTTACTCTACGTTCATCGTGTCGCCTTCTGAATGGATGGTACTCTGATCATGTTGCGGGAAGGAGCACGGCCTATGGCGTTTCTCTTCCGTCTCCGTCTCCGACTCCGACGGCCTTGGCGTTGACCTCACCTGAGCGTTCGCATCGCTTTCGCTAACCGGAGATAGGTAGGTACTTTCGTTGACTGCTGTTCTTCCACCGCTGTAAGAGCCAGGACTGTCCCTTTTCTAGATCTTCGATGCGTCTGCAAGTGTGCCTTCAACTGCAGCACATACAACAAACGGTATCAAAGCCAACACTGTCCTTGAGATTCGGGGCGTCTGCCGTCAAACGTAGCCTTCGCACTTCTGCACAGTTACGGTCCGGGATGACAGCTCCTTTACTGCACGCCGTAATTTCATCGCCCACATCACCGCAGACTGCCCCGGCCGATGTTGCTTCGAAAGCTCACCATAATAAGAAAGGCGTTGGGTACATCAACCCATGGCCATCATATGCCGAGCGCAGTGCGCTCTACATGTTCCGCAAGATCATATATATGCGGCTGAGCGGTAAATGGAAAGATCCGGACACTACACCACCGACGGTACCCATCCGAAAGCCGGAGTTTCTGCCCACCAGAGAGACAGACCGCTTAAGAGCAACATGGCTCGGCCACGCATGCTATTACGTAGAGTTTCCAGGCGGTCTGAGAGTACTGTTCGATCCAGTGTTCACAGCCAGGTGCTCGCCCCTGAGCTTTATGGGCCCGAAAAGGTACACAGAGATGCCGTGCCAGATCCAGGATCTCCCGTACATCGATGCTGTGGTCATATCACATAATCACTACGACCACTTGTCGCATCCGACTCTCAAGGCAGTTGTTGAGCAGCACCCTAGCGCCAGGATCTTCGTTCCACTTGGTAATAAACCATGGTTCAAGCACATGGGCCTCCGCGATGATAATGTCACGGAGATGGACTGGTGGGAAGAAAAGGAACTTAAGCTTTCAGCTGCAGAGCATAACGACCCCGACAACAAACCTGATGATATCCTGGCCACCATTGGGTGCCTGCCAGGCCAGCATACCTCCGCTCGTACTGCCTTCGACAAAGCACATACGCTCTGGGCATCGTGGTCTATCGCTTCCGGTGGGAAGAAGGTATGGTTTGGCGGCGACACTGGCTATCGGACTGTTCCAGAGTTGCCACCAGACGAATTTGATTACAGCGAGAAGTATGCAGACCTGCCTCACTGTCCAGCTTTCAAGCAAATTGGTGAGCATCGTGGTCCGTTTGATCTCGGTCTGATTCCCATCGGCGCGTATGACCCGCGCTTCATTATGTCGCCCATGCACGCCAACCCGTACGATTCTGTCAACATATTCGTCGATACAAAGTGTGAGCGGGCGATGGGCATCCACTGGGGCACTTGGGTCCTTACGAGCGAGGAGGTGCTGGATCCTCCTAAGCTGTTGAAGCAGGCACTCAAATGGAAAGGCCTGGAGCAGAACTTGTTTGAGACTTGCGATATTGGCGAGAGCAGAGAGTTCTAAGCTTAACGTCGCATCCGCTTGAAACGAAAACCCTGTTGTTTGCCACGGACTGCATGCAACAAGGGAGTCGCGGCTTCCGACCACTCATTCAGCGTCCACCCAATCCATAGCCACGCGTCTCTCGATGCAGTTGTGGTGCCATGAGGTCTGGTTACACCGAGGAAGAATTCAAAGGCATAACAGAAACAGCACTCTTCGAACCCTTGATGCTGGTGTATGGTCCCCTACAACTGCTTCTGCTACACCGGCTTAATGCTACGAGGTATTTCGCGGCTTTCGAAGCGGCCTTGGCTTCGCCGCAAAATTTCCGCACACATCGTTCGAAGAATATCCTTCCAGCTGTCTCCTCCCAACAAGACAAGCAGAGAGCAGCGACGTGTGATCGGTAGCTCTACTCGAAGGCAAGCAGCAAGGGCAACGTGATGGCGACATCTCCGGTACGATCGAAGCAAATAATAGGCCCGCTGGATCTTGTCTTTGGCTGATAATTGCGCATCTTAGGCTCAGGGCGCGCCGCTGCCGTACCCAGCTATACAGCTAGCGAACACTCCACTATCCCAGATGACGGACCTGGAACCAATCAACCTTAACTACATGTCGACTATGCCTGCGGTACGTCCGAAATGATCGGCAAGTCCGATGTCTCTTGTTATAGGCTGACAGTTGTGCTTCTTAGGCTTTCGTCGCGCCCCTCTCGTATTCGCCAGTGCTGTTGGAGCCATTGAAGCCGGAGCTTCGCACCCTTCTCGAACCAATGCCTACGCTTATGGTAAGCTCGTGTCGGGTGATCTTCCTGTGCTTGGCTGAATATGAGACTCGACAGGGCCCGTGCGCGCCGCTGTCGTACTTGCCAATGCAGCAACCAAGCATCTCGGTCCTGGAGATGACGGAGCCGGAGTTTCTCAGCTTCCTCAATATGCCTCCTACGCTTTCGGTATGTTCGAATTGGTCAATATTCCTATGTTTAGCTGATTGTGAGACTTCGAAAGGACCCGTACACGTCGTTGCCATATCTGTCGACGCAGCAACAAAGCAAGTCGCTCTTGGAGATGACGGAGCTGGAGTTTCTCGCCCTTCTCAACATGCCTCCCACGCTTCCGTTATGTTCGAGACGAGCAATCTTCCCGTGCCTGGCTGACTGTGAGATTCATCAGACTTTGAACGCGCCGCCAACACCGCCGCTCCCGCCTCGTCTCTCCCTCCTCGGCCTTCCAGAAGAGCTCAGCAATTACATTTACAAGCTCGCTGTTATCAAAGATCCAGCAATCAATCCAGGTCAGCCGAACATGAGCATGGCGCCAGCCGTGATACACGTTCACGCTTGGTCCAGCCGAATTTGTTACAGTGAGCCCGGCCTGCTCCGGGTGTGTCGCAAGATCCGTTTCTCTTCCGAGGGCGTTCAAGTACTTCTTCACCTTGAACAACTTCGTTATCGAAACTCAGCTCGACAATCTGACCGTCACAACCAAGTGGATCCGCAGCGTGATCAGTTGGGTGGGAAGAAAGCAGCCTTTCCGCACGGTCAGTTTCAACTTCGATGAGGCATCGATCAAGAACATGAACCATACCCGCAACCTAGCCCTTCTGTTATACGACAAGCAGTTCAAGGCTGTGTCGAGGGCTGAGGCCAACCTGCCCGGCCCGGGGTGGGTATACAACTCATCCAATGACCGGGGCAAGCTGGTGTGGACCCGTCTCAGCAAAAAGCACCACGATCGCATGCAAGATGTCATGTACACCATGATCAAGCTAGGCAAGAAGGCTGTGCGCGAGCGCTGGAGCCGGCAACAGCTCACGGCCAGAATGAACCTTTGCCTTGTGCGCTTCAAGATGAACACGAGGCACTGGGTCAAGTCACCTAAGTGGCAGGCTACGCTGGTGCTGTAAACATCGTCTACTTGGTCGTCGCCTTGCCGTCCGCCGGCTGCATGGACCATGTTGTAACTGCGATGCCAACGGTTGTGCCACAACTCCAACGAAGATTCAGTGCTATTACGGTGAGCGCGTTGGAAAAGCGTGCTGCGTTGCTACTATGGTGAGGAAGGTTGGATATCGTGCTGCGTTATTGATTCGTGTTGTACCTAACAGTCTTGGGGTGCATCCCTACATATTGCTATCTGTATACGCGAGATTCCAGATTTGTAAATCTCTCCGTACCATTATTGTGCGTTGTAACCACACTGGGGTGTACGATGCAGACCAAATCATCGTAGCCAAGCGACATGGTCTGTGGCAAACCGTAAAAGGCTTGCTACCTTCTGCAGCTCACCGTGCGTTCCAACGCGTTCACACATCGTATCACTAGCTTGCATCGTACTGTACCCGTTTTTCGCAACGTGCCACCCTCTCTTCAGTCTTGTCCTTGCACGACAGCTACCCCAATATTCTGTATATGGGCATTCGTTGCTGTGTTAGTCATGAGACACGTACTGACGCAGCGCGGCATGAATCAGCCGCCATGCAAAAACCCTGTCAACGAGCACACAGGGAAGAAAATGAATACTCAGATGAAATGGTGCTCTCGAGATCTGTAAATTTAGCGTCACACAGCCCAGCCGGTCGTAGACAGCGCGTATAATGAATACACGACTACAACAAGAAGGAGGTGCTGGGCTGCAAATGCGGCTACAGCACGAGTTGCTGGGAATGCTTCGACGGATGGCGTGCGAGCGTGGCGATAGCGTTATAGTCCATCTTTTAATGGTCGGAAGAACCGTAGCTCCATCCTGTCGCCGTTCGCGAGGCATCTAGGGTTCCACACGCCCGCCAACACCGCCGCAAACGGCGTTGAACAGACTCTGTGCCAGCAATGAACAGCCACTGCATAAATCTGACTCTTGCGCCATCTCTACGCTCGTCAACGCCGCCCCAAACAAGGAATAGCGCGTTTGCCAGAAGTTTCTGCACAAGCTCGGAGCTTTCCCTTTCGACGTTTGAGCGAAGCATCGCACATTGTAAACCAAAATCAGCGCAACATGTCTACATTTGAGGGTCTGGTGGCTCCTCCACGACTCCTGGGCCAGCACCGGATCGATCACACTAAGCTGCCGCATCTGCATGACATCGAGCAGGTCATCAATCGCCAGTCGCATAAGCGGGTGCCGGTGGACCCATCGATAGGCACCATGCTCCTACTCCACGGACTCTCCAACGACCATTTGCAACCCATCAACCAGGTTCGCTCATTTGACCATATTCAGTCCGTGAACCTTGCCTCGCTGCCGCCAGCCGTTCGTGAGAGGAAACTCTGGACGCTGATGGCCCGTCATCGCCCTACCCCCACCAACCCTCTCCCTGATCCACCGACTGAGGACAACGAGCCGGAACAGCCAAAGACCGGAGATAACATGGAGCTATTCGATATCTTAGTCTTGCCTAGAGAGATGCGTGACCACATCTACGAGTATGCCGTTCGCTTTGAAAACATCCAGCGCTTCGGTCACTGGTCCTACGCGTGCAAGGTGCCAAGTATCATGCATACCAACCACCAAATCCGCCGAGAAGCGATGGAGACATACCTCCCCAACAACATCTTCGAGTTTCGTTGCGATAACGAGCGGATAACGCTGTCCAAGTGGCTTCTCAGTATGCAGGCCATGGCATCAGTGTGTGGGAAAGGCATCGAAATCTTCAAGGACGTCCGTTTGCATCTCATCCGCAACAAGATCTCTGAGACCCTTAGGGACCTCAAGGTTTTGGCCCACCTACTGCGGACCAGCGCCACACGAGCGGTCGTGGTCAAAACCGGTAACACTTTGCGCCCGAACGATGCAAGTTACCGCGAGACACTGCTCGATCTTGCCAATTACAAGAATCAAGGTTATAGCATCTTCGTGCTCACCAGTCAACACTACGTCCGCGTTTGTGAGGCCATTGATGCAATCCTCAGACTCGGTATGGAAGCATGCAGGCTTAAGGTGTCTCAGAACAGGCTGGAAGCACAGCTCGAAGACGAGGTCAAGTGGCAGTTGCGTCTTCGACACACCACATCCAGCAAGCGAGACAACCTGGTCCGCCCTCCTAGGCCTTGAAAGATTTGACGCAATAAGCAGTGAAGTGAGGCTCACGAGGTCCGCAGTCCAGGTCGGCATAGCAAGTCGAAGCGGAATTTCGCGAGTCTTGGCTTCCTGTGGTCATATACGAGGCCGCATCACATTCACGGAGGTGTCAGACAGGTCGAGCACAAAAAGCTAGGGCGGATGGAGAGCAGAATGCGTCAATGGTTACGCGCGGCATGCAGAGTCACTATAGCAGCAGCTGCTTCAGTACTAACGCAACTCACATCAATTCCTTTATCTTTCTCCACTATCCCAACCAGTGTATCTCGCAAGTCAGTCATGCTCCTCGTACGGTAAACTAGCAGGAAGCTCGTATGGCAACAATGCCATGCTCAAGTCACGCTATAATTATGGGAACGTATTCTCAAACAGTCTTCCTAGCAGAAGTGTATGTCAAGGTATTGTCGATGCAAATGGAACCATACTGCCTTTCGTAGCTGAAGCGAAGCCAATGGCTTTCCTACAAACGAAAGAGTGAAGTCGAACACGGCTAATGGTTTTGCCGTCCCGAAAGTCTTTTCTGTCTGCCGGAAGGCACTCCCGAAAAGCTCCGCTCTTCATGCACTCCACATAGCCAGGCAGAGCCGCAAGCCATGCAGCTCTCTCCCGAATATGACATCCGAATTACAGTCGCTTTGTGGCGTGGCGAGCATGTCGGTTTTCTAGATGCGTAGGTCAACTTTCCTTGCTGTTGTTTTGTACATACTGCTAGTACTGTCTATGATCTTCGTCTCCCTTCTCATTGCCAAGTACTTCATCACCGGCCAAATTTCCCTCTCCGCCAAACTGTTCGATTAGCGAGCGCCATATCACTACTAAAAGCACCCAATCCAACGCCATCAGATCGACGGCATGGCTGGGTTCATACAGAAGGGAGCGAAGAATATCCTTTCCAAGCAACCGCAAGATATTGTCATACTCTCCGCTCTACGGACGCCCGTGACGAGAGCGAAGAAAGGAGGCTTCAAAGATGCATATGACCACGAACTCCTCGCCCACGTCCTAAAAGCGACACTGGCAGCTAATCCGAAGCTCGACCCGAGCCTCATACAAGACATCCATATCGGCAATGTCCTCTCCGAACTCGGTGGCTCAAAAGCAGGCCGAATGGCCGCCGTCCACGTCGGCTACCCTGAGACCGTTGCTTTCCAGACAGTGAACAGGGCATGTTCGAGCGGCTTAAGCGCAATCACGAGCATAGCGCATGCGATCGCAGTAGGACAGATCGATGTCGGCATCGGAGGCGGCATGGAGAGCATGACGCGGAATTACGGCAGTCGGGCTATTCCCACACAACTCTGGAAAGAGCTGAAGGAGAGCCCGGTGAAGGACGCGCGAGATTGCATCATGAGCATGGGGCTTACGGCGGAGAACGTTGCGGAACGGTACGGTGTCAGACGGCAGGAACAAGACGAGTTCGCGGCGCGGAGTCATCAGAAAGCCGCCAAGGCCCAGAAGGAAGGCCTCTTTGACAAGGAGATTGTGCCGGTGACAACGAGGTGGCACCCGAACCCCGAAGTTCCGGAGACAACCGAGGAGATCACAGTAACGAAAGATGACGGGATCCGGCCAACCAGCACACCCGAGAGCCTGGCGAAGATGAAGCCTGCTTTCAAGGAAGATGGCACAGCGACCGCTGGTAACAGCTCACAAGTGTCCGATGGCGCCGCAGCAACCCTACTCATGCGCCGCTCGACCGCGAATCAGCTAGGTCTCACAGACAGCATTATTGGTAAATGGGCCGGCACGTCCGTCATCGGCTGCAAACCAGACGAGATGGGTATTGGCCCAGCATTAGCCATCCCGAAACTGCTCGACTACACTGGCGTCTCGACATCAGATATTGGGCTTTGGGAGATCAATGAAGCATTCGCCTCACAAGCCATTTACTGCGTCCGAAAGCTTGGTATCGACATCGAGAAGGTCAACCCGAAGGGTGGCGCCATCGCGTTGGGCCACCCTTTGGGTGCAACAGGCGGGCGGCAATTGGCGACTTTGTTGCCGGAGATGGAGAGGCAAGGTGTCGAAATGGGCGTCGTGAGCATGTGTATAGGCACAGGTATGGGCATGGCGAGTCTGATCGTTAGGGAGTGAGGAAGCAAGCATGGACATCTGCGAATACTTTCGTTGTGACAAGCGAACCTGTACAGTGTAACTAGGCAGAGCACTCGTGTTGCCTCGGTGCCAGAGCTGCTTTTTTCTTCTTGTGCTTCTTCTTCTTTGTAGCGCTCTTGTTGAGCAATTCATCGAGGTAACTGCCTGTCTTCTGCCGCTTGGCGGGCACGGTAGGCAAGACTCTCGGAGCATGCGCGGTAGAATCCTTCTCTTCATCCTCAAGTGCCTGTAAGCTCTCACTTCCTGCATCAGGTTCCGCCGTCTGCACTAACGCCTGTACAACGGAGGACTTCTGCTTGCGCGACTTGAAGCTCGCGGTCCGTCCCCTGTTGTCGTCCTCGTCCTCGTTGTCATCGTCCACCTTGCGTGCGGCTCCTTCTTCCTTCTTCGGCTGAGTAGCTAACGGTTTGTATTTCGCCATGCCCTGGCCTTTCTGCTTTTCGAGCGTCTTTCTCCGCTCCGCCGCAGCTTTCCTTCCCAGCAGCTGCTCCATCAGCTTGTCATTAGTGGCGAGCCTCCGCTTCTTGAGACCACCAAGTATACCAATCTCGTCATCCTCTGCTTTTCGCTTGGAGCCAATGCCCGACAGCTCGTCCATGCCTTCCAAATCATCGTCCATCTGAGACTCATCGACAGGCTTCGTGCCTTCCGTTTTGGGAGGCAGCCATGACTGCACGATGCGTTGGCTGCGCGCTAGAGCTACATTCTGCCGATTCAATATGATGTCTGCCAGATCAGCGGCGGACTTTTCGGCCGCCATCTTGGCCTCCCGACAGCTCTGGAAATTGTGCGATAGAGATGATCGAATCGAAGGTGCCAGTGCTTGGCATTCCCGTTCCACCGCAGCCACTGCATCCTCGACCAAGCGACTATACATTGTTCAAGGACTGCTTTGCACCATGCAATGACACAATACGCACCTTCATTAATCGACTCTCCCTGTTTGTCTCGGGCTCCCCGTTATCTACAGCGAGATGTCTGACAAGGAATTCGGTGGTACGTGAACACGCGCACATTGCGCCCTCCTCACTATGCTGCCTGCTCGTGCCTTCCATAACCGGGTTGCTAACATAGTCACCTAGGGAACGATGATTTGTCGCTACCCAAAGGTATACATGATACCTCTCTCATTTAACCAAGCAACTACAATTGACCACGCTGCGCTGCTATCACCATGCCCAGCAAACCTAGAGCTGTGGGCTCTTATCGCACCAGCAGAGGCCATGTCTACCTCTCCTCTCACTTCCGCGAAGACTATGAGAAAAGCAGAAAGCAAGCAAGAGATCGTATGCTGACTCGTCACGCCATAGCGACCGTCCAGAAGATCATAAACGAAGTCCTCTCGTCACCATCGATCCAAGGCGATGTTCCTCAGCCAATGACTTTCGCCAAAGAGACGCGCGACCTGCTGATCGAATGCTGCGTCGAGTTCATCACCATGCTCAGTTCTGAGGCCAACGAAATTGCGGAGAAGGACGCCAAGAAGACTATTGCGTGCGAGCACATCACCAAGGCTCTCGAGGAGCTCGGCTTCGCAGAGTATGTACCTGAGTTACAGAGTGTGGCGGAGCAATTCAAGAGTACCCAAGGTGTAAGTCGTCGGCAGTAGCCGTTGCGATGTGCTATGTCGACGCCCAAGCAGTCTAACTCCATAAACTTGTAGGGACGCGAGCGAAGGCAAACCAAGATCGAGCAAAGCGGGCTCAACGAAGAGCAGCTGATCAGAGCGCAAGAGGAGCTGTTCAGAAGCGCTGGGGAGAAGTATCAAACCATCGCTTCACCAACCGAAGGCTGAAACGCCCGGGTATGAGTGCATGCGAAGTCACGATGAGACGACGAATTACTGTGTAGCGTGGCGCTACGGTGTACGGCAGCAATTTGATACCCCTGGGATGGGCTGGAGTCATGAAAACGTCGCGAACTAAGTCCATATAAAAAGTGGCGCTGCCGATGGCGCGATGGCAAGCTCATCCGCCAAGATGTAGAACAATCACAGAGCAGCTTCAAGGAGACACCTACCTGACCGTGTAATCATCACAAATGAGATTCGTGACAATAATGATGTGAACACTGATCGTTCGTTCCTCATTTGCTGCAGTAAATGCCCACGCATTGCTCAATCAGGTCATAAATCATGGTGCGCGCCTTCTTGCCTTAGCGATGCCGGCCTGGATCCAGTAGGCGAGATAGGCGAAACTGGCGAGATGGGTGAGTGCGGTGCATCATCCCTGTCGTCAAAGTGGCCCGTTGCTACGGAAAGCTGATTTGACACAGCACTACGTGGCATTGTCGCAGACGCCGGCGTGTCTCGTGGACCTCGCGGCTCCTGAGGTGAGTGTGAGTGCTCGTATCGCAAGCTTTCATCATCCTCGGCTGTTGATACCCGGACGTCGCTGTACTGCGGTTGCTTTGCCGAAGCTGAGACTGGCGGCTGGTACGGTACTTCACTTACACTGACATCTCCTGCTGCAGCTGCTGGTAAGAACGGTGCTGCCGAGCGCATGGCGCGTAGCTCCTGTGGCTCCATGATCGCCCTGCCATAGCTCTCGTTACCTCTCTTTTCGTTCATGAGGACTGCGTCGTACGGACCACCTGCACCACGGCTTTTCCGGCGCTTTGAGAAAACCAAGAATGCAGCAATCCCACCTAGAATGAGGGGCACGCCCAAACCGATCCCAATTCCGATGCCGACCTTTTCGCTTTTCATCAAGCCGGCCTTCTTGCTGCCGGCGACTGCAGTGCTCGTTGCAGCGGATGCACCAGTAATGCCAGTCGTAGATAATGGTGCAGCACCTGGCGAGGCACCTGTGACGATTGCGGATCCTCCAGTTCCTGTCGCAGTCGGCACGGAGGCAGCCGCTGCAGACGTGACCGCAGACGTCAATGTAGGCCCTGACGCAGAACCTGTTGCCACCGCAGCGGACACTGTGAGAATCCTGTAAGCTACAGACGCTAGAGAAGCTCAAGACAAGCCACTCAGTTACCTTGATCAAGATGTATTGTCGTGGCGCTCAAAATGCTCGTATACCCATTTGATTGCGCGGCAGACGTGCAAAACCGTGCCAGGAAGGACTCGGCCTGGTAGACTTGCGAGGCGTTCCTATTGCAGCTTGTACTCGTGCATGACTGAACATAGTTCAGGCTTTCGGTGAGATTCCCGCAATAGCATTGGTCGTCGAGTGGTCCACCAGTGCAATCCAGTTGGTACAACAAAGATGTGGAGACATAGCCAGGACCTGCTAAACATTCTTTCTCGCATGCAGTGAGGTTGCCGCTTCTGTACTCGGGATCCAGCGTCATGTCGCCGAACGCATATACCCTTGCCCATATTCCCAAAGCGCTGCTGGTGAGTAGCAACGACAGCATCATAGTGCGGGCCAAGGTGGTGCACTAAGAACAGAAGAAAGACTTGATCAAAGAAGGGTTCCTGTGCAACTTACCGCGGGAGGAGATCATACTCAACCAGGCGAGGCTGACGGGCGCGAGGCTGTGTCGTTGGTGAGGTTCGCGTCAGATTGTGGCCCCAAGCTCAAAATAAATGTTTCAGCCGCGCCCTCTTACGTGCAGCCAACCAGTGGATATCCTCGCCTTGGTCAAGGTAGCGACTTGCAACAGACCATTCGTGATACTTGTCTGTCATGGTGACCGGTGCGATAGATCCACAGAGAAGGCAACAATAAGGTATGTTGCAATGTTACGTGTACGCTTACTTGTACGAGTCGAAAGCTTTGCTATGCTACTCTCCGCTTGGTGATCAGACGGCTGCTGGAACAGGAAGGATGCCGCGCTAGGTGACTAATCCGAGAACGCGCTAAGGCAGAATATTTACCTCGATCGGATGGCTGATTGTTATGCGTACCAATAGCTTTGCAAGCCTGCTGAGGCAGAGCAGAATGTCAACCATGATCACCGTCCGGGAACGAGCAGCACGTGATGTCGACGAATGCGTAGAGCTACTTGAATTGGTTTACCAAAGAGATGGTTATCCCGTACAGGGAACCGCGAACGCTGTTTCCTTCTTGACTGGCGAGTCCACATGGCGAGCTTGGGTTGCCGAAGAGCAAGGCCGTATTGTCGGTCACATTGCCGTGAGCAGTCCTAGCAATGACGATCTTGCAGTCGCATTGCATAGGTCAATCTACGGCAATCAGGCCATCGCTGTGCTTGAGAGACTGTTCGTTCACCCTACCGCCCGCGGTTGCGGCGCAGCCAGTGCACTTATGCAAACGGCGCAGTCGTACGGCGCGAGCAAGGGTCAGCGTCTTGTTCTCTTCGCTTTGATCAAAGATCGGAACGCCATCCGGCTGTATGAGCGGCTGGGCTGGCGCAACTTCGGGACGGCATTGTACAATTATGGGAATGGCAAGCAGATGGATGCCATATGCTTTTGTACTCCTCAGCTTCAGGCAGACGTTGGTATACCTCCTGGCGAGAGTACTGCCGCAGTAGTCCAGCTGTAGAGCGTACATAAGGTTCGTCGAAGGCACAATGAGAGGGTCGGAAGATGCCGTGGAAGCCGCGGCCCTGTACCCTAAGTTGTAACAATGATCATGTGGTGATGGAGCGCATCATCCTGTCAACGTCTGCCATGGAGGAAGAGCCGCATCGTAAGCGATCGCAACGTGTTCAGCTCAGCTGCACGCTTTGCCGCGTGGCGAAGTTAAGATGTGACAGAGGCACGCCGTGCGATCAATGCCTGAAGCGTGGCAGAGAGCAGGACTGCTCGTACACTGAGCGTGGTTTCCGCTACAACGCCGCAAAACATCGTGCGCACATGCGGCAGAAGTTGGACCGCCTTGAGTCATTCGTAGCCCAGCTTGAACCGTCCAAACTGTCCTATGAGGTGACAGTACCCAACAAGGATGGTGAGAACGACCGTAGGGCGGACGATGTCAACAATCTCCGTGAAGACTTGAGCCAGGCCACTGGCAGGCTATGTCTTACCGACAAAGGCAGCACGAAGTATGTGGGCCCTTCACATTGGGAGTCCATTATAGAAGACATTGCTGAGGTCAAGGCATACTTCGATTCTCAAGCAAGCCCTGGTGAACCACGATTTGACTTCACTCCTACTCAAATGACCACTAGTCCGACTTTAGCTGATATACCCTTCGGCCACTCCAAGACCTATACACTTGACGAACTGCTCAACCTCCTTCCTACAAAGCCTTACTTGGATGTTTCCGTTGCGACTTGGCTGAATGCTCCCGATACACTGCGCTTGATTACACACCAGCCCACGTTCCAGGAAGAATATGTAGCGTTCTGGTCTGCGCCTGCGATCACCTCGCCTGCCTGGCTCGCTCTTATGCTTGCCGTTGCCACTGTGGGATCGGAGATCCGCCGACAAAATGGCAAGGAAAGCGGCACGCTGAATCAGGCGGAGCACTTGCGTAAGCTTACGACACATGCTTTAGTACTTGCTGACTATGCGAAGCCGCAGCTTCACATCATAGAGACTATTCTGCTTCATATTAAGTATCTCCTGATCGTCGCAAACGACATTACGTTTGAGTCGCATATGTTGTTAGGCATGGTTACTAGGATGTGCACACAAGGTGGATACCACAAGGACCCACGGCACAATCCAAAGATAAACCCCCTGCTGGCCGAGATGAGACGCCGGGTTTGGGCTGCGGTTAAAGCTTATGATATCAAGATGTGCTATCAGCTCGGAATGGTATCTATAATCAATTTCGTGCCTCAAGACACTGCGCCACTATCCAACTACACCGATGAGGATCTTCTGCTGAGTCCTCTACCGTCACCACGTCCAATGAGCGATCAAACGACAGCCACAGTCTCCATTGTGTACAACACCCTCTCAAGCATATACGGCGACGTCATATACTCCACGCATGCCGTGCATCAGCCCAACCAAAATGAGGTCTCAGGACTCTATGATCGCTTGCAGTACGCTCGAGAGCAGCTGCCACCACAGTTGCAATTCAAACCGCTGGGAGAATCATTCATGGACGCGCCGGATCTCCTCACGGGACGCTATGGCATGGAAATGGCACACTTGAAGTCTGTGTGCATCTTGTATCAGCGCTTCATGGGCGTGGCAGGCTACCAGTCCGAGCAAGAGCGCTGTGTGAAGGCTGCAGAAGGAGTCCTACGGCTGCAGATTGAGCTCTTCAAGGCTGTACAGTCTGGCATCTTCGAGGCTGCCCTGGTGTTCCTCAAGCAACACATTCACGACTTCAACCTTGCAGCGATGCTGTTATGCTTACACGAGAAGCATGTTCGCAGGAAGGGTTGCGGCGAAGCAGGTGCGATCCAACTTGCCGAACTTAGGTCACTGATCCTAGAGGGATGTCACTTGTGGGAGGCTTTGGGCACAGAGTCAACAAAGGCTCGCAGCGCACGAACGGCAATCCAGGACTTCTTGTCTTCGCTGCCAGTGATAGCGCATGGAGAAAATGCCCCAGCGCTCAGGCAGAGCAACGGTGTCTTCATGCCGACAACAGCTCTACAGGACCCCCCCAGCGAGCTTCATGTCTCGCCCGGGAATGCGAACCTATTCCTTGCTGAGGCAAGCATGAACGGAGTTAGTGATGATGCTTGGCAGCAAGACGCATTCATGCAGGAATTATTAGGACCCGGCTGGGGTAACGTGACTTACGGGAGCTCTATCGGTTGGCCAGAACCATCGGTGCAGCAGATGTGTGACGAAGCATTAGCACCAGATACTCACAATGGGTCATACGGATAAAGAGTGTTTCGTAGAGGACGTTGCCTCCTCTCGATGTGCAATGCCTAACAGAAGAGCCTCACTGGTTTGTGAGAGACCGTACGATCTGGAGACTGGAATGAGAGAAATCCAGACCACAAATGGAGCTGACCGCCTTTCTGTTGCAATTCAGGCTCCCGAACGAAAGTAACCGTTGAGTATACCTTCTGAGCGTCAATCGCATTCGAGCTGCCGACTGCAGCCGCAATACCATCGACGTGCGCTACGCATTCTGGAGTGGACCGACATGCTACGCGAGAGAGTATAACGAAGCGTCAGCTGCTCTCGCTCGGCAGGCTCTGACATAGTGCTTGAGGCCGACAGCGTCGACCTGTTCTTGGTACCTTGCGCCTCTGTATTTGATTGGATATGCTTTGCAACGGGGCCACTTGAGCTGTGCGACATTCCTTCAGGCGGAACCTGTGCTAATAACTCATCATCGCATGAATCTTTCAGAAGACAAGCCCAGTATCTAAGGAAGCTTGGGTCTGTCAACATGAGCTTTGAAAGCCTGTGAATACCTTATCGAAGGCGAGTACGTAGCTGAATCATCTGGCTTGTGTTCGGCTGGATCCTGGTGGCTGCACGCATTGACGGTACAGTCGTAGGTGGCCATGCTTTGTGTGCGATGTTGCATAAGGCTGCAGCATCCGCATAACTTCACAACGTCCTTATCACACTTTCCGTCGTTGGTACCCTGGAGACTGAAAAGTGACGCGCGCCATGTCAGCGCGTGTATAGACTCTCGGCTCATGCCGAGGAATCACTTCCGTTCTCCACAGCGCCATGGACGTGGTGTTGGCAGGAGGCGCAGCCGCGGGTCTTTGAGGTAGAACATCTACGCTTCGTTATCATTGTGCACGTTTGTATAGATACGCTATGTACGGTTAGCACGTATACCATTTCTGTCTAATGATTCCACTCATCGTACCGGTCTAAGCCATCAGCCAGGTCATGGCGGGCAACGAAAGATATCGGTTTGGGCGCTATAGCAATATCCCAATACCTTCGTACGAAGAGGCCACATCTTCACATTCAGTGGTCCGTGATGAAGAAGGAGATCACGGTTATACAGAGAGACAAGGCCTGCTGGGGCAAGCACATGATAGATACCAACCGCCCACGGTAGAGTCAGCCCGTACAAGCCTGGGGAGCGAGGAGGACGACAATGAAGAGCTTAGACTACCCGAGATACACGGAGAGGATGAGCGGAGGCAGGTAGAGGAGCTGGACTATCTCGACCCTACAGCGCCGGATACGTCTCGCCGAAGTCCCAGGCTATATCATCGCACCAGATTACGTCGCGCGAAATGGTCGCAACAGTTATCCAGCATTGGCGCCACCCTCTCTTCATTTCGATTACCTTCCTGGCGGCTTTATAGCTCTGTTCCATCCAGCTCTGCGACACCTGATACCCGGACATGGCTCTCTCGGATGAGCGAGCGTATTCGGATACCAGAGCGCTATCGGATGTCTGGACCCAACTTTGCCCGTTTGTGCGGATTATTGACATTGATCGGAGTAATCTACGTTCTGTTTGCTTTCAACGTGTTTCCGAACAACATGCGCCATGGCTTGGGGGCGCATTTCGATCCGGAGTCTGTTCGGGCTTTTGTGCAGGAGAATATCAGTCCTGACAAGATTCGATCTATGCTGTCTCACATTACGGGCTTCGACCACGTGGCTGGAACAGAGGGCGATCTTTATCTTGCTAGATGGATGCAGGATCAGTGGACAGAGCAAGGTGGCTTCGACGAGGTGAATATGCGGCAATATCAGGTATATCTGAACTACCCTAGCGAACGAAGCTTGTCCATCGTCGCTCCGGACAACAAACGCTGGACGGCTGCGTTGGAGGAAGATGCGGTGTATACAAACCGACAACAAAGCGAGGCGTTCCACGGGTATAGCAGAAACGATGATGTGGAGGGTCACTTGATCTACGCCAACATGGGCAAACGCGAAGACTTCGCTTACCTACACGATCATGCTATTGTGACCAACGGATCCATCGCCTTGGTAAGACACGGTGCCACAGAAACCGATTTCTCGGTGAAGGTCAGGGCCGCCGAAGAGGCTGGCTGTGTTGGCGTGCTCATTTACTCAGACATGAGAAGTGGCGAAGATGCGAAGACATGGCAGCCCACAGACGACATGATTCAGCGTGGTAGTGTGAGCATGACCAGCTTGGTCCTTGGAGATCCGCTCACGCCTGGCTGGGCGAGTGAGCGCAATGCCGGCCGCGAGCCGAAAGATGGCAACCCTGGTCTCCCCTCCATACCATCACTGCCATTGGCGTGGCGCGATGCCAAGATCTTGGTCAAAGCGTTGCAAGGTCACGGTGAGAGCGTGCCAGCATCTTGGACTCTAGCTTCTGGTGAAGGTTTCGCGTCGGATTGGTACACCGGCGCAGCTCCTTCGGAGACGGATGGAGATGTACCTATCGTTCATCTTCAGAACCTGAATGACGGGAATTCTTTGCAGCCGATCTGGAACGTGCATGGCCTTATCGAAGGCCTGGAGACCCAGCAGAAGAAGATCGTTGTTGGCAATCACCGAGACGCTTGGTGCTTCGGTGCCGCTGAGCCTGGATCTGGCTCGGCTGTTATGATGGAGGTGGTCCGCATTTTCGGTGAACTTCGTACGCTTGGCTGGCGACCTCTCCGAAGTGTGGAGTTCGTGAGCTGGGATGCTGGCGAGTATAACCTTGTTGGGAGCACTGAGTATGTCGAAGACAGCCTAGACGATGTACGCAAAGACGTGATGGCGTACATCAACATTGATGTTGGGGTCTCCGGTGGTTTGTTCCGAGCTTCAGGTTCTCCTCTGTGGCAACGTGCACTGTTACATGTCCTCGATCGCATCAACGATCCTGACTCCAACAACACACGGAGCTTGAAGCAGGCTTGGGATTCTAAAGCTTCGCAGCTTGAAGGGTTGGCTGCGACTGGCGATTACGTTGCGTTCCAGGACATTGCGGGCACTTCCTCCGTTGATGTTGGCTTCCGCGATGGAAGTGCTAGCGGTGAGGAGCATTTCCCCATCGGCTCATGTTACGATACACTTGAGTGGATGGAGACATACGGTGACCCGGTCACTTTTTCGCGTCATGGCGCCTTAGCGCAGGTGCTGGCGCTACTCATCCTGGAGATCGCAGACCGTCCGATAGTGCCGTTCGACCTGCGCGTATATGCGAATGCCCTCCAACAGTGGGCGGAGACACTCGAGCAGGATGTCGTTGAACTGTACGCAGCACAGACCGGACTGCAATCGTCGGGTGCAGATGGTGTCAAGGCTGAAACTGGATTTACGCTTCAGCCTCTTAAAGATGCCCTCAGCGACATGTCGCAGAAGGCTTCCATATTCCATCAATTTGAGGATGTCTGGACTGGTCAGATCATGGGGACCGGCGGGCTGGAGAGCACCCAACTGGGCTTTCAGCGCCTGGAGTACAACGACCGTGTGGCACATTTTGACACCATGTTACTGGACCTGGAGCCTAGTGAAACGTGTCCTCACGGAGGCGTCCCAGGCCGTTGCCAGTATAAGCATATCGTATTCGGCCCACGAAGGTGGGCTCGGCATAGCTTCGGCTCGTTTCCATTCATTCGCGACGCCGTTGAGGATGGTCGGTGGACAGACGCGCAATCAGCCGTTGAGCGAGCAGCGACCGTGCTGAATGAGGCTGGGAAGAAGTTGCTGGTATGAGCGCGGCGAAAGGGCGTTATCGACAGGCGCCTGGAGAACCACTGATCAGCTTGCTGGAAGCGCGGAGCCGCTCGAGTCTGGCTTGCAGTGCAACCATTGGTCGATGCCAGAGTAGCGCTCGGCTCACCGACCATTTCCGGGTGTCTGAAGGTTCTGGTCGACGTTTGTCGTCCACCACTCGTGCCAGTCTACCACTTTCCTTTCCCTTCTCGCCTCGTCGGCGGCGAAGACAGCCGCGTGGCTTCTCACGCACTCTTCAAGCGTACAGCCCATAAACTCTCTTTGCGCCTGTTTAACGGTCATCTTACCGCTATCCACAGCGGTTACGGCTCTCACGAACATCTCCGTGAGGCCATCATCTCCGCCGCCGTGATGGCTATTGGCAGGTACTTCCGGATTATACACTTCGGTGTGGTCGTTGGTGAAGTCATGCACGGTGATTGATTTCGAGTCGTAGCTGATCTCACCCTCTGTGCCGTAAATCCTTCCGCGACGCTCACATTGCGCGAGTGTCTGGGCTATCATATGGAATGTAGCTGTCTTTGCTCCCTTCCCAGTAACAAGAGCATCGTCCCAAGTGAACGTCACTATTTGATCGTCACACACGTCATTGTCACTCTCCCAGACGCAGCGGCCATACCAAGGTCTGCTTTCAATGTCTGGGGCAGACAGAACGGTTTCATCGTAGTCTTCAGCCAGCGTAGCGAACAGTGCTGCCTTTGCTGCCAGTGCGCCCCGGGTTTCAAGGATATGAGGCACTTGTGGATTGACAATCTCGACCGGCCACTTTGCGTTACCTTTGGCGAGCTGGCTATCGTAGTATATACGCTTGGCACTGTACATGCAAGTCTCGCTGAGTGAACAGGAAAGACAATTGGTCGCGCTGCCTGCCGTCTTCGGCTTCATGACACGGCGGAATTGTTTCAAACTGCCTGTGCTACTAACGTTAGTCGGAAGATGAGGCATCTCAGTAGCATCTGATGGCGGAGAAGAAAGCATCCATAGGATGAAGTCAATATCGTGACAACTCTTCGTGAGAAGACTGGGCGCACTTATGTTCTCTCTTCTCCACTGGCCCCGAACATAAGAGTGAGAGAAGTGCCACCATCCAACTGGCTCTGTGTGCTCCATGCTAAGAACATCGCCAATCACTCGCTGCTGGAGGAGTAGATGCCTTAGCAGCATGTTGTGCGGACTGTACCTCAACACGTGCCCGATCGCAAAGATGCGAGGCGGATATTGCGAGAGCGTTCTTTGAATGGATAGACAATCTGCAAGTGTGGTCGCTAACGGCTTCTCACACATGATGTGCAGGCCTAGCGGTGCCAAAGCTGTCACGGCTTGGGCATGCAGATCGTCCTTCACACACACAAATACGCCGTCGACGCCGGTTGAGACCCCTACGTGACCCGCTGTTGCATGTTTCCGTCGCTGTAGTTCAAAGCAAACGAAGTCGTTCCAGTCACTGAAGTGTTGGCCTGGCTGAGCCTCATTACGACTCCAGATGAACTTGTCTAAGAACTGCTGGCGCTTGAAGTCGACGGGCTCAGCAATCGCAGCCACAGTGCCTAGGTTTGAGCGTAGGATTGCAGCAGCATACGCGGTACCTCTCGATCCGGCGCCAATGATGAGAAACCGTGGCTTGATGGTAGTAACGTGTCTGGCATCGTGACCTGCTTCGGCATCCAGTGTAGAATCAAGGAGCGGTGCCATTATTTACGGCTGAAGCTGAGGTGATGAGAACGGTACATCTATGGTCCAGAGCGAGTACATGTAGCGTGTACGTACCTTCCTCGACCAGCTTAGCCTCGGAAGCCAACCATCCGAAGCTGGCCCGCGCAATACATCTTCTCGCGTCACTGCGTTCTGCCATTACCGTTGCCACCATACTCCCTCTACATCGATATCGCATACACAACAGCAATAGCAGCACCATGGGTTGGTTCTGGGCAGAAGGTATCACCTCAGACACAGCCGCTCCGCACCCTCTACCGGCATCAACCACCATCCAACCTCCTGTATGGTCAAACCTGGCTATTTGTTCGCATGGCGCGCACTGACAATGCATAGCCATCATGTCCGATGCACAAAAGTCGCAAAGCAGATGCAGCGCCCATACCGCCATCACCATCACAACCTCCGAGCGCTTGTCCATATACGCCTCCAGCTCCTAGCGATACCGCCGGCCCATCATCAACCCCATCATACATCTCGAAGCTGAACCCACTGAACTACATGCCAAGTAACATATCCAACAAGCGAGAGTCGTCTGCACAGTCTATAGGCCTGCCCTTAGAAAGAGAAGTATCTACGATCCCCCGTGGCGATGGAACAGGTACTTGGGAGTATCCTTCACCGCAGCAGATGTATAATGCGATGCTGCGGAAAGGCTACACCGATACGCCTGCCGAGCATGTCGAAGCCATGGTCGCGGTGCACAATTTTCTGAACGAGGGCGCCTGGGAGGAGATTAAGGGCTGGGAGAGCAGGTTCGGTAAGGGTCTCAGCCACGGCTGGGAGTTGTGCAAGCGAGGAGAGGAGGGTGCGAGGCGGCAAATGCTGCTCGAGCAGTTCAGGACAGGCCGAAGCGAGGGCGCGGCTGAGCCCAAGCTGTCGCGCTTTGAAGGTCGACCAAACGAGCCGTCACCAAAAGCACGAATGCTCTCCTTCATGGCTTGGTTGTACCCTTCGCAATTTCCGGATAACCCGCCCTTTGACCGACATGACTGGTACGTGCAGCGACGTGCACAGGATGGTCAGGGGCGAGAGGTACGCTATGTGATCGACTATTACTCTGGTCCTCCAGAGCCAACGGGCGAACCTGTCTTCTACCTGGACGTTCGACCCGCGGTTGACAGTCCCACGGCCGCGTGCGAGCGGCTATTGCGATGGGGCGGCGATGTCTGGTGGCGGGCGAGCGGAGCGAGTGTGAGAGAAGAGCTTGCAAAGCAGAAGACTGGTCGATCATAAGTTGGTGGACTGTCTTGCGTGGACGCGTTGATCTGATCTGTTTTATTACGAAGCGACGGCGTCTGGAGTGCGATTTGCGCTGCTACTCACACATTCGGCTTGTATACTCATCTCTAAGTGTCTTACTACCGGCACAGTGCGGCTACAGAGCGAACATTCCTATCTGCGCCTACTTCACCACAATCAACGTCCGTTGTGCTCGTGAACACCCTTCTGAGACCATATTCTATGTCTGGATGATTGTCGACGAGGATGTAGCAAGCGCTGGGAGGACTGATATATTTCAGAGAGACGGCGTGCTCAATGACGGATTCTAGTCCAGTAACCATGGCTTCTTTGTTTACTCGCTCACAGCCCGTTGCTCCAGAGCTCAAGTTCGACATGTTCGCCGCCTACCACTTCAGTGACCCATACCTCCTGGCCGAAGCGCTGATACCACCGGGCAGCGATGTCACGCTGGGAAACGGTCGACGGCCTCCGGAAGCCAACCTTCGTCTTGCTGTGCTGGGCGCCAGCGTCATCAAGACTATCTTAATCGACCAATGGTATCCTGGCCCACAGACGCGGCAAGAAGCACATGAGGCCTGGCTGAAGAAGATGATCGACAAAGTGAATCTCACGAACATTACCAGGAAGCATGTGATAGAGGACGCTTGCGTTCAGTTGCACGGTGGTAGAGGGCTCCGCAATGGAGTCGGTGAAGACTACCCGGCGGATGCGGCGAGTTTGGTGCAGGCGCTCATCGGAGCCGTGTGGGTGGACTGTGACAAAGA
Organism: Baudoinia panamericana UAMH 10762; assembly: GCF_000338955.1. NCBI lineage: Eukaryota > Fungi > Ascomycota > Dothideomycetes > Mycosphaerellales > Teratosphaeriaceae > Baudoinia > Baudoinia panamericana. The sequence goes on from NW_006911268.1 coordinate 503,285, forward strand.
TATTGACACTGTAGCTCAGGTTATGGGTGTGCTTGGTCTGCGTTGTCCGAAGGATGCGAGACAAAGGGAGGAGGAAGCTCAACCCACGGAGCCTGCTGAAGAAAAGCCGGTGGCTGTCGAAGAGGAGGTTATCGCAGTCAGTGAGGGTTCGCCAAGCGTCATGTAGGTCCGCTGTGTGAGCGGTCAGCTGACCACGCACTTGTGTTGAGCATTGTCAGAACGTTGGGGAGTTATTGGCGTGGCTCAGTTGGGGAGATTCTTTGACGGTCTCACAACGGTGCAAAGGCTTCTTTGTGCGAAGCAACAGGGCGCTTGTCTTCTCGTCCGCTTTCGCATCGATTGAGTCTACCCGTACACTCTGGCCTCTGCGTTGACCAAGATTGTAGCATGCTATACTTGACTATGTCAGCCACCTACCAGCAACTGAAATCGGCCCTTGCGCAGGCGCATATCATCAGACAAGAGACAGACCGCCTTTACATTGAAGCACAAGCTAATCTTCAGCGCTCCGATAACGCCCGCAAGCAGGCTTCAAGCGCGTCTAAGGAGCTTCGAGCCCGTGGCAACCGCGAACAAGGTCGCAAGTGGAAATTCTTCACAGGTACGGCTCTCACTAGTGCTACACTGATTGTGGGAGCGTGTTCTAACCGCTTACGTGCGCATCAGAAGCAACTACGTGCAGAAGTCGACATTGCGTACAGAGTCGCAGAAGCTGCGGCGCTGCAGGAGGACGCCGCTCTTGAGGAGTTTGAGGCTTCGTGGGCTGCTATAAAGCAAGGTGCGAGGGACAAGAGGCGGTCCAGGAGCTTTTGATGGATTGCAGGCGGATGTAGAGCGACTCTACCTTGGGTCGCGTCCGTATTTGCGTCTTTGCTGCAGAATCCAACTGAAATGACCGTCCTCCGCCAGCAATAGTACCCGTCCCTCACCCACTCACAGCGTTGTCAACGCTGAGGCCGACTATTGTGCAGTTAGCGTTTCTTTGGTAAGCCATGAATATCTCGGCACTGCATTGCTCGAGGACGCTCATGTCATGATCCAGCCACGCCCGCGGTAATGCAGCACAAGCCGAATGACTGAAGTCAAGAAGGACGCGCTCCCAGCCGATGGAGCCGTTTGTCGCAAAGTCGACGCCGAAGAAGGTGATGGGACCGCCACCGGGACGGACCCAAGCCAGTTTATTGAGCCTCTCAATGTCTGCGGGAAATGCTGCGCTGTATGCGAGCTGGTTGAGATCGCAGATGCTTCCGGCGCAGGTAGAGTTGATGTAGAACGTGTAGGCTGTCGGGTCGCCTGTTGCTGTGAGCGTGTTGTCGCTGTCGCTGATTACAACGTTTTCACCGCGTGACGTGAGAAGACTGAAGGCTCCGGGCAGAGCGGTGAATCTACAGGTTGGCGTAGCTGCCGCATCGGAAAGCGAGGCCACAGTCACGGCTCCCGCAAGCGTCAAGGTCGTGAATGAGACTGTTGAGTTCGCTTGAAGGGAGTTCTGAGCTCCATCAGTGGGTAGAGTAGGTGCCGGATTAATTGTAGAGTTCGCCGCTACCAGTGTGATTGTCCCCAAACCGCTGCTGACGAGGGAAAGTGGCTTCACTGTCGAGATCGAGCTAAAGCTGGTGGCGGTAACATTGGACTCGCCAGAAGCGGAGCCGGTCAGGACGAGCAGTATCGCTGCCGTGAGTGGTTGCATGCTAGCTGACTGCTAGAGCCTTTTTGGACGTTGGCGAAGAACGAGACAGCCTTCAGGTTCCTTTCCTGATGGCTTCAGCTAGTCGCTTAAGGCATTGACACAAGGAAGAGAGATCGTAAAAGCTACGTAAAAGCTAAGGGGTGCGGTGATCGAGATAGACCGCGTCTTACCACAAGGAAGGCACGTTCCCATCAACGCAGCTTCCACGAGGAGCATACTTCTGGTCGTGCTTGCCGTACTAAGGTCACCGTTGCGACCGTATCAGTCGCGCGGCGCATACAAGCGTGCATTCTCACTTCCGACAACTGAAGTCATGGCGGTAGATCTTCAGTAGCGAGTGGCAGGTTCATGCAGTTGCTGTTTTGAGAAGAGCGGCGGAGTAAGCTGCCCTTGAAGTCACTCTTTAGATGGCCAGAAGTTGAGGCGAGCAGGGATCCTTCGCGCAGCATATGATCGATCGGTTGGACTGAACGCATGTACGAAGAAGTTGACAGGCTTCACAGACAGTGGTTACTGTCTCAACACCCTCCTCATCTTGAGACCTTAATGTGTATCCCCCTAACGCCTGGAACCGACGCCACTAAGGCCCGCCTATGCTTGTGGCGAAATGCATTATGCATACTGTATCCGATACTGCTACCATGCCTCAGCTCTCATGCTTCACCACGACATTACCTTCCTGCGGAGCACCGCCAAGGAACGCAGTCATCTTGCTCGTCTCACCCGTCGGACTCGTGATAGACAAATCCTTCTGTCCAGTCTGCACCCCGGTCGACTTCATCGTAGGCTCCTCCGGAGCATCCGCCACAGCCGATGTATCTTCTATAAGCGGTTGAGCGCCTACAGCGGCAAGAACATCGCGCGGATTCACGTCCGTGGTCTGGTTGCTCATGCTCTCTGACTTACTCAGCATAGTCGGCTCCCGGGTGTTGGCCGCTTCATTAGCCGACATCTGCTTCTCGAGCTCTGCATTAGGCTCCATATCGGCCTCTGCAGTCTCCATGGCAGTGACGTGGAGCTCATCGCTTTCGTCGATCTGCCAAAGCACCGTAGGTGTTGAGAACGAGAACCCTGACGCATCCGTTGCAGCGCCGGCGGGCTTGCGTCGTGCGGGACCCTTAGCTCTGCCCTTCCTGGCATCACTCAATGGCTCCTTGGGCGCATCAGATTCAGCCTCCGGCTCAGGCTCTTGGGCTTTGGGTGAAGGTCCTTGCGGGCCAAGCTTCAGCCGATTATTGAGGTCGTTCATGAAAGCACCTTGCATCGCAGCAATCTTGCTTCCTGCCGGTCTGGCGGGTACAGCTGGCTTCGCTTTCTGCGCTGATGCCGGCGGCGCGGCTTCATCAGTGGGCGCCTCTCTCGTTGTCGCTTCGCCTTCCGCTTGGTCGGCGTGTGCAGCACGCGCTGGACGGGCAGGCACAGTCGGCTTGGGCCTGTCAGGTATCGTCGGCTTGGTACGGTCGGGCATTTGCTCTTCATTGGTGCCAAGGTCAGGTACTTCTTTCGAGCGTTCATCGTCCATGGCAGGCTTGATCTCTTCCGCCAGCTTACTCTTACGCTCCGGCCGAGCCGGTAGGCCTGGGCGCATAAGCTGGGTCAGGCCGGTCGTGCTTCTTGCCTCAGCCTCATCCTGCCGAGACGGCAAAGCCGAAGTCGTTGGTCGGTCTTCCGGCGGGCTCCTGACTTCTTCCATCTGTGGCGAGCTGACGGTGGTGACAAGCCGCATCGAGTCGGGCGTATCTTCCCAGATGTCACGGCTGGGGAAGCGACGGACACCAGGCCTCTCCGAATGTTGCTCTTCTAGCACGCCAGGCTTGAAGTGTGGCTTGGCAAAGGTTTTGCTGTCGTCGAGCATGCCTGCTGGATTCTTCGTTTTGCGCGCTTCTTCCTGCTCCGGCGTCTCGAAGACCTTGCCGGGCGCGCCGCCGCTTGCCGCGATCTTTTCGGCTGGTGGCTCAGGAGTCTGTACGGTGGTGGAGTATTGCAGAGAGCTCGGCGTGTCCTCCCAGATGTCCTGGGATGGGAAGTGGTGCTGTGCCAGGCCAGGTCGCTGTCGGAACTGGCGCTTGGGCTGACGCTCTCCATCTTCTTCTTCCGGGAACAAAGGTTCGTACTCTTCGATCTCCTCAAGTGGGGTGCCCATGCCGGAGCCATGGTGCTCTTCGTGAGAGATGAAGCGATGTAGTGGACCGCCGTGGTATCCATGCATACTGCTCGGTCGGCTCGATGGACGACTCAGCGGCTTCAAGCTGCTTCTACGGCTAGGAGGCATGTCGTCACTATCGTAGTCGCGATCAGCCGGCGACGCTTCCACAGCAGGTTCCAGGAATGCGCTGCTTGGACGCTTGATGACCTCGTCAGAAGCCAATATCGGAATGCCGCGCCCTTCCTCGTCGATCCACCCGCCTTGCTCATCGGTGTTGCCACCAGTCGGGCCAAGGTCGAAAGTGTTGTCCATTGCACCTCCTCCGGTGACTTTGCTGCCTCTCCGCAGTGGCGGGTCCACATGAATGACTTCGTCATCTTCGCTTTCGATCGCCTTGTCATTGCGCATGTGTTTCGTCTCATGGAACGGAAAACTGGACTTGCGAAGTGGAGACTCGGTAGGTGCTGGACGGTCACCGGAAAGACGCTTGCTGGCCTCTGTAAGTGGGGCAGGGGAAGCTTTCGGTGTGTTGATACGGAAGGCAAATTGGTCAGTAGCTTCGAATGCAATGTCTTGCGACGGTGTGCCAACCATGCCTGGAGAGGTGCCTGACAATTACGTTAGTGGGTCAAAGTACAAAGTTCTGGAGGATACTTACCCATGCCAACATCCTGGTTCTCGGAAACAATCCGGTTGAGCTGTTCGCTGCTCAATGCTGTCTCCGGTCTCAGTAGGTACGGATGATATCCCTCCTTCGCCGCCTCCTCCGGATGCTTGAGGACCCAATCTCTCTCGAACTGGTCGTGCGGCTCGGCACCGTGATGCAAGCCGTAGCTGCCAGGTGGCCCGAACTCTTGCCTGGAGCTTCTCTTGCGGTGGTGTGACCGTGTCGAGCCGTCATTGAAAAAGCCAATACCGGGCGTGAACTGTGACTGCGTCGGAGCCGGTGAAGGTGCTTGCACATCACCTGCGTTCTTGTACAGCGGAATCTGCTGCCCAATCTCAGGGATACCATCGCGAACGTCCTGGCTGTGCACACTTGGTGGCCGCGGAGTACCATTCTGAAAGCTTGAACCTGGACGACTGAAGCTTCCTCGGGGCCGCAGTGATTGCGGCTCGGTCGACGGCACTCTCCTGAGATGGTCGTCGTACGTCCTACTGGTCACGCGACTGATCGGTGCACCGGTGTCGGATGGGCCTTTGTGCACGTCATCGTCCGGCTGAGCCTTGCCGATGCCCGCCGCTGCGGCCTGCGTCGAGTCAGTACGCGTGACTCCCTGGATGCGGCTCTTGGCAGTCGAGTGCGGGACCGAAGCCTTGGGCTGGTGGATGGGCAGGTCTGCTGATACATTTCGGGTCTGCTCTGAAGCTGCAGGCGCCGCCTGGGTAGCCTTGGCTTCCGCTGGCAGTTGATCGTAGCTGGTGTACTCGATTCCCTCCTCTCCCACCTCGGAAGGGATTGCTACGCTGGACGGACGGCGGACGGGGTCATGCCCTGTGGAAGCACCATGTGGTGGCTGCCAGCGGCCGCCATTGGAGCCCGGCAGGTAGTTGAGCGGCGAGCGAAAGTCGCGATCGGGAGAAGGGTCGCTCTTGCGGACCGGGCGAGGTGGGATCTGAGGTGTGTCTTGCTTCACGGCCGTTGTGCCGGCATGACTGCGGCTCGGACGTGGTGGTACGAGAGGAGTAGACATCGCGGTACGTTGATCAGTCAATGAAGATGATCAAGTGGAAACTACTGTGAGGGTTAGTCTTGTGTAGGTGGTCGGTCTACGAATGATTGGTGGTAGCTGTCTTGCCTAAGCAAGCGCAGGCCAAATGATTGTATGGCACTGTGGTGGGAGGATGGAAAGATGTGAGAGCGGTGTAACGTGAGCTCGTATGCAGGACACTACTGCTACGCTCGACATTGCTTGCTCCTCGACCCCTCGGCAGCTTTTGCCCGGCCAGCATTGGTGCAGCATCCAGTACATGTACCGTGTCCCTGCAGCCCAGCCCAGCCGATAAGAGCAAGAACTGGGTAAACTGTCGAGCTTACCTTTCGTTGTTCTTAGTAACGGTATAACAGAAGAAGAGTTGGCAGCGTTGTACGTGGCACAATAACGATTGCGTCGGGCGATTCAGTCGACAGTCAGGTGGACAATGCAAGTCTTTAAACAAACACTAGCAGTACTACTAGGCTTGGGTTTGTGAAGCGTCATGCTCTCGATCATCGTGGCAGGAGCTCGCTTGGCGTCCAATGAGAGAGGGAGCGCTGCGCTAACCCGCCATGGCGCTATCCGGCGGCTGCATTCATGAGGTAAGTAAGGACTTGAACATTACCTACGCTGGTTCCCTGCTCTTGCGTTATCCACAAGCTCGAAATGCCTCACGTATAGGCATGCAACCGATATTCGCGCTGGGCTGTGCTTGAAAGTGCAGAAGCTAGGAGCCATTGGCGGCCATACGCACGCGTGAAAATGGCTCACTTGACCGCCGCCACGGGAGCGTTTCCAAGGACGCATAGATTCACCGACAACCGAAGAACCTACCCCTCGGCCCCACGAATTGTGGCTGTCAGAATAGCGTAGCAAGAACGAGGACCACCACTCATACAACTCTTAGCTACCGGAAAAGCTTCACCTATGTTGCCATTGTGGGCCTGTTGCGCGCTTTTCCGCTTCTTGATCACGCGCAGACGGCTGGGAGCTCTGCATTGCCCTTGTGAGCTCCAACTGGTACTCTAGGTTGCTCTTGTCGTCAGAGACTAACGAGTCTTTAGCCAACGTGCTCTACGACACGAAGGTTGCTGCAAATGCCTCAATTAGTAGCTCAACTTTGTATACCATCCTGGTTATGATGGCAACACGCATTCGCACGAATATGAGGCATTTTTATCCTCCATGGCCGCTCCCAGCAATATAACAGCAACAAGCTGCATCAGACGGTAAGTGTGGTTGTTCCTATTGTGCGGATATAAGAATATTTCAGCAACTACTTTCTTAAAGTTTGCCTACGTCTGGAAGTCATCTCGTCATGCAGAAACGCAGCACTATGGCAAAACAAAACAGCGAAGCCGCGCAATGGTTGGCACAGTTTCATGCCCAACTGGCCGAATCCGAGGCAACGGAGAGCGTCAAGCACGAGCATTCCGCAAGTCAACCACACAGACCGAGCCCACAAGACGCCTGCGCAAGTCGTCTGCCCTGCAGCGATCCGGAGTTCAGACTCAAACAAACGGACGCGTCCAGTCTCGATAGCTATCGTCGGCCATGACCAGACCAAGGTTACCGCACAGCAAACGATTCGGACCCTACGGTTGAGCATGACTGGCCGCGGTGGCATCCATAGGCCGTGAGAATGGACGCAGGACGCAGCCATCAGCGATTCCCTCAATGAGCCGAACGATTTCGACAGCACTATCGATTCGCTCCCGGGACACAAGTGGAAGGTGACTGCAGTGGCTTGTTCGATATGAAGGAAGCCAAGTCTATCCGGAGCATGAACTTAAGTGGACTGTTGGCTGGTGGGGGTTGGCGTCTTGGTCTCGTTCGTTTACTTCCTTCATCAACTAGATTGCGAGTAAGCTTGCCCTCACTCGTAGGAATGTTTGAATGCTCTTAAGTTCATACTGCGGTCCATCGATCGAGTGTTCACTTTTCGACCGCAAACGCACGGATATCTCCGCCCAACTCCACAGCTTCCATCTCCACTTCCGACCAATAATGAGGACTACAGACGACGGACAACATCGTAGACCCTTCCCAAAGCGATCACGGTCGCCTCGTGACGATCATGATGTGAAGCGTCGTCGCTCGCGGTCGCCATACCGCCATTCAAAGCACCACCGCAGCCCGCCAGCGGACGACATCCGTCTGCCGTTCGGTGTGCACCTACTGCACAAGCGTGACCTCTCAGCGTACACGGCATTGTTCGCCGAGTACCTCGATATTAACAAGCGTATTGACATTGAGAGGCTTGACGAATATGAATTGAAGGGACGGTGGAAAAGTTTCCTGGGCAAATGGAATCGCGGTGAGCTTTCAAAGGGATGGTATGATCCGGAGGCGAAGAGAAGGGCGGACGCTCGGTATGCTGCGTCCGGGACAAGCCTCTTTCATTCAACAGGCTCAACCCATACTCAAAATACGTATGAGCCGCCGGTGAACGGAGCTCCCGGTGAAGATGAGGAGGGAGACGCTGAGGACGACCTTGGCCCGGCGCCACCGTCAGGCTTGAGCCACACCGTAGGTCCAGCCGTGCCGACTCTCCAAGACTTACAAGTGAGACAAGAGATGGTAAAAGAAGATCTGCAATTGCTTGCTACCGACCGCCGAAACGAGCGACAGCAAGAGCGCAAAGCCCAGAAAGAGCGGCTCAAAGAGCTCGCACCGCGCGCACAGCCTGGCTCGAAGGAAAGACAGATCGAGCGGAAACGAGAGACTGCTGCAGCGAATCGCGCATTCCGTGATGCCAAAGAGAGTGGAGATGCGGAGGTGGGAGAGGGTGAGCTGATGGGTGATGCTGGTCTGGATAGCTACAAAGCTAAGCTCAAGGCAATGGAGCGGCAGAAGAACGAACGGGAAATAAGAAAGGAGGAAGTGCTGCGTGCTCGCGCTGCGGAGAGGGAGGAGCGTCTAGCGGTGCATCGAGCTAAAGAGGAGAAGACTGTCCAGATGCTGAAGGAGCTTGCGCGACAGAGGTTTGGCTGATGCTGCCCTTCTTGCCATACCCGCCGGAAGAGATCATGCCGCTCCCGGGACCACACGACGCGCACACTTTGCCACTGTTGCACGATGTCACTTTGTCAAGCGCCAGGTAAATCGAGTCTTGCGCTGGAGCACCAGTAAACTCGGCGGAACTCCGGCAAGGCTTTTTGTTCCTATATGTTTAGATTGCAAAGAGCGATCTGCTAATCAAACCAACTGAATCGGCTACAAATAGTCTTGACTCCGTCTTCAGGTTAGCAGTTAAAGACCTTCAAAAAGGGTCCGCATAGCTCGCTTCACTTCGGTGGAGGGTAACGGGCAAAGTGCGCGTAAGATTCTAGTAAAATCCTGAAGCGATCGGGAAATGAGTAGGCTGTGAAAGGGAGTTTGTCCTGCATGGTTTTTTGCTTTTCTAAATCTCCTCAACTAGCTGCCCGAATGCCGCGAGTCGTGTCAGTCACGCAGGCTCGACATCTGGCAGAAACGGGAGAAGTGTTTGTGAGGCATGAGAAGAAAGACTTTCGATGCTCTATCTCTATAACAGGTTGTCTATGTACGCTCATGTCACCGCATCGTAGCCAACCTCAATCCTCCCTTCCACGCAACCCCAGAACTCTTCTATAATGGCCTTCTGGCCCTCACCAGCACGCACAGCCATATACCGACGCTGGTCCACTTTCGGCTCCCAATCGCCCTGGTGCGCGCCAACCATCTTCCCGCCCGCTTCCTCCAAGATGACCCATCCCGCACAGACATCCCACGCCCAGCACCCAGTCTCCCAATACACATCCAGGTGCCCCGCTGCAACTGCACACAGGTTTAGCTCCGCACTCCCTAAGCTGCGAATGCCATGAACCATGGCCCCATTAGTTTCCTTACTGGCACAGAGCTTGCGGAAAGTGGCGACCTTGACGTCGTAGTCGTTGCCATCGCGGTCACTACCCCATTCGACCGTCACTAAACAGTGGCTCAAGTCCTTCATCGGCTCGGGCTCCTTGAGTGGCAGCCGGACATGGTCATGTAGAGCGTCGGTCAAGAAAGACCCTTTGCCTTTGATCCCGCTGTAAAGAGTCCTGGTGAAAGGGTTGTAAATAACGCCAACCACCGGCTCCTGATTGACGGCCAAACCAAGCGAGACACACAGATAAGGGTGTCCATGGAAGAAGTTTGTTGTACCATCGATTGGGTCCACGATGAATGTTGGCTTGTCTGTCAATCTGTCGCCAGGCTTGTAGGTTTCCTCACCCATGAAGCTGTAAAGCGGTCAGTCTACGGTTTCAATTCTTGCCGCTACGGGAGGAAGCACACTCAAAGGCTGGGAACCGCTGCCTCAAGCTCGCGCTAACCATCTTCTCTACTGCCTGGTCGGTCTCGGTGACGAGGTCGGCAGAGTTCTTTTTCGTGCCGGAGCCCGCTGCAGTTGGGTTCGCCGAGGTGATCATATCGCCGGCTTTCGCGGCGATGCCAATAAGGAAGTCATGGACTTCCTGCAAGTCAAGTGCACTCATTTCATATGGGATTGAGTCAATTCGCTCGTCGGAAGAAGGATGTAGTGTGGAGAGTACTCAGACGTCGAGATGGATGGGAAGCTCAAAGCTTTCAAAGTAAAGCATGCAGGTGCCCGAGCTCGTATCAACATCATCAGGTACGGCAGCAGCTGAGGTTAAATTCAGACATAGAAACGTTCTCGAAATGGAAACATGCAGACGTAACGAATGACACAGACTGTGCCGTCAAGATTTCTCCAAGCTCAAGCGTATGATCTACATGAACAGTATATTCAAGAAGAGTATATCGTGAATCACTTCCATGTCTCACAAGACCTACATCGTACGGTCCGTTCATCATAGAAGTCGTTTCCTCTTCCGCTCATCAGGACCCTCATCTTCGTCATCCCGCTCAGCTGTGTCTGCAGGGTTGAGCAGCGAATGCACGTTGCTCGCCATACTGCTGCGCCTGCTCGGGCCCCCAGGTGCCTCAAGACTCTTGAAGGGGTAGCGAGGACCTGGCAGTTGCCACCCTGCATCGTTGCTATTGGCGTAGTGGCCAAAGCTGCTACTGAAGGATGGCACACCCGAATCTTGTGATGGCGGTGGTGACGGCTGCCTTGAACCGGTGTTTGACGCTCTCGGAAGCTCATATTGAGCGAGGGCATCCTGCAGCTGTTGGTCTCCCGGCTGCGGTGCTACTTTCGGAGACGAAGGCCATTGCGCCGACGACTGCCCCGATGCGTAAGGCGAGTTGCCCTGATTATACTGCGACGGGTTTTGACCACCCGGCCAACCGTGTACGCGGATGTCAGCTGATGTGTGACGACGCAGAAGGCTACCTGGTGGTGAAGTCATGTTTGACAACGGATGAGGCTGCTGCTGCTGCGGCTGCGGTGGTGGAGGCGGCGGCGGCAGTGGATAGTTTGGCCGGGTCGAGGTAGGTGAGTAAGCACCACCGTTGTTACCAATCGAGCCATAGCGACGAGGAGAGATCTGTAGATGGGGCGGAATCGGTGTTCGGAATGAGTTTGGGCGACCGAAGGCCTGAAGCGATGGTCTTCGTGAGTCGTCGAACGGCCGCTGCCGTGGCGACATTGACATTGTTGGCTCGATCGGCATAGCGGTGTTATGGAAGTAAGATTGCTTGCTGGTAAAGCCAGCGTCGTGTGGATCCTCCATGTTGCGAAGCTGATCGACTTGCCGCATGATGTCTTGCCGCATGGCGCTGACGTCGCGGTGAACAGGGTTGTCCGGGTCTGGCACTAATGAGAGCAACTGTGAGGAAAGCTCCTGGTTCCATTGGTGACACTTGGTGAGGCCTTCCAGAAGGACCTCACACTTGGTGGCCACGGCAGTATATGCCTCTTCGGTTCGAGTAAGCCTGGCATACAGGTCTTGTGTATTCCACTCAAGCATGTTCAAGCGCGCTTCGACCGGGTCCGGCATGGGCTCCATGGGCGGTCCAGGGTGCTGTGGTGGTAGTGGCAGCTGCGGAACTTTAGGCGGGTTGGCGGAAAACGATTCGCGATGAATGAGGGCATGCCTCGACGCTCTTCGTTTGATCTCACGCAATCCGACCAGATCGCCTCGCTTGAAGTTACCAGCACCATGCTTGAACTCCCATAGAGGAGCATCTGGGGCGCCGGTATGGAAGACATCGCTCACTGTGGGGACAGTTAGCTACCGAGAGCGTGCTTGGCAGGGGCGGAAAGAGTACCTTTGTGAAACCCGTACATGTTCAGCTGTCTGACGAACGATGATATGTTTGTATGCTTGAAGTACTGACTAATGACCTGCATCAGCACGCCATCGCCATGTGTTGGCACGTGGAGGAGAATTTGATCGACATACGCTAAGACTTTCGAGAATTCCGAGGATGGCGACATAACGAAGCTCTCATTCGTATTTGACCATGATATGAGGTGTTGTATGGTCTGATCCTCCAGCATACTAGCATGTTGTCAATATGATTATTGTTGGTATGGGCACTGCGACGTACTTGTAGAGCTTGTGAATGAAAGCAGTCTGCACCACTTTAGGCTGGTGGGCTGCGGCGACAGCGCCAACCGGTAGAGTAGAAGATGTATGCTGATCGACTTGAGGTGATGCAAACGTGTCGGAGGGCCGCTCTACGATCGGGCTGCCGAGTACAGGTGGCGCCATGTTCGCGGTCGGAGCGGACTGTTCTGGCTTCGAGACGTCCATTGCCTCCGTCCCACTGCTGGAGGGTGCGATTGTGGACGGCAAGATCGGTATACTCTTGATATGCGTCCCATTGATACCGTGGGAGTCGCCTTGAAACGGGCTGCGGCTCATGGGATGCCCAACGACAGCCATTGAGATCAGGTTGGCCCCGCGCAGCGCCCTTTCCTATCTGCAGATGAAGTGTATCTACTTCGCGCTCCTGCTCGATATCTCTTCTATGGATACTGAAGATGGTATGCGCTAGAGGTGTCCACGAGATATGATGACCATTCAAGCCCGGGTGCTGCAGTAAGAGGCTTCCTCGGGCAGCTTCATCCCATCGCAAAGGCTGATCGCAATCGCAAAGCAGACAGGAGTCGAGCAGTGGATAGATAGTGAAGGGTGAAGGCTCCTGCACCGTACTCGGGCCCTTGACCGTTGCTCCGTTCACCTCGGTGGTTAGTGCGTAGTGCGCAGTGCGTAGTGCGCGGTGGAGCTGGTTGGAATAGTGCTGGCTCTGGACCGAGGGAACCCTATCTGCCTCTTCCGTGCTGCGCTCTTTGTGGGGGCACAAAGAAGCGTCGGCTTCCGGGCCGAAGCGCTGGGTTGTTTTTCGTCGAACAATCTGCGCAATGCTGCTGGTTTCCAGCCTCGTCAGTCTCCACAAAGATGCAGTATTCCTCGGGTAATTGAGGTGCGTCGGTCGAGTAGAAGTACTCGCGATGACTCTGGAACTCAACGGTACAGCATAGCATGATCGTCTCAATCTCTCAAAGCAGAGCTGATCCACCATCATCGGAACTGCTTCCCCTTTGCTAGCCTCCGATGCAGGTCAAACCTCCCCTGATTGCCCGCAGTAGCTTCGGCATGTTTCGCAACACTGGCGCAATCAGCAACCGTAGGCGTGGTAGCTTTCGAACGTTGCAAGCTGTGCTGAAAAAAGATTCCTAGACATTGACATTGCAGGTCGGGAAGAGCAGAACGCCTTGCACGCTGGGAAACAATGCTCGAGCGTGAGACTAAATAGCGCGAACCTGTAGCCAGGCTGCTGGAAGACGCTGTGCAACCTGTGGCTTCGCAATGATACCGCTTCATCGCTTCCAGATCGCCAGTGTCACTGATTCATGTACTGTCCAAGTTCCACGGCACGAGCCGGCGAACATGGACTATCAGACGTCAAAGGTTAATGTCCCGCCAGACACAAGCAGCAACTCCACATTCGTACCTCGGCACGAGTCTCCCGGTGACTGTCGTGGACCACAGGAAGGCTAAAGTGCACGTGGACGAGGGACACTCGGCGACACCGACGTCAGGTAGTCACGAGTCGCCACCTGATTGTTATGTTGCTGGAGACAACTTGTTGTAGTATTTGCTCTTACCACATCATAACTCGTGCGACTCCTCAATCTCCTCGACCTCCTTGACGCTGGCCGTTGGTATACTAACAATAGTTGTCTTGAACTTGCGCGCACTGACACGGTTGCCAAACAGTACATCAAGCTCCGCATAAGTGCGCCCTTTAGCCTGTGGGAACAAGTCAGTACAATGGAACTGTGGGACGGATGGCGGGCCTATATGTACTTACCTCGGGCAATCTGAAAAAGGTCCAGATTAGCGACAGAATGCAGAAGCAACCCCAAAAGAAGCCTGCTTTGCCGCGCCAGTTCCATGCCGTTGGATTTAGCATGTACGGCGTTAGCGCCGAGTTGATGATCCCCATCACGCTCCAAGCACTTGCGGCAATGACGATGCTCTTCTGACGCAGGCGGGTTGACGGCATCTCCCCTACAATAGCGTAGAGCACTGGCCCGATAAAGGTTGAGTGTATGCTGAAGAACACTAAAAGTAGAGCCCCAGTAGCCCAGTTGGCACCTTTGTCCTTCGGCGGCGCCAGGGCCAAGAAACCAATCGTGAACAAAAGGATAATCGAAAGTACCATGCCGGTGAGGTATAGCGTCCGTCGACCGAACCTTGCCATCAGAAACCACGAACACACTGTGCCACAGAAGCCGATGGCATACTGGCCCATGGTCAAGTCGAAAGCGTTTGTCGCGGACAGGCCAGCTTGTTCGAAGAAGTATGTGCTATAACCAGCCAATCCATTGCCATGCAGATACTGAATGATGTACGCCATGATCACGATCTCAGTGCGGCGCAGGTCTACGCCCCGAAAGCAGTCGAGGTACGATGTGCCGGTCTTGAGCTCTTGCTCAATCTCGTTCGTGCGGACCATGAGCTCAAGCGTGTCTTGCAGCTGAGCTTCCGTCGGCTGGGTGGTCAGCCTGCGAAGCGAGGCTTTGGCGTCTTCGAGGCGCTTCTTGCGGATCAGCCACCTACAGAGAGTCAGTCGCCAACGTGCGCTCAGCGGTTGCAGTATCCCTCGTACCAAGGACTTTGCGGCGCGAGTAGAATTCCCAAAAACAGCGGCACCGGCCACACCCATTGGATCGCAAATGGGATCTTATAGCCCCACTTGTCTTTACGATAAAGTAGAGCGCGGAGTACACCAGCGCCTAGGAAGTGTCCAAACACCCAGCAGATGTTGATGTACGAAGTCAGGTAATGGCGCAGTGCGACAGGAGCCACCTCGGACGCATACGCCGTCGTCAGGCCCTGAAACATACCCCATGGAATACCACAGAGGATCTAAAAGCACCATCAACATGCCGTTGAGGGAACCACTGAGCGAGCTTCGATACGTACCTCACCAATGACAAGCACAGCCAAATTTGGCGCGTAGAATGGAACAAAGATAAACGCCACGATACTGCCCAAGGCCCCAAGCATGACAACCTTATGCCCAAAGCGATCAGCAAGAATACCATTGATCAACAATCCAATTATGCCACCAATGTTCGAGCCATTGGAAAGTCCTGACTGCCATTTGGCGGGGACCTGGCACTTTGTCACACCCTTGGCGTTAGTCGTGCAATGACCGTACTTCTGCTGGAAGGAAGGGTAAGCGTAGAAACTGGAGAGCAGGATGGTGTCGTATGCGAGCATGACAATGGTGCTGGAGAAGAGGATGGACCAAAGCGCGGCTTTAGGGTAGGTACGGAGGGCGGTGCGTAGGGACATGTGGGTTTGGGTGCGGGCGGCAGTTTGGGCGTCGCCGCCGACAGTCGCTGGAACGGCATCCTGGGCGATGGCAGCGGTGGCCTTTTCGTTCTTGTTGTTGTCGACCGCGGGAGCTATATCCGTGGTATCAGCTTGTCTCGCCATACTCGCCATTCGAGGATGGAGCGCAACAAAGAACTGTGCCTGGGAAACCGTGATGGCAGGTCGATAAGACAATACCAATGTTTCACAGGTTTACATAGAGCTGACAAGCACGCCATTTGCACCATCTGCATGGTACGATGCCGATCTTCCATGCATCAAGCGAGTGGCGTTCAGGATTCTAAAGCTGTATTGATGTGCGGGGTGCAGGTGTTCGCTGCACAACGCTGATCCGGTAAGCTGTGCTTGTGTCGTGGTTATATGTACCGAATGCCGAGACCTTTAGACGAAGCTTCAGCAAGCCGATCTAGCCGTGACCAAGTACGAATGCGGGTTTAGTGATCCAAGAATCCACGGGTGATTCCCATCTTCTGCTGACACAACAAGCTTCTACTGAGCTCGCCAAGGGCTGGGAGACAGCTGAGCTTACTCCCTGACTCGTACGTGTGGCAAGCTTATCTGCGTGAGCTGGTTGCGTGCTTTCGGTTGAGTTTTCGCCATTGGAACGCTCCATTTACCTGCACCTTCGTGTTCCACCAACTGCACTCTATTCGCCGCTTTGCGACGTCAACTCTTGGGAGTACCCGCGTTGCACGCGTGAGACGGATCCTGATCGAAGGACAGCTTGGGATATGGTCCTAGTGCTAGACCAATATTAGACGCTTCTCGGGGAGCCGCGGTCGAGGACGTCGGACCTTGTGTACGGTCTGCGTAGCTCCGTTCTCACCAGCTGTGATCCTACGAGCTTGCAGCAACTTCTTCCACGGTTGCTTCATGCGGCGTCTCAGCACCGCTTTCGGCTTTTGCCTCCTCATTCCTCTTCTTCGCCGCCAACTGCCACGCCGGAATCTGCGCCTTCCCACCGCCCAGCATGCGCCCAAACGGACTGTTAGTGCCCGATCTATCCGGCAGTGTAGAAGGTGAGGCTGCATTCGCTTTCTCACCGTCCGAAGAGTTGGCACCGTCCGCATGCCCATTCGTCTCCGGTGCTGGCGATGAAGAGGAGCCATCCACACCATTGACACCTGAACTCGGTCTCTGCTGGCCTCGTGAGAGCCCGCTATAACTTTGGTGCTGCGTGCTAGGCTGCTGCATGCGGTTCGCAACCAGCGTCTTCAGGCTCCTCATCTCGCCGACCAAGCTCTCCAACTTTTCCTCCGTGCCCTTCTTCTCCCGCTCGATAGCCTTGGGAATCTGATCCTTGACTTCCAGCAGTTCGCGAGCCATACTCCTTGCTTCCAACTCACGCGCCTCGTTCGCCTCCTTCATTTTGCTTAGCACAGCCTCCACCTCACTCAAGGCTTGATCTAGGCGTTCCGTGCGTGACTTTTCGGAGTCTTTTAGTGCTTGCGTGTCGGTCGCCAGCTGATCGAGGAGTGCGAAGGCTTTGTCAAATGCAGTATCGATGGAAGCCTTGTCTGCCTCTAGTTGTGGTGGAGTCGGAGGAGCTATCAGCGGGTAGACGTAGCGTTTGGCGGTCCAGTACATCGCGTAGCCTGCCCCGCCGACAACCGTCGCCATGATGAACCAGTCACGCCAGTCCCGCCGGGGAAGTTCAGGAGGTGGTTGGTTCCAGTAAGACGGTGGTTGTTGGTAGCCATACTGAGGCCGGTATTGTTGGGTGTTGTATGCTGAGGGCGGAGGCTGTGAGGTCGATGTCGCGGAAACTTGGCTGGTCCGGGCGAGTGAAGCATCGATCTCCTCTTGGGTGAGATTCTTGGAGCGGAGAAAGGCGATCTTCTGTTCAATGGGCGCCGTTGATACTGAGGGGTCTTGGAGGACTACAGGCGCGGTTAGCTCAATCGCTGGAGGAGATGTTGCGGGCGGCTCACATGTCACCGCCCCCTCGATTAGCTCTTCACGGATGGCCATGTTCCTGACTGAATACCGTTCGATATGCTCAGCGCTCTTTGCGGATTATGGTCAGGTGGAAACAATCGATCCCGAGTGTTCGCTGTGGCTGGCATCGACATTGATGAGCCGAGGCTGATAAGTCAGCAAACCTTTACTAGTGTTCAGTAGCGCGGACGGAGCGCATCGCGCTCTCATTGGCCGCCATCTCTACATACTGTATCTATACTGCATCCCGTACTGCAGGACTCCAACATCTAACACAGCAAGCTGAAGCATGGCGAGCGAAGAAAGCCTCAAGGAGTTCCCGGACGTGAGCAACAAACTCCAGGCTCCAAAGAAGCTGTCTACCTACGAAAAGGAGAGACAGGCCGCAGAAGCCAAGCGACAGAAAGCCGAAGAAGAAAACGCGGCGGCGCTGAGAGCCTTCCAGGACTCGTTCGCCGATGAAGAAGATGACTACCCAAGTAGTGCCCCACCCTCTGGACCCAGGGGCTCAGGATTGGGTTATGGCGAGCACGGCCGTGGCCACGCTCCATTCCCCTCGGGACCGAGAAGTGGTCCGCGAACCTCCGAATGGACGTCTGGAATGCCTCCTCCAAGTATGAAACGGAAACGCGCATTGGACGAGATGCGCGAGGCTCAGGAGGCCAGACGTGAGCAGCAGTCTGCATCGTACCTTCGCCACCGGGGCAGAGAGGAACAGTCCCCCTATAGAGATCGCGAGGATCGTGACGACGACCGTGAAGAGTCATCCGTTCCGAGACAGACCGTCCAGCTCGCCCAGCTACCTCCAGATACGACTAGAGAGCGGGTGGATAATCTGCTGAAAGGGTATCTAGAAGTGCATGACGTTCAGTTTCAGCCGCCAGCTGGACCTGGCCTCCCTGCTAAGCGATCGCTCTCCGCGCTCGTACAGCTGGCGAGGGATACTACGACGCCGCAGATCGACAGTGCAGTCTCAGCACTCAGGAACAAGTACCTTGGCTGCGGCTTCTACCTCGCAATTTCCAGGCATCTGTCTTCCGCTGCGCTGCATCCCAGCATGACTGCAGCTGGTGTATCGATTTCATCAGAACCGTTTGGTGCAGAGAAGCCAAAGCAGCAGCATGCGCGTTCAACGATGCGTAATGCTCCGCCACCGCAAGACCATAGAGGATTCGCACCACCCGAATCATATGACTCACCTGCGCGCGACTGGTATGACATGCCGAAGCAGCCCGAGGCTCTGGTCAGCGTACACACACCGATCGACATCGAGACCGTGCGCGCTATCCACATCTTAGTCGAGAAGCTAGCTACCGAACCGACACCATTACGGGGAATGAAGCTTGAAGCGTTGCTTATGGCAAAGCCAGAGGTTCAGAACGATGAGCGCTTCGCATTCTTGTACGACTCAAGAAGTCCGGCTGGGATATATTACCGCTACCTCCTTTGGGGACGCGAGGACCCGACCGACCGCAAGAAGCGTGCTAAAGGCTTAGAACGTGTTCACGATGACGTGATCGTTGAGTGGAGTCCACCAGACGGTCAATTGCCATTCATGGATCTTGCCAGCTTAGCGGACGTTGTGACCGACATTGACTATGTATCAAGCGATGAGGAAAGTGATGACGAAGGCGCAGCGCGTCGGTTCAACGATAACAGGGACGTAGTCGATCCACTTGAAGCGAAGGACAAGCAACATCTTACACCGCTCAAGCGAGCGAGACTGGTGCATCTACTGTCGCGACTGCCGACCAGCAACGCTCGACTTCGAAAAGGAGACATAGCTCGCATCACTAACTTTGCCATCAATCACGCTGGCACTGGCGCGGAGGAGATTGTCGACATACTGCTGCTTAACATTACCAAGCCGTTCTCTGCTACCCTGGCGGCAAAGTACGAGGATGAGGATGATGTGCCGGATGAGGAAGACGAGTACGAGCCAGACGCAGAGCTACCGTCTCTGGGATTCGGCACGCCACCGCAGAGGGACACCGGGAATAAACGCGACGAAGACCCATCGACTTCGAAGCTCATCGCGCTCTACGCTATCTCAGACATACTTTCCGCGTCTTCCACGGCAGGCGCAAGGAACGCGTGGAAGTACCGTCAACTCTTCGAGGCAGGTTTCAAGGCACAAAAGACATTTGTCCACCTTGGTAGGATGGAGAAGGATCTTGGCTGGGGTAAGATGAGGGCGGAGCAATGGAAGCGCAAGGTTGGTGTAGTGTTTGGAATTTGGGAAGGGTGGAGTGTGTTCAGCAGCGACGTGCATCAGGAGTTCAAGAAGAGCTTCTTCGAGCCGCCGCTGACGGAGGAGGAGAGGCGGGCTGAGGAGGAAGCTCGGAAGGTCGAGGAGAAGAAGGCGGAGGAGGCAAAGTTGACGGCGAAGTTCAAGCGGGTTAACCATCCCGGGCTGGCAGGGAATGCGTCTCCAGAATCTGTCAGTCTTGGTGGGCTGCGGCAGCCAGAGTGGACTGGAAATAGTACACTGAATGAAGATCCGAGCGATATAGCTATGAGCGATGCTGGCCAGGCGCCGACGGAAAATGTCACCGACAAGCACACGGCCGAAGAGACGCACGTCGCCGCTTTTAAGGCCACTGAAGGAAGGCCTAATGGGGTCGGCGACTCCAGTGCCGAAGATCTTGCAAAACCCGAGCCTGCTGCTCCGAACGCTCCAAAGCCATCGCGTCCTAAGAGGATGCGTGCTGAGGACATGTTCGCCAGTGACGAAGAGGAGGCGTGATCTCAATGATCCTGGATAACCAATGGTAGGATCGCCGAACAATGTTATTCAGAGTACAGCACGACATGTCATTCAACCTTTCAGGTTTGCTCCCCAATGGCACCTTTTGCACGTTGCTCCGGCCGGCCATTTCTGGTGAGATGTATTGTGTCGTACCAGTCTAAACATCCGATTCCACAGATGGAGTGCCATGGGGCTTTAGCTTCTGGTGATAAATGCACGCACAGTTTGCGGGTGACTTGCAGTGCTAGTATTAATGATCATACGAGCTTTAGGTGAAAACCACCTCCCTTCTCTTCTTCCTCCCGTCCTTTGAAAATCGAGCTGAAATCAACATCACCTTGCAAACCCGGCGCCGCTGCACGAGCAGGCGCATTCGGACTAGCATGCCGTCGCCGCTTCTCCTGGCCCGCCTTGGATGGAAACGTAGGGAACACAGCTGTGGGCTTTGGTCTTGGATCCTCGCGGAAGTAAGGGTGCTCAAGCATCGCATTGGCGCTTGGTCGCTTCACCGGATCCAGTGACAGTAAGCTATCGAGCAACTTAACACCAGCGTTCGTCAGCGTTGCGAACTTGGAGCGAACGATGCTGCCCTGTGCGGTCTTCGACGCCGGAGGCAGTCGGAGAGTACGAGCATTCGGTAAGCGCTTAAAGCCAGGCCAGGTGTCTTCACTCGGGATGCCGCAGAGCTCGAAGATCTGTGCGCTCGTCAATGGGAGGGTACGAACAGCGTATCTGACCTTCCCAGCCGTGGAACGGGCTGGAGGACCGACTCACCTTGCTCAATTGATCGACTTCGTTCTTCCCTTGCAGTAAGGGCTGCTTCGTAAGCAGCTCGCCGAAGATGCAGCCTAAACTCCACATGTCGACACTACGGTCATACTCCTTGGCTCCGAGCAACAGCTCCGGCGAGCGATACCAGAGCGTAACGACAAGCTGGGTAAGGTTAGTAGGCGGTGGGTCACCGACGAAGCGTGCCATGCCGAAATCGGCTATCTTGATTTCTCCTCGGTTGTTCATGAGGATGTTGCTGGTCTTCAGGTCACGATGGAGAATCCAGTGGTCATGCAGAAACTCCACCGCACTTCCGAGCTGAAGTAGTAGGGTTTTGATTTCTGACGGTAGAAACGGTTCGTCCATGTCTTCCTGCAGCGTCTTCAGGTCATGCTCGAGAAACTCCATGACCAGGAAGATGTCGTTTCGCGTTTCGCCCTCTCCAGACACTACCTCGCGGAGGTTTACAACATGCCGATGCTTGGCCGCGTTCAGACACTGAATCTCCCGCAGCGCAGTTACTGGAAAGCCACCGTCTCGAACAGCATCAAGCTTGAGCTTCTTGATAGCGACGATCTCACCAGTGGACTCTTCGCGTGCACGTGACACAAAACCGTAGCTGCCTTCTTCGATGGCATTCAACATGTCGAACCGCTCGATAGACCGACTGTGCTGCCATGATGGTGGTTGGAAACACAAGAGATGCCGCTCGCTCTCCTCAGTGGCATTGCCCTGCTCGTCTCCGCTGTATGACAGTCGTCGGCGCTTGGCTGGTCGCTCTGTGTCTTCGTAATCATGTCGCCGACCATTCGTCTCCGTCGAGGATGCCTCTGCTGCTCGTTTCACTTCTTCCGCTTTGCGCTGCTTCTCTGCCTTCAATCGCTTCTTCTCCTCCTTCTCCGCCTTGCGTCGGGCATCCTCCACTGCATCGTCCGCTGCACTTGCCCATCGAGATGCCATTTCTCCATGAGTTGTGGTCAAGTCGTGCGGAGACGAGCGGAGGTGGAAGAATTCGGGGTGACGCGAATCCAAGCTGCTAGCGCATCTTCAATCACGCAACTCTCACTCATTCACCATTGTCACATCTCATGCTGGAGTTAGAGAGGGCTCGGTAGTTGATGATGAGAAGCTGCGTACCTCGGTCAGCCGGATTATATTCACGAAGCACCCGGGTAATACGATTATCGCACTGCAGAGCTTCCGGCGCAACATGGAATTCGACGGACGCAGGAGAAGGCGGCCACCGGTGGTCAACACCACTGGCCAAACAGCTGGCTGAGGCCGTTACAGTATGTATGAAAGGGGGCATGAACTAGAGAGAATATTGAGGAGATTATCAGACAACCGGACCAATACCCGTAGCCTCCTACATGCGCCAATGTCTAACTTCTGATCTGGGCGGCTACTACACCTCAACCGCACTCTCAGATAGCGACCAATTCGGATCGAAAGGCGACTTCGTTACATCCCCAGAAATTAGCCAGATCTTCGGAGAATTGATCGGGGTGTGGATCGTGGCAGAATGGATCGCTCAGGGCAGAAAGACTGAAGGCGTCTGTCTCATGGAGATGGGTCCAGGAAGAGGAACACTCATGGATGACGTGCTGAGAGTACGTTCCCTCATACGCATCATCATGTGGCGTGCTGATTTCGAAATAGACAGTACGCAATTTCCCGCCTTTAGCGAAAGCCATCGAGGCAGTGTACTTGGTGGAAGCGAGCCAGAACCTTCGACTAGCACAGCACAAGCTCCTTTGCGGAGATACACCGCTACTTAGGAACGATCTCGGGTTCGAAAGTACAAGCAAACACTCCAAAGACCTCAGGATCATCTGGACGGAGGACATACGTTTCGTGCCGCGAACTACCGACAAGGCCCCTTTCATCATTGCGCATGAGTTCTTTGATGCTTTACCAATACACGTGTTTCAGTCTGTGCTACCAAACCCACAACAAGCTGACAATGCCGCACAATCGCAATCCACAGCTCTGGGTCAGGTCGACTCCACAGCCTCTTCGCCTGGCTGGACAAAAGACGAGATTGCAAGGTTGGCTCAGTTACGGGTAGATCAAGGTTTAAACTGGGAAGAAGTCGCAAAGCAACTACAGCGCTCCATCTTGGACGTTCGAGCGAAGTACTATGAGCTGTCAATGCCGAATAAGGCAAGCGAAGCGGTACCACGACGGAGCGCGAGTGGGAAATCGCAGGGTAATCAATGGCGTGAGCTTGTCGTCTCACCAAAGCCACCGCATCGATTGAAAGAGGATGAGCCGGAGTTCGAGCTTACGAAGTCTAGGGCAGGGACGCCGCATTCAATGTACCTGCCTGAGACATCCGCCCGTTATCGGGCGCTGAAGGATATTGACGGCGCCACCATTGAAATCAGTCCAGAAAGCCAGGCTTATGCTCGCGACTTCGCCATCCGACTCGGTGGCCTTAACCCGCAGGAAGCCACCAAGGGCTCAGCAGTCACACCGGTGACGGCTCGTACGGTGTCTTCTGCGCCAAGTGAGGAAGCCTTTCTCAAACGCGAACCTTCCGGTGCAGCGTTGATCATCGACTACGGCCCTGCTTCAACAATCCCGGCCAACTCGCTGCGCGGCATTAAACAGCACCGACGCGTCTCACCTTTCCTTTCGCCAGGTACCACGGATGTCTCGGCTGATGTTGACTTCCTCGCCCTTGCTGAATCCGCCATCAACGCGTCTCCGGGAGTCGAAGTCCACGGCCCGGTAGAACAGGGCCGTTTCCTCACAGCCATGGGGATCGAAGAGCGGGCGGCGCAGCTCGTCAAGCAAGCTGTAGACCGAGAGCGTGGCGGAAGTACGGGTCAAGATAAGGCTGAGCTCACGGAATTGGTAAAGCGAATCGAGAGCGGCTGGAAACGGCTCGTTGATCGCGGACCGCAAGGC
Source organism: Baudoinia panamericana UAMH 10762 (assembly GCF_000338955.1). Lineage (NCBI taxonomy): Eukaryota > Fungi > Ascomycota > Dothideomycetes > Mycosphaerellales > Teratosphaeriaceae > Baudoinia > Baudoinia panamericana. The sequence goes on from NW_006911268.1 coordinate 526,974, forward strand.
ATGGGCCGGTTATATCAGGTCATGGCCATTACGCCCTACAAGCCTGCGAAAGAAGGGCAACCCCGCCGCAGGCCTGTTGGGTTTGGTGGTGACATTACAGTCTGATGCTAAAGCTTATTCGGGAACAAGGGTGCGTCGCGGCCGCCGCGGAACAGGTCCAGCATCTCCTTGCCCATCCACTGCGCTCTGCTCTTGGCAATGCCACCCTCAATCTCCTGGATTCTGTTGGACTGTATAAGGTACCCGCTGCCGTTCGCCTTCATGCCGAGGCCCATAAGGTGGGCTACCGTTAGCGCGATGGTCTCAGCATTGTTGATAGGCACGCCGCGACCGGCCATTTCCTTGCCCCAATCTTCGATGCTCTGGCCGTCTTCCCGGCCAAGCACGATGGGTGTCAGTGTGATACCTGGAGCAATAACCGAGAGGGCAATGCCGACCTTGGCGCAGTCACCTTTGAGCGCTCGCAAGTAGCCGACCACGCCATGCTTTGCAGCAGAGTACAAAGGCGCGCCTGCGGACGCAAGATAGCCGGCCAAACTCGCTGTCATCACGATACTGCCGCCATGGCCTTTGCCAGATCCTCTCTGGCTACCCTCCGCACCGGAGTCGTTTCGCAGATGGTACACTGCGAGCTTTAAGCTATCGCCTACGGCGCGGATGTCGATGTCAATGGTTCGCCGGTCCGGCTCCTTGAGCCCGCCGTCGCTGTCGCGGTGATCGGTAAAGATCTGCTCACCCATCTCGGCGACGCCCGCGTTCACGAAGACGCAGTCAAGACGGCCAAAGTGCTGCGCAGCTTGGGCGAAACCATCTCGCTGTGACCGCCAGTTCGTCACATCGCACTGCACGTAGAGAAACCGCGGAGAGTCCTTGAGCCCTTTGACAGGCGGAGGAGAAGAAGCGCGGTCAAGACAGACAACGTTGTTATTGAAGCAAGGCTCGTGCAGGAAGAGTGCTGTTGCCAGACCAATACCGGATGCGCCGCCTGTGATTAGGATCGTTGATCGCTGCGGTGGATTTGCCGTTGTAGGCGAGAGGCTGAAAGCTTCGGAGGTCATCTTCGTGTTCAGCTCACTGCTTTCAACTGAGTTACTGTGATCTATTTCCAGTAAGGGAGCTGGTCAACAGAACAGCATGAAGGCATCTCAGCCCGGTGGCTAAACATTGACCGAGATGGGTGCAGTGAGGGGCGCGTGCCTGTGCCTCGGCTTCACAACAGTCACCATTATCGAAAACGAGAGCATCAGCATAGGGATGGTGAATTACCGATAACCAGGCCTCTCCGACCAACCCTATGGGGTTTCCCTACTTTCGCTATGCCGACATTCCCTGTTCGGGTAGATGGAATGGGAACGCTTCCTGCCATGGCTGCGAGATGCCTCGCAAGGAGCCTGAGGCACACTTGCGGCTAGGCGTCTAATCACGCGTGTTCACGCAGCGACGTTCAAGATACAGGCCATCGTCAGCAGACATGTGAACCCCTGCACACATGCCAGGTCCTCAAGGTTGGGGTGATCAGCTACCGTTCAGTTAGCACTCGGGCGTCGTTCAACCAGTTGATCCGATGTCTCGCAATGAGCGCGGCGTGTACATTGACCCGAACGGCAAGAAGACCTTTGTGCCGCTCGAGAACAACCCAGAGGTATTCACCGAATTGGTCCACAAACTGGGTGTCTCGCCGGAGCTTGGCTTTTACGATGTGTACTCAATTGACGATCAAGACCTGCTCGCGCTCATACCGCGGCCTGCCCACGCCCTTATCTTCATCTCGCCGGCAGACGTCTACCATCGCGTCCGTGCAATGGAAAGCGGAACGAAAGAACTCACCTACGAGGGCTGTGGCGACCGAGAACCCGTCATATGGTTCAAGCAAACCATCGGCCACGCATGCGGACTGATAGCGCTGCTTCACAGCGTTAGCAACGGCCCAGCCAAGCGTTTCATCCAAAGCAAGTCATTGCTTGACGAGCTTCTCACCGAGGCCGTGCCGCTCAAACCACTTCCGCGCGCTGACGTACTCTACCGTTCCGATGACCTCGAAAAAGCTCACATGTCGGTCGCTTTCAAAGGTGACTCAGTAGCCCCACTTGCGGCCGAACCGAATGGATACCATTTTATCAGCTTCGTAAAGGGCAAGGACGGGCATCAGTACGAGCTTGAGGGAGCGTGGAGCGGTCCGATCGACCGCGGTGCGCTTGACGAAGATGAAGACGTTCTCAGCCCCAAGGCTTTGCAGGCCGGTATCAGAAGGTTCGTTGAAGCTGCTGAGGGTAATGTGGAGTTCAGTATTGTTGCGCTGGCTACGAGGCCTAGCTACTGAGGGCAATATGATGCTAGCAAGCTTGGTGTCCAGACTGGTTGTAAAGGTTACTAGCCGGCGCCTGCAAGCTTAGATCATAACGCTTACTGTCAACGTCCACTTGGCCAGTGCCGCTGGCATGTCGCAGATGGCATGTCGTCCTCTTCCCGCAGCCTGTCAATAGAAACTGGATGCTTGAAGTGAATGCCCTTTGCTCCTCAGATTGCCACGTCAATTGAGAACCTGCCGAGGGTTGGCACTTGAACCTGGCGGCACGACTGTCGACTTCCTTCAGTACCAGTCTCCTTGCCATGGCGGAGGACTGCCAGACCATTGCATTCGGTAACTATCTACAAGGCATATGCTGTTGTCAGCATCGAAACACCGCAATGCCCGCCGTCATGAGCGGTGTCAACATACCGTAGTCCCCGAAAATGTGCCTATCTTTGTAATCATATCCCCAATGGCCTCCATAGTTGGCACCGTACGTCAAAACCCCGGCTCGGAATCTGCAGTCGCAAGTTAGGTCCTACATACTCCTGTCAGCCGTGACAATACCTTTGAGCCTGTCAGGCCTTGCTGCTTGTAAGTGAGTTAATCCCCGTGTATGGATCTGGCCCACACATTACCCACAGAAGCGGGCTCCTCGCGGCAGTCGGTAGTCATCTACACATCTTAATCACACAACTCATTCCCCACGATCGGAGCGACTGGCGCAGGACTTACCCCAGCGCTCTTCCCACCTCTCCTTCATTGGCGGCCCGCCGTAACTCATTCCATACTTACGCGGAGCAGCAAGATCCTCCTGCAGGATCTGCAGACCGAGATTGTCCTTGCCCCTAGGTCAGCACGAGAGAGTGTACGGAAGGTGGGATACGCACTCGAATTGTACATCCTTGCTTGTCGCCCCATGCCAGAGTGAATGGCATTGCTGAAAGCGCGACCACGTGTACCGAGCGGTCGTATTCGTAGTGCCCGCCATAGCTTGGTCCGCCACTTCCGTGCCAGTGCTCGTAGGGGCTGCCCGGGAAGACATCGCCTGGGTAGAGGGACGAGCGGCGTTCGCCGTAAAGGTAAGGGGCGTGGTAGTCTATGGTATGCTTATATGTATTGTTTTCGTGGCCTTGTATCGGAGTAATGCACCATATCTTATGCTTGCGTTAGCGGAGCTATTGAAGTCGTGATGGGAGCTAAACATTGAGGCTTGCCATCAGAGAGCCTGTTGTTAACGTGACGCCAGTCATGCTTAGTAGCAGTAAATGAAGTCTCGATTCCGTGACTGAGGGACGAGCAAATGCTGACTTTTTGCAGCAGTGACTAGCAACGTTCAACGAGGCAGGACTCAGCTGTTTGTGGCGGTTAATCGATACTATTTGATCGAGCAGAGGTCGCGGTCTAAGCACGACGGCTAGTATTCCGCGGCTACAGTGTCTGCGTCGGTCAGCCGCGGATGGGTGAGCCTTGCTCCTCGTGGTACAAGTTTGCGCCGAAATACGTCGGAGACAAAAGGAGTTCTGACTCGACGGGCATGCTGTGCCACCGAACCCATAGCGTAGTGAACAATACTTGTTGTCTGCAGTGTCTGGTATCCATACTAGGCCAGTAAGCTTTCGATAGAGCTGCAGATCCTTGACCGTGCCACGACACATACGAATCGCTAAAGGTCCAACGCTAAAGAACGCAATCATATTCCAACCAGAGTCACGTGAGCAAGCCCGAACATCTTCTCGTTCAAGTATCTTGGTATGCTATTGACCAACGCCGTGTTGCTGGGACATAATGTCTCCGGAGATTCACGCCCAGCCTCGCATCCATGGTCACATCCTAATGATGGGATCGCGCCAAATCGGGGGACTCCGTGTAGCCCATCGGTGTCCGGCTAATCATCATATCATTAGCGAAACTGTGCGCAAGTGACTCCCAAGTCAGCAACTTGACCTACTCCACCAATCCGTGTTCGGCACCCTCGCGTAGCTGGGCGGACCTCCGTAGTCGTAACCGTACGTTGCATTCTGATATGGAATCTGCAGACTAAGGCCGTCTATTGCGTCGCAAAACTTAATCAGCGTGTGATCTGATTTGCAGAAGGGAAGGATGGTAGCTTACTCGGCGAGTACCGATGTGCGTAGCTGCGGCCTTCAATCATCCTGGCACGGCCGTACACGCGCAGAAAGGGTGGTTGACGGTCGTATGGCCCTCCACCGTACATGAGTCCGCCGCTGCCATGGTAATGGGGTCGCCACCAGGGGTCGCACGGGTGAATTGAGTAACGTGACAAGCTCATGGTGGCTGGCGGCAAATGGTGTTCGGCTGCGGTGAGAAGTATATGCAGTATAGCATCTTATTTGCCAAGCGGAAGTCGACGTTCTGAAGTATAGGCACTGTGAAGGAGTAGTGAAGGCCGCCGACTGCTGGCCATGCAAGGCCGGAAATGGCACCTGCGTGCATATTCCAAAATCATTGACTGCCGTGAACCTGGCCCATACTCAACGCTCAGTGTCAGACTGCCGCGCTTTAATTGCCACCGCACTTCGATTCATTGCGCGAGAGGAGGGCCATCTTGAGTGGATGTCGCTAGAACTGGGCGTTCTTGATCTCCTTGAAGCTTTTCTTCGTCCCCTTGAGCTGCGTGGCGGTCTGATTGTCGGCCCGTTGCGTCTTGTCGTGGATGCCCAACTTGTACTGATCTGGGCCTGTTTGTCGCCCTTGCACCACGTTCTCTAACAGTATCTTAGCGACTCCTTGCGCGTGCTCGATCGCTTGCGCCGCTTGCCCGCCGCCCGACTCCCACTTGCGGCTATTGTCGAATGATTCACGCGCGAGTTGACGGGATGCTTTGAGCGTCCTCTCATCATCTAAATACAGCGTAAGCACCAATTACCCTTGTGGTAGGAGGGTGAAGTGGGTGTATACCTCGAAATGCGATGCCCGTTGCGCGCAGCAGATGTCTATACGTCGCAAGCGCCGCCTCTCGGTTTCGTGCCGTCTCGATAGGCGTGAGGGTCTTGGAAGCCAAATGCTTGAGGGATGGTATGGCACTCATCGTTGCTTCTCACGGACTGATACTCGATGCCCGAAAGAAAGGAGGATGATTGATACTCGCCTGACTCGCACACTTTCCGCATTGAGATGCACGGGCCTCAATCCAAGAAATTAATCTCGAGCCAGTGCATCTTCTCTCTTCCCACTGTCTTGACCATCACCATCGCCAGCATGGCCACCATTCAGCTAACTGCATCTCTCCCGCCTCTCCCTTCGGACTGGTCAGCGGAAAAAGATTTCAAGCCCATTTCCTCCCTCTCTGCCCCAACCAACCGCACCATCGAACCCCTCGGCCCACACTTCCTCGCTCATGCCCGCCGCAAGCGCCACCACCGCACCTTCAGCGAGGACGAGCGTATCCAAGCCGCAGTCACCGCCAAGAAGACCGAAGATGAAGACCCGGGCGAGATCTCCGAGCCTGAGGACCCCATGCTGCTGCAGCGGGAAGCCAAGGACTGGAAGACGCAAGACCACTACGCTATCATGGGTCTGAGCAAGTATAGGTGGAGAGCGACCGAGGATCAAATCAAGAAGGCGCACAGGAAGAAGGTGCTACGGCATCATCCGGACAAGAAGGCCGCGAGCGGAAAGGAGGAGGGCGATCAGTTCTTCAAATGCATTCAGCGGGCGACGGAGATACTGATGGACCCTGTGAAGCGCAGGCAGTTCGACAGTGTAGACGAGGCTGCCGAGGTCGAGCCGCCGAACAAGAAAGATGTGCAGAAGAAAGCCAGTAACTTCTACAAGCTCTGGGGTGCCGTCATCGAGGCCGAATCAAGGTTCAGCAAGAAGCAACCCGTGCCTCAACTTGGTACTGAGAAGTCCACTCGCGAAGAAGTGGAAGGCTTCTACAACTTCTGGTATAACTTCGATTCGTGGCGGACGTTTGAGTACCTCGACGAAGACGTGCCTGATGACTCTGCCTCCCGTGATCAGATTCGGCATATGGAGAAGAAGAACAACAATGCCCGCAAGAAGCGCAAGGTGGAGGATACGGCGCGGTTGAGGAAGTTGATCGATGATGTGATGGCGCAGGACGAGCGGATCAAGAAGTTCAGGCAGGAGTCTTCGAAGCAGAAGAATGCGAAGAAATTTGAGAGGGAGGCAGCGGAGAAGGCGGCGAAGGAAGAGGCGCAGCGGAAGAAGGAAGAAGAGGAGCGGGCGGCGAAGGAGAAGGAGGCCAATGAGAAGGCGGCCAAGGAGGAAGGCAAGAAGGCTAAGGAGGCCGCGAAGAATGCGGCGAAGAAGAACAAGCGCGTCATTCGTGGTGCGGTGAAGGATGGGAATTACTTTGCTGATGGCGAGGCAAGTCCGCAACAAATTGATGGCGCGCTTAACGATGTGGATGCGTTGATCTTGAAGTTGGATAATGAGGAGATTGCGGCGCTGACGGCGACATTGCAAGGGAAGACGGGTAATGCGGAGATTAAGGCTGTGTTTGTCGAGGAGGTCAAGAGGATGGTGGAGGGCGGTAAGTTGGCGGAAGGGGAGATGAAGACATTGGGTGCGTAGTGAGCGTTTGCCGGAGTGTGATAGATGGATAGAGCTCAGGTAAATTGCAGTGCCGATATTCATTGCTGACTTCTCCGTACTTCGCTCCGTGTCTTGGTCAGATTGTATCTTCTGACTGATGCCTTGCTGCACCTCCGAACTAGGCAGGAGCTGGCCTCGTGACATCGATGGCGCGTGATATGCGAGTCACAAGCTCACTTTAGGCAGCTCTTAACACTCCTGAGCGAGACGTACCTCTTCTTGCCGACAGACAAGCTCGCACCACCGCAATTGTCTCACACCTCCTTCAAGTTCATGACGCCCGTCAACGAAATGCCGTCGCTGAAGAAGAAACGCAAGCTTGACGTCGATCATGAGCAGCCACTAGTGACCAAGCAAGGCGGTGGCCGGAAACGCAAGAAGCTGAGGTAGTTGATTCCACCTCCCTTTCGGCATCAGTGCGGCTGACTGAGCGAGCAGTGCTACGCATGACGAGCCAGCACCAACTAAGGACCTGTTTCGCAGGCTGCCAGGCGAGATCCGCAATCGAATCTACGAACTGGTCATTAAACCGGATCTCTACGCACAACATCCCACAGAAGCAACATGGGTGACGAAAGCGGCCTTGGCCAAGGAGCTCGTCGAAACCCAGGACTCTGCTATAATGTCGGAAATTGGGAGGGTCTTCCAGAACAACAATTTCGTTCCAGCAACGTATTCCGTGGCAGTGTGCAACTCCAGAAGCTCCAAGTACCAGTCCCCTTATATTTATTGGGACGGACTCTACACGTTATACAAAGAGCCTGGCTTGTTGCGTGTCACGAATTGGACCCGTCAAGAATCCATGTCGATTTTTCTTCCAGAACAATCGCTTCAGAATCTTCATGTCTACCGATAAGTTCGAGGTCGCTTGCATGTGGTACCGCTTGGTTGCACGTCCTAACGCGGAGGGGACGTACAGCCAGCCTGATTTCCACCTGCAAAAAACAAGCTGGACCGACATACACTCATGGCTGCCACTGGCGAACCTGTTCTGCGACTTCGACTTCAGTTGGCTTGAAGTGGACAAGTATGTGCCGCAGCTTCCGGAGTCATCGCACGGGTACTGGACATGCAATAACGAAGATCAGACATACTACAGCAGACATCTAGTAGCACACGGTCCACGGCACTTGGAACAAGCAGTCAACGAGATTATCCGGCTGGGTTGCTGGCTCGCGCGGAAGGCTGGAGCCATGATATGCTGGACATCAGGTTCGAGGAGTGGCTTGCTGGCACTATCCTGGAGAATCGAAAACGTGTGTTTCCCTAGAAGAAGAAGCGAAGGATGGAGGATGTTGTCGGCCAACGTGAGCAAGACATCCTAAGCTGGGCTAAGCAGGTCGTTCAAGAGGCAGACGATGATGTCAGCCAAACTTTCCGGCCTATTCGCAACATTTATCCACGACTGGCAACAATGCAGACGCGGCGGGCAAGTCAGATGCTTGCAGAGAGGCAGAGAGATGAACCGGCAGCATAGAGGACAGAGTGAGCCTTCTGCGTAGTCGGCGTGGGCCGAGAGTGGTCTAGAAGCCGGTAAGAGTGCTGGCCACTGTAGTTTGGGCCTAAATACCGACAACCTCAGGTGGTCAACATTCTGACAGCGTCGAAGCCGGCCACGTCTTGCTATGACGTGGAATTACTAGCTGCAGATGTAGAACGTAGTGATGCGATCGTATCCTTCCAAAAACAGTGTGTTATGACGCACGCTATATGTCCCCTTGTCATTCATGCTGAGCTATGCTTAGCTGAGCACTCATGGACGTTGCCGGTGAACGAACTAGGCAGCAGCTGCAGCCGTGACGTTGCCCCTGCTCCGTTCTCATGGCCGCGGGAAGGCTCACTTGCAGAAAGCCGCCCTCGGTTCCGAGAGTCGGATTCTTGACGCGCCCACTGAACACACTGCACCTTGCGCAATGACCAGCGGCAGTCGACATCATGGCGCCACTGACCAGGAAGCGCAAGCGTGTCCGGGGTGTGCAGGAGCCACGACAGCTGGCACCTGAAAGCATAGCTGCGAGGCGCAAGAAGCCAAAACACGCAGAGCTGTCCGTTAGTGCTCTGTACATGTGCGTAGACTGACAAAACGAGTAGCACCGCCAGGCGAGAGATTGCTCGAAAGGAGGCCCAGGACGTGCTCCGCAAGCTCCCCCACAAGTGCGCAACCAGATCTACGAGCTTGTCCTGGCCCCAGACATCTGCGGCTTATCCCGGTGCTCGTTAGGCACCAGTAAATGGTACACGAAGGACAGGCTGAGCACGCTTGTTCAAGGTCCAGGTCCCGGCCGTCAGGTTTTCAATAGCGCTCTTCACAAGGACTTCGAGGATGCTGCCACCGTTGTCGGTCACAGCAGCTCAACGGCGTTCCGAAACTGTACAACGCTTCCTTCATATCGTTCAAGGAGCCAAGTCTGCTTCGGGCTTCCAAATGGATCCGCATGGAAGCACTACCCATCTTCTTCCAAGTTGCTCGCTTCGTCATCAGCATGAGCGCTCACGAAGTTGAGTCGGCTTGTGAATGGCTCGGGTCGCTTTTGCCGTGGGGTACAAAGGCCTGATCGAAAGAACACATCCGGTCCCGGGTGACTGGGGGCAAGTGGTGCCACGTCCACTCCTGGTTGCCGCTGTTCAACTTTACCCGCAAGGTTGATGCCGGACCCATAGCTGGGGAGTACCTCCAGTCGCCGGATGGCTCAAATGTTGATAATGGACCAAGCGCTTGGACTAAGCCGCTCTGGCCACGTTCGGGCTGCGCTCAACAGGGTGATTGTCCTCTGCTTGCGTGCGAGGGAAACCGACTGGGACGACGATGAACTTCTAGAGGCGTTCCACCATCTGGTCGTACAGCTGAAGAAATCGATGCAAAGCAAAGCGCATTCCAAAGGTAGAGGGCAGAGATCAAGCACGCCGCAGGAAAACGTCAGCATGAGGTCATCAAAGAAGATGAGAAAATCACCAAGACTGAGGAGGACGTGGCGGACGCGTATCGCTGCAGCAACAAGACCGCCCACCTATGCGGACACGGCATGAAGCTGCGGAGCCGTTAGCGCTCGACCGGTCGTTCACCGGGGTTGCTAAACAGCGACGGAGAGCTTTCCGAGGGTTGCCATGGCTGATGCAAGTTTCTTTGTGCAGACTTGGTCGTGCTTACTTGGGGATGCGGACGCGGTGATGCGGGTTCAAAGATGTGGACCCGTCGATGTGGACTCGGTGATGCTACTTGGTGCCGCGGACTCAGTGATGCAGACATAGTGTTGTAGACGCGGCGGTGAGATTTGCAAGAGGCGGAGCAACCTGGTGCACGGCTTGACCTGTGTGTGCCATGACTGGTCTCGTAGGTAGGATACACCACGCTTGAGTGAGTCCAGTGAAGTTCATGCGCCTGCTTTCATTGCGTCCATCCTCCCAGTCCCTCTACTGCTAAAGATCGCCATAATGCCAAAGCCCACGTAAAACAGTGCGAGTGGATACGCCACTAGGCCTCGCATGTTCGTCATTCTCCCGACGACACAGAACATCGCTGAGCTCGAGTAAGTGCACCACGCAATCGCCAGGCTGACCAAGCAGTAACCCAATATACTGTCCAGCGGTAGCACCACGCCCAGCAAGCTCGCGAACACCAGCGGCAGGAGACAGTATCCCAGTACAGAGCTTGACCGTCCCAGCGTTAGTGTTGAGCTAAGTTGGCTTGACCCGTAATGACCGCCTTGGTGGTTCTGCGCTGCCGCCATCTCGTCCTGCGTCAGTGGCGGAGACATCATGCTGAAGACGAAGTTAAGGCTGAAGGCTCCTAAGGCCGCGAGACCACAGACGTATCCAAACCACAGCTTGCCGGAAAGTAGAAGGAAAGTACCGAAAAGGGCGCAAAAGAGGAAGGGGCCTGCCAAATCGGAATCGTCCATGATGTGCTGATCTATTCGTGCCAACGGGTTGAGAACTGTTAGAGTCTACTAGCATGTTAGCATCATAACCTCCATGACTACTGGCGAGCACTGCGCGTACCTTCATTTGGATATGCCCGAAGTTCACCCCGAGCTCCTCCAGTAACGGCGGCTCGCCTTCGTAGCCTTCCGTACCAAACGCTGCCAGCAAGCCCGTCCTCAGCCCACCCTGCCCGGTTCCCATCTGTCCACTTGCACCTGGCTGACCAGGGAATGCTCCAAAGCCATAGTTGGCTGAGCTTGGGGCTCCATAACCGCCTTGCTGTGGATAAGCGCTGCTTTGTGCGCCGCCGCCATATGCTGCTTGGAATGGTGTGGTGTGGCCGCTGACGGGCGGTTGTGCGTATGATGATTGGTAGAAGTTGAGATTATTCTGTGCGGCATAGGTTGATTGTTGAGGCGGATTGGGTTGGTAGCCGTAGGAGGCCATGGCGCCGATAAAGTTATTGTGTGCTCGCTATCGCTGCTTGTCCTTGCTCAAAGGCGCAGAATGAAAGTCAGGACACTGTGGTGTGCGGAGCACTGCCTCACCGGTCCTATAATGGACCTCCAGAGGATCGAAATGGCTATTGAAGGCCAATAACGCAAGCTGTCCGAATGTATGAAGTGCATCGACGCTGCCTTGGCTGCCTGAGGTTTAAGAGCCGCTCTCATGTGTAGACCCTGCACACTCCAGGTACAATCTGCTTTCCTTGAGCATTTCCTTTTACTTACATACACACACAGCTCGCTACCGCATCTGTTGCCCCAACGCCCATGCTCTAGCAGGTATGCACGCATGGAGGTTGTACTCGAGATGTCGCGAGGCTGTAAACTCAGTACTGCCACCAATCGTAGAGCTATACGTAGGACGAATATGTGTGCTAAGAACTCCAGGAGGCTCCGGTGGTCACTCACGCGTGCATGCCTCGATCCCACTCTCACAGCCGACTGTGATGCTTAGGAGCTTCTTTGTTCACCTACGTCACAACCACTATGGGACTTCTATCTTCCGCAAGCAGTATCTGAACAATGTTGCCGATACGAACAAAGAAATCAAATCTTGGCACCCCGGTGCACGCGACGCATGAGTGAACAGCGAGTTGTCATTGAACAGGTACCTTGACTCAGGTACTTTGTAGGCTACCAGCCAGAAGCGGCATTATGCTGGAAGCATGACAATGGAACAGTAGGTCGTGTACTTCCGTAACCACTCTCTACCTATTGCGCTCCTTGCCACATTCACCTCGCTGTACCTTGTATTTAGCTTTTATACATACTGCTTGGTTTATGACCGGTACTTAGGCGTCAATAAACCTACTGACCAGCAAAGCACGCGCGGCAATTTTCACGCCACCATGTCCAGCATCGGAAGTACGGGCGGCTTGAAGCTGCAGCTCCATTGGAGTCAGCGAGTAGCACTCGTGAGACACAACCTCCACACAGCCAGCCGGAGCGGCGTCTTCACTTTCTTCAAGATTCTGCAAGCGAAGGCTCTGTCGGATGGGACTAATCACCCCGCGGTACTCGCAGCACTCATTGGTGGCGACGAAGCCGACGTCTTGATAGCGGCGATGGACAATCTGAATGTTGGTCTGGCCTACGTCCACCAAGACGCCTTCAAGAACGTGTATGACCGATGGAAAGACATGACGCGCGATGGCGAAACCAACATCAGCAAGTCAAAGCTCCATGTCGACTTTACCATGCAACGGAGTATGGCAGACATGGCCATTGACAAAATAACGACTTCTGCCATTGGACTCATTAACGCTCAGCCGCCGCACGTCCAGGGAGCTGCTGCGAACGTTTGGATAGCAGGCGTCTCCGTCATTGCGGATGCAATAGAGACTGTGCTCCAGCAGCTGCAGAGCCTTGAGGACAAGGAGTTAAACGACTTCATTCGCCTCGAGGAAAGCTGGGATATTGTAAAAGGCTCCGTTGTCTGCGCCATCACCGGCTTGAAGGGTATCTTCTCTCTGATGGATCCCAGTGATCCTGGCAGACCGTCCGAAAAGTCGTCACGGTCGAACAGCATCGCAAGCGCCAGCGGTGCCATGTTCCGCCGCCTTTCCACCGCCTTCTCCAGCACAGGAATCACACCACCAGACACTCACAACGGCAGTATCACCTCAAACTCGCCCAACTTTGCAGCATTCCACCGAAACAACTCTGTCTCATCGATCAGCAGCAGCCCGGTCTACCGTACGCCGAACTACGTCCGCAACAGCGTCAGCGCAGGCTGCCCGATGTCAATGCCGGCAAACGAAGTAGGGTATCAAGGCCATCATCTCAGCCCTGTCCCGCCTACTCCGGCGGCGGAGGAGGCGACGGATCCGTTCGGTATTGACGTCCCGCCTGTGCCACCTATGCCGGAAACTATACAGACCGCGTTAAATGGAGAGGAGCTGCATAGGAAGCGACTGAGCATGATGATCAATTAGACTGGCTGTCTACCGAAGATAAGTGACTGTGATTAGTGTAGTCATTAGCCTTATTCGGTATTCTTTGTAGCTTATTTCAGGGCCTGCGCAAGTCCTAAGGCTTTGCTGAACACTTTCATCTCATCATGGCCGCGGGCACCCTCCACAAGCTCCTTATCGTGCCTGCCACTTTCGGGCCGTTATCCTACATGACTCGCAACTTCCTGACCATTGTAACTGCGACAGTGAGCGACCCCACAACTTCCTGCTGGTCCTGGTATAAGTCATCTTAGAGTTCGATAGCGTTGATACAGACTATCTGATATCTGAATGGAGTAATTGTAGATACAGAAATATCACAGGAGACTCGCCGCGCATCCGGCTTGCTTGTGCGTGAAGTGTTTATCCGGATCTTGCAACCTTTAGGCGAAACTAGCAACCACCAATGCCACCAAATATCTCTCTCCGAGAATCTATCCGTTGGCTGCCTGATGAAGCCTACGAAGATACGAATACTGTCGTACTTACGTCTGGAGAACAACGCTTCGTGGACGTTCGACTCCGGAAGACCGATGAAGGGACCCGCGGGCAAGATCCAGAAATCGATTGGGCATTTGCAGGCACTGCTACGTCGACACAGGCTTCTCCGGATACCGACAACACTCACACAACCTGGTATCACTGGATTGACTCACGACATCACGGAAAAGCCGCCGAAGGTATCCTTGATCATGGAGACATGTCGCCACTGCCTGGTGACCGAACGCTAGAGAAAGGCCGTATGATCAACCCAGCCACTGGTAAGGAGACCGACTACGAAGAGATATGGAAGGACGAGGAACCCATTGCCGTTCCATCAAACGACGAACCTGCGAGGCGCTGCTGCATCGTTCTGACGCTGGAAGACACCGCGGCACACGTGCAAGGTTCCAGACCGCGTGGGATGTTGATACGGGTGGGTCATATCGTTCAAGGCATGGTTAAGACAGGTGAAACTACTCACATCGAGCGGTGGCAGTGGGAGAAGTCGGCGCTGCAGGGTTCGTGGGTGCGAACCTGCAAGGTTGGCATCTATCCCTTGCCGGTGCTCTTGCTCACCTCGGAGTCCGCGCTCAAAGGGAGTGCGCAAGAAGACGGCATGGGCCATCCATGGAAAGTAGTCGAGTCCGAATACTTTTGACACGCTTGCTGGAGTCAAAAGGCTCCGTGTGACACTTGTTCAAGCGACACTATAGCGGGCAATCATAACTATATGTCATACGCATACGGTATCACCGAGTGAATCGGTCGTCATATAATCATAAATTGCTGCAGTGGCGGTTCAAGGCTCCCTGAGCTGACGCTCTGCCAATTCAGCGAGGCCAACGCTTCACCACGCATTATGCCGTCGACTAAGCACTCGCCAACAAGGTGCCACCGGCCATTTGTCAAAGGGCTAAGTACGAACGGTACCTTGAAGCCGAGCAAAACGCACACAATATCGTCTGGCTTCGTCCCGGACGGAGCCAAACCTGCATGTCCAGCCGAAGTCACGATTACCATCTGGCTGGCGTATCCAATCACGGCAGGCGAAGCGATGTCATTGTTCTCCGTCGCCGTGCCGGATGACTTTTGCAGATTGTTCAAAAAGTCGTGATAGCGCTTTTGGCTTTCCTTTCCCGGTAATATTGTTGACCGCTGCCGCAACCTGTGTGATTCAGGCGCATGTGGGAAGGCACTATGACCGCCTCTGACGCGCGAGCGCGGAAGCGTCTGCGATATGGAGCCAACGATCAAACCGCGAAGGGAGAGCGCTACACCGTTACGCTCCGGAGTGAGCTGAGGTGCTCCGGGTACCAGACCGGCCCGCCATTGTAGATCTGGGTTGTTGTGGACGTCCAGCGTTCGCAGGACAGTATCGCCTGGTATGGCGTGCCAATCGATGGACCAGCTTGGTTGACTGTAACACAGACCGGCCAAAGAAAGTACGGCAGTGACGCCACGTTCCAGCAGGCAAAGCGAGAGGTCAGCATACACTTCTTCGATGGGTTTGGTGTAGTTTGGCTGTAACAGTGGAGGCGTTGGCGGACGAAAGAGTGACAGCACTGCGTAGAGCCTGTCCCGTTGGTCTTGGCATTGGAACATGCGAGTGGAGACGAGCAGGTCCAGCAACCTTTTATACTGAAAACGCTGTAAGCTCGGTCTTTGCGACGTCGACATTCCAAGGGGATCACTTGACACACTTGAAGGCCCCAACAACTCGGAGCTATACCTGGCTTGGAGCTCAAGAATGAGCGGCCGCCTCGCAAGTCGCAACGCAAACTTCACACCCTGCCAAGAAGGCGTGTCAAGTCCATTCCTCTCCGCAGCGTACCGGAACCGCAGACGTGCATCCCACGTCACACTTTCGAAGTTCAAAAAGTGTGAGAAGATGGACCAAGGGACGTGCGTAGTACCGATAACGATGGTAAGTTCACGCGCCAGGATGATCTCTTGCAAGACCCACATTCTACTGAACCATCGTCGGCTGAAGAGGCTCTGCCAGTGCGCGACAGACCGGTCGAAGTCGCTATGATATGACTGTAGCACTGAAGCTGTCGAGCCGCGGTCCAGGTGCTCGTACGAATGGATGGTATCTATTGTGAAAGTAGAACAATCATCTGCGGGTGGTAGATGGATGATGACTTGGTTCGCTGCGTGATAGATGTCGCCCATCCTCGTAACTTGCTCACTCCTTTCCCTATCATCCTTCTGGTTGATGCAGATGGCATCGATCCAGACGCAAACAGTGTCTTGTGTAGACCTCAGCGCTCTCAGCGCCAGTTCACAGTTCTCGGTAACCTGCAGTCGCTTGTTGTCGCAGACTATATCCTTCGTAAGGGTAGTGTCACCCCATGTGTAAGATACTGCTTGGTATGATGGCGCATCCTGCAGCTTGTGATGTGTGATAAAGCAGACCACGGAAGTCTCAATGCCAGTATCCGGCCAGATGTTCGGCAATCTAATCTCGTCAATGGATGCCAGCGCCTGATGGATGTACTTCGGAGGGACAGCGACCGATCTCCCAGAGTAACTCGTTACCGGCGGCGCTCTCACCGTCCGTGAGACTTTCACCTCGTAGACTGAGGTCTTATTGTCATCGGTGAGTCTATCGGCATACTCAAGGATGTCGAACTCCCGTCCATCCTCAGGCCATATGCTTTCACGAGACCTGTCCACCAGCGGTGACCGCTTCGCCGCGTGGGAAAGTGACGGTAAGCCGATCTCATAAGGTCGTCGGCGTCTGCTGGGCGGCGCAGTACGCCCAGCCTTCGGCATTCAGCAGCACTCTGCGGTGAAGGCAGTTGCAAACAACAAATACACCCGAGACTGCGTTTCTCCGTCGCGGAGTTTGGCACATTGTCGCCAAGATCCTACCATGGCATATTCGGCAGAGCACCGATAGCATGCAATGCTACCTGCAGCCTTTGCAGTGGTCCCCACCGCGTTAATGCAAGCTTACATGACCAAGAGTTACCAGCCGCTCTGCGTGTTCTCTCAGCCCACGGAAATGTGTGCTTTAGTCGTGCGCGCTGCCCATGTTTTTGTAGGCGATAGCTCACGGAGAGAATATTGATCTTTCTTCATGTCGAAAGTGCCAAAAGGCTTGCTTGAAGATTCCAAGATCTACATGAATGTATATATCTAGCTCACTTAGCCCATACTCCACCGTGCCGATAGTTACCGTTTCTGATGGCGTCGTCTTACTGCGGCAGTACTGCGGGTGGCGCTTTTGCCGCAATCGATGGGCATAATACGAACATAACACAGAAGCACGGCAATGTCCTTTGTGTATTCTTTCTAAGCCAGTCAGAAGTTCCAACTACTATAAGAGAAACATAAGAGTTTAGATGAAAAGGGGGCCTGAAGATCACAAGGCCCGCTCCTCCATAAGGAACAGGCAAGGATCAACGCGCACAACACGAACGAGTGGTCAATAATGCGTCCGCTCTTTACCCAACAGTGGACATCCTGGTGATCGTAAAAGGTTTGTATTTCGGTGTGCCTTTCCTTGTCCAGCATCTTATTCTTTACTCTTTGCTGACGTCTCACCATCAACTACTTTCCCTCGTTTTCTTCTCTCAAACCACCGCAAAGATGCACGCTCTCAACCTCTTCACAGCGACCTTCGCTCTCGCCTTCTCCTTCACATCAGCATCCCCTTACCCGCGACAAACCACACCACTCTCCAACTTCCTCCTCGTCACCACAACCCAATGTCCAAGCGCAGCAAACTCCAGCAGCCTCGCCAACGTCTCAGCGACAAGTCTGTTTGATCCAGAGAACCAGCGAACATATCTCTTGCGTACCATAGCACCCGGATACGGAAGCCTACCACGCTTTAATCTGACGGACGGAGACTTGCACAGCAGCGCTCCAGGCATCGAGGGAGTCGGCACGTATATCTATAACAGCACCGGACCATTGACGGAAGGTGAAGAGCTGCAGTTCGATCCAACTGCGGAGCCAACGGGTAATTTGGCGCTGAAGAATGGGTACCTGCTCACGGTTGGTGGCGAGGAATTGGGTTGGACAATCTGCGAAGGGCCGCTTGGAGAGCCTGTGGTGAGATTCGATCTCAGTCAACCATTCCTCGGTCTGAAAGCGTTAAGGTGCTAATCTTCACGGCAACAGATCTTTTGGATGGGCACTGATTCGACGTGTACGCCGACCTACATTCACGCCGTCACGAACGCGCCCTATTGAGGCGACGATGATCACGCAGTGTAACGAGCTCCGGGTGAGCCTCGCGAGATTTCCTACGATACAACATGCTCATTCAAATTAATAATGGACTGCGGTTACGCACAGTAGATTAGCTTCGGCAGTCTGTATGAGGGTCGGAGGTTGAGGCGTAGCATAAGCTCCTGCCGTTGTAAAAGTAATGCTACAAGAACTCTAAGCCCACCCCGAAGCTCAAGCCCTTCCTACCTTCTTCACCTTTCCTTACAACAAGCGGCAGGCTAAAGTTCAGCTCGAAGCGTGCAGCAGGGTGTGCGTACACTAGCCCCACACCCGCGGCGGCGCTTGGAAGCTCCTTCGTGAATTCCTGCATTGTCGCCATTAAGTCACCTTGTGGTTGTTGCGAGCCTTCACTCTGCGAAGATCTGTCCTGGGATCCCGCACCCTTGAGTGCAAGCAGGCGGCCCACATTGACAAAAGCCTGCAATCTCAGCGGTGTGTCTTTGCCGACACGCGGCAGAGGTAACAGTAAAGATGCGCCGCCAGCAGCGAAGACATCACCGCCGACCGCATCTTGACCGTCGTGTGGTCCGAGACCGCCAAGCCGGAAACCGCGAACATCAGTCGGTCCGCCGAGCTGGAAGCGATCGTTAATCCGACTGTTGGTTGGTTGTTGCTGACCACCCGGTGTCAGAGGGTACAGCAGTCCGCCTCGAAGACCTGCCGTGAACGAAACGCCACTGTCGCCTTGAATACCCGGTATCGGAATCGGTATCGCGGCCTGCGACTCGAGCTGAAACTTGCCGAACGCTACGTCTCCTCTCAAAGGCCCTAAACCTGCCACTTCCGTGTTGGTCTTGAGTAGGAAACCTCGGCTCGGCATCATTGGCACATCTCGAGTGTCCAAGGTCCATATATGCGCCAGGCTTGATTTGAAGCTGTCACCGGCGTCTGCCCTCACCGTTGCACTCGCCTTCTCCGCCAAGCCAGTAACCTGCCTCCATAGACCCGAGTACATGAGCTCATGCCTGCTAGTTCGGCTAGGGTGCCAAGTGATGCGCGTGTTTCCACCCTTCAGCACTTCTTCGTGCGAGGCCCACGGCTTGAGCGTGCTACTTACCAAGCCACCAAGCTCCCATTTCAGGTCAGGATTAGAAAGAATAGGGGTCGCAAAATTGGCGCTGTATGCACTGCGCGTCCTCGTGCCCAGACTTGCATTCGCATTCAGACTCTCTGCGCCGCCGAAAATGTTCCGTAGCTGCGCGTTGATGTATGCACTTCCCTCTGCGGTGCCGGCTTCCGTGCCAGTTTTGATCGTGTATCGACCGCGTTCTTTGGCGCTGATGAAGACAGCATGGTCGGTAGGCGTGCTAGAGGGCTCCGTTTGGTCTGGCTTGTCAATGTAAGTCGAGATGGGTTGCTGGAAGATATCGAGCCGATTGAGCTTGTCTACTGCGCTGCCGACTTCTTGTAACGCTTCTTGGAGGGTGTATGCTGACTGCCGGTTGTGCGAGAGGATAGGGTGAAAGATGCGTTCCAGAAAGCCATGGCGGGTGTGTGTTGCGTGTAGGACGCGAACGGAGGAGATTGTTATTGGTTTGGTGGCATTGATGCCGATCTGAAAATACATTGTCAGACCATTGTTCTGGACGGAGATATGGTATATACGTACAAGCTCTGCCTGCCGCTGTTGCGACTTCTCATACTGGGCATGGATGCGCTCGTTAATCTCCTTCTCGCGTTGTTCTATCGCCTTAGGGTCGACCTGTTGCCGCAATTGAGCGAAGACCTAACGGTAAGTGAGCTACATCAATCAATGGCCACCAAGATGCAGTTCGCTTACGCCTTCATCGAGCGGCGAAGAGGCCATGAGCCTCATATATAACTCCCTTCAAGCTCAACATCGAGCATTGCAGCGTTCGAGCTCTAGACTTATGCACGCGGAGCGGGACGCAACGCCACCGTCCGCCGCCAAAGTCCAGTAAACAAACCCCGCATCCATGCTCGACCTCCTCCTTCACGCAACCATGGTTGCTGGTCGCAACGAGGTCGCCTTCGGGGTAGAACACCCCGCCATAGCCAGCGGAGCTACCGGCATCTATAAAGGAACGGTACGATATGTGTAACTTCTCCATCTCTTCGCCATACCTCTCCTTGTCTTCCTCCATTTCCTCCAGGTTGATCACTACTTTCTCTCCGTACCATGTCTCGACCCTACCTCTTTCTGCTTGCAGGAGCAGCGGCTGCTCAAGCGCTCGAGCCTCGACAGACCTTCAATCAGTCCATCCCACCAACCACAACTCTCAATGACTCCGGCTCGGTCATTGAGAACCCGACAGCATTTGCGACTCCTTTCGTACTGAACGTGGAAGATATGTGGGATCTACTCGTAGGCTCGGTAACCTCGGCAGCAACGACGACCACGGTATCCGCCACGCCTGTCCCTGCAAGCTCCCTCATCCCACCGCCCCCTCTCTACTACTCACCGTTCCCCACAGGGCAGCAGTATCCTATGGAGTTGAAGAATGAGTCGTGGTCATTCAGCAGGAGCTTCTTATGGGGGGTCGCGAGCGCCGCTTTCCAGATCGAAGGAGCCGTTAGAGACGACGGTCGCGGACCGAGTGTTTGGGATGTGCTCGGGCACCGTGTGACTAACTATGAAGTTAACAATTACACTGCTGATGTCGTTGATAACAACTATTATCTGTACAAAGAAGACCTCGCTAGGATTGCTGCGCTTGGAGTCAAAGCGTACTCATTCAGCTTGTCATGGTCGCGAATCATGCCGTTTGGCCGAGGACCTGTCAATCAAGTCGCGATCGATCATTACAACGACGTAATTAACACTTGTCTGGAGTACGACATCATCCCACTGGTGACCTTGTATCACTGGTAAGTCGGATCGGTTCTTCCTACTCACGCGCAAGCTGCGTCTGACACTGCGCAGGGACACTCCGTTGGTCCTGCAGGACACATACGGCGGCTGGTTGAGCGAGGACATTGTCAACGACTTTGTAGCGTACGCTAGCGTTGCTTTTGCGGCTTTCGGCGACCGTGTGACGTACTGGTTCACGGTGAACGAGCGTAAGACTAATGACCAGTTTGCAACACTGTGCTAGTTGTCTAACAATCTTACAGCTATCGTCTTCTGCCAACAGTACCCACTTCCCGCCCACTACTTCAAAAACTTCACTATACCAGCCGAGCACCAGCAGTTCTACTGCGGCCAATCAGTCCTCCTTGCGCACAGTCAGGCATACCATCTCGGCAAATCCATGATGCCGAACTCAATAATCGCCTACAAGAACAACGGAGGCTACAAGATCCCACTCACCAACTCCACCGAGGATGCCCAAGCCGTGCAACGAGCCTGGGACTTCAACGAGGGTTGGTTCAGCGATCCTGTCTACCTGACTGGCGACTACCCAGCAAGCGTCAAGAACTACACTGCCTCCTTCCTCCGCCCTCTTACACAACAGGAGATGCAATCGATCAACGGCTCGGCTGACATATACGCTCACGACGCGTACACCTCGCAATTCTACTTTGCACCAGATGGTGGCATCGACGCATGTCTCGCGAACAGCAGCAACCCGCTGTACCCCACTTGCGCAAATACATCGTACACCTACAGCGCGGCGGATGGAGGCTGGCTCATTGGTCCTGCTGCTGACCCTGGAGCTTCTTGGCTGCACAAGGCGACAGACTGGGTTCCACAGTTCTTGAACTACATCGCGGACACGTGGGCGGGCGGCAGGCCGATTGTCGTCAGTGAGTTCGGTTTTGCTGAGCCTTTCGAGGCAGACAAGACCTTGTTACAGGACATCCTGTACGACCCCTTGCGGATGAGCTATTATCACGACTACACGCGTGCGATGCTTATCGCGCTGTCCGAGGGTGTCAATCTCATCGGTTGCTTGGCGTGGAGCTTTGTGGACAATTTCGAGGTGCGTTGTTCCGCTCTGTGGAGTCCTTGTCTCAAGCATGCTTGCTAATTGTGCTACCTACAGTGGGCCTCCGGCTTCTCGATACGGTTCGGGATGCAATACGTCAACTTCTCGGACCCGGCTTTGCCACGCTACTACAAGGCTAGCTTCTTCGAATATAAGAGCGCATTCGACATCTATCAGGAGCAGTAGCGTTGCACGAGTGGGGTTACACAAGCCTCTCTACAGCATGTAGATTATGATCATGTACAATCTAACGTGGATAACAACTTCACTCTGACGATGTCCCAACTCAATCATGGGATCTTTAAGCTATTATGCCGTTGGCCTATTTTGCTTACCGCCTCAATGTGGGATAAGTGAAGTGTCTGATGTGGTGGGTAAATGCAGATGTCAGACGTTGCAAGATGTTACACCTTCTTAAGCTGTCGTGCCGCCTCTCCCGCCGACTTTGTTGAGCGCATCGCTCTGGGAAGTCGTAAGATGGATCTCTGGTAGCGGTATAGCGCTCGATGACGGTGCACGCATGAAGCCTCGCGCCACCAGAAAAGCTAGATAGGCACCTACAGCTGCCTGGGTTACGCCTGTCGGTGTTGTAACACCGGTATGCTGAGTATCGTCGTTTAGCACCTGTTGTGCCCTCCGATCACCAAGGTTAGGCGCAATAGTGGCCTCTGGCAGATCTCCAGTGACCATGTGGTACAATCCAAGAAGAGCGAGCTCTTCCTTTTGCGACTTGGCGGTGCTCTGGACGTAGTCGACAACCTTCTGTCTCCAGGACTGGTAGTTCTCTATTGGGCTGCTGTACCCATATTTTTCTAGCGTCTCCAGGAATCCGTTGAAAGTCAGACGCGGGTGCGCTTCGACGTGAGACACAGACCCCTTGGTGCCATAAAAAGCAGTGGCACTGATCAAACGAGCCACGTGCGTGACGGGAACCATGTTGATCGTGTTCTCGACATCAGGTCTTGAGCCGATCTGAATGCAGCCCTTCAGCATCCGAATGAGGAAGTCGTCCGTATTGCTGATGCCTGTTGTCGGATCACCAAGAATGTACCCAGAACGTACGATGACGCCGCTAAGACCGCGCTTGCAGGCTTCATTGATCACCTTCTCCGAGACCCACTTTGTCTGTCCGTAGCCTGTAGCAAGGCCTTGACGACTGCCCTCCAGATTATCGGACTCCAAGACTCTATTGCCTTCCCTAGTCTGCTCGAGGTAATACTCGGAGTCCAGAGCGCTTGTCGAGCTGACAAACGCGAGCCTCTTCGGCTTCTCAGTCGCACACAGCTTGATGCACTCAATGGTGGGCTGAACATTGGCCGCCTTGAGCGACTGATAGGGTAGCAGCCAATGCACTCGAGCGCCATTGTGAATAATGAGATCGCAGTCTTCAGCGATCTTTGCATACATCTCTTCATTAATGCCTAGGTGAGGCTTCTCGAGATCGCCTTGCACAACTTCGAGCACGCCCTCTGTCAACCACCAATCCTGCCATAAGCCGTATGCAGTACACGTGAGCCGAAGACGTTCCTGGGCTTCCTGTTGCGACGGTGCTCGGACATGAGCGTAGACATGGTTAGGCGGCGACCGCATCATCAAGTCGTGAAGTATGTAAGCGCCCAGAAAGCCCGTAGCACCCGTCAGCAGCACGTTCATTCCGGTAGCGACTCTCGGGTACTCCGAGGAGATGGTCGGAATCGATGCCGGAAGCTGCTCAATCTGCTTAGCAAGATCGTTCGAATACAACTCCGCTTGCTGCTCCTCTTCCTCGCCGGCTGTAGCGTCGAGACGCAGGCCAACTGGGTTGAGAGACCGGTCGATATAACGTCCGACAGACTTGAGCGTAGGCTGGCCGGCCACCATGACGTTGGGCTGGACGTTGACGCCCTCCCACCGCTTATTGATTCTTGGGATGATCTGTACGGTCATGATGCTGTTGCCGCCCATGTCGAAGAACGACGCGTCTCGAGACATGGAGTCTGCGGTCGCTGGAAGAAACTGTGCCCAGATCTTGGCGAGTTCCTTTTCCGTCTCCGTTCTTTCGCCGACGTCGGTTGCCTTGGGCATGGCGCCCAATAGCTCTGCAGCACCAGGAAACGGTAATGCACGCCGGTCAACCTTGCCATTGGGCGTGAGTGGTAGCCGAAGCATGGGGATGAAGAGCGTCGGAACAGCGTACACTGGCAACTTCTGCTTTAGCCGGTCCCGCACGTCGATTGTCAGCATTTCGAAGATGCGCATCCGTTGAGGAACATCCATCTCTTCCTTCGCTGACACTCTCCGTCTTATACTTTTCGGTACGTCCAGCGTACCATTGATGCCATTCGTCATGTGATCGTTCGACATACGTTTCTCGTGCTCAGCATACCACTCGCGCCATCGCTGCATTTCCGGGACGTAGTACGATACAAGAATCTGCTCCTCGTTGTGATCTCGCTTGACCAACGTCACGTTCTCACGAATGAGCGGGTGTTGACTGAGATGAGTATCTATCTCGCCGAGCTCAATGCGGAAGCCACGTATTTTCACTTGATCATCTGCTCGACCAACACACTCAACGTTGCCATCTTCCATATACCGACCGAGATCGCCAGAACGGTACATTCGATCTCGGGGACCGAAGTAGTACTGACGCCACGGCTGAGGCTTGGTGGCGGCGGCAGCCCGCTCTTTGTCCTCCTCGATCCATCGTTGTGGGTCGACGAACCAATTCGGCACGAACTTCTGTCGCGATTTCTCCTCATCACCCAAGTAGTGCTCAGCAAGCCCACCGGCTCGAACATATATCTCTCCGATTTCCTTGACTTCACACTGTCTTTCCTTCTTCTCACGATCTACCACAAGAAGTTGGACGTCAAGCATACCCGTACCTGCGGGAATAACATCTCCCATCTTGTCCAAGAAGGTCGGATCTTCCTGCAGGGACGGTATCTCGTAGAAAGATACTGCTCGTTGCGTTTCAGTCGTACCGTACATATTCTTAATCCGACAGTTTGGCGCAAGCTGCTGAAGTCTTCGACAATCACGCTTCAATAGCACGTCGCCGACGAAGAATGCGCCGTGGAGGCTCGTCACTTTTGGCTCCATGGAACCTAGCAGAATCTGACCCATGGCCGGCGTGAGGTGAGTCACTGTAATACCGTTGTCACTCGCCCATTTGGCGAGCTTGTCAAAGGTGATGTTCTCCGCCGACGGTACTATGAGGCTGGCACCCAAGAATAGGGGAGTGAAGATGTCGCGTTGGATCGGGTCGTGAGCGATACCGCTGAGCATGGAAAAGCGATCCTTCTCCGACAGGCCGAAACGTTTGGCCATCCATGGGAAGTAGTACGCTAATGAGAAGTGACGGCCTTTGACGCCTTTTGGTCTGCCTTCAGAGCCTGAAGTGAAAGAGAGCGTTGGCGTGCTGTCTGGTCCCACAACCACGCCTGGCATATCAGCCTTCTTCGCAACAGATTCGGACAGCAAATCATTCGACCCTGCCCCCAACCCTCCCTGCAAAGAGCCATCATTACGAAGCTTAAGTGCTGGCACCGTTGTGCGGAGCTGCAGCTTCCTGTCGATGTAGTCTCGTACGCTAGACGAGAGAGGACCAGCGTCTGTGGTTGCCTTCTCAATCACTACTAGCGCTCTCGGCTTCGCAACGTCGAGATAGATGATCTGCCTATCTGCAGGGTAAGCGGGATCGATCACACTGAAGATAGCTCCTGCTTTGAGGACGCCCATTACGGCAACCACAAGATCAACGCCGCGGTGTGCGTAAACCATAACAACCTCACCTCGCTCGATACCATGGTCGACGAGATGGTGGGCCAGAATGTTAGATGCTTCGTTGATCTGCGCATAGTTGAACACTCGCTCTGGTGTCGTCGATGAAGCCGTCTCAACAATACAAGTGCGTCCAGGATGGGCTTTCGCATTGGCTGAAAAGATCTCATGGATTGCTCCCCGGTAGTCGGACCAGTGAAGATCAGACGTTGGATCAGGCCGGACGTCGCCCGGCTGTAGAGCCATGATGTAGGTTCACACGAGGTGAGTGAGCGCAATTACACTCGACTATAACGGCGAAGGACGTCTCATTGGTGCGCCTATTACTTCGCAGCGCAACGACTCACACCTCAATCCAGATATGCCAGAAACAGATGAAGAAAACCTTGCTCCAGATTTGCCTCGTCCCAGATGTGCGCGCCTAACCGCAATGTTTGCAAGACTTGTGGGCTCTTCAAACATTTTCTCTCTAAACCGAGGTGGTATCTCCGGGACCGTTGGTTCTATGCGTGCAGCGGCCCGTCTCCGCAGCCGTTTACGCTACTAATGCTAGTGCTACTATCCCGCCACCAGGAAGATGGAAGCTCACTCTTCTCCTGCCTTGCGTGACATAGCCGTCCGGCTCTTATAGAATGACGGCCGTTGGCATGGACAACCGGCGGAAGCATTCGAGCTTGTCTGTGCGGTCATCTCGGAGCAAAGGCTCCAGGTCACAACGTCACAGAATGTCCGTTGTGGAGGACGTCGATGCCGTCAAGAAGCCTGATGTGGAGGAGTTGCGACGAAGGAGAGCTACATATTTTGCACGACCAGCTTCCGAGCGACAGAAGATCATCAGGCCGAAAGCAGACCGAGATTTGCCGCTGACCCTCCCGAAGCCTGCAGTAGTCAGGATCGAGCGGCCCAGAGCCGAGCGGCGTAGAGCTGAGCGGCGCAGAAGTGGTGCCCATCGTACTGCCAGCGGGGGAGACGCCAGTAACGTCAAGAGACGCTCCGTTGTCGACAGTCCCGCTTCAGAGGACTATGTCTACAACCGTGGGCCACCTATTTGTGGACCTGATGAGGCTAATGCAGAGGGAGATGGTTCTGATGAGAACCGTGACGACTCATTAAGACGAGAGTCATCTAGCCGCGCCTCAACAAGACGTCAACATAACCTGCTTCTGGATCTGGACGCCGAGGTGACGCCCGATGATAGTGTCTCGGTTGTTGCCGAACGTCGATTAATGCGGTCGCATTCGTCAAGCTCACACAGCCGACTTTCCCCAGGACGTAGCAAGACAAAATCGTCAAAGCTAGCAGCCATACCAGAGTCGCTAGACGTACGCAAAGCAGCGAATGCGCCCAAAGACTCCAAGCGAGACACGACGCTTCTGGGGTCGATCTTGGGCCAACGGTCTTCGCCATCTGTCGCTTCTACGCCTCGTGTCGTAGAGTGTCTGACCTGCGGCTCAGATGATGTGCCCCACAAAAAGTCCGCGAAACTGGCCTGTGGGCATCGGATGTGCCACGAATGTCTAAAGCGAGTATTCGAAATGTCCGTGAAGGACCCTGCCCATATGCCACCTCGATGCTGCACAGATAACCACATACCACTGAAGCATGTGGACAAGCTGTTCGACCTGAAGTTCAAAGTGCTCTGGAACCGCAAGTACCAAGAATACAACACCAAAAACCGCATATACTGCGTTGCTCCGAAGTGCGGCGAGTGGATCAAGCCATCACATATTCATCGAGACTCGCACGGCAGAAAGTTCGCACAATGTCCGCGGTGTAGAACGAAGGTCTGCACGCACTGTAACAACAAAATGCACCGCTCGAAGGATTGTCCACAGGATCCGGAGATCGCGAAGCTAGTCGAACAGGCGAAAGAGAGAGGGTGGCAGAGGTGCCATGACTGCTCAGCAATGGTCGAGTTGAAAGAGGGCTGCAACCACATGACGTGCCGCTGCAAGGCGGAGTTCTGTATGATTTGTGGAGCGAAGTGGAAGAGTTGTGACTGCCCTTGGTTCAATTACACGAACATGCCGAATCCTGATCAACTCCTTGACATGCGGGTACCGGAGCCCATCCAGATCATATACCGTAGGGTCTACGAAGCCGCGCAGCCACCTCAAGTGCCAGCGCAAGCACAAGCGCTCGATGGTCAGCCTCAGCAAGCTGGAGTGCGTACCTATCAGGATGAACTCCGACAGCGCAGGCGCCAAGAACGCCTGGACGCTGACCTGGCACGACGAATGCAGCTTGCGACGCTCTTTGATCCAGAAGACGGCTCAGCAGATCAGCGCCGAGCGAACATTGAGACATGGGGCCTGGGAAATGCAGCCGGTCATTTCATGAATGATAATTTCGTGCAGAATGCGGCTAATGTGGTGATGAGCGCTTTCGGCGATGCGAATCTAGGGAGACGAGGCGAGCGCTCCAGCGGTCGGAGACGCCGAGCTAGAGAAACCAGGCCGGCTGCTGTACCTGATGGACTTGTGCCGAACTTCCTGGGTGACGCTAGCGTCCTTGGCGCTGGTCCGCTCCCAAGAGCGCAACGAGCTACGACATGAAGTATAGACCGTTTCGACGACCGTCATCATGTTCGATAGTGTTTGCAAGAATCTGCCTAGTTCTCTTGGCTCCCTTTGCAAGACATTTCAGGGCGAAAGAGCCTCGAACTCATGATGGTAAGTCTGCGCAGGTGCCAGATATCATAACCTTCTTCAGAAGAATAGTGCATAATGAACGTTCTCGTTTCCAGCGTCCAGCATACTCACCGCATCGCCACCAAAGATGGTCCAAGTGCATCAATATATTACGCTCTCAACTCGTAACCCTCCGCACCCACAACCCCTCCTCCTCACCCTCCTTCCTCCTCGCCCTACTGATCAAGATGCCGACCTCCCTCTCTTCCAACATTACCTCCTCCAACCGCCTCCGATGCTCTTCAAGTTTCTTCTTCATATCCCTGACCGCCGCAAAAGTGACATCCATCGGACTCGCCTTCTCAACCTTTTCCAGTTCTGCAATACATCTCTGCACGTTTCTCCGCTGATGCTGGATATCCTTCTCCTGTGCCAAAAGGCTGTCCAATCGCGACAGGTCGGGTGCCGGTTGGGCCAGCTCGGGCGGAAGAGGAAGCCGCTTGGTGGACGTGTTTGCGATGTTGGGTGAGCGAGCGAAGGGCGACTCTTTGCGCAAGGCAGGGTGTATGGCTGAGCGGGCGGATGTTGCAGTGGCTGATTGTGGTGAGATGGAGCGAGGTGTTGTGCCGCCAACACCAAGTGAGCGGTTTTGAGGCGAAGGCGTCCACTCTTCCTTCTCCTGGCGCTGTATTGGTCTCTGGCGCGAGAGGATTGACTGAACAGGTAGTCCGCGCGGCTTGTATGTCTCTGGTACTTCTTTCACCATCGCGTACTTCACTGGGATCGGAGGTAGTGGGCTTGGCGGCGTGGATCCGGGGCGTATGTGCGAAGTCATGCCGGTGTTCACCGTGCTCCAACTGAACCGGCTGAGCGGCTGTTGCAAGCTTGGCTCAGCGCTATCGTGCTTCGTGTTCTGTGTTGTGATAGTGGCATTGGAGTGCCGGCCGGGTGCCTCTGATGGCGCGACCGTAGTCCAGCTAAAGTGACTCTGCGTCTTCGCTTGCTGCTCCTCATTGTCGCCAAGTGGCTCGGTCCAGTTGCTAGCCACGGATGGGCTACGCTGAGGCTTGACATTCTCCGACAATGCAGTCGACATTGACGGAGTGGGCTTGCGCTTAATGAGTTTGACCATTGATGTAGCTTGACGCGGTTCAGGCTGCGAACGCTCATTACCCGATATTAGCGTTGGCGCCCGCGTGTCTACCGGCGATACGGGTGAAATAGGCGAGACGGGTGAGTGGATCGGTGGATGTGTGCCTTTTCGCACCCGAAGCGGCGAAGGCGGCCTCACTTCGTCGTCGTGCAGAATGGAGACTGGTGAGAGGTCTCTCACTCTCGACGGCTTCTTGTCAGAAAAGCGTCTGCGAACCTCGTATATGTGCTCGTTTGGTTGAACAAAAGTAGAGGGGGTTGCTTCCGCAGGTTTGCCGGTTTCTGATTGCTCGCCAGAAAAGTCATCCCAGCGTGCAATTTCGGTCGTGACGATCGGAGGGACTTTGTTAAGAATTGAACGAACTTGTTTGAAGATTGGCAGCCTCGACTGTCTCGCGTACAGGCCATTGTCTGTGACGCGTTGCTGCGGGTGAGCGTGATGTGAGGGGTGATGTGAAGATTTAGCAGTTAATGGCGAGGAGTAGAGCGCGTCAGTCTCTGCAGGCAGATAGCTGTCATCGCTGTAGACCGAAGGCACAAAAGGCGTGTCAGGCAGTCTGCTGCTAATCCATGGCGGATCTCGCTGTACGTTATATGTTCTCGCCATCGGCACGCCTACCCGCAGTGTTTGCGATGCAGGCTTGTTCTTAATGTAGACGGGGCGCGCAGGTAGCGTATTTGAGCTCTCATCTGCTCCTGTTGCCATCGAGAAAGCTGGGATGATAATGCTAGATCTACTTACGTGATGCTGGCCGCTGAGAGGAGGATCGTAATGGAACCGTTTCAGAGTGTTTCCAAGCCTTGATCGTTTGTTTACTCACATATCAATACCGTCACTATAACGCGCAGAGCGCCAGGCGTATTACACGACAGAGCCAAGCGCTTGATCAATCTGCATTGTCAAGCAGATATCAAAGCTCCACGAAGGAATCGATTTATGGCATTGTGAAGACCTTGTGTGAACGACGTCGTCTCATTTGCCATGCATTGGCTAAGGATGCAGCACCGGCCGCTAGCCGCCGTTTGATCGCCTTCCTTGTCTCGGCTCCCAAGCTACCGGGTGCCGATGCTTGTGATCTGACATAATCGTAAATCGCGCGTTGCTTTGCGACATCCAGCCTGCGCCGGAGATATCGGTCGCACTATCGTACCACAATGGACGTTGACCAGCAGACACCTTTCGATCCCACCATGACCGATTCGGCCGGAGCCGGTACAGTATACCCAAAGCATGAAATGGACCAGACTGATGAGCTCGCAGAAGCCCCAGCGATGAACAGCTCGCAGGTACCGCCTGCTGCGCAAGTGTAGGCTAGATGAGGGACTGCAATACCGTGCAATAAGCTACTAATATGGCACAGTGCTACAATCGCAACACCGATCAACCTTATCCTCTTCTCACTGTTCCTCATCCTTGCGTACATGCGCCTGCGTCCCTCACGGCCCGCTGCAGTCAGCATCCCTCAACCTCCGCCTCCCACCGTCTTCAAGGTCTTCACGCCTCCCAAGCTCATGCCGTACAACGGCACGGGTAGTCAGCCGGTCTACTTAGCCGTCCGAGGCAACGTGTTCGATGTGACACCGGGCCGCAACTTCTATGGACCCGGTGGCCCGTATGCCAACTTCGCTGGTAGAGACGCAAGCCGTGGCCTAGCTTGCGGTAGCTTCGATGAGAGTATGTTGACTGAAGATCTGCACGGTCCGCTGGACAAGCTGGAGGACCTCGGCGGAGAAGAGATGGAGGCGCTGAGAGGATGGGAGGAGAGGTTCAGTGAAAAGTACTTGGTTGTGGGCAAGCTGGTACCTGTGGGTCACCCGGAAGCAGAAGAGTAGGCTTCTCAGAGATACCTTGAACGTAACAAGACATGATGAACCGGTTCACTTGCCGTCCCCAGACCCTGCGCCTAACTGCCGTGAGGCTTACATTTTGACAAAAGTTGCTTGTTATGAAGGCTGATACTGCACTCGTTCGTTGTATCTGACATGCTACTGCGGAAAACAGGGCGATGCCCGGCGATGTTCGCCTCCGTATCTAAACATGGCTTCACAGGGACCCTGTTGCGAAGGCAAAGCAAGAATACTGCTATCTGCTCGAACTCGGAAATAGTTCCGGGACCTACTCCAGATGCAATGGCTCAGCGTCTCCTTTGCCGTACAGCAGCGTCTTGCTGTACAGCCGGCTGTTCCATGGTGTGTAGATGGTGGCATACACTGAGCCAAAGATAGACGGACTGATACCCGCATAACCTCAACTTGCGCCGAGGACTGGTGCTGCATCAGATCGCGCGCGTCTGCAGACGTTCATGGTCTGGAGATATTGACCGGAAGACCTGCTTGCTGCGAGCTGGAAGGGAAGTATCTGCGTTTTCAAAGTCCCTTTCTAGCGTGTTGCTGGCTCCATGACTGCTTTGACAATGACAATCCTGTGCATTGCATGGTGCTCGATGCTCGTGAGCTTGCAGAGTGACTCACAGTATACTGCATCTCTGAAACAGCTCTCGCTTGTTTCATCGTCTGTCGTTCTGCAGCTGTCGTTGCCGCGACCAATAACGAATTGGCTTGGCATAACGGTCAATGCTTCGTACTTCTAACTCCACCTTCTAAGCGCCCAACCACGGTCTCCTCTACGCGCCATACATTGCGATCTGAGGGCGACCCGACTGGACCTCCTGCAGATGAGGCTCCATACCACGACTGTCGCATTGACAGTATACACAGACGTTTCATCTTAGCAGCCGCCGAGCTCCGCGGTTGCTGAAGAGGCCTATTCTGAGCCTCAACCAGTGGCTGCGCGACCTACTCATCCTTTGAAGATATTCTCATTACACGAAGAAGGCCTGATCACTGGCTTCGACCGCGAGGATGCGTGAAACCGATCCAATACGGGCGTCACAAGCCTCAAGAAGGTCGCCGATGTCCTAAATAGTACCATTGCTTGTCCGAAACAAGCACCGCGGATCTGATGACCGTACCTGCATAGCATACTACTCCGCACTGCTCACAGGTTCGTTTCAGAAGCCCCACTGACGCTATGTTCGCGTAATGAAGATCTGTTATGGCTTTACTCGCCGTAAGTGATCGCGCGACCTGCGGAGCGCGCATATAGAGGGCACGTCCGCTCTGTCCTCCCATCCTGTCCTTTCTCTTCTCTATAGAAACAACCAACAGAGCTGATCTTCTGCGTGGGCTTGTAACGAGGCTAACGAGTCTCCTTTGTTCTTTCCTGTCTCGTCTTTCCTACTGTCTTGGTGGGGCGTTCGGAGCTGGTCTCCTTGAGCATCGTTTGCACCACGCACCTAAGTGTCTAATCACACGACGTAATCCACGTTATCCCGTTAACATCGCATATCCACAACCATGGAGTACCGACAAACAACTCCACCGTTCGCATTGGAAATGGATGACTTCGAGCTACGCTGCCCTGGTGGCAGTGCCAGCACGGTCGACTCCTGCTTTCCCTTCGACTGGTCCCCCGAGACCGTCACGACTAATGCGACTACGCCCCCAAAGTCACCGTTTAAGCTCAGGGAGACGGGCCCAGCTCTACTTCCCAGAGTCAGATGTCAGGATCAAGTCATTGAACCCGCGGTTCGACCATCCTACTTTGCCCACAACCGGACAACATCACTACCCGCCAATAGCCTACCTCTGGTGTTCGGCGAAGCTCTGCCTACCTACCAGCCCACCATCGAGAGACGGTCGGCAAGCCCACCGGGCCACATTCCACACGCACCGCCGTTTGCATCACCTTCGCCATATGGCCTCCTGATGAATGACCGAGCAAGTGCCCATGTCCGACCATCGCTCGCCAACATGCGCTCTGTCTCCGCCTCTAATATCGGGATGCACTCGCGGAACAACTCGTCCTCAAACATCGATGCGGCAATGCTCAGCCGGTATGGCTATCCTACATACCGCCAAAGCCCTACACCTCAGCCGGCCACATACAGTGTGCCAATGTCACGGACACCGAGTGCCATGAGTCATCTTGCACCAATCGCTCTCCCGAGTGGCCACGTTCAGTCGTACCCACAGCGCAAACGAACAGCCAGCCCGCCAGCGAACCCTTCCCGGCTATCTGTCGAGGTCGAGTATAGCCCGGCTATGGATCTGGAGACATCTTCCTTGCTCGATTATCTCACCGCGCCCAACCCGACGCCATCTTTGACACAGCGAACTGTCGGGCTGGCTCGTGACCACCCCTACTTCTGGTTTGATGTTCGCAATGTCCAGCGCTGGGCCGATTTCAACGTCTCCACCATCGCCGCGCAGCCAAGCCTCTTGGATCTACTTCATATGCCGGTTACTCTTCGGCAGCTCACCCAGCCGCGCAAAGTGACCACATCTCCCGAAACTGTGCCTCAACTTGCGGAAGCGTGTGCACTCCACCATGCTGTGAAAGTCAACGCGGCGCTCAAGGTAACCCAGGGCGACAAACACATGGCCATGCGCACCCTCCAATGTGCCCCTGGTTCTCGCCGCGAGCAGCCTGAGTTCGTGTCAAGCTACCAGTCTGACAAGGAGAAGACTATCTACAGAGACGGCCGTGGTCGCGTTGTCGGCATAGTGCAGTCTCACGACCAATGGAACTCCGGGCTTCGCTCAGGCGACGCAACGGACAAAGTTCGCTATCAACAAACCCTCGCTAAGCTGCATTACTTCATGCGCGACCACGGCACACGCTATGGCTTTATCATCACTGAGATTGAGCTCGTTTGCATACGCATTGGCGGCCCGTTAACCGAAGCCAAGCCTCTCTTCGGAATGATGGAAATCGCTACGCCCGTGGAGATCGCCACGTCCGGTCTGCGTGAAGACGGTACTCTCAAGATGACTGCAGGCTTGGCGCTGTGGTGGCTGCACATGCTTGCCCGCGACCAGCCTTTTGAGGGGCAGCATCACTGGAAGCTGGATGTTGGGCCGCCGGGTGCGTTGAGTCGGCAGCATCATCTGCCGAAGAGGGACGAGTGGATGCCGAAGCTGTCGCAAAAGGAGAAGAGGGCGGCGAAGAGGATTCGAGGGTGGGTTTTACCGGATGAGCCATTGTCTAAGAGGGAGCAGGGGAAGGTGAGGAGAGGGAAGGCTGTATAAAGCCAGGAGAAGTGCTCAAGTGGAAGACCTAATAGCACATTGCTGGACTGTGTGCGATGCATGCTAATTGCATAGCGTGGCGTTGGTGGTAATGTATATACAAGGTGGGTTCTAGTACTGCTGCATTTGGCGTGGCGTTGTATACCCCTTGAAGGCATCGTGGTTCTGAACGCATATTCAATGTCAATCTACCAACAATGATCCCATCCTGCCTTGAGTACCTCTTGATGCATGCCAGACTCGCATCGCTGATCGTATATAAAGCCACTTCTAACGGCTGTCCGTCGATGTGCTCATAATCATATGTACCACGCGCAGTGCTGGGGTGAACGGCACAACCAATCGTGCCTTCCTGAGCAACGTGGGACCCGTTCGCGGATCGAGTCTGCGAGACACTGTTGTTGGCACTAGCTGAAGGTTGTCTGTGGAATTCTGAGTGTGGTGAAGCATGAGACTTGTCTTCCCTCATCCAGAAGACAGTCTGTCAGCGCTCCAGAATGTAATCACATACATGCCCAGCAGGACGCCTCGCTAACCGTACGCAACATAACATCATCAAAGTACCTGTCGACGTCCCCAAGTTTCATTCGCCAGCCATGGCAGCGTACTCCACCTCGCCTTGCCCAGGCGGCGGCGCAACATCTCCCAGCACCTCCACATTCTCCGGCCCCGCACCAATCGCCTTCCTGCCTCCAGCTGCTCCCGTGACGGCCTTCACAGCCGCCTCGACCCTCCTCCCTGCCCTCGCATTCTCCATCCTGACATCCCTGTCCATATTATCCAACGGCTTCGGCCTACCCCATTGCACCCGCAACGGCACACCCTTCACCACTGCCCGACCCTGACAGGCCGCCGCTGCGGCCTCAGCGCCGGCACGATCCATGTAGTTCATAAACGCGCAGTGAGAGCGGTGCGAGCAAACAACGCTTCGTAAGGCGCCGAATTGCGAGAAGTGAGTACGCAATTCGTGTTCGGGGAGATCGTCCTCGACGCCAGTGATGAAGAGGGAGGTGATGTTGTGATCGGACGGCGGGAGGATGTCCCGTGGTTGAGGTGGGAGCGCTGCGGCGGATGGGAAGGATTTGCCCGGTCTTGCGCCGGGTTTGCCCGTTCGTGACGTTGGTGTGCTAGTTCGAGGTCCGTAGGATGAACCGTAGGCGGAGCGCTTGTTGTCTGCTGTCCGTATTGGGCCACGGGTGTGGCCGCCTTCTGTGCTGCTGCCGCCTTCGAGGAGTTTCTGTCCGTCCTCAGCGCCTTCCGCTTCTAATCGCCTTTGCTTCTTGTAGTACGGTTCGCTGCTCGCTAGCCTCCGCAGCAGATCCCTCGCCTTCTCATCCGTCTTGTTATACCCTTCCAACCCTCTCCCTTCCTCGATCTCCCGCTCGTTGTTCTGCGCAAAGTACTCGCGGTTGATCTCGCTTTGCGGCCCCGGGGCCACCATCTTCAGCGCCGCGTCTCGGATGGTGATAGGTAGACCGAAGCTCAGATCGAGCATGCAGCACTGGCAGCAGTTCTTCAGCCGCGCACATGTCAAACAGATACCGGTGCGCTTTTGTCGCGATGTACGGTCGGCTTTCCATTTGAAGATGGTGAATGGTCGCGTGCAGAGCTTGCATTCGGCACCGTAGTCCTCCTTCAGCATCTGTACATATGGGTTGTCCGGGAGGCAGCGCTCGCAGACGCTTGGCATATCCGTCGTCTCCCATCCTGATCGGTTCAGGTCTTGCTTTATTTGCGGCGGCATCTCTAGGCCACGAACAACGTCGAAGCGACTTCTGCCCTGCTCCGCGACTGCTTTCTGCTACGGTCTGAGTCCGCGCTGGCGGTTATATTCAGTCTCCAGATCAGTTTTCAATAGTGAGTTGCTCATAAATCGGTACTGCCAAGCTGATTATTACATCAACGCACGTGACGTGCTTTGCGCCACAATAGGGTCTCTGCAACTAAGGACGACGCTATGCCTGTTCCTAGCATGAGCCGTTGCCATCGTTCGAGATTTTGGTTGGGCCGAATGGTTCGATCGCGAAGCTGAGGTGCTACCATCAAGTGCTGTATATCCTGCCACAGAGACATATGTAGGCTTCTCTCTGTCATTCACCGTCTACTCAAACTTCCCCACTGCTTCATTCAACATGGTTGCCCCTGAAACACCCAAGCACATCCTGGAGAAGCAGGACCTCGAACGCGATGCCGCCTTCAAAAGGGCTCTCCATGGCAAGACGGCCGAGGAGCGCAAGGGCTTCCTGGCGATGATGGGCAAAGACCACAAAGCTCAAAAGGAAGCCGTCGACGAATACTTCAAGCATTGGGACAATAAGCTCTCCGCCAACGAGACGGAAGAAACGCGCAAAGCCCGGCGAGACGAGTATGCCACGCTCACGCGACACTACTACAACCTTGCCACCGACCTATACGAGTATGGATGGGGAGGCAGCTTTCACTTCTGCCGCTTCAGTAAAGGCGAACCGTTCAGGCAAGCAATTGCGAGGCATGAGCATTATCTGGCGCTGAAGATGAACCTGCAAGAAGGCATGCGGGTGTTGGATGTTGGCTGTGGAGTCGGCGGACCGGCACGAGAGATTGTCAAATTCACGGGCGCGAACATCGTCGGTTTGAACAATAACGACTACCAGATTGAGCGGGCGACGAATTACGCGAAGCGGGAAGGCTTGTCGGACAAGCTCTCCTTCACCAAGGGTGACTTCATGCAGATGCCATATCCGGACAACTCATTCGACGCTGTCTACGCCATTGAAGCTACCGTCCACGCACCGAGCCTCGAGGGTATCTACAGCGAAATCTTTCGCGTACTGAAACCTGGCGGCGTCTTCGGCGTATACGAGTGGTTGATGACCGAGAAATACAACAACGACGATCCACACCAACGCGAGATCCGGCTAGGCATTGAACAAGGCGACGGTATCTCCAACATGGAGAAAATCGATGTCGCGCTTAAGGCCGTGAAGGCCGCAGGTTTCGAGTTAGAGTTGAACGAGGACCTTGCGGACAGGCCCGATGAGTATCCGTGGTACTGGCCGCTGTCCGGAGAACTGAGGTATATGCAGAGCATCTGGGACTTCCCTACACTGGTGCGGATGACGCATGTTGGGCGGGGGTTAGTGCATAGGTTTGTGGGTGCGCTGGAGATGGTTAGCTTGGCGCCGAGGGGCACGCAGAAGACGGCGGACTCGTTGGCGAAGGCCGCGGACGCTTTGGTGGCGGGTGGGAAGGAGAAGCTGTTCACGCCTATGTATTTGATGGTGGCTAGGAAGCCAAATGCTTAATTTGTGCAAGCGTGGAGTTGCACGCGGCGCGTGGGTGATGGCGGACACACCTATCGCACACGGTCAACAATTGTTGCCATCAGCATGCATAGCATGCGTAAAATATCGAGCTTGTACAGTTACCAGAGTAGTCGAGTCGCATGGCATGGGAAGCTGTCCGTGCGCAAGGGAAGCTGTCCGTGCACATTGATTCGTTATTGCATACATGTAGAGATCTTGAACCCGTTCCATAGTTGGTGGCATACCTGCTCGAGGGAATGTCAGCATGCTAGGCTGCCTGCAACGTCTTATGGCGAGTCGAAGGATTGTTCCTAAAGTACGGAGCATATCACGACTTGTTGCTCAAACTACTACTTCTAGTCTCGCGCCCGATAAGCGAACATTCATCGCCACACCGCGCCAAGCCGAAGTGATGTTCTCCATCTCGAAAGGCGACGACATGCTGCAAGTAACGCGAGAGGCACAGCGACTACTTGAAAACGGCTGGAAAGCATGCAGCCACGGTCAAGCGGTGGAACGTCACTTTACGTTCAAGACCTTTGCCAAGACCTGGGTAAGCACGTTTATGCATCCAACTATATGCAATCGCAGTGGCGAATGTGCTTCGTGCTCTCACGCAATCTGACGCTCTCTACGACAGGCTTTCATGGACGAAGTCGCCGCAGAATGCAAGAAGCAACGTCACCATCCGGAGTGGCGGAACGTGTACAACAAGACGCACATTCGCTGGACGACCCATAGACCGAATGGTTTGTCGCTTAAAGATACCCTGATGGCGAGGTTTTGTGACGAAGCTGCCAAACGGCATGGTGAGCTGCCTCTTCATGATCAGCCCAGTCAGAAACCGAGCACTACCGACACTAGGGTATCGGGGGTTAACGGCGAGAACGGTCCTTAAGCTTCAACCGCAGGTGATGATATGTTTTCGGGGCTTGGAACGCTGGTTTCATCGGCCTCTGACTCGCATCCTCGGCCGCCTGATACTCCTTTCTTTGCTGTCGCAAACCATCTGGATCCTCCGTTCTTCCGGGCACTTGTGCGCCGTCCTCCGCTTGCGCAACTCCCTCAATGTGGTCGAGGTTGTCTTTGATGCGCTCCGCCCGATCGCAGGCGCCGGAGGATCGACCTCGCTTGAGGTGCGGTTGACATCTTGCGCTTCGTTTATCTCTTCTACAATGCGCAGCTCGAGTGCTGAAAATCGATGGGAAAGCATCTCCAGAAATGAAGTGTACAGGCTCCGAACGAAGTGGGAATATACTGCTTCCGGAGGTACCACCTTCAGACGGCTCAGCTCAGGGAGTAAGTGTAAGGCGTGATCGAGCTTCCTCAGGTCGTCCTCATACAATGTCCAAAGGTCGCCAGGAGACCTCCGCTCTCCCCCTGAATTGGGTTCGAGGAAGGAGGACAAGTCGATGTCTGTCAGGTGGAGCTCCAGCGTACGGACTTTCTTAAGATTGCATGAGCGGCTTCGTTCAATCCAATGGAAAAGGTCCGCTTGCGATGTGAAGACGGCGTGACGTAGAAACGGTGGTACTTGCATATCCATGCTCGATTGATTATTAGTTGGAGGCGGAGACGGACGTTCAACGTTCGCTGCAAAGCCACTCAACATAGCGGACTGGTGCTTCACGGCGATCGAAGTAGGTACGGACAAGGTGGTGCCCAGGTCCCTAGTATTTACATCCCCACGAGCGGTCGCTACAACACATATCTGCGTTCAACCCGAGGCAACAGTACGCTGTCGATTGAGTACAAGTCGCGCAGGTCGCTCCAGGCCACCAACGCCGATGACAACAAACCTTTGAGTTCAGTCTAGCATTGAGCAGGCAAAAACGACAAGGACACCTGCATCGCGGCGCGGGTGCCGCTCATAGCATACTTGTAACCTGCGTGCACGCAGACTAAATTAAGCCTGCGAAGCTTTATGCGCTGGATGCCTCGGTCAGACGGCAATGGTGACCTCTACGCTGCCGGCATGGGACGCCCGGAGAGCAGAACCAATAACAACGTATTAGCCACGACAATCACTGCACACACGGAGACGGCCATGGTGTGTGCCTGCAGCACTGTTTCACGCAGCCACGTGTTGCCCTTCTTGGTTTGGTGTGAATTATGTGATTCGCTGCACGCCATCATGAAGCTTCCTGAACGAGAGGTATCCAGTAGCATTTACTGAAGGAATCCGAAGATTCGTCCACTAGGAGGGGCTCAAGGCATGATGCGGACAATGACCCGTCTACCCTCTATGTCAACGGCGATCATCGTTCTTCCTGCAGTGCGGCGCCGAAGGAACAAAGACTGGAAGACCGCGCCGAATGAAGCCTTGGTGGCACTCTCTCGCACAGAACACATCGTGCGGACGGCGATACGCTCCTGACATTGATCAAAGCCGATCGATGATCGGCAAAATGTGATGTCGGTTCCGTGTGAGCGGTACGGACTTGCTTGAGGCGCATTCGAGTCGTTGGAGTGTTTAGTGATTGATACGGACCGAGCGTGTCCGTGTGTGGTTGCCTAACGTGTGGAAATGTCCACAGCATATGCGCAGTCTTGCCACGTGGGTGCCATTTGTCGTACTACGAGATGGCGCCACAGAATTCATCATGATATAGGCTGAATGTATTGGAAATCATCGAAGACGGGACGACTCACCCATCCACAGCCCCGGGATGATAGTTGAACTCGATCGGGCGGCAGGCAGCTGGAAGCGTCACCATGCATGAAGGGCTGACCTGAAGACTGGTAGCGTCCTGTGGAATGCATCGCTGGTAGCGAACGTGCGGCTTCGCCAATGCGAGATAATCCGGATCCGATCGTCCTCTTCCACGTGGCTCCCGCGTGGTGAACAAGCATATTCGCTGCACGGCATCACTCGCTGAACACATCACGTACACCCAAAAGCAGGTCGATGCATCACACGATAAGCAATCGCTTTTTACATCGTACACAACACATATTGTCATCCTACGAACAACCATCACGACGCCCGACAACGCAAATAATCTAGCCGCCCTAATCAATGCCGACAACATCTCCGTCGAAGTCATTGTCGGTCTCACGGCCGAAGTAACCAACTACGGAACGGCCAGTGTCCGCCGCATTCACGGCGACTGACCAGCCCCTATACCAAAACCTGAGCGAAGATTTACTCATTTACTCCATAATCTCAATCC
Source organism: Baudoinia panamericana UAMH 10762 (assembly GCF_000338955.1). Taxonomy (NCBI): domain Eukaryota; kingdom Fungi; phylum Ascomycota; class Dothideomycetes; order Mycosphaerellales; family Teratosphaeriaceae; genus Baudoinia; species Baudoinia panamericana. The sequence goes on from NW_006911268.1 coordinate 567,937, forward strand.
ACCGATTCACCTACACGACCGGCAACACCGCCACCGACGGCGCCATGATCACCAAAGCCATGCACTTGCTGTACACGGGTCGCCTCTGGAGTTTGTGCCTCGTCTCAAGCGACAGTGACTTCATACGCCTGACCGCGCGGACCCGCGGGCAAGGTGTGACCGTTTACGGCTTCGGGAAGCGGAATACGAACAGCGCTTGAGTTGCTGCGTGCGGTCAATTTACCTGTTTTGAGGTCCTGCCTATGCCTGTAGACGGGCCTGGTGAACCGTCAGATTGGGCTCAAGCGGGCCATGCACCAGCCACCACCACTGGTACAAGTGCGCAAAAGCCATGCCACCGGTGTGCTGCCTACGCGATTCGTACACTAACAGCAGCCCGGAAGCTACCGTCATCACTATCTCCACCCTTGCCGACTCGGCTTCGTGTCGAGCCAGCTAAACCATCCCTCGATCAGAAGGCCATCGATGGAACTCGAAAGGCCATCTGAAAAAAGCAACACGTACGGGGATGATTGGGTAAACCTGGCGGACGTTGGAAGTTCGCTGGGAATGCTCTCGCCCGTCTTGTTTGAATGCCCGCGATTACGGCCACCTGAAGATGCGGGAGTTTGTTGAAATTGTCGAGTTGGAAAGGAAGGTTATAGGCGATCATTTTCCCGTCGTGCTAGTGCGTATTAAGTTATAGGAAGGATGAGAGATCTGAATAGCCCGCAATTGTGGCTATTTGAAGACGCGGGAGTTTGTTGAAGCGTCTGGGCTCGTCGAGGGTAAGTGGAAGCCAATGGGCGATTATCCTCCGGTCGATATGGTTCTTGTCAAGTTACAGCAGGAATGAAGATTGAAATGAGAAAGGTGAAAGAACAGATCAACCTTTTGCACCTTGCTTGATGCGAGAAAAGAGCAGTCAGTGACACAGCACAATAAGTAGCGCAAAAAACAGGCACTCGCTCAGTTATACAACACCGCCCTGCGCCTGTTCGCACGACGCTCGCTTGCATGCTCGTCACCGACCGGAGCCGGCCCGTTTTGCCGTCTCGCGGACGGCTTCCAGTATATCCTTCAACACCGGTCCGTTACTTCCTCACCATCCTCAGTCAACGCCTTACACCCTCAACAACTTGGCGGCATAATTCGCAATCAACCCCTCGGTTGGGAAGCTCATCTCCTCCAACTTTTGCGCATACGGCGTCGGGACCTCCGCGCCGGTCACGCGGACCGGTGGCGCCTCGAGATAGTCGAATGCGTACTCCGCAGTCAAGGCCAGCAATTCCGCACCGACACCGAAAGAAGGGAAGCCAGACTCTACAGCCATCATGTGGCCGGTCTTCTTGACGGACTTGACGATGGCTTCGACATCGAGAGGTTTGATGGAGCGGAGGTTGATGACTTCGGCTTCGACGCCGTACTTTTGCTTGAGTTGGTCGGCGGCGACGAGACATTGGCCAACGCAGCGGGAGAGGGTGACGATGGTTAGGTCCTTGCCTTGGCGTTCGATCTTGGCTTTGCCGAACTGTAATACATACATTAGACACGCGCTTCAAACAAAATGTTGTTGGCAAGGAATGCAAGCTTACCGGTAGGACAAAGTCGTCCGACTGCGCCTCTTGGCTCATGGGGAAAGAAAGACCGTACAACAACTCGTTCTCGAGCACCACAACCGGGTTGGGATCCCGAATAGCAGCCTTAAGCAGCCCCTTGGCATCCTCAGACGAATACGGCGCAACGACCTTCAAGCCCGGTATCGAGCCGTACCACGCCGAGTAATCCTGTGAGTGCTGTGCAGCGACACCGGCAGCAAAGCCGTTGGGACCACGGAAGGTGATGTTGCAGGGCTGGATACCGCCGGACATGTAGTGCGTTTTGGCGGCGGAGTTGATGATCTGGTCAATGGCCTGCATGGCGAAGTTGAAGGTCATGAACTCGCAGATGGGGTGGAGGCCGGCTAGTGCTGCGCCGACGGTGAGACCGCAGAAGCCGGACTCGGTGATGGGGCTGTCGATGACGCGCTTGTCGCCGAAGCGATCCAGGAGCCCTTTTGTTACTTTGTAACTAGATAGGAAGTGTGTGTCAGCATTCGATCTTCCTGCTGCTTGTTGCTCTCGTGCTCCGTTGTGTCCATTGGGTCGAAGCTGAAGTACACGACCCCACGTATTCTGCGAGAGCGCATTCGGGATGAAGAGACACTCACGCGCCATTGTACTGAGCAACCTCCTCACCCAACACGAAGACCTTGGGGTTCTTCTCCATCTCCTCCGCCATAGCCTCGTTCAGCGCATCTCGCACCGTCATCTCCTTGCTCCCCGCCGGAGTTGCGTAGCTCCGCCGCCATCTTGACGCTGTGGCCGCCGGCGCGGCGAAGTGTGACTGAAGGGTAGATCTAGGGAGGGCGGCGGAGGGGGTGGAGGAGCGGAGGAGCTGAGCTGCGGGACGGAGGAGGCGTGCGCCAACCATGGCGGCGGCGGGCAAGTGAATATGGAAAGGGTAGATGAAGGAGTGTGATGAAGGGGTAAATGACACGAGAGTGGTGGTGGTGGATGGGAGGGGGAGAAGGTTGTTGGGGGTTGGATGATGCACGCGGTGACTTTCCTTGAGCTGTAACACCCTTTTGAGGCCCGACGATCCGATCTGCTAAGCTCAGACCCTGACAACTTTTGGTGAGACTCCGGAGAGTCCGTGCTTTGGCTAAAATAAGCCTTCGCCTTTCGACTTCACTCGTGTACGCGACAATCGACACAAGGGCATTTTTTGGTAGACTCTGTGTACAACGAACATGCGTGGTTGCGCCGGTCTGATGGACGGTTTTCTGTAAGGAGTAACACACCTACAATACTCACGCGTCTCTTGTCTAGGCCGCTAGGTGTACAGCTGAATCTCCATGCTGGCAGCGCGTATGTATTGATCAAGCCAGAGCCTTCAGCGGCATTAACTCTCTTGTCGCCAGGCAGCCAATGCATTCGTGCAACAGCCTACCTTGTGCCAGCGCACTAGGCCGTTGGAAAAGGAAAAGTATAGATTCCTTCACCTACTCCCTATCGGAACGCTTGATGACTATAATCGATCGGGGAGCACGTAGAAGAGGCTATCTGGTAACCGCTTCAGTCTCGATCCAACCATATCTAGCCAGCAACCCCAATATCCAATCCAATATCTCACCCACCATCTCCCTTTACTTCCGCGCAAACCCAAACAACCCCTCCATACAAACCCACCCCCACCCACTCTTATCCAAGTAAGCCTTAACCACCTCTCGACAAACCCCGAACCTCTCCCTATTCAGCTCAGCCATCACCTTGACCTTCTCATCCTCCTCCCCCTTCACCCCCAATTTTCCCACCGCCTTCTCCACGTCAAACAGCCCCTGCAAAAACAACAACTGATTGTACAACGCCTTCTCCCCATACTCGAACCTCATCCGCCCGGAACACCCGTGCGCAAGTCCCTTTGGACCTAAGCAGCGATGGCCATAGACGGACATCTGTCTTGTCCGGATGCCGCAAGCGGCGTCGTCGCAGATCAGGTAGGCGGCGTAGTAGCGGGAGGTATGTCTGCGGATTTGCGCTTCGAGTTGCGCCGAGAGCGCAAGGGTGGAGATGGTCCTTCGGCAGTCTTCTCGCGGACAGGTGAGACCCGTGTGCGCCACCACCGCCATGGGGGTCGTTTCCTCTTCCGGCGTGCTGGTGGAGGGTTGCTGATGATTCAGTCCTCGGAACTCGAAATGTCTCTTACACCCCAAACACAGCAGCCCCAACCCCTCACACTCCTTGAACCGAATATGATCCGGCACCTGACTCTCCAGCGTGGTAATCTCATCCCCTCTTCCCCCCTCGCTCGTCTTACTCGCCCCACTAAGCCGATACTTACTCGTATCCAACCCCAAACACTCCGCCAACAAACTGACATTCGTCCCCTCAATCGGCACACACAATCTCTCCACGGGAGGCAAAATCTGCTTGTGAAGATAGTACTCCACATCCGGCACGAGTCCACTATCCTTCGCAAGAACCTCATCCAACGTACAAGCATTCTTGGCGGCGTTCTCGGCGGAACCCCCGCTGGAGCCGCAGATGATGAAGGACATGACGTCTTTAGCGCGGACTTGTTTGCCCTTGGCCATGAGCTTGAGGGCGACTTGGACGGAGGGCATGGAGTTGGCGTTCGGGTATTCTTTGGGCGCTTTGCCGAGTTGGGTGTAGATGGTGTATTTGTAGGCGGGAATGGCGTTGGAGCGCATCTTCTCGCCTAGCGAGCGAAGGTGGTCGTGGATATGGGAGACGACTTTTTCGGGTTCTTCGCCGGAAAGGAGGTAGTTGAGGAGTTCCCTATACATGTTCGTTAGCAGATGGGACTTGCGGGTAGTCAGAGTGGGGAATGAGGACTCACGTAGAGGTGTCCTTGGACAGCTGACAGTACTCTCTCCTCCTCATATCCAACCCCTTCACCTCCATCTTCTCCCTCCACACCCCATTATCCTCGACCATATTGATGGCGGCATACTTCTTCTTCGCATGCAACAGCAGGCGACGGAAAATATTGTCAATCTCAATCTCCAGCAGCTCATACCGCTCATTAACCGCCTTCTTGAACTCATTGCCCATCTTGATCGCTTCGAGGATATTGTCTTTATTCGTATTGACCATAACCGAATCAGTATCACCATAGATAACGCGCAACGCGTGCGCAGATTCGGCCAGCTCCTTAGTCGACTGCAGAATCTCACGACCTTTGCTCGTCGTCAAGGCGGCTAGGGGCCGGGCATAGAAGCGCGACTTGGTGTACCCCAAACAACCATACATGGAGTTGGCGGTGAGCTTCAAGGCCTGCTGCTTCACGTCCCAAGTCTGCCGCTGCTCCTCGGAGATGCTCTTGTCCTTCATCAACTTCTTGACCTCTCGTCTCCGGCTGACGAGTGTGCGAATCAGACGCGGCAAGATGCCCTTGTTCGCCGTGTCCTCCGGCACTTCAGGTACCTTGTCTTCGTCCGCGCCAATGTCTGACCGGTCGACAGTGGTGAAGCAGATGTTGAACTCTTGAATAATGGACGGGTAAAGCGAGTTGAAGTCCATGACGAGGATGAACTTGTCGTACAGACCCTTCTCCGGCTCGAAGACGAGACCGCCTTTGAACTTGTCCTTCTTCTTCGTGTCCGCGGCATCGGCCTCATCACCATTGTCCGCAGTGTCTTCGAGCTTCTTATTTGCCGCGCCTTTGCCGTAAACTTTGTCGGGACAAATGAACTTATTGCGGTAGAACTCATGCAGCAAGATGTACTCGTTCCGCTCAGCGCGCGTACCAGAGAGTGTTCGGGCCCAGGAGTTACCAGCCAAGTTTGTCAGAACCTTCGACAGGGGCAGGAGTTGCCGCTTTAGCGCGATTGCGGCGATGAAGTACGTATCCAGCTCGCACATCTTAACGTAGTTCATCAGGCCTTCTCGGGTGGCGGCCATGGCGAGCGCTTTGTCGTTGTCGATCTCCTTGCGCACATGATTGCCTCCAAGATACAGCTTGACCATCTCATCGAGACTCCAGCTCTGGCAGGCAGTCATTATGCTCTTGCCCATATCGTTCGCAAGATCGCAGAGCAGGCGACCGGCAGCAAGATGGCGCTCAGCGAAGAAACTGCCGCCACCCTTGCCAACGTTCTTCGGCCAGTCGCTGCGCTTTAGGCGGCCAATGCGATGCCAGCCGGGCGTTTTGCGGTCGCGCATTCGTGTGAGCAGGACGTTGTAATCGACGTCGTCCAGCTTGTGGCCCACGAAGGCGTCGGGATCATGCATCTGAATAATGGCCAGCAATTTGCTGAGCAGTGCAGGTTCGTTCTTCTCCATAAGTATCTGACCCTTGTGTTTCTCAGCCTCAAGCTTGAAGCCTAGCGGGTACTCGCCGTTGGGACGCATGAAGGTGAAGGTGCGACTTGGAAGCTTCTCGGGCGGCGTGGTGTCTGTCAGCTGCACGTCTGGGTAGAAGCGTACACTGGCGACGAGTATTTCATTCTTGTTCTCCTTGACGTTCATAGTCGTACGCAGCGCAAGCGACATTAAGGTCATGGGCGGTGCTTCTAGGTTGTCTGAATCGCCGACCGTGGTGATGCCGTTAGGCTTCGTGACCTGCAATTCCAACTTACACCACGAGGCGTTGTTGACAGCCTGGAAGTCGGCACCTTCGATCTTGAGCCAGCAAGGGCCCATGATATTCTTCCACAGCACGAATTGCTCGAACAGTGCCGTGTTCGTACCGAAGACGTGGGAGAATGTTTCTCCAGTCATACCCATTGGTAAGGCTGGCTTGTCGTATGGATAGAGCAGCTTGAGGTAGTCCGCTTCTCGCGGTATGTCCGGTAGCTCAAAAGCATACTTCCTCGAGCATGGCTTGATCTTGTGCATGTTCACCTTGAACTTCGTCATGAGCCCATCAACTTCTTCGTAGACGTCACTCATCTCGACTTCGTCAGAGGTGTCACGTCCATGCCGCTGACGGTGCTCGCGTGGCAGGAAATACAGCTTGCGGAGGATGTTATCGACCTTGACGAAGCATGATACGTAAGTGCCCTTGGTGCGATTCTTCACCTTGCCGAACAAACACAGGCTGCCATTGACTTCGGTGTAGTCAGTCCAGAAAAACCGCAGCGTACCGTCATCTTCCAGTGCGTCCTTAGCAGCAATCTTTCCAGCACTCACTGCTTCGCTTGACGAGCTGCTGAGGATATTGAGCTTCTCCGTGACATTGTTGATGGCCGTCATGTCAATGCCATCCTCTGGTGCACGCGTCGGCGAAGAGCTGTCGGGTGTCGGATACGACGACTTGACAATCTTCGGCGCGGGTCTGCTACCCTTGATGTTGACGTTGGCGGTCTTCATAGCAGCATGACCCTGGGCTTCGGCGACTTCCATGAGGTCGTCGTCATCCTCAGCAGCTTCTTTCTTAATGACCGTCTGCTCCTTGCGCTCTCCGGCTTGGGCGGCTGGCGAGGACGGCAACGGGTCGCTCATGGGAACATCATCATCTTGCGGGTGGACGTAGTAGCCGTCATCATTATCATTGACGACGGCCGCAATGGGATGAGGTGGCGTGCTCTCGACATTCTCAGGCGCCAAACGCTTGTAAGAGCGCACTGATTCTTCTCGCGGCGGAGATAGTACCCTCGTCTTCCTCCGATCATTACTCTTGATCGGTTTGCCGTAGGACGGAGCACGAGAAGGGACATTCGCATCGACTTCGCCGAGCAGACCGGCCAAGAAGTCATCGTCCTCTGCCGTGCGGACAGGCTTCGGTTTTGGTGCGGAGGCTGCTGCATTGGCGCTGAAGAACTTGCTGATGCCTTGATTGAGCTTCTGTTGCCGCTCCACATCGTCCTCGCGCTTCCGTTTGGCTATGCTGCGGTCAGTCACTGTACAGAGCAGTATGTGGCGTGGGTGCAACCAACTTACCAGCTTTGCTCTGCTTCGGCAGGTCCTCCTCACTCTCATCATCCTCGTACACCACCCGCTGGTCTTGCCAATCCTCGCGTCCGTCATCAGCGTAGCCTGCACCGTTGTCGTCTACTACAAAGTCATCTTCGTCCAGTCTTTTGCGAACGACCTGCTTGTACTGCTCATCATCCACCGTCTCGTAGATGGAGTCGGCCTCTTGCACCTCGTACGCATCAAAGCCCGTCTTGCCCGCCTTCCGCAGCGCTCGCAGCTGAGCAAGACGCTCCGCTCTCGACACTGGCATTGTTAGAGATGATGTGCCAACTCTCCAGACAATGTTCTGTAGAATTCGAGTAAAGGTTGAAGCTGTCAATCAATCAATGGCGGGGAGACGCGACGTGCCCAAAACCGCGCTTGCTTCGCGTTTCCACGCTAGCGACCCGTCTCGCGTCCCGCTTCCGACGCCGAAGCTTGCCAAGACCTGCGAAATCCACACAGCTTTTTCCGACGAAGCGAAGAACAGCGACACCTTCAATCCCACCAACGCAGCATTCCATTGAGCGCATACCGGCAACATGACGCTCAAGCACAACCAGCAGGTCCCCCACAACCGTATGCCCTGATAAATACCGTGTTCAAAATATGCATGCACAACTGACCTACTGGGTGTAGACTTCCGCAAGGACTGGCAACGCCGTGTCCGCGTGCACTTCGACCAGGTAATTCCCCTCTCACCGCCACCACCAACACCCTGAGAGCAGTGGCGCCTGTAGTGCATGAACCCAGCCATCTGACAACGATACCGAATGTATAGCCCGGCAAGAAGAAGGCTCGTCGCAACGCTCGTGCCGAAAAGGCCGCTCGTCTTGCGCCACGCCCCGTCGACAAGCTGAGACCCGTCATCCGCTGCCCGACCGTCAAGTACAACCGTCGTGTGCGTGCTGGTCGCGGCTTCTCGCTCGCGGAGTTGAAGGTGTGTATCACAACCAATTCTTACATCACGGCTTCGGCTAACATGATGGTTGTCACAGGAAGCAGGCATCCCTCGCAAACTCGCTCCCACAATCGGCATCTCCGTCGACCCCCGCCGCCAAAACCTGAGCGAAGAGTCACTCAAAGCCAACGTGGAGCGCCTCAAGGCCTACAAAGCCCGCCTCGTCCTCTTCCCCCGCAAGGCCAAGGCACCCAAGTCTGGAGATGCTACTGCAGACGAGATGAACGCGGCCAAGCAAGTTGGGCACGAAGGTGCGGTCAAGGAGACGCAGAAGTCCTTCCCCATCAGCAACAAATTCACCATCGAGGAGGGCAAGGTCGCCGACTTCGAGAGCGAGGAGGCGGCGTACCGGAAGCTGCGAGATGCCCGAAGTGAGGCGCGGTTGGTAGGGAAGAGGGAGAAGAGGGCCAAGCAGAAGGCCGAGGAGGCGGATTCGGCGAAGAAATAGACGGTCATCCATAACCGTCTGGCGTGTACAAGCAACCGGCATTAAGTGCAGCCGAAGCAGAATATTTCCCGTTGTACTGCTGTATCTGCTGTACTGCCATACCCGCACTCTACCACCCCCAAGTCCCCGGCCCACCTTTCACCGTACTCCTCTCAATATCACTAGTCATCCACCCACCGTAAAAATCCCCCGGCTGCGGCTCCACCTTCTCCCCATCGACATAACAATCCCACGGTCCTGCATAGAAGCTCAAATACCCCCTAAGCGCCTCAAACCCTTTAGTAGGACTCTCATAACTCCATATCCTATTCCTCACTACCTCCCCTTCTCCCTCCTTCTCACCCCCAGGCTTCTGGACAGCGTAGTACGTCGCCCGACCTTTCCACTCACAGAAAGAGCTGTTAGACGTCTTCTGTAGTGGAATCTTAAGCGAGGAGGGGGGCAGGTAGTAGGTGGGTGGGTGATGCGTTTCTAGCACCCAGTAGGCGGAGCTTGTTTCCGCGATGGTGTGGTCATTCCACTTGATCTGCAGATGGCGGGCAGTGGGCTCGCAGAGGGGAGGGCGGGGAAAGGTGCGGGGGTTTAGGGTTGGTTTCGAGGCGGTGGCGGCGGTGGTGGACATTGTGCGGCGGAACACGTGACAGGGACTACTACGTAAGTAGACTGTGGAGAAGTGCATGCGATGAGGTGAAACGTAAGGTATCAATGGCGCGAGGGGGCCAGAAGTCGAGTGCAAGAACGGAACCAGTTCCGGAGGTTCAGTGACTTTGATGTTTCAACGACTGCTCCCTGATGCTTCTTGGCGAGTCAATGCTCACCTCACTCCAACCATCACCCCGGCCTCTAGCGGTGGGCTTCCGCCGATAGAAGTGAGCATCCTGACTTCATTTGTTGGTGCGAGATGCTGCCTGTCCGTATTGGTGAACATGTGCATTGATCGGAGCACGACATGCCGAGGTTCAATTTGTCATCCTCATTGATGGCTACCGACCAGTAGTTCTGTAAACAATGTACAGTATTCGGCAGATCAAAGTAAGAAAGTATTGCTCTCTTCATCTTCTCTCCTTCGCGTAATCTCCTCCGGTTTCCAATACAAATTCCCCTCCATTACGACAAGATGGTCGAATCAAGACTCTTCCAGCCCCTCCAAGTGGGCCACTGCCACCTGAAGCACCGCATGACCATGGCCCCTCTAACCCGCTTCCGAGCAACAATGGACCACATCCCCAGTCAATACGCAAGGGAGTATTACGAGCAGCGAGCTTCCGTCCCCGGCACCCTGATCATCACGGAAGCGACCTTCATCTCTCCGCGAGCGGGAGGCTACAATAATGTCCCCGGCATCTGGAACGACGAGCAAGTCCAAGCTTGGAAGGAGATAGTCGACGCCGTTCACGCAAAGGGTTCGTTTATCTATCTCCAACTCTGGGCGCTGGGACGGGCGGCGGGCGCAGAGCAAGCCGCGAAGAATCTGCAGCGTGAGGGTCCGTTTCCGGTGGTTAGTTCGAGTGGAATTCCGATTAGTTCGGAGTATGAGGAGCCCGTGCCGATTGCGGAGGAGGAGGTTCCGGGGTGGGTGGAGGAGTATGCGAGGGCGACGAGGAATGCGATGAAGGCTGGGTTTGATGGGGTTGAGATTCATGGTGAGGGTGCCGGTTTTCATTCAATTGAGCTGTTTGTTGACATCGGACCAGGTGCCAATGGCTACTTAGTCGACCAATTCTGGCAAGATGTCTGCAACATCCGAACGGACAAATACGGCGGCAGTATTGAGAATCGCGCCCGATTCGGCTTGGAAGTGACTCGTGCCGTGATCGGAGCATGCGGTGGCGATGCGAAGAAAGTCGGTATGCGGTTATCGCCATGGTGAGCCTCCCTCCTTCAACTGTCTGAGTCCACCCACTCGCACTAACATCATATATCAGGTCGACCTTCCAATCAATGCACATGAAAGACCCGATCCCTCAATTCACCCACATCATCCGCGAACTCAAAGCCCTCGGCCTCGCCTACCTCCATCTCGTTGAATCACGAACCGGAGGCGGCAGCGCACCGACCGCCATCTTCGAGTCCGTGACCGGAACCAACGATAAACTGATCGAAGTCTGGGGCTCCGAACTCCCCATCATACTCGCCGGCGGCTTTGATGCAGAGAAAGGACTCAAAGCTGTTGGTGAAGTGTATACGGGTGAGAATATCTGCATCGCTTATGGTAGGTTCTTTATCAGTAACCCGGATCTGCCGTTCCGGATACGGGAGGGTATAGCGTTGCAGAAGTATGATAGGAAAACCTTTTATACTCCGGAGGCGCCGGAAGGGTTCATCGATTATCCGTTTTGTGAGCAATTTGTGGGGCAGGGTAGTAAGTTGTAGATGATAGAAGCTGTCTAGAGCAGGAAGCAAGGAGGACGGTGCTCTCCGTCCGCCCCTCAGTGCGCTGTGTCAAAATGATCATTCTTGATGGGCTTCGTTCGGACAATAGGCGAAAGATTGAACCATCTCCGTATCCTATCAATGGCGAGCCTGGTCCGCGGCACGAAACCAGTCTTCTCCCACTGCGCCTGCTCCCGTCTGCCTCTCCCAAGCGTTTCGAGGCTCCGGGTTACGTACCTACCCTTTTCTGGGGCGTGGAAAGTGTTCGAGTCCACTCTAGGCGAGGCAGGTATATGGTCGTCTGGATACTCGGCGTCTGCGACGTTGAGGCGACCGGTATGCGCGTCTCCTACGCTTCTGCTACTGTTCCGGGAGTCCATCGCTGGAATGGGCGGGAGCAGATTCTCCCATTGTTGGATGTTGGGTAGCCAAGCCCATGCGAAGACCGCGCCGGCCAGCATGAGAATCGCAAAGATGACAATAGGACTACCCAGCTGCCTAGAGTTCACCGTTGAGAGGAAGCCTCTGCCCCAGGTCAAGTATGCGACTTGAACCATTATAGCGCCCAGTTTGCCGCAAGCCGCAGCGATTCCGTGACAAGTACAACGGTATTCGGTCGGAAAGATCTCCGCTGGTATGACGAACGTCAGGGTGTTCGGACCGAGACTGAACACGAGTTGGATGAGCATCGATAAGGGGACCAAACCGTACTCGGCGTTTGTTCGTGCTTTTAGCCGGAAGAGTATCCCAGTCGCAAGTAGTAGGAAGAAGAGAACGACGAAGGAGCTGATTAGCATCACTCTGCGTTCCCACTTGTTGATGAGAAAGACCATGAGGATGCCTCCTGCCAGTGACCATGCCGCCACAGTCACCAGCGACTCGGTGATGTTCTGGTAAAGCACCTTATAGATGCTCCAGGCTGTATCGGTTGCAGCAGAGTTGGCAAGCCAGGAGGGGGTGTAATTACTAGCAGCAGCGTACATCGATTCCACGCATCCATTGTGCATTGTGAAGTTAGATCGACTGTCCAAGAGCCCTAACAAACCATCGGGCCAGTTGCTCGGCGAAGTGGTGGTGCAGTTCAGACTCCACGGCGGAGATACGATGGTTTGATTGAGCCACGGAGACAGAAGCTTCTTCTGATCACTGTGTGACCAGAGTGCGCCCTCGGGGCCCGGACTGTTGAGGCCAAGGCCGTAGAAGCTGCGGATAAGCTGTTAGCTTGCGAGTATGGTGTGTAGATACGTGGGCATTGTTCGCTCGACTTACGCAAAATCGACGACAAACGAGCAAATCGATACGCCAAGAAGGTGAATGACGTTACCTTCAGTAATGAAATACTGCCAGATGTCGGCACGAACGGTGGGTGGCGGTACGAAAAGTGTGTAAAGCTTCCACACCTTCCACCACTTGGGCTTTTCCTGACCCGCAAAAAGAGAAGCATAATCGGACGAGTCGTCCCCACTGTAAGGTGCGGCACGCCCAGCGTCCATGTCTGTCCTCGCTTGAGCAGGCACCTGCCCGTTTACGTTGCCGTTGCCGAGCGCTGAATCATGGCGACCGTCACCGAGCCGCGCTTCTCCTTGGGGCTGTGTTTGCGGCAAGCTTCGGCTCCGAGCGAAACTCGACCTATAAACGCCTTTGGTATCCTTCAGCGCCCGCAAGATGCCCGGCTGGTTGCGGTGGACAGCGAATGTATAGCGTCCCGACTCCGGAATAAACCATCTGAGTAGGATCGCAACAATTGCGGGTATTGCACCCACGCCAGTGATGACTCGCCACAGTATGTCCATGCCGAGTACTGCGATCGGTCCGTCGTGTTGAAAGTCGAAGTGCCGGTTGAGGCCTGCAAGCGCAGACAGACCGACTACGTTCGCCGCTAGCTGACCGAGAGGTTGCATCAGAAAAACCATGGCGAGCATGGGACCGCGTATATGGCGAGCGGATCACTCCGACGTGATGCATGCGCTGAGCGGGTATTCAGCACCTACAGGGGTAGCAATGTAAGTTAAACAATCGTCAAGACGGAAGCTCTTGCCGATGCCAATGCCCATCACAAATCTCAAGCGTAAAGCCACGCAGTAATACTCATGGATGTCCACCCTGTCAGAATGTTGGTAACACCTACTGCACTACCGGCCAGGCCGACGGTGGTGAAGATGACTATGACGAGCTCGACACCGTACAGCTTCTGGCGTCCGAAGACGTCGGCCAACAGCCGAACAGCACTTGGCCCATCGCGGAGCCGGTGAGGGTAAGAATATTCAGCACAATCGCTTTCTGTTCACTTCCCAACCTTGTGCCGTCCCAGTAGATGTACGCCAGGCATGGTAGGATGGCGTTAGGCGCAAAGAGGTTGTAGGAGTCAGTGAAGAAGCCACTAGCCGCCACGCTCAGTATCTGGCCGTTAAGACCATGGCCGTCAATGTACTCGGTCATTCTATGATACTTGGTGCTTTCGTCCGCCTGCGGTCGTCAGTATACGAAACAACAACATCAGGGGAAGAACTACGTCAACGTCCAAAGCGCGAACGACAGCTTGGCCCGCTGTATTCCTTCCCGATGTTAATGCTGTGACCGTATTCCGACGATCGGGGGCTTGGTGATCAGAGTCTGTCATATCGGATAGTAAGATTGCGAGTTATAGCAGCAGCCTAGTGACTATAGTAGAATTGGCAGCAAGCTCTCCAGGGGACTATGCAGGATGTATTAGCAGAGTCTGAGAGCTCAGTGCGAAACATTCCATGTGGGCTGAACCCAAGCTGCACATGGCGAAGGTTGTCAAGCTATCGAGAATGATGTGGTGCAATTCCCAGGAAGATCATATACACAGTGAGCAAGGCTGAAGTTAGGCTAAGGGAAGCCTGATCGACCGGTGAGCCGCTCCGCGTGCACCCGATATATCAGTGAGGTCTCAGACGGTCGCCCAGTTCTATGTCGGCAATCGTGTATCGGAGTCTAATACTTTTTGCCGCTGTTTCGCAATCAAGACTTCCAAAGAACATGAAGGGCTCCAGTATGGCGACGAATGAGCGCGCTCCGGGGCTTTGGCGGGCGGTGGCAGTGCACGTGGCGTGCCTACTGCGGGCGCGGCACATTGCATCCAGAGCCGACTCATCATTAGAACCTCGCTAGCCTGTGATGTCGGAGTAGGCTATCTCATGTGCGTCAAGGTCCCTAGCCATCTTACCATGTAGAATACAAGAGATCTATTGTGCTCGGATCCTGCGTCATTGGCGGTATATTAACACGTTGTAACCGTTATAAGGCATGCTCCCATCAGCATGTTGGCCCCTCTTGGGTTCTCTGTCCTCGAGCTCATCGAGGCCATCGGGCACCTGAGGACGCTTTGTAGAGCATTTTGGGGAGATGGAAAGATTCCGCAACGTTCTGTGAAGCTAGAGAGTCAACTTCACCGCACGGAAGCTGCCGTCAAACGTCAAGAGTGGATCGCGCAGTACTTTGGCGAGAGTGTTACGAGCCTTTCAGCACTTCAAGCAACAGTTGCTGACTGCTTCGACTACTTGCGCCACAACGAAGCCATAATCGATCGGTATCGCTCTCCTGAAAGAGTGGTCCAGCAGGCTCTTCGCGCATTCGACAACAAGATTGATGATTATTCAGCAGGGAACTGAACGAGCTCCGTGGAGAACTTGTGCTGCAAAACACACAGCTGCTGTTAACTAAAGCGCCCAACGTCGATGCTCATACGCAACCTGCAGTCAGCCCTACGCATGCCCACACTGCAGCGAGCCATTTGCCGAACGGAGCAGCCAACGGCCCATCAAGCAGTGCAGTTTCTAGTACCAACCAGGTAGCTCACCGTGGACGGGCGCCACTCACAGCAACACATACACCTTGTATACCCCCCAACTCCGAATTCAACATCGTCGGAGGTCTTTTCCAGGAGCTTCTGAGAATTGGCTACCGATACCGTCGTCTCGAAGGGCACGATGCTGTCAGGCGCAATGCTGCTAGCTTCGGTTCCGCCGAAATCGGTAGTCATGAACTCATTGGCGTCGTGCGTGAGAGGGAGAACCTCAATATTAACTTCCAAAACACCATGTCCTCGATCCTAGCTGCGATGGATATGCAGGACTCCAATCTGGGCAGTCTGACAATCGAGGATGTTATGAGTCATGCTCAGGTTGATCACGCCAACACAGTCATTCGGACACTTCCTGCCGGTGAGAATACGAACCTTGCCAGGTATCGGTACATAGAGCAGGTTCAATCAAGCCCGGATGCGACACAGCGGGCTTGTTGGGTTGAGATACGAGTAGACGACCAACAGCCCATATCTGCGGTGGGCTACCGCATTCTAAAGCGAAGGCTGTATTGGCTTGACGAGTGCCGGCAAACCCTACTCGAGCATCAGCTACCTGAGCAGCCCCGAAAATGTCAGCCCAACACACTGCACCATGATGATACCGAGCTACGGCATTGCGTAACTTTCCAGAAAGCGTAGGAAGTACGAGGGCTGAAGCCGGTTGAGCCCAAGGGGCCAGTCAAGGTCCGATACATCTTTGGGGACGACTCAGAGGCCTACCGTTTCTTCCACTTGGACCTTCACGGGATGAGTCTGCGGTCAGAGTTCCATGTGTACGCCATTGAATCACACTTCCAAGAGCTGGCGTTCAAGCTATGCTTGAAACTGTGGCAAAATCGAGGAGGCTCGCCACGCGGTACTTTCTCCTTTCCGGTTTCAGACAAGCATTACGAGTTCAGTGTACAATGGTTCCGCAGCCCGCTGAGAGTCGTCGACTATAAGCTAAGGGAGGGGCGTCAGCGGCATCCAGTCGTCCGGCTTGATTTAGGAAGTCCTGCGGAGGGTGCGTCACCAGGGAGGCGTGAGGAGTCATCCGTCCGGACGAGGCTGGGCCAAGCAACTCCGCCTTTGCGTGCCCTATTCAAGCCGAAAAGCCGTCAGAGATCAACTTCCTCAATGGAAACGGTCAGCAGCGTGAGTACCACAGCCTCGCAGAACACCATAAGCCTGGACACGCCAGATCCGCCACCTAAGATGGTCGAACGGGTGAAGTGCCTGAACGTAGAATTTGCGAGCTTGTCAGATGCCAATCGGTTCATTACCGACTTCGATGCTGTGTGGAGGTCCGATTCCGGGGCAGAAGCTGCCACCTCAGATCAGACAAGGTCCAGAGACAGGATAGGCCCTTCGAACGATGCTCGAGGACCTTCCAGTCAAGGGCAAGAGCCTTTTGTCAGTGGTCAACGCCACTTGACCTCTGATAACGGTCGGTCACCGTCTGTGCTTCCCAGCGATAGATCAGAAGGTCAAAGTCCTCCACAAAACGATTCGATACAGTGGGACTCTCCATGGCAATCGCCGACGTCACCTACCAGTCTGAGTGTTCTTTCAGCTTCCCCACCAAGTCCATTCATGATACCGCATCGGCTCGCCAGAAACAGTGGTCCGAGTGAACTGCCTTCGATTCAGATGCGTACCAACAGAACAGCGACTGACCTTGTGCCGCGTTCTGCCGTGGTATCTCCAGAGGAGGAGGAGTTGTCCGCCTCTACAGCTGGCTGGCGAGAGCAAAACTCAGCGCGCTTGGAGGTAGTAGGCGAGCAGGACTCTGCAGGAACGCAAGACGCTGCGGACGACGACGAACTGCATGCGTCGTCGATCCCTACGGAAGAGCAAAGGCGCAACACAACGCATGACCACTATCGATAATCATATCGCACGGTAACGCCCGAGTGGGACAGAGACTTGACGACGATGTAGACGCGGGGCTATACATGTACACATAGGAGCACGATAGGTATCACTTGAAGTCGCGAAAGGCACGCCGAGCGGCCACTCCCGCCTCGAAATTGGTCCGGACCGAGGTTCTTTCCAAGCCTCCACCCACCTCGTCTGCTCGGCTACGCATAGCCGTATATGAGCATCCTGCAAGCATCGCTGATCTTTGAATACTGTAGGTATTGACAGAGTAGGTTGTGTAAAGTCTCTCATCTTTTTAGATTTCAGGAAAGGCAACATTGTTCCTCACCATGGCCAGCAAACGCGTAGAGCAGATTGCTGCCCACCTGAACTACCCCAAGGGCATGCTTGCTGGCCAGGTCGCCATTGTCACAGGATCGGGTCAGGGCATTGGTGCGGAGACGGCAAGACTGTTCGCCAACGAGGGTGCTAAAGTAGTCATCTCGGATATTGACGCTGCGAAGGCCAAGAAAGTGGCAGACGAGATCAACGCCGCCGGTGGCCAAGCCGCCGCCATACCCGGCGACATGCTGGATGACAACTACATCAACGAGCTCGTCAAGAAGACCGCCGAATTCGGCAACGGCAAGATCCACATCATCGTCAACAACGCCGGTTACACCTGGGACGGCGTGATCCACCGAACAACGGACAAGCAGTGGGATACCATCCTCGCCCTGCACAACACGGCGCCTTTCAAGCTCATTCGAGCAGCAGCACCGTACTTTCGCGTCAAGGACGGCGAGCCGAGGAATATTGTCAATATCTCGAGTACGTCCGGTCTGCACGGTAATGCGGGTCAAGCCAACTACGCGCTTGCCAAAGCGGGTGTTGTAGGTCTGACGAAGACGATCGCGAAGGAGTGGGGCCCTCAGTTCGGCGTCCGGGCCAACACAATCGCGTTCGGCTTCATCTTGACACGATTGACGGCTGCGAAGGAAGAGGGTGCGTTCGTGACCACGCCCGACGGCGAGAAAGTGGCATTAGGGATTCCAGGGGCACAGAAGGCGGCACGAGAATCGGGAGCAGCTGCCTTCAAGGATATTCCACTTGGAAGGGCGGGCACGGCGACGGAAGCGGCAAGCTCGATATTGGCGGTGGTGAGTCCGCTGTTCAGCTACGTAAGTGGGCAGACGATCAGTGTGACGGGTGGGAGGAATATGTAGGCTTTGTATCCGCTTTCGCTTGAACGCAATCACCAAACCTGCAGGCGCCCGCAGTGTGAGAGTACCGGCAGAGGCAAAGGCCAATGCCTAACCCGAACTCAGTGCTTAACCAGCGACTCGCCGCTCGCTTCCTTCGCCTTGCCGTACTTCTTCAGCCTGATCGCGTTGACGCTGATGAAGCCCGTGGTGTCTTGAGGCTGGAAGTCGCCGATCTCGTCCATACTGCTTTCGCTCTCGTCGTACAGCTTCTCAGTGTCCGACCATCGGCCAAGCACACTGAACATGCCCTTGAAAGCTCTGCACCTGACCGAGCCGTTGACGTGCTTCTGCGAGGCTGTGATCGAGTCTTCGAGGAACTCACGCTCGGGTGAGAAGTACAGACCGTTGTACAGCAGCTTGGCGTAGTTGAAGGTGACGAACTGGTCCCGCAGCGCTCTGATCTCCCGGTCCATGACTAGACCTTCGAGGTCGACATGTGCGGCACGTAGCATGGTGAGCCCTGGCGTCTCGTAGCAGCCTCGCGACTTGAGGCCGATGAAGCGATTTTCGACAATGTCAATGCGGCCAACACCGTGCCGTCTCGCTATGGCGTTGGCGGTGAGAAAGACGTCCACTGCATCCGTCTTTACGCCGTCCTTGCATTCCAGCTTGACCGGTAAGCCTTTCTGAAAGTGGAGCGTAAAGTCTTCAGGTTCGTTAGGCGCTTTCAAAGGGTCGACCGTGAGCTTCCACATATCTTCCGGCGGCGTGGTGTTTGGGTCCTCGAGAATGCCGGCCTCATAACTACAATGTGCCA
The DNA here is from genome assembly GCF_000338955.1 of Baudoinia panamericana UAMH 10762. Classification (NCBI taxonomy): domain Eukaryota; kingdom Fungi; phylum Ascomycota; class Dothideomycetes; order Mycosphaerellales; family Teratosphaeriaceae; genus Baudoinia; species Baudoinia panamericana. Next base: position 586,848 of record NW_006911268.1, read on the forward strand.
GATTCTCGTCCATGCTCCAGGGTTTGCTCTTTGTGCTCGTCACAGGAATGCCCTTCTCTGCCGCATAGTCCAGCAAGTCTTTCCTGCCCTTGAATCGGTTGTAGAACACCGGATCACGCCAAGGCGCAATGACCTTAATCGTGGGTTGCAATGCGTAGAATGCCAGCTCGAAGCGCACTTGATCGTTGCCTTTGCCGGTGCAGCCATGACTCACTGCGAAGCAACCCTCCTTCTGCGCGACTGCTATCTGCGCGCGCGCAATGACTGGGCGAGCGAGAGAGGTGCCGAGTAGGTAGACATTCTCGTAGATGGCATTGCAGGCAATGGCAGGGTAGCAAAGCTCTTCAATGAACTCACGACGGAGATCCTCGATGTAGCATTGACTGGCGCCGATCTTGAGAGCTTTCTCTTTCGCTGCGTCGAAGTCTTCCTCTTGGCCAACATCGGCCATAAACGCTATCACTTCATAGCCTTCGTCCTAAAGTCATTGAGTCAGTTACTCCAGAGTCAACATGCGCAGCGGTTAGGGCACGCGACTTACGAGCAGGTAGCGGAGGATACAGCTAGTGTCAAGGCCGCCAGAGTAGGCAAGACAGACTTTCCCTTTCGACATGTTGGATTGCGTGTTGCTGTTATTGAAGACTGGAGACAACTTCACACCAACGGTTTCAGCGTTGCGAATCAGTTCTGACTTTGCGTCGCAAAGAGGGAACTTTTTGGCCCTTATCGATACTGCATCCGGAAGAAGTCAAGCGTCAGGGCGGAATGGATCCTAAGCGAGAAAGAAGCCGAAGAGTCCCCGACGGCACGCCGAGAAGATGCATGTGTAAGGTAGGTAGAAGGAGTTTGGGAGTGCCACACCCTCAGCTCGTCGCCTCCACTCAGTGTACAGGTGCGCCGCTGTAACGTACTCTCACCACGACATTTTCAGCATTTCCGCCTTCATCCGGAGAAAGCCTCGACGTCCCATCGGTGGCGCCAAACGAGCCAAAGCCGCTGCAAATTTGCAACCCGCTGATCTATCAGGCCTACCGGATGCACAGTGACTGCGAACATCCGAAAGACCCGAACCGCAGCTTCTCCGCCAACCCTACTACACTTATATCTCAGCATGACTCTAATGATGTTGTTTGTCAGCACTGACAGTCATGCGTGAGCTGCCGAAGTGGCAAGTGCAGGCTCTTTACGGTTGCACCACTTGTAGGAAGGAGTGGTAAAAGGTTTGTTGCTTCTGATGTTCCGTAGCCTGATCTATTCGCTTTCGATCTCTCGTGCAACGTGAGGTAACCTCGTTGACTGCATCCCTCATCTTTCTGTTATCAGTACAACCCAGCAAGAGTAGGGTATCTCGGCCTGCCAGCGTGATGGCGCCGGTCATATGGGGTCTTGACCTCGCAGAAATACGATGGGGCAAGTTCGCCTCCAAGTATATGTTTGGCAATCGAGACTACCACCTGCGGCGAACGAAATTCGTGGTATATCAATGCGCGCTCATTTTCTGCGTTGTCTCCGAATCGCTGGGCACGGCGGCGCTGTCGGGTACGTATTGCGGTCGAAGATTGTCTTCATAACGAACGAAGCTGACTGTCCGCTTGCCGACAGATTACATTGATCAACAGCGCCGCATCCAGACCATCGATCACCGAGCATATGTTTACAATAATGACTACATCGGCGCAGCGTCGTACAATATCTTTGCTGGCGTTTTCATCGCATTCATCTTCGGCGCCGCATTCTTCTTCGATTTAATCTGGCCAGAGAGATACGAGAGCAAGAGCGTGCGGTTGGCGTGGCAGATTTGCGCAGCGTTATCCGTCATCTTCCATCTTGCGTCGGCAGTCACACTGACTATCATCACCTGCACACGACGGGCGTACATTACTGGAGTCAGTGCTGCTCGAGCGGAGTATCTGCTAGGTCAGTTCCATAAGGACGCCGGCCCACAGCTTGAGTACGGGAGAAACGGCAGAGCGCTAGCAGCAGTGGTATTTGTGTGGATAGGATGGGTGAGCGTCGCCGCGAGTGGAGTGTTACTATGCCAATCGATCCACAACACGGTCTCAGGTGGTGGACCCAAATCCAGGCATGCGGCAGGAAGGGAAGAAGCACATTACTACGCGACCACCGGAAGGCGGCAGCCGGAGATCGTCCGCAACCCCAGCATAGTTGAGACGGGAACGGAGAAAGAGACGTCGATTGACGATCCAGAACGAGCGCAGTCGGCACCGTCGTATTCAGCTTCCCCTCGGCGCGGAGACGGCTTCACCAACGCGTCACCGGCGGCCGATATGCGATCTGCGCCTTGAGGATGCAGATACGCGTCACAGGTATAGCAGGAATGGACGGTCAACGCCGGTGCACGCTTTGCAGCAGCATGGAGCTCTTGGACAGAACAGTCCACAGAGTTCCATGCAAGGCCGAGATACGAGTATGATGACGGAAGAGACGACTTTCTCTGTTCTTGCAACAGGCAAGCCCAAGCACGGGGAGGAATCCGATGCTGCTCCGACGCCGTTAAGCCGAAGAAGCTGGGCGGCGTTGACGAGTGGTCTGGCCGATTCGGGGTGGAGCAGTCGGTAATGATGCGTAGGAGGGACTAGGCAGGTAAAGACCGAGATATCGTCTGGCCATAACGGAGTAGCGTAGGCCAGGCATCACCGGATGTAGGCAGTCTGTAATATTAATGCTCATGTTGGACTACACCTCAACCTGGGACGACCACTGAATCGTGCAGAATAGGCTTCACTGTTGAGGCATATTGTTTGCGACCGCGTCTAGAAGGGTCTTTCTGCCAAGCCATATCTTCCATTGTGACGATGTGGCTCAGTGAAAGGGGGATGGAGGGGTTCGGAAGGTGACAAGTGTGGGGAAGCTATGACCGCCTCTCACCAAACAATCCACGTCATACTGAGCAGCTAACCACGTTTTCTTTCCCTGCTCTCTGCAATTCGGCCTTCACTGCCACACTTCCACCCAAACCTACTGTACCTCAAACACATCCCTCACGAGCCACAGAGGTAATCTTTCAACGCAACTCACCAAAGCACTTTAATCAAAACTCATTGAAGCTGCCAGTATGAGGTTCGCACTCTTCACCGTCGCCTTGGCGGCATCAGCGACGGCCAACGTCTTCAGCAATACCGGTAAGGACTACCCTTCCATCAATATCCCCTAAAGTCATATCTTCGCGTACAGTGCGGGTGTCATGGCGGTGGAGGACATGGGCTGACTGACGCCGAGCCCGTACAGCATACAACAAGTGGCACGAGACGGAGCTTGAGCGCTGGCTCTCCGACCACAACATCCCCTACCCGGCACCCGCCGACCGCAAGGACCTGCAGGACCTTGTGCAGAAGAACTGGGATGACAATGTCGCCAAGCCGTACAACAGCTGGGACACCAACCAGCTGTCCAACTACATTACCTCGCAGGGCCAGCAGGTGATGAAGGGCACGGAGAAGAACAAGGACAGCCTCCTCTCCCAAGTCCAGAAGTACTGGAAGGAGACGTCGGACAGCGCCAATGATGCGTATGGAAACGTGGCCAACTGGATCTTTGATTCGTGAGTAATATACAGAGCTCAAACAGAAAGCGCCAGGACTAACCCACCCCAAGCTGGACCGACTCCCAGCTCAAGGCTTTCCTTGACTACCACCACATCCCGAACCCGACCCCGAACACTCGCGACTCGCTCCTCTCCACGGCTCGCTCCAACTACCAGTCTGCTGCCGACAAGGCCGGCGAGACCTTCAACTACCCTGGTGACTGGCTTTACCAATCCTGGTCTGACTCCGACCTGAAGCAATGGCTCGACGAGCGTGGCGTCCCAGTCCCGCAACCGAGCAGCCGCGACAAGATGATCGCTTCCATTCGCCGCAACTCCAGGACCGCTTCCGAGGAGGCCTCTGCCCGCTACTCCTCCATGTCCGCATCCGCCCATGGCGCGCAGCAGTCTTTGACCAACCAGCTGTTGGACTCCTGGAGCGACAGCCAGATCAAGGAGTGGTGTGACAAGAACGGCGTCAAGGTCCCGCAAGGCAGCAAGCGCAATGAGCTTGTTGCTCTCGCCCGCAAGAAGTACTCCGAGATGTCCGGTGACAATGTCGCCTCCTCGGCTTCCGGCTACTTCGGTGCCGCCACCTCGTCTGCCGGCAACACCTTCGCCCAAGCAACCCAGGACGCCTACGGCCAGTTCCGCGGCTATTACGACTACGTCATGAACCAGCTTGGCATGGCTTCCTCCCAGGCCAAGGCCAGCTTGAGCTCTGCCTCTTCCGTCGCCAGCTCCTCGGCCTACAGCCTGTCCTCTGCTGCCTCCTCCGCCGCCGCCTCAGCCAGCAAGCAGGCATCCAAGAGCGGTGTAAACGCGGCCGCCGCGGCCAGCTCCGCAGCCAGCTCGGTCAGCGCCAAGGCTGAGTTGTAAAGCATCTCCCCGACCAATACGCGACTGAACGGCAACTGGCTAGGATGAAGCTCACGCTTCGTCTCCGGAGCCATAACAACAGTATGACCCACGATATCAGTATGAGGTTAAGTTCTGAAAGCTGCGGATCGAAGCGCGCATGCAGCATGATGATGGACGTACGAAAAAGGCGCTGAGCTTTTCACCCCCTATGGCGCATGAGATTGAGATAAAATGGTAGCGGGCGAGCGATGATGTACTCTTAATACCAAGCGGAGGTAGCGTAGCATAGCTGCAATATCGTGTTCGACAGTATGCTCCACCTACGTCCGAGCTTGCTGTTCGCATTCTTCGAGTCAACGGAGATTAGTCTCTATCGCAAGCCATCCTTGATAGTCTTCGACAACCTTCTGACCACCCATGCTCGCCGCACCAAGCTTACGCCTTACTCTCCCGCGAAAGTCTGCGGGCACCGGCGCCAAATGGCCACGTCTGATATCAGCCATATCCTCAGCTCGCTCAAGCTTCTGGAAATCACGTGATTCTGTTCGGGACCACTTCGCTCGTCTCTCTGAGCATCATGACCTTTCTAGCTTCATTCATTAGCGTTATCTACCAATGCCATATGCACTTATAGTGCAATATCCGGCTACCCAGCCGATCATACTCCAACGGGCTAATCCAGCTATCATTCGTCATCCTCAGCTTCCCAAACACACTCCCGCCTTTCCACACGAGCACCGCCGGATCCAGCTCCCGTGGTGGTGGCGCCACAAGGATCTCCTTTGGGTATTGCGGAAGTGCAGCACGCAGCTTCATCTCCAAATACTGACCCAAATAAGGCGTCTTCGACGCTCCGCCGATGAGCATGATACTGCCGAGTAGATCACGTCTCTTGCGCTCGTCCATGCCGCTAGCGTGGTGGATTGAGGTTAAGATGGCTTGCTCGAGCGGCATGACTGGGACAGTGCGGTCGATGATCTCGGTGTCTGGCTGCGCTCCTTTGAGTTCGCCGATCTCGTCGCCGTTGAGGTCGTCGCCGGTGGGGTGTGGCGTGCCGCCGTCGTCTGGAGGAGGTGATGCAGCGGGTGAAGAGCGTGGTGTTGGGTCGTTGTCGCCGTTGAGGTGGGATGGGATGCCGAGCGGTCGATTCTTAGTCGGTGTCGGTGCCACTGGAGTGGCTAGCGGTCGCACTGGTTGCGCGGACGGTGCTGTCACGGCGGAGGGAATGGCTTGGTTGACGTAAGAGATGACGGCCATTTGCGCTTTCGACAGGGGATCATTCGGGTGGCCATTGTAGAGATCTGTTGAGCGTGGGATGAGGTGATGCCGCCCGCTCAGTTTGTCCGAATGATCGAAGATTGCGGGTCGGAAGTAGCCCTATGAAAAGGTTAGCGCAGCTTTGCGAGAGTGAGCAAAGCTAGACTTACCATTGGCGCCAGCACGCCCTCATCGTAGATCTTGAAGGTGTATTTTCTGGTGTTTTGACCGTGCGCTCGAAGGTGGAAATCGTACATCTGCACACTGATGTTCTCATCGCTCATTGTCGTGAAGCCTCCCTTGAGTTCCTCGGCCAGCAGAAAGTCATGCCGACGCATCAAGTTGAAGTCCGCATAGTGGAAGCGGTCGAAGAGCATCATCTTGACGAACGTCTCGGTCACGTCGTAGCCACCATACTTCATGTTGATGCGTGACTCCTCCATGATCATGCCATCCTCAACGCACGAGATGCTAGTCTTCTGCGCGCCTATGTCGACAATACAAGCAATGCCGAAGCCGGCGCCGAACGTAGCAGCAAGTGACTCCTGGATGAAGCAGACGCGCTGAAAGCCAAAGTCGCGCAGGAACTCTTGCAGCACCATGCCGACCATGACTTTCTCGTAGAGGTCCGGGATGACGAAGACGCAGCTGTATTGGCTCCACTCCCGCCTATGGGTAAGGCCGAGCTCGTGCTTGATACTGTCCTCCAATATTAGGAAGAAGTCGCGTTCCAGCATGTTTCGGCCCGCGTAGTCTTTTTCGTTCAGCCAGCCGTGACGGACAGGCCAGTACAAGTGATAGCGTGGACGTGACCGCTCCGGTATCCGTAATGCTGCAGCACCGACAATGTAGTCGGGTGCGGCCTTCTCATTGGCTGGCAACTCAGTCCAGTCAATGCGAAGCGGATCGCTGTGCTCCGGTATGGTCTCTGGTGGCGTTGTTGAGTTCCACTTCGTGACAAGCTCACGCGAATTGGGCAGCACTCGGCGCTTGTTAGCCCGCCTGCTAACCTTGAAGTCTTGCGCCATGGCAATGTACTCTTTGGCGAACTGAAAGGCTGTTAGCATCAGTAGTAGTGGCGTACTCTGCAGGACCCACCTCGTCACCGAACCATTCCTCAGACGGCGCGTGGTCATCGAGTTTGATCCGCTTTGGTCTCGGCTCGCTGTCATCTGCTTCTGAGCGCTGCGCCTTCTTAGCAATGACCATAGGGACAGTCTTTGGCAGCGCATCCGTAGCCAGACCAAGCCGTAAGTTCTGACTGCCAACGTGGATTACGATCGTTTTCGAGCCGAAATTGTCGCCCGCAATGTCGTCCATGGGTACATCCTCATCAAGGTCTGGGTCAGGCTCAGCATAGGGTTCGCCATCTTGTCCAGCTTGAGCCCGTGCCCGGTCGATGTCGACAGCGGCCTTCTTGCGCGCATTCAGGCGTTCTTCCTGCTGGAGCCGTATTGCCAGAACTTGATCGTCTCGTTTAAGAAACTCACTACGAGCGTTATCAGTCAGTAGCCCTTTCAGCGGCATTGCCTTTGCAACCAGTCCGTGGAAATCAATCGCTTGGGGCAGGGATTGGGCGATGCAGTCGAAGAAGTGAGGCAATACCTCCGGGCATATTGCACGTTAAGAGCGTATAAATGCTTCTTCCCTCCATGCTTGTCATCCAAGATTTTGCGTCCGACCATTGTGATGGACGTTTGCTAAGTGAAGATGTTTGGCTCGACAGGGTTGTTGTTGGACTTGCGAAGGGTGGGTCAACGTACGTATAATAGTTCTTCTGATTGATCATATTCACCTGTGGCCAATTTGTGAAATCCATATTGTTGTCCGTGCGAGCCAGTCCTACGCGGTTTGCTTAGTATGCACGATGCAGGTGCGCATCCTTGGGTAAGTAGTGGCGCGGCGGAGTGCTTCGGTGGTAAAGCGTGGAAAACGGTTCGATACATGGCACGCCCATCATGCGATCGAAGGGAAGGAGGTTGTCAGACGTACCTTCCTCCCTCAGAAGGGCACGGCCTGACTTCTTGCCCACCATCTTAGTGATTGTCTGGCAAGCTTGCACAATCCGAATCTGGTATTAGCTTAGTGTCTGCCGCCTACAGGTGGTGCAGACGGTTGTTGATATGTGAATATACTAGCTTCGCAAAGCTTATAGACGCTTGACAATCTAGTCTCATCTCGCAACGGTGATCGGTCGAAGTGGAGATCTCAAACTCGTGTAGGAAGGGTGAAACTACAGGACATTCATGGCCAAAAGTCGTGGCAGCGGACAGCCCCCACCACCAGCGACAGCGATCAACATCAACAGCTCGGAAGCAACACCGTCACCGCCCAGTGCATGCGACGAACATCTCCTCCGCGTACGGTCTTTACCAAACCATAGTAATTACTGTCTACGCCAAAGTCGACCTCCCCGCCTACATCAGCATGGCTGGTAGGTCTGCTATGCTTTGCAGCTATGAGCTGTTGAACGCTAACTGGTTGCCACGTAGACTTCAGCCAGATCGCGAGTACGCATACGACCAAGACTTGACGGCGTATAGGATACGCTGACATGGGGTAGAGCAATTCGTACAGTTCTACTACGACACGTTCGACGATGATCGCATGAAGCTCGCTCCCCTCTATACCGAACAGTCCATGCTCACTTGGGAAGAGAAGCCCTTCCAAGGCACCACAAACATCATAACGCAGTTGCAGGTGGGTTCCCGTGCCTTTCACGAAGCTCGAGCCGAACTGACATAGTATGCGCAACAGGAGCTCCCGTTCCGGCAAGTCAAGCACCAAGTGGCCACGCTCGACGCTCAACCCTCCGACGAGCAAGGCAGCATCCTCGTTTTTGTCACAGGAGCACTGCTGGTCGAGGCCGAGCAACGGCCGATGAGCTACAGCCAGACCTTCCAGCTCAAGCGAAATGGGGACAGCTACATCATTTTCAACGACATGTTCAGGCTGGTGTATCCGGCCGCATGAGAGTAAAAGTGCTGTTTACAAGTGACAGGCGAGGCACGGAGTGTGCATAGCGTCCAGACACAGTTGAATGGAGTTCTAGGGTGGCCAATGAAGCATTGTACGACGCTAGAGGCGTTAGCAAAAGCTGTTGCCTCTAGGGAAGAGACTCTCAGTCTGGCCGTGGAAGCGTGAGCACAACACTCTTAGTTCCCTACAGGCAATGCCAACGACGGCTATGAACGAAAGCAGAACAGCCGAGGGCCTTGCAGATGATATGTGTTAGAGACCACTGATATTCGCATGACTCGTGAAGACCTCGGCCCCACTTTACAGTAAATTGCTGGTGTGACTTGCAAACGTGCCTTCCTCACAAAACTCCACGTTCTGCGTCGATAGCAGAGGTACACTGTTAGCATATTCAGCTAGACCATGCCAGATCTTATCTCGATGTCACATCATCAGCTGTACCGTTATCCGTTGCGCTGAGGTATTAAGGTCTTTACCTTCAACCTTCTACCAACCGTGAAGATGTCTCGTGGCGGGCGTGGCGGCATGATGGGCGGCGGTCACAAATTGCCATTCGACGTTGATCCGGAACTTGAGGCACAGATCTTGAACTACGGTTCCAATCAAGACGAGGATGGCAACGATTCACCGCGCAATCTCTTCCCAGTATGTCATCAGGCGTGGTAACTTTGCCAGTGACCCCTTGAACTCAGGCCGACTAACAGCTTTCTAGCTGTATTCTGGTGGTGTTCCCAAGGCTGCTCCGCCGACAAATCGTGAGAAGAAGCTGGTTCAGATCTATCGTGAAATCATTGCAGAAAAGCACGCCGGGCCGGCCTACTCCGGTCCACCAGGTTCGATGAAGATTCTCTGCAACAAGCGAACCGCGGCCGACTTCGACCCCTTCGAGGAGCAGTCTACTTACGGCAAGAAGTACGAGCGCAAGACTTTCCGACTTGCAGATCCCAAAAAGCGCAAGTGGCAAGCCCCACATCTTTTCCCCAAGGAGCTCTGGGAAACCATCGGCTACAACCCGGATGCTAGTGAGGATGAGCAGCCAGCAAGGAAGAAGCTCGTGCTGAATCGCCGGACGAATCTTGACAAGTTGGCGCGCTTTGACGAAGATGCCGAGGAGCGCGGTGTCAATGGCGAGGCTAATGAAGATGCAGAGGATGAAGCGAACGATGACGAGGACGAAGAGAACAGGCCTCAAGGTTTACGGGACGACGTCTTCGATGAGGACGAGGATGACGACGCTGATGACTACAACGCGGAGCAGTATTTCGACGATGGCGCAGATGATTACGATGAGGCGGGCGGTGATGAGTACGGTGCTGACGACGGGTACTAAATCCATGCTCCCTGGCTAAACCTCCCATTCCAGCGTCTTGGAGATATAGCCACTCATCTAGGTGCTACATATACAGCAATATTACAACTAGCTCCCAGACCGAGAGCGCAGGGTGACTGGACACCCGTCATTTCCAAGGGCGAGCAAGAAGAGGTATTCTGGAACGGTCGATCAATGCTCGTTCTGACCAGAGCAATGGTACGAGAAGCAGGGTGTCCCCCGCTTTTGTTGGCATGACCGCAGCGTGTTGCAACGACAATGTCTACCGATCGCAGCCGCCAGAAATATTCCTTGAGCATTGGAGCCGAAGCGAACCTAATTTGGATGACCTTGTCGCCCACGCTCTGTCTGGTACGCCAGCGGTAAGAGCCATGTACCTGCGAAGTGCAGCGCTCTCCACGGCATGACATCGTTACGGGGCAATCATGCGAGAATACATTGCGGGGGTTCGGTCGGAAAGGCGACAGTTGAGCGTTACTGAAGATGATGCTATGTGCTGTTGGTGTGACGAGTTGCTTGTCTTGAATTTTGGACTAAGCGACTGCGTTGCATTGGATGCATTCGATGAGCCTTCGATGCGTGCTTAAGGCTGGCCAATGATTGAGAGCGGCCAAGTGTTTGGTGCGAAGAGCAACCTGTCGCAGGTGGGAATCGCATTGGCATGCTGGGCGGCGGCGAGTACTGCAGTCACGGCCGACCAAGGCCATGCTTCGCTCGTTTTCTCTCAAGATCTGCTTGGAGTGACCTAGCATTGCAGTCCAGGCCAAGACGATATGGAACTGTGTCCAGCCGCGAGGAAATGCCTGGTGGTGTCCATGCAAGACTGGCCGGGTGTCACAGACGGCGAGAAAGGTAGACGCCCAAGTCTTGAAGATGCTGTGTTTATACATGTTGCGCCTTCTCAGTGACCCTCACTCATCGTCGACGAAACTACTCGCAAGCCTTCCGAAGAACGGCACCTCCACGCGATCCAGAGTCTCACTGTTTCTCCAGGCTCCGTAGGCCAGCCAGAAAATCAGTAATATGTCGCAAGCCAGCAGCATGTAGCTAATCACCGCCGTCCAGCTGAAGATGATGTGTACCATGAACAGCGCGCTGAACAGTAGCGCAGACTGCCATGCGTGGAAGCGCACATAGTCGCTCTTGTGCTCAATAAGCAGTAACACCATACCACCGGCGGGAGGGAGCAGGATATAGGCAAGCGCTGCTTCTACCCCAAGTGGCAGCCGCAGCGAAGTTTCGAAGATGTTACCGCCGCCATTGTACGTCACGCCGCCGCCTTGTAATGCTTGCTGGCCGATATAGTCGTTCCTGAAGCGTTGCGATTCGACGTCCTCATAGCCGCCCGCCTCCTCTTCGTCATCGTAGTACTGTGATGGCGGCGGCAGACGCTGATTCCGAGCTGCGGCCCATGGATCTTCGCCCGCTGCTACACTACTAATGTTGTGGGGAGCTTGCGATTGCTGGTCCGGTCGTGGTGTGTTGTGAGGTGATCGAGCAGGAGGCGACTTTGCGCGCTCCTCTTCCGGAGCGTCGGATTGGTATGGTGCAAAGTTCATCACGCTGCTATCACACCTCAAGCGGGTCTGCTACGATTGAGAGCGAGCAATAGGTGGATCCCTGCCCGTTGCCAAATGCCTGCTGCCTTGATGCCGCCTCGCCGAGCCGAACTTGATCGGTAAAACGAGTGAGGTAAGCTTATGCCGAGAACACGGTCACGTGCTCATTGCTAGGCATTGACCTGTTGAGTGCAACCCTACCCAATGTCTCCGAAGCCACCTTCTTCACTTCTGCATGTCAAGGGAATCATCATCCACGGAGAAAATCGCCGTATCTCCTATGTCCATGAAACGAGCTGTGAATCACTTGTCAGCGAGCATTTAACAGCGCAGTTGTTGCCCGCAACATCCGCAGGCGCTTGAGATTGAGATGTGCCGAGAGAAGAAGGTTGCTGGTTGCGGTGACATCACGGATAAATGCTCGAGAGGACATGCATGAACGGTAGGGTCCATTGAGTGGGTAAACACACGCTGCATTTTGTTTGATGCTTCGCTATCTCCTAAAACCGCAGTCTCTTCCCTATAAGAATACCATCTCAACCGTTGGAAGCAGTGGCATTTCATACTTAGAACAACACCAGATTTCCCGATCTTTCACAACAACCATACCAGCCAATATGCGTGTCCTACTTACTGGCGGTTCGGGCTTCATTGCCGCCCACGTCCTCGACATCCTCCTCGAACGTGGCCACAGCGTCGTCACCACCGTCCGCTCTTCGTCTAAGGGCCAGAAGATCCTCGACAACCACAAGTCCTACAACAAGGACAAGCTGAACTTCGTCATCGTAGAGGATATCGCCAAAGAAGGCGCATTCGACGATGCCGTCAAGTCAGACCCACCGTTTGAGGCCGTGGTGCACACCGCTTCGCCCTTCCACTTCAACGTCACAGACGTGCAGAAAGAGCTGCTTGATCCTGCCGTGATCGGCACCACTGGCATCCTGAAGAGCATCAAGAAGTCCGCGCCAACCGTTAAACGAGTGGTGATCACGAGCTCCTTCGCAAGCATCATTAACCCATTCAAGGGCACATGGCCGGACCACACTTACAGCGAACAAGACTGGAACCCAATCACCGAGCAGCAAGCGACTGAGAACCCAGCGAACGGCTACCGCGCAAGCAAAACCTTTGCTGAGCGCTCAGCGTGGGACTTTATTGAGCAGGAGAAGCCGAACTTCACGCTCGCAACGATGTGCCCGCCCCTCGTGCTTGGCCCGATCATCCACTACCTGCAGAGCTTGGATAGCCTAAACACCAGCAACGAGCGCATCAGAGACATCATCCAGGGCAAAGCCAAAGATGAGATTGCGCCGACCGGTAGAATTTACGGATCCCCTTGAGCGTAGAGTGATTGATACTGACCACTCGTAGGCACCTTCATCTGGGTCGACGTCCGCGATCTCGCTATGTGCCACGTCCTTGCCATGGAGAAGGAAGACGCGGCGAACAAGCGCTTTTTCATCACCGCCGGCTACTTCAGCAACAAGGAGATTGCCGAGATCATCGCAAAGAACTTTCCGGAGTACAAGGACAAGCTGCCGACGAGCTCGACGCCAGGCGGTGACTACCCGAAGGAAGGACTGTACAAATTCAACAATGAGCGGGTCATCAAGACGCTGGGCA